>NC_139693.1:37176520-37776520 GCF_964106915.1 Podarcis gaigeae
ACGAGGTCTCACTCGTCATCTTCCTCTCTGCCCAGAACATTGGAGGCTAGACACCACACCCCCTCTACAGTATTTATAGGAACTCAAACATTGAGATCCCGCTCTGTTCCAGTAACAAGAAGCCGAAAGCACCAGCCTGAAGATGACGAGTGAGACCTCGTCGAAACGTCGCCTAGACACCCCAACTTTTACACGGGAAGACACCCGAGGACACCAAAACCTGCATAGATAGATAGATAGATATAGATAGATAGACAGATGATAGATATAGATGATAGATAGATAGATAGATAGATAGATAGATAGATAGATAGGGGGTATTGGGTGTAAGGGGAGGGATAATACCTCTGTTGGGGGACACAGTATGCTCCTTTGGGGGTAACTTATCCACCTTTGGTCCCCACCCTGCACTCCCCTCTCAACTCACACATTCCTAGAAAATGTCAGCTTGCGACAGTGGCCACCCTCCAGGAAAGAACTTGACTGGTCAGCTAAACCAGATGAGGGAAGCCAAGGGGTCTCAAACCCTCAGTGAGTTAGGGACTTCCCCTGTGGGTGAATTGAGCAGACGAGACCAATACTGGGTCCAACGGTCAAGAAGGCAGTTTCTGCACATGCTGTAGAGGGAAGTGAGGGGCAGATGAGAACCCGGGAAAGTAGCTCATTTAGGAGATGGAAAGACCTGGTCCTAAACCTCTGCTGCCTTGCAGGATATCATCAGGAGAAGAAAAGGCTCAGGAGTAAACGGAGTAATCTCTACACAAATCTGGAGTGGAGTCCCTAAAACGACTGGATGGCACCTTGTAAGCCTCCTTCTGGCAACTCCTGCAGGCACGCTCTACTTTCCCTTGGACCACATCAGCCAAGCCAAGAAGAGGGTCTTGTTCTCTGGGCAGTCCAGGACCTCCAGACACTGCCCAGACCTGTATCCTGAGGAGGTCTCTTCAGTGCTGATAACACAACGGTTTGACTTCACCCTCGGAGGCACGCTACATTGTCTCTCAAGACAGACGAATGCCAACAACAGACCCGCTTTCATCTTTTTTATGAAATAATGGTACAGAGGTATTTTTAGAAAAGAAGGAAGGAAGTGCTCCAAAAGTCCACCCAAAATCTGGCCTCCAGTACCTTCAGCACTTTAGATCTGAACCTTCCTGCTGGAGCTGCAGAGAACAAATCTTTGCCCTCCTTTACGTGGCAGCCCTCCAGATATTTGTAAAGTGTAGAAATTACCAAGCTAGGCACTCTTCTGCACGGCACAGCAAAACTACAGGCCATAATCATCCCAAAAAGCTGAGGCCCAGGTTTTCCCCATCCAGTTAAGCAGGTGAGCTATGTCTTGCTGGAGCAGGGTGAAATTGCAATAGTGGAAGCGGCAGCTTCAGATGGCAGTATAAAATAGAAATGCAGATTGTTCCGCCTCGGATTTATTACACTTTTAACATCTAAATCAGGAGGATTCTGTCCTATAGATTGAGACGGATCTGAAGTAATTTAATGGGAAGTTGGTCGTTGAAACACATAATCACATTTCTAGAACAATGTAATTACATTGAGTGTAATGTGATTTCCTGCCAGCGAGTTTTAAAAAGTGCGGCACCCACCATATCCTTTGCTCTTGCATCAAACATGACAACCCCAGCAAAATTAGCTCTAGGAAGCCCAATGCAGCATTCAATTAAAGAAAGAGACATTAGGACTTCGGGAGAGGCAGGGTAAAATGGGCGACATATCAGAAAACACGTTGGCTGTGTGCTGACAATGCAGCAGCATTCGCAACAAGAGAGGGAGCCAAGAAATTACGGCTGAGATATTTTATACATTTAAGGGTGATCAGTCAAGGGCTAGCATTAAGCCTTTGCACCAAAGGCATTGCTATGACCTTCAGTCATTCTGCATCAGGGGTAGGCAACCAAAGGCCCATAAGCCACAAGCGGCCCACCGGGGTCATTTAGCCGGTCCACGAGCCGCCCCTGAACTGAGTCACCCACTCAGTGAGTCCCCGCGCACTGCGCTAAACTAAAAAACAAAACTCTTTAATAAATTTTCCACTTTAACAATCCAATCAAACAATATTAAATATTCCAAATTGTACATATTATTGAATAATCAAACAGTCCAAATATTATGCCAAATTATTTTTAAAAATTGAAGGTATCTTCCCATGTTCTGAGGTTGGGGGGCTCTGATCATCTCATACTTCTACTGCTTTCATAATTTTCACGATAGTTCCCGTAAATCATTCTGATGTTAATCCTCATTACTTTTCACAGCCTCTGTGTTTATCAAACTGGCGCAGTGCGGCGTGACTCACTTCCGTGGTACCAGAAATCATGCCTGCACATGCTCAGATGCCGAAAATTACATCTGCGCAGATGCAGACGCCAGAAATTGCGGCTGCGCACACTCATGCGCTCACATGATCCAGCCCATGGAGGGATCTCCGCTGGAGTGAACCTGCCCAGGCGAGGTAAACCTTGCTGACTCCTGTTATGCATGGTGCAAACAAAGCGTTATCTCCAATCAACTGAGTGCAAAGAAAATGCTATCTTCTACCATTACTCAGCAAGATTAAAACAAACTCCCTCTGGCAGCAGCAAAACAAAATCCCACAATTTAGAAATCAATATAATTAAAACCCCTCTGACCCAACAGAAAACCTTGAAAAGGATTCCCAACAGCCGTCAAGATCTGAGATTTAGGAGGTCACCAGGAAAGAAAAGTAAACCTGAAAGGAGGATCCTATGAAGAAGATTATGCCCCATCTGTAGGTTAAGAACATGTAAGGAGTCTCTCTCTATCAAACCAAAGGACCACCCATTCAAGCATTCTGTTTCCCACAGTGGTTAACCAAATGCCTAGAGGAGCCCACAAACAGAACACAGAAGACTCTCCTTTGCTCTTGGTTTCCAGTGACTGGCATTCAGAGCTGCTTCAGAGCTATAACTTCCAAAGTGGTTCATCAATCACCTTTCCCAGAGATCTCTGGAAATTTTAGGCCTGGAGGAAACAGGGGTCTCCTAACCAGGGCTTTTTTCAGCAGGAACTTGCCAGAACTCAGTTCTGGCACCTCTCAGGTGGGCGCCATTGCCATTATAGGGGAATAAGGGAGGCACCCTTGCCAACAAAGGTCCATATAGTAAAAGCTGTGGTTTTCCCAGTAGTGATGTATGGAAGTGAGAGCTGGACCATCGAGAAGGCTGATCGCCAAAGAATCTTGAGAGTCCCATGGACTATAAGAAGATCAAACCTCTCCATTCTGAAGGAAATCAACCCTGAGTGCTCACTGGAAGGACAGATCATGAAGCTGAGGCTCCAATACTTTGGCCACCTCATGAGAAGAGAAGACTTCCTGGAAAAGACCATGATGTTGGGAAAGATGGAGGGCACAAGGAGAAGCGGACGACAAAGGATGAGATGGGTGGACAGTGTTCTTGAAGCTACCATCATGAGTTTGACCAAACTGCAGGAGGCAGTGGAAGACAGAAGTGCCTGGCGTGCTCTGGTCCATGGGGTCACGAAGAGTTGGACATGACTAAACGACTATACAACAACAACAAGGGAGACATTCATGGCGAGTTCCAGCACCTCAATTTCTAGAAAAACAGTGCCGATCCCAACAACTCCAGCACCCTTAACAAACCAAAGCTCCCAGGATTCTTCAGGGGGACAGCCATGACTGCGTAAATTGGTATGATACAGATTTAAATATATAGTGCAGATGTCGCCTGGAAGAGGAGGAGCTTCTGAATGGAAGGAGACTGAGAGGATAGGCCCAAAGGGTATTCCTGATCTCCCAGGCTCTGTCAGGCAATGAGGCAGCAGTTGAGTCGGCACTGCCTTTTTTATTCATTTTAATTGGAATAGAGCTGTAATCAGCTTTCTGAATAATTTCAGTGTCTCATGAAGCTAAGCATGTCAGAAACTTAAAGCGGTTTTGCAGGTAATCTGCCTGCAGAACAAACCCACCAAATTCATCTGTCAAATCATTCCCCTGCCTATGAGTTCATTCATATCTCCTGCAGAATGCAAGTGGTCTCAGGCGGCACATATCACTATGCTTTCTTTAGAAGGCAGAAAGTGATAAGGTGAGATGGGGGGCTAAAGGGGGCAGTGAAATACAGTCAAGCCAGGTGTCCCCCATCTTATATTTGTGCATCTGGTTCTTCCAGCCTATGTGTAGAACCTTACAATTGTCCCTATTGAAATTCATATTGTTAGTCTGGGCCCAGTTCTCCAACCTGTCAAGATAACCTTGAATCTCAATTCTGTCTTCTGTGGCAGTTCGGTATCACCTGCAAATTGGATGAACACCCCCTCAATTCCTTCATCCAATATGTTTATAAAACCCTTGAACAACAACAAGCCCAGAAGACAACCCTGCGACACCCCACTTGCCCCCTTTTTCCACAAAGAAGATGAGGAACCATTTATTATTATTATTATTATTATTATTATTATTATTATTATTATTATTATTATTTTATTTATACCCTGCCCATCTCATAGAATCATAGAATCATAGAATCATAGAATCATAGAATCATAGAATCATACAGTTGGAAGAGACCACAAGGGCCATCGAGTCCAACCCTCTGCCAAGCAGGAAACACCATCAGAGCACTCCTGACATATGGTTGTCCAGCCTCTGCTTAAAGACCTCCAAAGAAGGAGACTCCACCACACTCCTTGGCAGCAAATTCCACTGTCAAACAGCTCTTACTGTCAGGAAGTTCTTCCTAATGTTTAGGTGGAATCTTCTTTCTTGTAGTTTGGATCCATTGCTCCGTGTCCGCTTCTCTGGAGCAGCAGAAAACAACCTTTCTCCCTCCTCTATGTGACTGAGTTGCCCCAGCCACTCCGGGTGGTTCTTTAGTAAGTACTTTTTGGGTTTGGTCAGTGAACCAGTGACAAATTCACCCAAGAGTAACCTCGTTCAACCCACATTTTATCAGCTTCTCGGGACTTTGTCAAAAGCCTTACTGAAATCAAGATACACTACATCCGCAGCATTCCTCTGATTCACCAAGCTTGTAACTCTATTTTTTAAAAAATTAGATTTGTCTGGAATGATTGGGGTTTTTTTTTAGAAATCCATGCTGGGCGTTAGTAATCACATCATCCTTTCCTAAGTGCTCATAAACTGACCATTTAATTATCGACATCAAGCTGGCAGGTCAGTAGTTATCTGGGTCTTCTTTTTTTCCCCTTTTTGAAGATGGGGACCATATTGGAGGTGCCAGGGATTGGACCTGGGACCTTCTGCACACAAAACAAGTCCACAGAGCTATGGCCCTTCCCCAGCTCACTTCTAAGCAACTGCTCAAAGAGGCAGGAGTCTTGCTCACCTCCATTGTACCTGGTCATCCCAGGAATCTTCCCCTTTGCCAGTCCAGACCTGAAAAACCCTCCCTCTCTCTCTCTCTCTGATACATCATTAATCACAACTTGGTAATCAGAAGCTGCAGAGTGAGAACAAAAGAGGTGTCATCCATCAAACGGAAGGCATCAGATATTTTGATCTGGGATCATTCCTCCTGATACACAACAACTGACGTTTCGGTGAGTGAGGGCTCTGCAAGAGCATGGCACTGGCGAATTGCTGTGTTGTGTTAGAGAAATGAATGGGCCAGTGACAATAAGGCAAAGGTGGAACAGTCTGGGGGCCACATTCCCTTCTAGGCTCGGTTTCAGAGGCCACAGCCTGGGTTGGGTAGGGCCAGAGGCAAAAGAATTTTACACCTTTGTACAGAAGGCTGGTTTCTACACATAAGGTAAAGGTAAAGGTACCCCTGCCCGTACGGGCCAGTCTTGACAGACTCTGGGGTTGTGCGCCCATCTCACTTAAGAGACCGGGGGCCAGCGCTGTCCGGAGACACTTCCGGGTCACGTGGCCAGCGTGACAAGCTGCATCTGGCGAGCCAGAGCCGCACACGGAAACGGCGTTTACCTTCCCGCTGGTAAGCGGTCCCTATTTATCTACTTGCACCCGGAGGTGCTTTCGAACTGCTAGGTTGGCAGGCGCTGGGACCGAGCAGCGGGAGCGCACCCCGCTACAGGGATTCGAACCACCGACCTTTCGATCGGCAAGTCCTAGGCGCTGAGGCTTTAACCCACAGCGCCACCTGCGTCCCATGGTTTCTACACATACAGACACACTATTCTGCATCCAGCCACTCAAGAAGCATTTCAACTAAGTTTTACTCAAGAGTATCAGAGCTTCCAAGCGGACCGGAAAGTGGATCCCCTTTTTCCACACAGGATCTTGTGCACAGCCTTGCCCTAGCCAGAAGCATTTCTTGCGTGGGAACGCATCAGTGCGCAACAGTCAGAACTCACATATGCACACAGCTTTTACCTGAAGCCCAGGTTAAAGCACTGCTTCCCAGTTTTCTATCAATGCAACTCTTTTGCAGGAAGACGCCAACTCCCCCACCCAAAAAAATACTATTGTGATTTGCTCTCTGTGCTCCTATTATTCAGCTGCAAGAATTCCTCTTAAACCAAGAGCAGTGTGGAAGTGGAGGGGAGGAAATTGCCTCAATAGAATATTTACAATGTGAACAGAAAAGCACAGTGGGAGGAATCAATTTAAATGGTCCTCCAGTCAACTGCTTGTTAACTCACTTTAGAAACTATGTGTGTGTGCAGACACATATATGCATATGTGCGCGCACACTTTTTAACCTGCTGCTAAAAAAGTGCTCAGAGCCCTGTTGGAGGCCACACTTTTGGCAAGTCCACACAATGTAATAAGTGCACAAACTGCATGTAAAATGTTGGAAGGCCACCTTGATGGAATGCACAACAGAGACAAGCTGTCTTGGTGCACCTTGCTGGGAAGGCTGAAACTTCACCTTCAAATCAGATTACTCCCAACCAAGGCAGTTTGCATCATCAGGTGGGAGTAAATGGAAAACAACAATGCAAGTTCTTGGTTTTCATTTTTATTTTATTATTCCTGCCGTCCCAGGGGCAACAACATCCTGACAAGGGGAAAAGCCAACCTGACCACACAACTCCATCTGCTCCAACGCTTGCTTTCTGTTAAGTTGTGGGTGAACATATCAGACGACACAGCGATTCTTCAAACAACTCTTGCTTATTCACAGGCCAGAACAGAACGGAGCTGAAGGGTTCAGCCAGCCTGCTTATATAGAGCTCCACTACAACGCAACAGTAACGACTTTCTGTAACTAACCAATCACTGAACGTCACTTTCAATCCCTTATTTGCATATGTGGACCTGAGTGAAAACTATCTACAGTACCCCCCCTGCTGGCCCAGGGTGAGAACTTCAGTATGTAACACTTTCCTCTACCCTCATCTTTCCATTTTTCCTTTTGCAATGTGCTTATGAGATTTCAAACCTGCAAGCAGGGTCTGTCTTATATTTGAATATCTGCCAGCGCTTAAAATTTACCGTATTTTTCGCTCTATAACACGCACCTGACCATAACACGCACATTGTTTTTAGAGGAGGAAAACAAGGGAAAAAACATTCTGAATGAAACAGTGGATGTATCATTTTTGGGCTTCATGCTGTGGCCACAGACATGTGATCTGATGGTGAATTTGGGATGACCCAATGCAAAGATCCTGAGAATCCCTGTGGATCCATGCTCTGTAACCACGTTTTTGCACCATTGCAGCCCCAGGCAACAGTGGGTGCGTGATTTTTTTGGTGCAGGCTGTAGCCATGGACATGCTATGTGATCTGATGGTGAATTTGGGGTGACCCAATGCAAAGATCCTGAGGATCTATGCTTTGTAACCACATTTTAAGTGGGGAGGGAAGGAAAAACACAGAAGGGACAAGGAGCAGGAGAGGGGTGTGCAGAGAAGCAGCTGGCTAAGAATGCAGGAGAGGGGTAGGGAGGAAAGGAAGGCAAAAGTTTTCCCCCACCCAAGCCAGCCAGCCAGCCATCTCTCTCTCTCTCTCTCTCTCTCTCTCTCTCTCTCTCCCTCCCTCCCTCCCTCCCTCCCTCCCTCCCCCTCTCTCTCTCCCTTCCCCCCTCTCTCTCCCTCCCCCCCAGCAGCACCGGAGCTTGTCTGGAGGGGAGGGGCTTTCCCTGCTCTTTGTTCCGTTTCAGCAAACACAGCAAGAAACAGAGAAGGGTGGGCAGTAAGACCCTGAGGCAGAATGCAGGAAAGCAGCCGCTTCCTCTTTTCAAGTTTCGCTTCTCTGTGCAGCGTGCAGCCCCGCGATTTGATTTTTGCTTGATTTTTCGGCTCCAGGGACCACACATTCGCTCTATAACACGCACAGACATTTCCCCTTCCTTTTTAGGAGAAAAAATCTGCGTGTTATAGAGCGAAATTTACGGTAGGTGCTTTGTAGGTGTTTAGTAGTAAATACTATTAATTCTAAGCTCACATGCCACTGCATCAGAAACATCTTTAACACTGCAGTTGTGTTTAGGATGGCAGCATGGAGACCTCTAGATGTTCTTTAGAAACAATTAGGGTACCTCCTCCCCCATCTCACATGCAAACACACACAAAATCCAAGCCTGTACAAGGAACACTTTACACATAAGCTCAGCTCCCAAATGATTGCACATTATCTTCGATTGATTTCCTTAGGCAAGCCACAGTGTTTAGCTCCCGGTCTCTAAGTCACTGGCTGCCATCTCTTATCTCAGAGCTCTATTGTTAAGCTAAACTAATCTATGCCTCCAAGCTCTTAAAGAAGTTTTATCTCAGCTCTCCTAAATGCAAGAGATGGCTTACAGCATTGTTCAATATAACCATTTGCTTTCCACTTCTTTTTCCTGCACCACAGGTATGCCTTGGAGCTGTCTTTGGACCTGTCACATTGACAGCAAGCCTGACTTTGTCTCCCGTTCGAGGCCTGAGCCCATGACACAGCCGCTACCCAAGGCTGGGCTTGACCAACCAGGATAGCATCCCCCAACCTGGTGGATTTGACCTCTCTTCTACTTTGCACTTTACGGTAAGGAGTTATGCATGGCCACGTTCTAAAGAGACAGAAGAACTGACCAACAACAGGAAAGAAACATCTAGGGACCTGCTGGAACACTTGAGTCGTAGACAGCACATGTGAAAGATTTCAGAGGGGTAGACATGCAAGAGACACTTTCTTTACCTAATCTTTCCATTCTATCCCACCTTTTTCCCCAGACCAGGACAGAAAAGCAGATTACAGAAATTAAAACAACACAGATAAATGTGTTGAAAAATATAGAAAAGATAATCGTTAAAAAGTCTAATAGATTCAAAACAATAAAAACAGCAAATCTGTTTCAAAATCAGATAATGATAAAAATTAGTAAAGGTAAAGGTAAAGGTACCCCTGCCCGTACGGGCCAGTCTTGCCAGACTCTAGGGTTGTGCGCTCATCTTGCTTAAGAGGCCGAGAGCCAGCGCTGACCGCAGATACTTCCGGGTCATGTGGCCAGCGTGACAAGCTGCATCTGGCGAGCCAGCGCAGCACACGGAACGCCATTTACCTTCCCACTGGTAAGCGGTCCCTATTTATCTACTTGCACCCGAGGGTGCTTTCGAACTGCTAGGTTGGCAGGCGCTGGGACCGAACGACGGGAGCGCACCCCGCCGCGGGGATTCGAACCGCCGACCATGCAATCGGCAAGTCCTAGGCGCTGAGGTTTTACCCACAGCGCCACTGCGCTATTAAAGCCCTTTCCTGGGTGGTGGTGGGGGAACAGTCAGTTCCCAAAGGTCTGTAAGAATAAAACAAGTCTTCACCTGCCAGGGGAAGGACAACAAGGAGGGACCCAGTCTAACTTCTCTAAGAAGGGATTTCCCAAGTCTGGGAGCAGCCACCAAGAAGGCCCTTTCCTGCATCCCCACCTGAGAGGGTGGCAGGACTGAGAGAAGGGCCTCTCCCAAGGATTTCAGAGCCTAGCCAGGTTTATACGGGAGAAGATGGTCTTTCAGATAGCCTGGGTGTGGAGGTGTAAAAACAAGGAAGGTAGTTTTTACCACATGTGGTGGACTTGTGAAAAAATCAAGAACTTCTGGGAGCTCATTTATAATGAACTAAAAAAATGTTTAAATATATTTTTGTTAAAAAACCTGAAAATTTTCTTCTGGGAATGATTGGCAATGAAATTAAGAAAGAGGACCAGACCTTATTCCAGTATGCAACAACAACTGCTAAAATTTTAATCGCCCAAAATTGGAAATCAACCAATATCCCTACAGTAAGAGATTGGCAAAGTAAATTATTTGAATATTCAGAATTGGCAAAATTAACACAAAAAATTAGAGACCAGAAAGAAACAAAGTTTATTAAAGAATGGAATAAATTCATAACCTATATTGAAGTAGATTTTAAAAATCCAAAGATCACAGTAGGCTTAATATAACCCTTCGACATACAAAAGTTTTAAAGAAAAACCGCGAGGGAAAATGTATAACATAACCCAAAACTGAGGTGGAGGGAAGTCAATAACTTACATGTTTGTCTTTGTTTTTTGTTTTTTTGTTTTCTTATAATTAAGTTATGTTGTTCTTATTATTGGTTTTTTTTTCGTGAATAATTTATTTTCTGTACATATGTGTGTATATGTGTGTATGAAAATTAATAAAGAGAATTTTTTTAAAAAAAGATAGCCTGGGTGTAAGGCCATCCCTAAGGAAAAAGGGAAGAGGTAGGGACAGGGCCGGATTTAGGTCTGATGAAGCCCTAAGCTACTGAAGGTAACGGGGCCCTTTATACGTCCAGCTGTCCTTTGTCAACAACAAATTGTTGCTGTTTTTTGAGTTGAATATATGCTATATGGTAATTTATGGACCTAATAGGTATCTAAAGCTATTTGCACATGCAGAATGTAGGCACCCTATATATAGAAATGAGCAAACCAGTGATATTTTGGGGAGCAGGCTAGCAGGCAGGGCCCATTACTTACATCATAGGAGCCTACACAACACAAAACACTGTTGCTGTGTGTAGGTTTTATTTTATTTGTTTTTTATCTTATATTTTGGAAATGTACGTCCAGTTTCTTTTTCCTTTAAAAAAAAGGGCCCCCAAGAGAGTGAGGCACTAAGCTATAGCTTGTTTAGCTTATACGTAAATCCGGCAAGATTTGGGTAGAGAGACAAACAGCAGTAGAAAAAGGAACAATGAGGTTTGCTTGGGATGTATGTGTGAATTCTCTTGGACTGCACCAGTGCTCTTATAGGCTATGAGCTAGAGAGTGTCTGATTAATTGATTTGATTTATTATATTGCTATACACTTTTCATTCAAATGAATCCCAAAGCACAAAACATAACAGGACATCGCAAATACTGCTAGGTACGCTTGCACAAGATTGTAGCTTGAGCCACTTTACCATCAACGACCCTTAATTAGCTATCTGAGCTTAGAACTCATTCAAAACAAAAGTCTCTTTGACTGCGGCAAGGTTTCTTTGGGCATGTCATCCACATGCTGACAATAGTCTTGCTAACCTCAATTTATCAAGAAGCTTCAAAAGCTTCACGTTATTGTGACATCATCTTATTTTTTAAAAACTATACCTTTCTAACGAGGTTGAGTCACCATTATCGAACTCTCGTTTCCTGACAGTAAATAGCTGTGTGTCATCTAAATGACTTCAAAAGGAGGAGGCCTAAATATTCACCCAGATACATTTGCCTCCAGAAATGAATTTGGTGACTTTTTAAATGTCTTGTCTATATATTTTTGTATTTTCTAGGTAAGCCACTTAGAAGCATTTTTTAATGGAACAGGGCATTAGTACTTTAAAAAGAAAAGAATTAAAACTCTTGACTCTTTTGGCTACTCTCAGAACCGCATAAATCTGGTAGAAAAGATGGAAATTCAATAAAGTGGAGCATATCATTGCAATCTTACTGCTCAGTTATGCTGCAAGATCAAACTGACTTTGCAACATTTCTCAACTTTATGCAGCCCTTAAGTTCAGCCTAGGGAAAGAGCACGCCAGTGAGTAAGTCAGAGTTCTTTTTGTTGCATTAAGGCAGCTGTCTAGTTCAGCCTGATGCCCACCAGGTGTGTGGGGCATCCCCCATCAGCCCCAGCCAATCATCATCATCTGTATACCCTGCCTTTTTCCTGACAGGGAATCAAGGCAACTTACAGGAAAAAACTAAGAACAGCTAAACCGCTTAAAAATATATAGAGAGAAAATAATCATTCAAAAATAATTAAACATTGACAGAAATAAAACTCGTGTGTGTATGTGTAATAACTACAAGAAAAACAGCATAGCCCTAGTCCTTTCATTAAAAGCAGTCCCCGCAGAGGACCTTAAGGTCCACAAATGACAACACTTTGGAGGTCCCAGGTCACAAGGTGGTTAGATTGGTCTCAACTAGGGCCAGGGCCTTCTCAGTACTGGCCCCGACTTGGTGGGATGCTCTGTCACAAGAGACCAGGGCCCTGCGGGACTTGACATCTTTCTGCAGGGCCTGCAAGACAGAGCTGTTCTACCTGGTCTTTGGTTTGGACTCAGTCTGACCCTTATGTTTCCTTCCCCTTATGCTTTTGAACTATGGGCTACTATTAAAATGAGGCTGCATTTTAAATTGTATTTTAACCTGTATTTTAAATTGGTTTTTCTTTACCATTATGTTTTGGGGGTTTTTGTAAGTTTACTGGCTGGGGAGGGCGGGGTATAAATAAAAATTTATTATTATTATTATTATTATTATTATTATTATTATTATTTATTATCAGTTCCCCAAAGCCTTTGAAACAAGAAGGTCATCACCTGCCAGCTGAAGAACAACAATGAGGGAGCCAGTCTAGCTTCTCTTGGGAGACAGTTTCAAAATTGCCTGGGAAGAGCCACCACCGAGAAGGCCATCTCCCGCATCCCCACCAAGCGTGCCTGTGAGGGTGACAGGACTGGGAGAAGGGCCTCCCTGGAAGATCTCAGAGCCTGGGCAGGTTCATATGAGGGAATGCAGTATTTCAGATAGTCTGGCCCTAAGCCACATGGAGCTTTAATTAGCACCTTGAATTGTCCCTGGAAACAGACTGGCAGCCAGTGGAGCTGTTGTAACTTTAACTAGTTACGATCTAGTTAAAGATCGTAGACTCCCTGTCACCAGCCCAGGCCAACAACCTGCAGTTCTTTGAGCCAGTTGATGTTTCTGAACACATTACATGTTAGATGTAACAGCATGTTACAGTAATCCAAATGGGATGTAGCTCAGCGTGTTTCACCGTGGCCAAATCAGACATCTCAACACGGTCAATGGTAAAGGATGATGAGAGTTGTCCAAAAGATTTGGAAGGGGCTAGGTCAGGGTCCCCTAGTGTAGACCCTCCATAAAGCCTCCAGATCTTTTTGGAAAGCAACTCCCATCAGCACCAGCCGGTGTGGCCAATGGTCAGGGGTAGTGAGAGCTGGAGCTCAACAACATTCAGAAAGCAACACATTGGTTGTCTCCAGTGTAGACCTCTTACAAATACCAGGAGTGAAACTAGGCTTCATTTCATCAGAGTCAAAGACCCAGTTTGGCACACACACACCACAGCATTTACATGCACACACACACACAGGCTGGGAACCTCAATGGCATCCCTCTGGAGGTTTCCCCCCTGGCAAAAAAACCCCGGCTAATAATAATAATAATAATAATTTATACCCCGCCCATATGGCTGGGTTTCCCCAGCCACTCTGGGCGGCTTCCAACAAAATATTAAAATACAATAACCTATTAAACATTAAAAGCTTCCCTAAACAGGGCTGCCTTCAGATGTCTTCTAAAAGTCTGGTAGTTGTTTTTCTCTTTGACATCTGATGGGAGGGCATTCCACAGGGCGGGTGCCATTACTGAGAAGGCCCTCTGCCTGGTTCCCTGTAACATGGCTTCTCACAGTGGAGGAACCGCCAGAAAGTCCTCAGCGCTGGACCTCAGTGTCTGGGCAGAACAAAGGGAGTGGAGACGCTCCTTCAGGTCTACTGGACCGAGGCCATTTAGGGCTTTAAAGGTCAGCACCAACACTTTGAATTGTGCTTGGAAACGTACTGGGAGCCAGTGTAGGTCTTTCAAGACCGGTGTTATATGGTCTCGGCGGCCACTCCCAGTCACCAGTCTAGCTGCCGCATTCTGGATTAGTTGTAGTTTCCGGGAACACTTCAAAGGTAGCCCTACATAGAGCACATTGCAGTAGTCCAAGTGAGAGATAACTAGAGCATGCACCACTCTGGCGAGACAGTCCGCGGGCAGATAGGGTGCTGATAAGCAGCTGCCCTGGACACAGAATTGACCTGCGCCTACATGAACAGCTGTGAGTCCAGAATGACTCCCAGGCTGCGCACCTGGTCCTTCACGGGCACAGTTACCCCACTGAGGACCAGGGAGTCCTCCACACCTGCCCACACACACCTCCATACACCTGCACACACACACCCATAGCTACGGCACTGTAAATACAATCCAATGCATTTTCACTATTCCCGGCAAGCGCATCCAGGACTGCAGCCCGAAAGATTCATCCACTAATGAGAAAAGAGGAAGTAACAGCCAATCAGGGACATGTCGGTGAGATTTATAGTCTAACTTCCAGGGCTGTGATGTTGTCAGCATCTCCCAGGGGGACAATGTCGACATGGCATCCTTCCCCTCATACCTGGTGGTCTTAATGTATCATGGCAGCCTTGAATTCTCAGCCCTCCATCAAGATAGCGAGAGATAGTCTCTGGAGGGAGGTGGAAATATCTGCCGCATCTCCCTAGCTGCACACTATAGCAAGTTTCCATGACAGATTGTGTCCGTTGCTTAGTCTCGCCGGTCCAGTGTCAGTCATGCTCAATAAGAGCGTGGAAATTGGATTTGTCAACCGGTGATCCCTCAGTGATCAATAATTACCTGCAATTAAGCTCCAGTTTAAGTGCTGCGACGAGGAGGAGGAGGGCATGTCTGGCATGAGGAAGTGAGAATGGAACAGATTCAACATGTGAGAGTCTTGTGCTTTTGAAAATAACTAGATTTGTAAAAGGGGGAAGGAAGTCCTTCTGGGAGTCAGTGTAGTGCAGTGGTCAGAGTGCAGGACTAGGACCTGGGAGACCAGGGTTCAAATCCCCACTCAACCATGAAGCTCACTGGGTGACCTTGGGCCAGTCACTGTCTCTCAGCCAAAATGGTAGCTGACTGCACAATCCTAAATTTATTTACAGTGGTACCTCAGGTTAAGAACTTAATTCGTTCTGGAGGTCAGTTCTTAACCTGAAGCTGTTCTTAACCTGAAGCACTACTTTAGCTAATGGGACCTCATACTGCCGCCGCACCGCCGGAGCATGATTTCTGCTCTCATCCTGAAGCAAAGTTCTTAACCCGAGATATTATTTCTGGGTTAGCAGAGTCTGTAACCTGAAGCATCTGTGACCTGAAGAGTCTGTAACCCGAGGTACCACTGTAATCAGAAGTGAGTACTTAGGATTGTAGCTGTACAGTGACAACTTATTCATATCTATCTACTCAGAAGTAGACCCCATCGAGTTAAATGGAGCTTACTCCTGGGTAGGGGTGAACAGATTTATTTTTAAGTCAATGTTGCATTCTGCCTTTTTTCCACACTCAGGGTTGTCTCCAACTAAGTGCTACTTAAAGTAGATCCACTGAAATTGAAAAATCTATCTTAGTCATGCCCAGTGCTTTTTTTCTTGAAAAATGGGTGCTGATACTCACTGTGAATTTGTTACAGTATGTGCTACACTTTTTAACAAAAAAGAAGAAGTGCCAGTACTGCATACCCTTGAGTGCCCCCTGGAAGAAGAAATCACTGGTCATGTCCACCACAGAGTAGACCCAGTGAAGTTAATGAATTTGCAGGGGGTGAACTAGATGACCCTTATTAGTCCCTTCTAATTCCATGATTCTATGAATGCAGGCCCAATAATTTCAATAGGTCTACTCTGAGTAGGACTAGCATGGGATACAACCCTAAGCTGCAATTTGCACTTAAGTAAGATTTAATTTTATCAGAATATACATGTTTAAATTTGACTACTTCATTTTTTTCACACTTCTGTCCTAAAATGTGCACTTTTTTTTTTTACACAAGCCTGGTTTATGCAAAGTTTGGAGGAGGGTGAAATCTGGAAAATTACATTCCAATATATGTAGCAGTCTAAGATATGTGAAACAGGGCCCATTAAATTCTCCACCACCCTCAGTCCCAACTGAATGAACATTATTGCAGCCTGTCTGTCTTCTGCCCTGTGTAAAACATTCAAACACTTATTCCACTCCCATATTCCACACATGCACCTCAGAAACGTTTGCTTTATTCTGTGGCAAAATCTGCTTTCCTTGTTGCACATTGTAAAACATAAAAAGGCATTTCAATTAATTAAACATATTAATGTGTAGGAAGAAATCCTTGAGGGTGTTGAGTAGCTTGCCAGTGCACGCTCTCTGTCTCTCTCTCATACACACACACACAAATATTTCTGCATCAGCTGTGCCCTTGTCTTCTCCCTGCATTTCTTGTTGAAGAGGCAAATTCAACAATCTCACTCAAAGCCTATTATAAAAACAGCCTTCCGTGCTCAATAATGTCTCTTTAAATAATAAAAAGGCTCTACAGTGTGTGTAAACTTACCTATGGGCTATATTGTAAATCCATATGCAAACAGAAATGAGATACTGAAACCGAAGCAGAAAAAGAAGAAACTGAACAAGGAAGGGTTTGACGCTGAGCAAAAAGGCTTCTGTTTCCTTGCCGGAAAAGTTTTATGGCCTTCGGCTATTGTCAGGGGCACGGGGCAAACTTTGAGGATGGGGCATAGAAAGCAATATCATGGGAGGGGTGTCTCCAGCTATCCCACCTCTGAGCCTTCAGAACTCTTGCAAGTTGCTGCAGGAAAGGGATTACAGTGGTACCTCGGGTTACATACGCTTCAGGTTACATACGCTTCAGGTTACACACTCCACTAAGCCAAAAATAGTGCTTCAGGTTAAGAACTTTGCTTCAGGATAAGAACAGAAATTGGGCTCCGGCAGTGCGGCAGCAGCAGGAGGCCCCATTAGCTAAAGTGGTGCTTCAGGTTAAGAACAGTTTCAGGCAGTGGCGTAGCGTGGGGGGTGCAGGGGGTGCCGGCCACACCGGGCGCAACATCTGGGGGGGCGCGCTCGCACTTGCAGCTCTCTGCCCCTACCTGGCTCACTCACTCTCCACGGGTTAGGGGGCGCAAATTACTTGCCTTGCCCCGGGTGCTGACAACCCACGTTACGCCACTGGTTTCAGGTTAAGTACAGACCTCCGAAACGAATTAAGTATTTAACCCGAGGTACCACTGTATAGACAATATCTTGGAAGCTGTGTTTCCACCTACCCCTCCCTCTTCCTTTGGAGCCTTAAAAGTTGCTATTGTGATGTTCTTTTAATTATATTACTGTGAAATTGTTTTTGCTCTGCTTGATGTTGAGAGGCATTCCTCTTTTCTTTGCTGCTTTGGGAATGATTCATTTTATGGGAAGGCACAGCATGCAAATAAAATTCCGAATGAATGAATGGTGACCCGGAACAAAGCTGTGTCATAACGCAGGACTGTATCCAATGCTCTCCGACCACTAGCACAATCGCTCTTGCACTAGAGGGTGAGTTTTAACTTTGTGCAAGAGAGAGATCCAACACAAAAGCTGCAGTGGCAGAAACTTGTCGCACAACAGATTAAGCAATCCACCCGGCAACAAAGTGACCACCCCTCTGGTTATGCATTCTCTCACACAACAACGTTCCCCTTGGCGCAGCAACATTTCCCTAGCAGAACGGGTCTACGTACTGCAAAGTGACTTTAACCTAACGCTACAACTCAAAGTGTTGTTCTGAGAGGTACTGTTGGGAAAGGTATTATCATTATTTTAAAATTTACATAGCACCCTTCATCCGAAAATCACAGGGTGTTTTACAGTTGGGGACTTGTAGAAGCAAGTTAGTAGTTCACCGCACCTCAACCAGTGTGATGTATCAGCAGAGTATATGAAGCCCCACACATTTCCTGCTCCCGCAGAACAGATTCTTTCAGAGTCCCCTGTTAAGGGGAAAACTCCTCTGCCACAAAGCTCAAAGCAACAAAGTGTTTGGTTTTTTTTAATCATTTTTATTGATTTTCCAATAAAAACAGCCAATCAACATTTCCGCATCATAATCCAAATAAAAACAATAAACTAAAATAAAAAACGACCAAATTGTAGTCCAAATGGTAATTATTAATTTTTCCTGGTTCCCCATAGTCTGGACCTCTGAATCATATCTCCAAATCTTCATTCCTGCGTCTTCTCATTGTTTTCATATTTTCCGCCTTCTGATCGTAACACTTTAAAGTTCTCCATCCCTGGCTATGCGATTCTCAGTCATGTCAAAAACCATATGTCCTTTCATCCATCGAATACAGCTTTATTTGTGAATATATATTTTTTCAACTGTCTATTTACCAGTACAGCTTTTCCTGACGCAACAAAGTGTTTATGGTCACCAGACACAAGACCAAAGCTGAACAGTGCTATGAACTATATTGTGCTGGTCCCGGGGGGAAGGTTACCGTAGGCGTAGTCAAAGTCCGGTCCTGGGTCATTAGCCTGGAAACAGTTCACAAGGAGCGGGGCGAGGTCCGAAGCCAGAAGCCAAGCGGGGACAGGAACACTGGAGGGTCAGGGCTGGGTACGGGCAGGAACAGGTACTCAACAATGATGTTGCTCCCGCAACCTGGGACCAGGCTAACTGGCCTTTATCTTCTCTGAGGCCAGGGGCGGTCCCGGCCCCCAGGAGACCCGCCTCTCCTGGCCTTAAGGTGAGCACTCCTCCTGGGAGAAACCAGTTCCCTTCGCCTCTCTGCCCTGAGCCTCTGCAGTTCAGGAGAGGCTGAAGGGTTACTAGGCCCAGGGGGAGACTCACCTGTAGGCACTGAGTCCTCAACCACCTCTGGAGCCAGAGTGGATTCACCTGATGCCTGCTCCTGAGGATCCGGCACAGGTGCAGGCGCTTCAGAATCAAGGCCCTAGAGGCGGGGACTCCTGTGCAGGCTGGGATTCCTCCGGTTCAGGCTCTGAATCGGATTCCCAGGCCATCACATATATACAGTGGTGCCTCGCAAGACGAAATTAATTCGTTCCGCGAGTTGCTTCGTCTTGCTATTTTTTCATCTTGCGGAGTGCGGATTCCCTGGGTATTAACGGCTTTAAGAAAAAGGAAGCAAACTCGCAAGCCCATAGGGAAAAGCAAGGTACCACTGTATAGATCTTCTGGTCTCTGCAGCAAAGATACACAGACATAGAGAGAACCACTAACACTATCACCATGCTAGTTAACTCTGCTCTGTAAAACCCACAGCCTCTTCCCTAGAGATTATTACGCCCGTCTCTACAAGTAGCTATATTTTCTGAACCAATGGGAGGGTGAAGGACTCAGCAAGTCATACACTCAATCTCCCTGTTGTTGCCAAGGTAACCCAGTGCCCCTGGCACCCTTATCTCAGAACATCCAGATGTGGGAGATGTGCTCCTCAAAACACGAGACCAAGCACTGTGTAAGTCAACCCACCGTCTACATTACACCAACACAAACTACATAACACAACAAGAAGTGGTGCTGATTAAACTGCTCAGGACCATAATACCCGAAGGACCGCCTCTCTCCGTATGAACCTACCTTGATCCTGAGATCACCTTCTGATGACCTTCTTCATGTGCCTCCTCCACAAGCGGTCCGGAGGGTGGCAACATGAGAAGAGGCCTTTTTTGCAGTGGCTCCCCATTTGTGGAATGCTCTCCCTAGGGAGTTTGCCTGCTACCTTCATCATACAACTTTAGGCACCAGGCCTTTTAACATGTGTTGGGGAGGGTGTGGTTATTGGTTTGTTCTTGGTTTTTATTCTTGTTATGTATTTTGTGATTTTATCTTGTGATTTTATCTTGTGAACCACCCTGAGACTTGTGGGTATAGGGTGGTAGACAAATTTAATAAACAACAACTACTACAGCAAAAGGCTATCGAAATGGTCAGGGAGATGGAACAACTGCCCTTTTAGGAGGAATGCTTGCAACATTTGGGGCATTTTATTTACTTTAGAAAAAGAAGACAAGTTAAAAATGGGTGTATGTAGAAGATTATGTGTGGGGTAGAGAAAGTGCTCAGAGGTACACACCTATGAAATTAAGGTTCCTTATCCCTTGCGTACCAGGGAGCCAATGCAGTTTAGTGACTTGCTCTTTAACTTTTCAGTCCCTAGATGCCTCTGGATTACTAACTGCCATCATCCCCAGCCAGCTTAGCCAATGGCCAGAGATGATGGGAGTTACAGTCCAGTGACATCTGAGGACTAATGATGAAGTCCTTCGGCTTTGGTGGGTAGATTAGGACCAGGGAGATCTGGGTTTAAACCACTGCTTGACCTTGCTAGCTGACCCAGGGCTAGTCATGATCTCTCAGCTTAAGCCACCTCACCAGACTTGGAGGAGAGTCAGGAGCCCCACCCTGAGGTCCTGAGAGGAAGGGTGTGTCAGGGAACTGCCATCGGAGCCAGAGGGAGAGGGAGGGCTCCAGAGGGATTCCGGAGAGCGTACCGGGAGGGAGAGAAGCGGCCCATCTGCTGGGGAAGGAAATCAGCGTAGCACCAGTGGAGAAGGGGGGCAGATGGGGGAATCGGCGAAGCGGCTCCATGACTCCTCGCCGGAGACCAGCGCGGAGAGCATGGGTCCTCCGCTGCCCACACCCTCCCTGCGCAGAAGACTTCCGCGCAGGGAGAGTAGGCGGAGACTAGGCGTCAAAGAGCTTCTTTGCTGGAAGAAGTTCAAGAAACGCCCACTGACGGATTCTGCCAGCGATTGAGACAGCCACGGGTGAGTGGCTGTCCGGACAGAAAAGGTTCACCCAGGTAACCCAGCCAAGTGTGGTGCCGATTTACGCACGAGCAACCCCTAGAACCATTACAGGGTGGCATAAAAGTTTAAATGGTGATATTAATATTCTTAAGAGAGTGAAAGAATTTGCATTTCAGAGGTGGGAAACCTTTTTTCAGGCTGAGGCCTACATTCTGTTTCGAACAGACTTCTAGAAGGCATATTATTACAGTGTTACCTCAGGTTACATACGCTTCGGGTTACATACGCTTCAGGTTACATACATACATGAGAGCCAGTGTGGTGTAGTGGTTAAGAGCTGTAGTCTTGTAATCTGGGGAACTGGGTTCGAGTCTCTGCTCCTCCACCTGCAGCTGCTGGGTGACCTTGGGCCAGTCACGCTTCTCTGAAGTCTCTCAGCCCCACTCACCTCACAGAGTGTTTGTTGGGGGGGAGGAAGGGAAAGGAGAATGTTAGCCGCTTTGAGACTCCTTAAAAGGGAGTGAAAGGCGGGATATCAAATCCAAACTCTTCTTCTTCTTCTTCTTCTTCTTCTTCTTCTTCTACGCTTCAGGTTACAGACTCCGCTAACCCAGAAATATTGCCTCAGGTTAAGAACTTTGCTTCAGGATGAGAACAGAAATCGTGCTCCGGAGGCGCAGCAGCAGCAGGAGGCCCCATTAGCTAAAGTGGTGCTTCAGGTTAAGAACAGTTTCAGGTTAAGAACAGACCTCCAGAATGAATTAAGTTCTTAACCCGAGGTACCACTGTATTATTATTATTATTATTATTATTATTATTATTATTATTATGCCCTTCATCCATAGATGGTGGGTGTGTCGAGAGGCTTAGTGGGCAAAGCATTGAATGCAAATATCACCTTTGCACTAGGCTAGTTTCTACACACACACACACACACCCCTCTCTGTAGTATCCTCCATCCAAACAAGCAAGAGACCCAGTCCAACCAGGCAAAATCAGACAAGGAGGATGTGAAGCTGGGCTGGTGAGAGGTGCAGCCTGGGGAGAGGGGCTATGACTCAGGAAAAGGTAAGGCCTGGCGACAGCCCCAGGGCCACATAGAGAGGGCAGGCGGGCCCCATTTGGCCCCTGGTCCTGAGGTTCTCCCACCCATGCTATAGCTAAACCAGTCTGTCGCTCTGTCCGCTCTAGACAGAAACAGAATATTATTTGAAAAGAAGAAGAAGAAGAAAGTCCAACATTCATTAGCTTCAGTAAATAAGGTCATTTTGCACAAAGTGGATCTGTGCATTTTAATTTCCTCCTCTTAAAAAAAAAAAAAGACAAATAACCCTGGGAATAGATGTCTCATCTCCTGGCAATTTTAAACTTTTAGTAAGTGTGGTTAAGCTTCGAACTGAACTAGCTGGAGACAGAAGTTTTGTGTGTGTGTGTGTGTGTGTGTGTGTGTGTGTGTGTGTGAGAGAGAGAGAGAGAGAGAGAGAGAGAGAGAGAGAGAGAATGTACGTGGTTTGAAATATAGAGATGGTGCGATGATGCTCCTGCAGATACTAGATTACTACTGCACATTTTATGGAGCGCCATAAAACATTTTACGATGTCTTGCAGAGACCATAAGGCAACATCCTTGTCATAAAAAGCACTTTCAGACCAATTCAGATATACCGAGTAAACAGGGGGCCCATTGCTGAGCTTTGATGGAAAGTCCAAGATCAGTTTCGCTCAGCTTTCTCCAGAAAGGGCAGAGGTTGTTTGCTGTCTCTCTCTGTGCAGGAGGCAAACGCAGGAGTTGTACGGAGGTGGGACAATATCTAAACCAGGAGCAGCAAACTGTTTTCAGACTGAGGGCCACATTCCCTTCCAGATGACCTTCTGAGGGCCATGTGGCAGTGATAGGCAGTGATAGGCAGGGGCAGGAGCATGAGTGGGTGGGGCCACCCAGCAAGCTTCACAGCCAGCTGGAAATTTGAACCTGGTTTCCCAGGTCCTAGTCCAGGGGTCAGCAAACTTTTTCAGCAGGGGGCCGGTCCACTGTCTCTCAGACCTTGTGGGGGGCCGGGCTATATTTTTTGGGGGTGGAAATGAACGAATTCCTATGCCGCACAAACAACCCAGAGGTGCATTTTAAATAAAAGCACACATTCTACTCATGTAAAACACACAGATTCCCTGTGGGCTGGATTTAGAAGGCAATTCAGCTGGATCCGGCCCCGGGGCCTTAGTTTGCCTACCCATGTCCTAGTCTGACCCTTTAACCTTGACACCACACTGGCTTAGTAGCAGTAGTATTCAGAGATTTTTTTTAAAAATAAAACCCACTAAAAAGCCTTCAAATGTGTTAGCTTTTTCTTGCAGGGATGGCGCACGTAACCTTCAATCATTTCACTCGCCCTTTTCCAGTTCATTTTCTAACTCCCCGTCCATCTCCTTTGCTAGATGGGGGAGAACAAGAACATCTGCTGCCACCTCTTGAGTTTGGGTGACAGTGCTCTAAACCTGCAGTAGACCCTCAACTTGCACGTGATTTTCACTTACGCCATTGCAGCTTTGCGAGCTGGGAGGGAGGGACAGTCGGAAGAGGCCAGGTGAGATCTCACAAAGGCCCCGTGAGATCTTGCACAACCTTCCCAGAGCCCAGTAAAGCAGGGATAGTCATGCAGGGGGAGTTCCAGTGGTCTTCCTGACATTTCACGAATTCCCCTTTTCACATGAACTCCCGCGTAAGTTGTGGGGCTACCGTACTTGCTTCTGTGGAAGTAAAACTCCCTTGGAATCCGTGATGAGGTAAACAACCTGGACTGCTGAGTTTGACTGGCGGGGGGGGGGGGAGGGGGAGGTGTAGCTCAGCCTGACACAGTTTGAGACTTCCCTGAGACTGCTGCACACAGCACTAGACTCCCTCGGCTCATCTGATTTGTTTAAACAGGGAGTGTGACTTACAACCTGCCTGGGCTAATGAAGACCCGTAGAGGGAATTAGTCAATGCAATTGCAAGCAAGGAACACACACAGGAAAGGAAAAACTCAATAGGGCTGTCAGGTGGGAAATCGCCCCAGGTGAAGAATCCATTAAAAGTTCCAAAGCAGGCCTCCTGCAAGGTGGTGTGATGCCCCCGCAGCCTTGGCTGGGCGGTTTTTTGCCATCTATTCTCATTTGTCAAGGCAAGGGGAACTATTCAGGTTCGTGGTACCCAACAACCCCACCTCTTCAGAACTTTGCGCTTTCCAATTTGTCTGCCGAGGACTTGCAAGAATGTAAGATGAGCCTTGATGCAGCCTAATTAGGCTCATCGGGCAATCCTGCTTGGACCACGGAGCTATTTTTTGCCATGGCAAGCCCAGCTGGCGTTATATATGACATCAAATATGGTGCAGGTAAAGACATGTGGCAGGACCAAAGGGAGCTGGTGTCATAGTCCTGTGCTGCACAGCCATGAGCAGAGCCCACTGGAGTAAGAGGCCAGCCAACCAGCAGGGTCTCGGAGGGTGGTTGCCTGCAGGCAGAGTCCGTAAGCAAAGTCAGGTCCGGTCCTAAGGTCAGGCGTATAGCAGTTTGTGTGGTTAGATGGTCCAGAGGTCAGGGAATACAATGATCCAAGTTCAAGAGGAGCAAGAAGCAGCAAGATCAGGCCAGGAATGACAAACATTGTTTCCAGCAACTGACTGGGGCTGGAAGCCCTGCTTAAGAAGGCTGTAGACATTCATCAATGAGTCCTTGAAGGCTGGTCAGCAGGAGGAGGAGTCACTCCGCGTTCTGCCCCTTCAGGCTAATGTTTAGCAGGTGAAGCTGACTCCTGGCCCAGGTCAGCTGGTAGGAACCACCCATCAGTGGCACCTGCAAAGCCTATTGTGCATTGCTTTGCAAGCAGCAACCATCAGCTGATTTTCAGGGTTTGCAGAGCACTGTATGTGACTTGACGACTGTAATTCGCTCTATGCGGGGCTGCCCTTGAAGCTGTCCCAGAAACTCCAGCGGGTGCAGAATGCAGCAGCGAGGCTCCTCACGGGGTCTCTGCCATGGGAGCATACTCACCCAGTGCTTTTCCAGCTGCACTGGCTCCCGGTGGAGTACAGGGTCAGATTTAAGGTGCTGGTTTTGACCTTTAAAGCCCTTCACGGCCTAGGACCCTCGTACCTACGGGACCGCCTCTCCTGGTATGCCCCACAGAGGACCTTAAGGTCCATATATAGCAACACCCTAGTGGTCCCGGCCCCTAAGGAAGTTAGACTGGCTTCAACCAGAGCCAGGGTCTTTTCAACACTGGCTCAGGTCTGGTGGAACGCTCTGCCTCATGAGACCAGGACCCTGCAGGATCTGATTTCTTTCTGCAGGGCCTGTAAGACAGAGTTGTTCCGCCTGGCCTTTGGCTTGGAGCCAATTTGATTTCCTCCCCCTCTTTCCTTTTTCTTTTTCCTTTCTCCTCTTGTGATGAGGCTGCATTTTAATATTTAAAATTTCTATATTTTAATGTTGTATTTTAATCTTGTTTTTAAGTTGTATTCATTCAACTTGTTTTTATTATTGCTTGTTAGCTGCCCTGAGTCTGGCCTTGGCTGGGGAGGGCGGGGTATAAATTATTATTATTATTATTATTATTATTATTATTATTATTATTATTATTATTTCCAAGCCCCAATAAACAGCTGATCGTCAGGGAAACTATAGCACCATGCTAGATAGTCAGGTGCTTGTCTGTGTGTCCACCTGGTGTCATCAGGTGACAGACAGGTGGGTGGCCCTGTCAAGCTTGGCTGGGAAGCCACAGGCATTCTGGTCTACCTCCCATCGGCCATAATGATTACACCTGTGGTCTGGTTTTCCATGGAAATCTCAGGGAGAAAACCCAGTCCTCTTTTCTGGCAAGAGTTCTACAAGGTTGGTTATGGTTTCCTAATTAGCTCTAGTCAATTTAGGCAGCGTTCTGGATTTCAAACTAGTTCCCTGCCCTTGCCCTGCTGGATCAGACCCTAAGGTCCACCTAGATAATCTTATTGTTTCCAACTGTGGCCAGCCAGTTGGCTTCAATAAGCCCACAAGCAGGAGCATAAAAGAAGCAGCAATCTGCCATCGTTTGTCCCTTATAAGCTGTTCTTCCATGAGATACAGTGCCTCTGAAACTGGAGGTTCCTTTTTTTTTTTAAGCCATTGTGGCTACCAGCTATCAATTAACCTCTCCTTCCGAAATCTGCCTAATCCCTATTTAAAGCTACTGAAGCACATGGCCTCTACCTCTTGTGGCAGTGAGTTCCATAGTTTAATTATGCCATGTGAAGAAGTTCTTTCGTTTCTGCCCTGAACTGCCAGCAACTGAGAAGCTTCCAAGGAAGGACAAGGTTCTCCAAAACACAGAATGAACATATAGTCCAAGGATGGGGAAATCCTGGTCCCATAGGTGGATGCAACCTACAGGTAGCCACAGTGGGAGTTGGGGAAGGGCAGCTGCAAGGTTTGCAAAGGACCACAAGGTTTGCAGTGGAGATGCTGACACCTTCTTTTCTAAAACAGTATATTTGCCATGGGTAGCAATCTGGAGGGACTGGGCAGGCAGAGAAGATCAGTTGAAACATCAATTCACACAGACTGAGCAACCACCACAAAGCCAGAGGTTTTACAGTCATACCTCGGGTTACAGATGCTTCAGGCTGCATTTTTTGGGGGGGGGTTACGGACCGTGCATGTGCAGAAGCGCTAATTTGCACTTTGCACATGCGCAGAAGCACCGAATCGCGACCCACAAGTGTGCAGATGCGCCGCTGCGGGTTGCGGACGTGCATCCCACACAGATCACATTCACAACCCGAGCATCCACTGTATAGGGCCAGATGGAACGTCATTGGCTCTTTTTTTAAAAAAATTGCATGACCTCTGCTGGAACAGTAACAGCAGCATTGCCCTCTGTCCATCAAGGACACCAAAATGCAGCAATCCCACAGATCCCTCCTGAAAGACATCTGCCATGTCCCTGGTCTGAGACTCCCGTACAGGCACATTGTAGGAACTTAAGAGCATACATGCAAGTATCACACTGAGAGCAGAACGCTCATAATGGAAATGCCAACAGCTTCTATTGTAATTATTACAATGCTCTAATTGGAAAACAAGAGGGGAGGGGGGTGCAAGGATGTGTGAAATGTTCACAGCCTTTGGAAAGAGGCTCAGGCAGCCTGTGACTAGACATGAACCTCTCCTCTCTGGCAACAATGGAACAAGATCTTCCATGATTATGATTTTTTTAATTTTTCAAAGTAGTTTTACAAGCTGGTGCTCAGTTCAGCATCTTCCTCTCACAAAGTTTCGACACTTATCACACCGTCTTGTTCCGAGACTGGTGGAGATATCAGAAGCTTTTTCAGCCAGATGCTGCACAGGGCAGGTTCTGGACAGCATCCTAAGAGGTGTGAGGGATGGGAAATCCTTCCAGGTCATGAGCTTTTGCACGGCAATGTGGGGTTCAAGGGCTCTTGCTTTCCAGAGCAGTTAGTCCCACGGTGACACACGCCTCTTTTACATCCCATTCGGACTACTGTAACACACAGTATGTGGGGCTGCCTCTGAAAAGCTGCAGCCAGATTGTTGACCTGGGATGGGTACAGAGAGCAGAAGTCTCCTTTTGCTAGAACAGCTTCACTGGCTACCAGTCTGTTTCTGGGCACAATTCAAAGTGCTGGTAATGACCTCTAAAGCCCTACAAGGCTTCGGTCCAGGTCAGGGCAGTCCTCTCCGCCTTCATTTTTTCTCTCCACTGCCTTAAACACACCAGGCCTTCTGAGAAATGTCTCCATTCACCTCAGGCAGGGGGGAAGGAGGGGGGGAGAACGACTGGCGTGGGACACTATTTTCTGTTTGTCTCAAGTGGCAAAATGTCTTGGGCTGACCCAGATAGAGACCCTGACCGAAGGTGAGCTTCATGGCTAAGTGACAAAAATCTATTGAGAAAATAATAGTTAATACACGTTAATAATAATAATAATAATAATAATACAGTACTTTTTTCAAAGAACAGGGCATCTCTGAAGAATTCCTTTTCCTGCAGCCCAGTTAACAGTGTATTTGTTCTTTGCTGGTATTTGTTGTTTTAAAAACCCCGCAACACATTCAATAAAGAATTAATTTCTACAAGAAAAAAAATCCCCACCATGCCATCCATGTCTCTAAAGACCTCTGGTTATTAAAGGAAAACCTAAAGAGAGAGAGTCAACCTTTTATGTTCTCTGTAATACATTCTGCGCTCCTTCGCTACAAATGCATTTATCCTTTCGGCGCATGGGTACATGTTTGTGGGTATTGATTCCTAATTTTTTCTGGCGATCACTCGTGGCTGAGTAAGATTGCCTTCCATGAACACGGTCTTAACAGAGAGTCCGTAAGTGACTGTGGAGGCCAATTATCACTCCTCCCGCCGGCCAGAGTGATTATTGCAAGGCAACACCACCGTCGTATGGCACACCTCATAATAATTCAGAGTAATCTGCAACACCGAAGAGGAGAATGCAGAGATAACACTATTTTGTGATCTGATGCCAGAGGGTTAATTGCCTATTTCCGCACAGAGAGAACGGTGCTAATTAGATTGCGGAGGTAAATGCAGAGATGTAACAGATAGGATAGGCTTGCACAACTTTTGACCCAGCAAAGTTGAAGGCTCCCTGCCAAGTGTGGAGAGGAAGCCCAAGAGAAGCCTTGCAACAGGGGTTACACTCTGCCCTTCAAGTCTCTCTGCCTGGCCCTCAAAACTCTCCACAAATAGGCACCCTTTCCCTAGTCACACCCCATGCCGGCTCTGCATCACACATTTCTTGAGAGATTCTGCCTGGCTGGAATGTGTCTTCAACTCTGAGAAGGCCTCTTTGCAGCCTTGGATGGAAGATAGAGAAGGCTGTGTCTAAACCATCCTACCATACGAAGGTAAATTTTGCATTTGCTGTTCTGCTCACTCTTGCCTCTGGTCATGCCTGCCACTGACATGTGGCCCTGGCAGGTTGCCCAAAAAGGGAATAGAGCCCTTGAGCTGAAGAAGGTTCCTTGTCTTGCTGCCTGCCTGGGATTGTCTTGCTGCCTGCCTGGGATTACAAAAGTAGGGGGGGGGTCTCCCCACACCTCCCAGCGTTTCACAGGTGACACTTGGAATACCAGAGATCACAATCCAAGCCCCCTTTAGCTGTTTCTTATTTCTGAACCTTGGCATTTTCTCAACATGTATTTAAACAGAGAGTGGACAGCTGTCTGTCAAGGATGCTGCAGTTTGGTGTTGGAGCACTTCCAGCCCGCAGGCCAAATCTGGCCCTCCAGGTCTGCCCATTTCGCCTGCGGGGCCATTTCAGACAAGCCGCATTTATTTACTCTACACCTGGCATCAGATGTGAGGCAAATAAAGGTGGGGCTTGGCCAAAAGAGGCCTTGTAGTGAAAAATAAATAAACGGATGCAGGTGGCGCTGTGGGTTAAACCATAGAGCCTAGGACTTGCTGATCAGAAGGTCGGCGGTTCGAATCCCTGTGACGGGGTGAGCTCCCATTGCTCGGTCCCTGCTCCTGCCAACCTAGCAGTTAGAAAGCACATCAAAGTGCAAGTAGATAAATAGGTACCACTCTGGTGGGAAGGTAAACAGCGTTTCCGTGCACTGCTCTGGTTCTCCAGAAGCGGCTTAGTCATGCTGGCCACATGACTGTATGCCGGCTCACTCGGCCAATAAAGCAAGATGAGTGCCGCAACCCCAGAGTCGGTCAGGACTGGACCTAATGGTCAGGGGTCCCTTTACCTTTACCTTAGTGAAAAATAAAATTAATAAAAGGGGTACCAGAACCAATAGTAACCACCCACACCCCCAAATCTACACTTGGGGAAGGGTTGTGGCTCAGTGGTGGAGTGTGTGCTTGGCGTGCAGAAGGTTCCCAGGTTCAATCCTCAGATTCACTAGGTAGGACTGGGAATGTCTTCTGTCTGAAACCCTGGAGGGCCACTGCCAAGTCAGTGTGGACAATATGGAGCTAGATGTGGCAATGCTCTGACTCACCATGAAGCAGCTTCTGGTGTTCTTAAGAAGGGCTGTAGCTCAGCAGTAGAGCAGAAGGCCTCGGGTTCAATATCTGGCATCTCCAGGTAAGGCTAGGAAGGATGCCTTTTCTGAAATCCTGGAAAGCTGTTGCTGGTCAGTGTAGACATCACAGCACTAGATGAAGTGTTGTTTCTATGTTCCCCCCTGCCCCACAAATAAGTTTTTACAGTGGTACCTCAGGTTAAGTACTTAATTCGTTCCGGAGGTCTGTTCTTAACCTGAAACAGTTCTTAAACTGAAGCACCACTTTAGCTAATGGGGCCTCCTGCTGCCTCTGTGCCGCCGGAGCACGATTTCTGTTCTCATCATGAAGCAAAGTTCTTAACCCGAGGTACTAATTCTGGGTTAATGGAGTCTGTAACCTGAAGCGTCTGTAACCTGAAGTGTATGTAACCTGAAGCATATGTAACCCAAGGTACCACTGTATTTAGAAAACTGCCCCTCCATTTTTGCTACGGGAAAATGGAATGGTGAATGTGGAGGTGTTTTGTCCTGGCCTTGTGCACACCTCCCCACACCCAGAAAACCCTCTTTAGCACTAAATGCCAATCCATGGAAAACCCAACTGCCTTTTGTTCTAATTGAGCGCTGAACCCAGGGGAAAGCAGCAGGGCAAAGAGTAGTGTGGATGAGCCCTCTGTCTGTTCTAAAACATTTCCTCTCCTTTTTTTTTTTTTTTTTGCCTCCTAAAACCCACAATATTCATTAAGAATCCCTTTAGTCGCACAACAGCGAACCTCTCCCCTTCTCCCTCCCCCTTTCAGAGTTGGTCCCTTCCATCTCCTAATGGAGTTAAACACTCTTTGCACATCCCAGGCAAGATAATAAATTATCCTCTAAGCACATAAAGCCATTATTCAGATGGTTTTATGCAACTCTGCCAGCCAATACAAAAAGGAACAATCCCCGCATAACAGTCTCCTGAAAAATAACCCTGTTACACCCCCCCCCACAACATCACCGTGGACCCCGCCCCAAAAGACCCCATTTGCATTTTTATAGTTTCCATTTTTCCCTCTCATACTGTATGCGTGTCACATTATATATTTATAACTGCTGAATGGACCCGGCAAAGCAGATTTCACAAACCATGTCTGCGTGTTCATTAACATTACAAATATTTGACTATTATTCCCTACACTTTGGAGCAGTCTAATGGCCTTCGTGTATCATAACGTACTCACAGCCTTGCCTGCTTGGGTTTGCTGGTTTTCTCTTGCCTGTATTTTTCTTCTGTGGGTGGGTTTATTAATTCTATAGATTTTTTTAAAAAAATACACAACCTTTACAACCAAACATTAATGTCCTGTTTTGAGTGGCAGCCTCAGTGGTGGCGAATCTACCACCATGGATAACTCAACCAAGGGAGCATGAGATTCTTAATCTCAGGGACATGGGTTCAAGCCCCACATCGGGGAAATTTTTCCTGCATTGCAGGGGGTTGGACTAGATGGCCTTTGTGGTCCCTTCCAATTCTATGATTCCATGAGGCACGACTTCAATGGACAGCTCTTTGCTTGGCCCAGGCTGGAGCCTGTTAGGTAAAGATAAAGGGACCCCTGACCATTAGGTCCAGTCGTGGCCGACTCTGGGGTTGTGGCGCTCATCTCGCTTTATTGGCCAAGGGAGCCAGCATACAGCTTCTGGGTCATGTGGCCAGCATGACTAAGCCGCTTCTGGCGAACCAGAGCAGCACACGGAAATGCCGTTCACCTTCCCGCCGGAGCGGTACCTATTTATCTACTTGCACTTTGACGTGCTTTCGACGTGCTTCCGACTCTGGGACTGCAGCGCTCATCTCGCTCTATAGGCTGAGGGAGCCGGCATTTGTCAGCAGACAGCTTCCAGGTCATGTGGCCAGCATGGCTAAGCCGCTTCTGGGGAACCAGAGCAATGCATGGAAACGCCGTTTACCTTCCCGCCGGAGCGGTACCTATTTATCTACTTGCACTTTTTGACGTGCTTTCGAACTGCTAGGTTGGCAGGAGCAGGAACCAAGCAACGGGAGCTCACCCCGTCGCGGGGATTCGAACCGCCGACCTTCTGATCAGCAAGTCCTAGGCTCAGTGGTTTAACCCACAGCGCCACCCGGGTCCCTTGGAGCCTGTAAAAGCAAGGCCCAAATGGCATTTCAGTCAGCACCAGTCATCCTCAAGCTGAGCCGTCCAGAGGAGCAGCACCTCTCTCTCATTGGTCTTATGAACTTAAGAACATGAGAGTTTGCGGGATCAGGCTAATGGCCCATCTGCTCCAGCATCCACAGGCAGGACCGAAACACAAGAGTCCTCTGCCCTCCTGCACTTTTCCAGCAACTGGTATTCGAAAAGATTGCCGCCTCCAACTGTGCAGAGCATAGCCGAGAATTAGTAACCATCAATAGCCCTCTCTCCTCCTCCATGGATTTGCCTAATCCTCTCTTAAAGGCATCGAGGTTGGTGCCATCACTGCTTCCTGTGGGAACAAGTTGCCTTCTTTAACTAAGCCACTTCCGCCCTTCGAAGGAGGTGGTTGTGGGCTTCACAGCCCAGCCCCGCGCGATTGGGGGGGATTCCCGGCTGTGTCATTCCCTGGCCAGCCAATCAGCTGGCTCAGGGGGCGTGGCCTGCCCTATTTAAGGCAGGATGCGGCCGGGGATCTCCCTCTTTTCCCGCCTGCCAGCTGTTCCTGCTTTTCCCACCCTCCCGCCCTATAAGGTTTTCGTTCCTTGACCTTGCTATGGACCTTGGTTGGTTGCTGTTGAGGGGCCTGGTAGGAATTTTTTCAAATTGGCAATTGGTTTTTCACCTACCTCGTAGCAAATTGTCATGGCTTTCTGGGTATTGGCGGTTAGGCATTGGTATAGTTCTGTAGATGGAAGAGGGGAGTAAGCGCCATCACCTGCCCCACATATTGAAGGGTAGTCCGATAAAGGATTCCGGGGGGCATGGCTCTGTCTGAAGCCTAGGGAGGTGAGGGCCTAAGGCACGCGGTGACCCCGTGAGAGTTCCTAGTTGATGTGCATCAGCAACACTCACCCAATGGTGGTTAACACTTCCTGAACTTCAAGCGGATGGGCTGAAGTCGGATATAGTCGGTTAGGACCAATGCCTAAGCCAATACCGCTCATCACCTGTAACCAATAAAGTTGTGGCCTTATTTAGCCCATTAACCTTAATAATTGTGTCATGTGTCATTATTTCCCTTGGGGGGCGGGAACTCAACACGCAATGAGACTGAGTGGGGAAGTAATTTATTTTATCTGTCCTGAATCTTCCAAGAGTAGTTAGCTAAGCCTTCAGTGGGAGGAGTCTCTTCATTGAAAGCAGGCATAGGCAAACTCGGTCCTCCAGATGTTTTGGGACTACAACTCCCAACATCCATAGCTAACAGCACCAGTGGCCAGAGATGATGGGAGTTGTAGTCCCAAAACATCTGGAGGGTCGAGTTTGCCTATGCCTGATTTAAAGGGCAGATGAAGTTCATGGACTATATGGAACTGGCGGAAATGACTGGCAGAATCCGAGACCAGGGAGAAGAGTCGGTGGAAGAAGACTGGAAAAAATTTAAAGATTATTTACAGAAATACTGTAAAATTAATGAATGTTAGAAAAATGTTGGAATGAAGTTATATGGCTTTAGCAGAAATGTTATAAGGAATTAAGGAATTAAGTACAAATAGATTTTTAATGTATTAAAGGGAAAAAATAAGGTTAGAATAAGTTAAGATAAATTACAGGACAGAAAACAGAGGAAGATGGAAAGAAATTGCTGAAACAGTTAATTGAAGTGGAATACAAAAAGGGAGGTGTGAGGAGGTCGTGGAAACAAGTGAATGAAAGATAAGATACTGAAATTATTGGATGTGTTTTAAATTGTGTTTGTTTTGTGTTGTTAATTCAGTGTTTTAGTGTTAGTGTAATGTAGTGTTTTTGTTTTTGTATTGTATTGTATTGTTGAATTCTTTTTCTTTCTTTTATAGTCTTTAAACTGTTAATAAATATTATTATTTTTTAAAAAAGATTTAAAGGGACCCAACCTTACTCGGGCACAGCAGCAGTGACTGAGGTTCCACGTGGGGATCTGGGGTGAAGCTCTTTGATTCAGGTGAGGCATCCGGGCACCTGAAGACCAGAGAGGTCAAGTACCAACGCCTCCTCCAGAAGAAGTGCTTCCTGGTTAAGTGCTTCTGAGGGCACTTCTGCCTTCCTCTCTGAATCCACAATCCTTCCCCCTTATTGAGACCCCAGCAACGGGGTTTCAGAGGTACACTGCGCTGAACATGGAGGTTCTAGCTAATATACATGGATCTCTCGCAGAGCTACAATTCTCAGTTAACAATCAATCTGTCTTGCTGGGGAACTCTGAGAATCACCACTCTGTGGTGGGAATAAGGGTTCCCTAACTACTCGTGGCACCCTTAGTAACTACAGTTCCCTACATAAGGAAAACTGAGCAGCTGGTATCTGAAACAGGGAGCATTCCGTGCTGCAACATTTTGTTGCAGACTCTGATAGTTTATAGAGACAGAGGAGGGGAGGTAGAAATGGGGTTTAGCACTTCTTAGCTAAGTTTGGCTAGGTGACAGCAGCCACGAAATTAAAAGACGCCTGCTTCTTGGGAGAAAAGCAATGACAAACCTAGACAGCATCTTAAAAAGCAGAGACATCACCTTGCCAACAAAGGTCCGTACAGTTAAAGCTATGGTTTTCCCAGTAGTGATGTATGGAAGTGAGAGCTGGACCATAAAGTAGGCTGATCGCCAAATAATAGATGTTTTTGAATTATAGTGCTGGAGGAGACTCTTGAGAGTCCCATGGACTGCAAGAATATCAAACCTCTCCATTCTGAAGGAAATCAGCCCTGAGTGCTCACTGGAAGGACAGATCCTGAAGCTGAGGCTCCAATACTTTGGCCACCTCATGAGAAGAGAAGACTCCCTGGAAAAGACCCTGATGTTGGGAAAGATGGAGGGCACAAGGAGAAGGGGACGACAGAGGACGAGATGGTTGGATAGTGTTCTCGAAGCTACCAGCATGAGTTTGACCAAACTGCGGGAGGCAGTGGAAGACAGAAGTGCCTGGCATGCTCTGGTCCATGGGGTCACGAAGAGTCAGACACGACTAAACGACTAAACAACAACAACAACAACAAAGCTAAGTTTGGAACTGGATTTCTTTCCCCCTCCCCACCCCACCTTGCACAATGGTGCACATCTGCACTGGTGAATTAAGACATAATTCTTGCTGCCCACTTTGTAGCATACAAAAGCAATAAACGTCTGCTGAGATTGATTAAGGGCCTCTGCTTTGCTTTGGCCATTAATCAATCTTAAAAGCCATTTATCGAGAAACTGCTACAAAGCCATAGACGATTCCTATTATACAAAAAGGGAGAGGGGTGGAATCACTAGAAAAGAGAGAAATGAATGCCCAAAAATATTTTTTGTAAAGAAATTAAAAGCTTTTATAGCTAGAGAATGATTGAACGTTTCAAGTTACCTCCTTACAGTACATACAAAGCACCAAAAAGTTCCATCTGAAATGGTTTGCTGGGATTATAACAGACAAATGCATTTAGTTTTATTCCCCTTTCTTAAAGCACTTGCATGAGTTTCCAAGGCCATCCTGCAGGACAACAGCATCATAAATGAGTTTCCTACTTCCAGGAGAAGGGTATGGATGCCTAGACCCTGACTCCACCCCCCACAGGTTTCAACAACTGGAAGATCCACATTCTTTCAACTCTAATATTCACAGTCCTATGAATTAGAAACTTTCCTCGTTGGCTGTTTGGCAGAGCAATCCTATACAGAAGACGCTGGCATAAAGCAAACCAGAGTAAGCTAAACCAGCGTAATATTGCACCAGACCCAAATCCCGTTCAGTAGCTGGGCTGCTGCTCTGCCTAAGCCTGGCAGAAGGAACACAAGCCTTTAAACTAGTGTATTATGCTGGGTTGCCAGGCCATAGGACCAAACTAAATGGGTTTAGGATGCAGCCTAAGTCCTCCCCCTGCTGCCACACCCACAAAATGGGCCTTTTTTCAGGTCAGCCGGGATGAGCAAGCTACGGAGATATAGCTTCATCTGAGCCAGTGACTTACTGCCGGCTGAGCCTGGCTGAGCTGGAAATCAGCCGGCTGAGTAAGAGATCCACTGCATCCCAAACTGTTCATACCTGGATTTACACTCACTCCCAGTGGCTCTCCAGGGTTGCAGGCAAGGGTATCTCCAAGGCCAACCTGGAGATGCTTGGGATCAAAACTAGGACCTTCTGCATGCTCTGCCACTGAACTATGGGCCTTCCCCGAATAGGAAACTGCCTATTGGTCTATCTAGTTCTTTACTGGCTATACCAGGCATGTCCAGAGTCCATTTCAGGGGCCTAATCCGGCCCACCGGTCGGTTTAATCTGGCCCCTGTGGCAGTTTATTTCCTGGGGTAAAATCGACTTCTCAATGACTTCAATCTTTAAGTAAAGGTAAAGGGGCCCCTGACCATGAGGTCCAGTCGTGACCGATTCTGGGGCTGTGGCGCTCATTGCTCTATAGGCCGAGGGAGCAGGCGTGTGTCCGCAGACAGCTTCCAGGTCATGTGGCCAGCATGACTAAGCCACTTCTGGGGAACCAGAGCAGTGCACAGAAACGCCGTTTACCTTCCCGCCAGAGTGGTACCTATTTATCTACTTGCACTTTTTGATGTGCTTCGAACTGCTAGGTTGGCAGGAGCTAGGACCGAGCAACGGGAGCTCACCCCGTCACGGGGATTCGAACCGCCGACCTTCTGATCAGCAAGTCCTAGGCTCAGTGGTTTAACCCACAGTGCCACCCGTGTCCCAACCCTCAGTCCTTAAAAAAGGTCAACTCACGCATGTTCACTTCATCAAATCTGGCCCTCTATGAAAAAAGTTTGGACACCCCAGGGCTACACTCTCCAGCATTTCAGGCAGAGGTCTTTCCCAGCTTTACACGCAGGTGCTGGAGCGTGGGACGCTTGGCACAGAAAGTCAGAGCCCTACCACTGAGCTACAGCCCTTCCCCTAAGTGCATGAGGGTGGGTCAGGATTGTTCCTGTTGGTCCCCTCCTGAGTGCATTCAGCAGGAGACGTGAAAAGGGCTGCAAGTCAGCCAAAGAATGTCATTATTTTTCTTCTGCCCGCTTTCCATTGTACTTGCAGCGGCTTACAGCAAAAACACATAAAAATACATCAAACACTCATAAAGGCACAGTTTAAAACAACACCATTAAAAGCTAAAATACAGCAGTGAAAAACATAGCCTGTTTAAAGTGGGCGGGGGGGGAGAGAAAGAAAACTAAAACAAACCTGCAGTAGCGGCAAAAAGGCTTCAGTCACTGAAACGCTGAAAGGCTGTGGAAACAAATACTAGGTTTGAGGGGAGGCCTCACAGTTCTCAAATTAGGAAGAACGTTTCAAAGCTGCAACACCACCACTGGCAGTGCCCAGACCCTTATGGCCAAGGATGCCAACATGACACTCTCAGGTGCCAGTATGGCATCTATGGCACCTGAGAAAGATCCCCCGAAAAATCCACAATGCACAGGGAAATATTTCTTCTTCTTACTCAGTTCCCACTTGCGCTTGCTCTGCCTCTCCTACACTGAAACCATTGTGTGGCAGCCATTTTGTGAGAGGCACCCACAGCAGTTTCTCAGAACTCTAGACAAGGTTGAGATTCTCTCCTGTGGTCACCAACTGGGATGGCTTTAAAAGAATAATAAATAGATTCATGGAAGATGGGCCATTGGTGGCCATGTTGGCTCCATTCTCCCTTCCCTGTTGGAGGCAGTAGGCCTCTGAATGCCAGTTGCTAGAAGTCACCTGTGGCGAGAGTGTTGTTGTGCTCCTGCCTTGCTTTCAAGTTCCCCATAAGCATCTGCTTGGAAACAGTGCAAACAGGATGCTGAGCTAGTTGGATCTTTGGCCTAATCTAGCAGATGCTTCTTATGGCACCTGCTTACAGAATGTCTAAGAATGAGATCTAAGAGGCTGGTGTCTAAGGCAGGCCAATACAGTGGTACCTCAGGTTAAGAACTTAATTCGTTCCAGAGGTCCATTATTAACCTGAAACTGTTTTTAACCTGAGGTACCACTTTAGCTAATGGGGCCTCCCGCTGCTGCTGCGCAATTTCTGTTCTCATACTGAAGCAAAGTTCTTAACCCGAGGTACTATTTCTGGGTTAGCAGAGTCTGTAACCTGAAGTGTCTGTAACCTGAGGTACCACTGTAAAGGTAAAGGGACACCTGACCATTAGGTCCAGTCGTGGCCGACTCTGGGGTTGCGGCGCTCATCTTGCTTTATTGGCCAAGGGAGCTGGTGTACAGCTTCCGGGTCATGTGGCCAGCATGACTAAGCCGCTTCTGGCGAACCAGAGCAGCGCACGGAAACGCCATTTACCTTCCCACCAGAGTGGTACCTATTTATCTACTTGCACTTTGATGTGCTTTTGAACTGCTAGGTTGGCAAGAGCTGGGACTGAGCAACGGGAGCTCACCCTGTCACTGGGATTCGAACTGCCGACCTTCTGACCGGCAAGTCCTAGGCTCTTTGGTTTAACCCACGGTGCCACTCGCATCCCTTTGAGGTACCACTGTACAGAGTCCCAATTACAAAGCTGGACATTGTGAGTGTGATTGGGTGCTCCTCTTGCGCTGTTCGGGGGCCCATGTTGATGCTCTGGCAGCGGGAGGCTCCTTTAGCTAAAGCGGTGCTTCAGGTTAAGAAAAGTTTCAGGTGAAGAACGTACCTCCAGAAGGAATTAAGTTCTTAACCTGAGGTACCACTGTATGGGGGTAACCCCCTCAATATTTTAGGGGGGCAAAGGGACCATGGCCCCATAGATTTGGGTCCTATGCACTAACTACAGCCCTGACCTTCAAGGCAACGCTGCAAAATGGGGCAAAATGAGCCCCTACACAAATATGTAGATTGTGTCTATTTGCACCAGAGTGAGAGAGAAAACTGAATGCCATTTTGATCTATAACCCCGTGTTGCCTGAAATGGAACACATTACACTCTGCTGACACACAGACATGATTAAAAGCAATCAGTTATACTTGGGAAAATAGGGAAAAAAGAATACCCTATCTCCCAAGGCAAACATACTCCTGCATATATATCTGACTGAAAGACAGAAAAATTCTATATATAAAACACCTCCTGGGTCTTTATGGACATTACTAATCAACTGAAAAAATAAGGAGAGCCCATGAGGAAACTTGTATAAATTAGATGTAGGAGCTGCCATGGTCTTTATTTCCTGTTGTGTAATTCTGTGCTAAATGTGTAAACTGTGCGGTGAATAAATTCTCCCTATAAGAGTGGATGACATTTAAAAACCTTGTGGAATATGCTTAGTTATCCAGAGCTGTAGCCCACCCAGTCCAAAGGCCTCTTGGCAAAGGGCAGCAATCTCATCCGCCTTCGGGGCAATTTTGGTTGTGCACAAGACAAGCAAGTTTGGGTGAGTGCACAAATGCTGATTTTTATTTTTATAACCTCAAATGTGGGACAAATTGGGGGCCAAACGAGACAAGGGACTCTGTGCCCCCAAAAGCCCTCTTATACTATTTCCTGTCCAGGAGAGCCAGAGGCACAGAAGTTTTTTCCCTGAGAAGCTGTAATGCCGCAGGCTCACCACACGGGGCAGTGGACAGCAGCTCCTGACTCTTAAATGAGGAGCTGCAGTAACATGGCTCACCACATGGGGCCAGTGGTCAGCAGTTCCGAACACACTGTCCCCACTACTCATTCGTTTGCCTTCTCCAGGCCCAAACACACAGCTGGCCATAGCAGGGAGGCACAAGGAAAGCAGAGGACACTGCTCTGTTTCCTCACTCTTGCCACACTGCTTGCCTGCTTGGAAAGTGGAAGTGTAGAGAGAGTGTCAGCAAAGTACGGGAGTAGGAAGCCCCGGGGATCAGCAGTGGGTTCCTTGCAGGATATGAACCTTGGTTAGTGGGTGTCCAGTGCCTGACGCAATCCCTAGGCTCCATTTCCTTGGAGGGGGTAGAGCAGAGAGCAGAGGATAAAATGGATGGCAATGAAGCTGTATGGGAACAGTAAAATAAAGCAGGTGGTGCCATAAGAAAAGGGCTCCCATAACATCTTGATTGCAAGCCTTACTAGACAGAGAACATCATCATGAAATCTTACTTGGAGATGAGCATTGGCTGCTGTCACACAGGACCCTGGTCTCTCCCCCCCCCCCCATTTCTCTAATCCAGTCTGTCACATATGTTAGGCAATATTCAAGTAAAGGTAAAGGGACCCCTGACCACATGACTAAGCCGCTTCCAGCGAACCAGAGCAGTGCACGGAAACGCCATTTAGCTTCCCACCAGAGTGGTACCTATTTATCTACTTGCACTTTGATGTGCTTTCAAACTGCTAGGTTGGCAGGAGCAGGGACCGAGCAACGGGAGCTCACCCTGTCGCAGGGATTCGAACCGCCAACCTTCTGATTGGCAAGTCCTAAGCTCTGTGGTTTAATCCACAGCGCCACCCGCGTCCCGTTAGGTGATATTAGGAGACCCCTATTCCCATAGCAGAGCTACAATTCACTGGGAAGAAGGATTGGTTATTAAACCACTCCAAGAAATGCAGCTCTGTGAAGGGAGCAGTGGAGGGTCTCCCAAGAACTCTCCACACCCGTTACAAACCACAGTTCCCAGGATTCCTTAGGGGAAGCCATGACTGTTTCAGTGGTATAAGAGTGCTTTAAATGTGGATGCGCTGAGAGTTATTAGGAGACCTCTATTCTTCATAAAGAGCTAGTTTCAAGAGTGGTTTAACAATAAATTCTCCTTCCCAGGAAACTCTGGGAAGTGTAGCTCTGGGAGAGGAATTCTTTAAGGGAAGCCATGACTCTTTTGAGTTATACGATACAGCTTTAAATGTATTGTTCAGATGGGCCTGAATTAGGACTGATGGATGTGGTGGACGTACCCCAAGGTAAAAGATTTCTGGGAAAGGATTTATAATGAACTGAAAAAAGTGTTGGAAAACACATTTATTAAGAAACCAGAAGCATTTTTACTTGGTATAGTGGGGGGTGTAATCCCCAAAAAGGATGTTACTTTTTTCTGTATGCCACAACAGCTGCAAGAATAGGGAGGTATATCAGCACACACCCCTGAAAGACAAACTTCTCACTGCAACAGTGCCAGTGTGTCACCATACACACATACGTCACGCACCCATAGTCTCCAGCAGTCTACCACCATGCCACTTGGCCATTTCTCCAACTGGCCAGCGCCCAGCTCATGTCTAAACCTAGGACCTTACACAGATAACTAGAGACAGATTTCGGGGGGGGAGGTTGCATCCCTCTGGGCCTGCGCCCCCAGAGGGGTTGGGTGCACCTCTGATAGTAATATATTCTTTTGTAGGGGGGTGTTTAACCGTACATTCCTTTGGTCTCCTCTTTCAGTGGAGAGGCGATCCAAGGATGAAATAAATAAAATTCCATCGCTCTTGCTGCCTTTTGAGATCCATGTTAAAAGTAGGCACAGCATGTCTCTCTTGAAGTTGCCAGTTATAACTCCTTCCTTTTCTGGTGTCTTAACGCTCTTCTCAGCATGCAACACTTTCCAATTACCTCTCGGCCTTTTATTCCCCAGAAGTTGAGCTCCAGCTTTTTTCTGAGATTACACAGCTCTGATCTGAGATGCTGACAGTTAAGGGTACAGCAAAAAAAGAAGGCGATATAAATGATACAGGCTGGATATTCTTTAAGAAAATTAAAATGTTCTCAGGTTCAGAATGCTTGGCACATTCCTTGATGAGCAAATAAAGATATCTGGCCTGAATCACAATAGTGGTTCCCTGTCTCGTTAGTGCAGGTGTTAATTAACTTAGCCATAGGAGAGTATCCACATTACTATCCACACTGCTGTTGTGGCTGGTCTCTGCGCTTTATTTGCTCATTAGATTCCATTTATGAATCTCTTCCCATAAAATATCTCAGAAGTGATTTCACAATAAAAGACACCGACCATAAAAACAATTAAGATGATTCCATATATAAAAACAATTGTGGTTGGGGCAGCCCAGTCAGATGGGCAGGGTACAAATAATTAATTGTTATTATAAAATTATATTATCATATACAAAACAACAACAACACCAATTTCAAGTACAATGTAGATGCAGACTGGGGTAAAGATCTCAAACAAACATAAGACATCCTGCTGGATCAGGCCAATGGCACATCTCGACCAGCATCCTGTGGCCAATCAGATGCCTCAGAGGGGAGGCCACAAAGAGAGCACAAGAGAAGATCTCTCCCATCCTTCAGTTTCCAGCTAAGGTGGTCAGAAGCACTGCAGCCTCCAGCTGTGGAAGCAGAGCATAGCACTCATGGCTAGTATCTCAACTTAAAAGGCTTGTTGGAAGAGAGATGCCTTTGAGAGGTTCTGAAAAGATAACAGAGGCAGCATCTATCTGATGTGCAATGGGAGGGGCTTCCAAATAGCCAATGCCACCACACTTAAAAGCCCAATTCCTGTATCAGAAGGACAGACCTCCGAGAAGCTGGTACCTGCAGGAGGACTTCTTCTGCAGAGTGCAGTGATCAACAGTATACACAAGGGGTGAGACAACATTTCAAGACATCCTGGTCCCAAGCTGTGTAGGGCTTTGTGCACCAGAACCAACACCTTGAAGTTAGCTTGGTAAATAATTGGCAGCCATGTAAGCTTTAAAACTGGGGTGCAGAACCTGCAAGAGCATAAGAACAGCCTGCTGGATCAAGCTTCCAGCTCTCACAGATGCCTGTGAGTGGGAAACCTGCAAGGTAGGACCTGAGCACTGTGGCCCTCTCCCCTCCCGTGTCTTCCAGCAACTGGTATTCAAAGCATCACTGCCTCCAACTGTGGAGGCAGATCACAGCCATCATGGTCAGTAACCCTCAGCAGTCTTCTCCTCCATGAATTTGGCATGCAGTCTATCTATGTGGAGCCCTGTGTGCATACACATTACACATCCACAGTTAGCTTTCAGGAAGATGAGGAGGTAAAGGTAAAGGTAAAGGTACCCCTGCCCGTACGGGCCAGTCTTGACAGACTCTGGGGTTGTGCGCCCATCTCACTCAAGAGGCCAGGGGCCAGCGCTGTCCGGAGACACTTCCGGGTCACGTGGCCAGCGTGACATCGCTGCTCTGGCGAGCCAGAGCTGCACACGGAAACGCCGTTTACCTTCCCGCTGGTAAGCGGTCCCTATTTATCTACTTGCACCCGGAGGTGCTTTCGAACTGCTAGGTTGGCAGGTGCTGGGACCGAGCAGCGGGAGCGCACCCCGCCGCAGGGATTCGAACCGCCGACCTTTTGATCGGCAAGTCCTAGGCGCTGAGGCTTTAACCCACAGCGCCACCTGCGTCCCAAGATGAGGAGGACACTGTGCTAAAAACCTACAGCAGAAGCAGAGTCTTCTCCATCCAGCATGTAACACACCTGGATTTTGCTGCAGAAATGAATTAGGGCTCAACAGCCTACCTTCTGACCAGCTCTGTGTTTGATGATACAAAGGATGAGCCAGCCAACCCAAGTGGGTTCTGCTCTGTTGATTTATGACAGCACATACATATCTTTGGAGGGGAGAAAAACATTTTTAAAAACCACAACACTTACCTTAGTGTAAACTGATCTGCTAGAGACCCGCTGGCAAGGGATACATGAAACATGACAAGGTCACCTTCCTTGACAGGACTGAGTGGTAAAGAGAGCACAAGGTTATCGTCAAGATTCAGCAGGGACTTCTTTAGCCGGTCTTGCGTTGGGTAAAGAATAACACTGCCAATCCTCTCCATTGACGCCAAAGGCATCTGTGCTTCCTCTTGCCCTTCCAGATGATGAAAGCTTTCAAGTTTCTGGTCCTCTGAAGAGCATTCCCCTTCCTCTGCATACACCCAATAGAAAAGCTCCACGGTGATCCCTTCCAAAGAGTCTGCCATCGGTTGATACTCTGGGGCCAATGGTGGCGGCAGAGATGTAAATGCAGAGTTGAACCAGCTTGGTGAGAACTCCAGCTCTGCAACACACAATCCCAGCTGACCTTTCAACCGACAACTGCCAACAGCCACTCTATCCTCCTGGAAGGCCATCATCCTCACGCAGGGCAGGATCTCCGATGGTTCATAGTCTCCCCAGTCTCTGCCAGCGATGTAGAACAAAGCCTGGACTTTGGGCCTGATGGGATATATGGAGCTGTCAATAACACGTGATCTTAGCTTCCAGTTAAAAGCGACCTCGTTGGCAAAACTGAACAGAGTGGATGTCAGCAGGAGGTTTGGAGGCACCGTTTGCTCCACAGTAAATGGGCCAAATGTCACATTTAACACCGGCAAGCTGGTGGCTTTGTAGACAAGGAAAGACTCCACTCGAGACTGCAAGCTAGCATTCCTCATGATATCCTGGTTGGTTTCTTTTAGGAAAAAGGAAACGTCGGTGTTGGAGATGTGGTAACTCACAGGGAGGTACACCGGCAAGCTCGTGAATCGTTGCATGCTGTCTACCACACCTCCTCGGCATTCCACCACTGCAAGCAACAGAAAATAAATTGCGGGAAATGTAACTTAGAGGCCCTGTTCATTGTTCCCATTCAGCCCCTGTTCAAAGCAAATTATCTGCCATGCATTGTAGAGCTTTTAAAGAACACTGGGGAAGGTTGCTTCTTATGGCCAAATATCATTTTATGACACAGTGAAGGCCTATAGGTCAAAATGGTGGCCTTGTGTGTTGATTTCTCACTCATTTACATTTCTCCACCCACCCCCCAACCCCAGAACCAACCAGAGTACGGCTCTGAAGGGGGAGTGTCCTTTTGGAGATGATCTTGTCCTAAAGCAGTTACTCTTACAGAAGGCCCCGATAGAAAGCTGGGCTCCAGATCTCTGCCCGAAAGGAGGAACCTCCAGGCCTCCTGTGAAGGAAGAGGTAACACTGGGGCTATATATTAGGGGCAGCTGACTGGATCCTGCTGCTGACCCTCCTTGGGTCAACTTTGAGAGGCAGGTGGAACCACTCACCTGCCAACCCCCTGATATCGCAATGATGGCAGGTGATCTGCTTTCCTTTGCTTTTGTGGTCTGAAATCAAACAGCATGAGCAAAAGCACAGGGCTTGGTAGTATGCCACCAGTCGGCTAATTCGTAGCACCAGCAAACTCTGCTTTCAGCAGGGAGTCAGGTCTTACCTGCCCCACACTTGGCAAGGTTGCGTCTAAACCAAGTCAACCCAACCACATATAGGGTTGGGTTGACTTGGTTTAGACAGCCTTCAGGAGCAAATGTCAAGGCCTGGAACACCAGCTAACATATAGATTCTGTATGTAAGTAGACTTCTTTCTGATGTCCATTGACATCATTCTGATGTCCATTGACATCCATTGAAAGAGTGAACATCAGAGGAGCATGGTGGGAGGCAAGAGATGACTGCATGGTCCTGGGGCCTCCTCAGCACATGGAGAGGTTTCTGTAACATCTCCACCCCCTTAGGATTCAACACACGCACACATGTTCCTATTGAGAAAGTTAATGGTAGCTCTTAAACACAAAGGAAACAAAACTCCCAGTGGAGTAAAAAATCTGCCTTGGATAGTGAAACACCAATTGATGCTAAACCAGGACGATTTGAACCAGAAATGTTAAGAAGCCAGCTAGATGGAGGGAGGGAGGGAGGGAGGGAGGGAGGGTGCATATTGTGGAGAAACAACAGAGGCCCACCAACAGATTAAGATCAAACATGGTACTGTCTGCCTCAAAACCTCAAGGTACCAATTTAATACTTATCGTTATTGGGGAGAGCAGACATGCAATACTGTGACACCACCCCAAAACAATTAAGACTTTGATGGCACCTGTTACTAGCAAGGATGACTCAGACAATGCCAGCAGACTTTGCAGTGAAAAAAGAAAAAGTGAAATTTGCAGGCTCCTTTCAAAAAGGCTTTCATTTTTATGTCATTAAAACTGCATTCCTCAACTTCCCGTGCCAAATCACTCATGAGATCTGTCATCCTGGCTTCGATCTCATCCTCTCTATTTATAAAAAGCTGTTCTGTTTATTTTCAGCCACTTGACATTACCTACATCTTAATTAAACCCTTCTGCATTTTGATCAAAGCCTATTCACACCTATCCTCTGTATCTCAGTTTCTACACTTCTGGGAACAAATACATCATTTTCTTGAAGGGTTGGCCCCTAACAATAGGCAGAGTGGGGCAGCTGCCTCAGGCAGCAGATGTTAAGGGCCTTACAGTACTTCCCCCTCTCATTTTCCCCCAAGTCCCCTGAATTAGCCAGTTCGCTGCACCTCCTAAGCTAGCCAGCTGCCCTCAGCAGCAATGGTGGTGGTTGACTCATCACCAGTGGTGGAAAGAAGATTCAACTGCTAGTTCAGATGAATTCTGCAAATGGAACAGGGTCTTCTATCTTCACAAGCCCTAACCCCCGGGACAGTTCAGTTGGTAGATCATGAGACTCTTAATCTCAGAGTTGTGCATTCAAGCCCAATATTAGGCAAAAGTCCCCTGCAGGGGGTTGGACTAGATGACTCCCTTGGTCCCGTCCAACTTTACAATTCTACGATCTACGATCTAAACTTGGGTCCAACGTACCTTAAGTGCCGCCTGACCAAGCTCCACCTCAATCACTGGGATCCTCTAAGGAAGCCTTTCTGGATGTTCCCCATGTGGCCCCCGAGGTTCGGTCACACTTTACTAGGAATTAGCCCTTCAGTGTGACAGGCAAGAAAGAAAGAATGGTCCAGTGGAGATGGAGTGTGCCATGAAATGCTGGATGACTGGCTGTTGTGAATAAAAGTGAAAACCAGGGTCCCATCTGTGCATTAATTTGCAAAGCCCTGAATAATTTAAGCCCAGGGTATATTAGGGACCACCTACACCTTTATAAGGGACACAAGTGGCACTGTGGTCTAAACCACAGAGCCTAGGACTTGCCAATCAGAAGGTGGGCAGTTCAAATCCCCGCGACGGGGTGAGCTCCCATTGCTCGGTCCCAGCTCCTGCCAACCTAGCAGTTCGAAAGCATGCCAGTGCAAGTAGATAAATAGGTACCACCTTGGCGGGAAGGTAAACGCCGTTTCTGTGCACTGCTTGGGTTCACCAGAAGCGGCTTTGTCATGCTAGCCACATGACCCGGAATCTACGCTGGCTCCCTCAGCCAATAAAGCGAGATGAGCATCGCAACCTCAGAGTCGTCCACAACTGGATCTAACAGTCAGGGGTCCCTTTACCTTACACCTTTATATCTCAGTTCAGTCGCTGAGATCATTTGCAGAAGCATGTCTTGGTTGTTTCCCAAACTGATGAGGCTCGTTTGACAACAAGAAATGGAGACTTTGGTGTCATTGGCCAAACCCTGGGGGACACTCTGCCAGGAGAGATTCAGCAGGCACCTTCTGTGCCAACTTTTAAACACCTGCTGAAAACTTTTCTTTTCCTCCAAACCTATGCAGGCAATTAGGAATTCATCTTCCCACAATGGTTAAATTGGTGTCTTGTTATCTGGTTTTTATTGTATGGTTTTATGTGCTTTTGTTGTAAACCGCTTTGATATTTTTTATGAAATAGCTGTATAGAAAAGTTTTTTACAAAATAATAATAATAAATAAATAACCATTTAGAACAGTATCATACCACTTCTGGAAATGCAGTTTGCTAATATTGCTGAGATCTGCTAGGAGACCTCTACTCCCCTCATGGAGCTACAATTCCCAGCATGGTTTAGCAATCAAACCCTCTTCCCAGGGAATTCTGGGAATTGTGGCTTTGTGGGGGAGGGGGGAATAGTGGTCTCCTACAACTTTCAGCACCCTTAACAAACTACAGTTTCAGATGTTTTGGAGGAAGCCATAACTGTTTAAACAGGCACAATACTGCTTTAAATGTATAATGCAGATGGGCTGTTGTTGGGAGGGGGGAGGCATGGAGTGGCTGAAATGGTGAAATCCACGCTACAACGTTTTGCCACGAGTCTCTCTTGTACCTCCACCTCCCTGCTGATCTCCTTCCCATCTGGCTCAAATGCATCTTAGCTACAATAGCCATCTCAGAAAGCAACCTGGATGTGCCTACAAAGTCCCTCTGCCAGACGCGAGGGCCATTTCAGCAGACTCCATTACCAGGTGGCTATTTATAGAGGCCCTTGACAAGGAACGACACACCACAGCAGAATCTGAAAAATGGAAGTTTCCACCAGGTGAAGCTGAACTTGATGCCTAGGAAAGCTGAGAAGAATCAAAGGAGAGCGAGAAGAAGGTAAAAGGAAGTGCTTTTGTCTGCCACTTAGGAAATCTGGCAGGTTCCCTATTATATTATAAATGAGGTGTGGAAATCAGCCTAAAATTTGGTCTAGCTGACTCCCATCTTCACTGCTACAGCCTTTTCCTCTTGAACCTGTTGAGATTTCTATTCCACCTTAAGGAGCAGACATGGAACTGTTGCGTGTCACATGTCTGTTTACATACCAGCACAGCTTGCTGGGAACTTCTGTTGTGTGTATAGCTTTTGCTTTTCTCTCTGTGTCTCTGAGAAGACAAAGAGAGGGACAACATATTTCTTTGTCCTGATTTATGATTAATAAATCCGTAGTTGTAGTATGCTTCCACAAGCCTCACGCCTATCCTGTGTGTGCAGTTCTCTCTGCTGAAATAGTATGCCCTGGCTTTGATTTACACTGAACCAGAGACCGATGGGTCTTCGCAGCGAGACGGCTGGAAGGAGATAGCCCAGCTGGGCCGAGCCAGCTGACCTTGCGGCCCTCTGCATACCTACAGAACCTTCTCTTGTCACACCTTAGCATTCCATACTTCTTTAGGTTGCTCAGATCCCTTCGCTAGTTCTGCATCCCCTTTCACATCCCACACAAACACCTGGAATGCTCAGGGTCAGATAATTAAAACTAATCTGAAGGAGATTCCAGACAGACCTAAGCAAGGAGACTGTTGCCTGCAAAGCACCAACTTTACATTATCTTCAGTTATCTGATGTCTAGTGGATCAGACATTTTAGTTGATCAAAAGATTGTTATTTTTAAAAAAAATTCAAAACCAAATCATCTACTAAACCAGCTTTCCACAAACTGGAGCCCTCCAAATGTTGGTGGACTGCAATTCCCTTCATTTCTTACCTTTGCCCATGCTGGCTGGGCTTAGACTCATAGAATTCACAGCTAAAGCATCCATGACAGATGGCCATTCAACTTCTGCTTAAAAACCTCCAAGGAAGGAGAGTCCACAACCTCCAGAGGGAGACCATTCCACTGTCGAAGAGATCTTGCTGTCAGAAAGTTCTACCTAACTTTTAGTTGGAATGTTAATCCTACACTCCAAAGTAAGAGAAAACAAGCTTGCTCCATCTTCCATGGGATAGCCCTTGAGATATTTGAAGATAGCTATCATATCTCATCTCAGTCACCTCTTTTCCAGGCTTAACATACCCAGCTTCCTCAACCGTTCCTCCTAAGGCTTGGTTTTCAGACCCTTGATCATCTTGGTCACCCTCCTCTGCACACGTTCCAGCTTGCTTCTTAAATTGTGGTGCCCAGAGCTGAACACAGTATTCCAGGTGTGGTCTCACCAAGGCAGAATAGTGGTCCTACTATTTCCCTTGATCTGCATACTAGAGTTCTGTTGATGCATTACCTTTTATGATGCTGAATCACACTGTTAACGCGGCCTACTAAAACCCTGTAGACCAGGCTTGTGGCCTACTAAAACCCTGTAGACCAGGCATAGGCAAACCCTGGCCCTCCAGATGTTTGGGACTCCAATTCCCATCATCCCTAGCTAACAGGACCAGTGGTCAGGGATGATGGGAATTGTAGTCCCAAACATCTGGAGGGCCAGAGTTTGCCTATGCCTGCTCTAGATCCTTTTCACATGCAATGCTGGCAAGCCAAATGTCTCCCATCTTATATTTGTGCTTGATGAGAGTTGGAGTCCAAGAACATCTGGAAGATATCAGTTTTGAGAAGCCTGCACTAAACATTGCAGCCCTACTGACATATGATTATTTAAATGTCCAAGAACATACATAGGAAATAGAAAACTTGTCTTATACCACGTCAGACTATTGATAAATCCCACTCAGTATTGTCTACATTGACTATGCAAGGAGCCTCTCCAGGGTTCCAGACAGGGCTCTGTTGTCAGCCCTATGTGGGGAAGCTGGGGGTTGAACCTGGGACCTTTTGCATGCAAAACGGATGCTCGACCACCGAGCCATGGCCCTTCCACAATAAAGCCACATTCCAGTTTCCACACAGAGATGGGGTCAGCAGAGTTTTGACAGCTTCTGTTCATTAAAAGGTGCAGATAAGAAATAAGAGCTGACTTTCACTGAAACTTTAAGAATTCACTTCCCAGAACAGAAGCTTGATTTGCACATCTTTTCCTTGATGTAAGACAAGCCTCCCACAGGACTCTACCACCTTAGACCTCGCACTAGGAAGAGATGGTATCTTGCCAGAAAGCATGCTCCACTCAAAATTATGGTGTGTGTGAAATAATTCATGTCAAGAGAGGAGCCTTCTAGCTCCCCCCCCCCAAAAAAAAACATTTGTCCCTCCGGTCATAATATCTGAGGTGGTTTGACTGTGTGATAAGACTGTACCACCACAGAGGCCAAACCCTGATGTCCTCAAAAACATGGACTCTGCCCTGCTGGGTCAGTCAAAAAGGTCCAAACAGCTACAATCCAAGAAACCCATGAAGAGGATGTAAAAGACGACAGTTCTCCTAGGTCATTTCTTGCGTGCAACTTGAACATGGAGGCTCTACATAACTGTCACGGCTTGAAGGCTGCCTCAAAGGCCTTGGATAAAATTAAACAAATAAACAAATATCTGTCCTCAGTGGCACACAGACAGCTAATTGGCACACCATAGTCCTTGCTCAAATCTTGGTGGAACTTCTGCTGAAGAATAAGAGGGTTCACCTTTCTGCATGCAGACTGTAGCTCAGTGGTGGAACTCCTGTTTGCACACAGGTGTACCAGGTTCAATCCCTGCCAAGTGTTTTTTAAAAGAGGAGGAACAATAAAGAAGTCTTTACTTGCCAGGCCTCTCCATCTGGTGCCTGGAGTCCTCCCCAAGCCATACCCCTCGCTGGTCTTGCTTCGCTGGCCCCAAATGTTTTGGGCCTGTCTTGGAAAGTACCCTTGAACTCTGGTCATGCCTCCTGCTTCCCTGAATGGAAGACAGCGAGGGGTGTGTGGCTGTGTTTAGAAACCAATAAACACACAGGACGTAACTGGCTGTACTTTTAAATAAATAAGGTATACTGTTCATTGTATCAAATTGAAGATTTCAACGGAAGTCTCATAAAGTTCAATGAAAAAAGCAGAAGATCCAGTGGATCAGTTCATTCTCTAGTCAGTTCATGCATAAGGTCCATACACGTAAAAGTGTCTATTCCACCTGCCCCATAATCCACATAAAGGGTTGTTACAGTTCCACGGAATCCTTTCACAGAGTCTAAGACAAGGATTTCCAGAATATTAGCCTTGTTTCGCCATCCTAGGCTTCATCTTAGATCCACTATCCTGTAATATTACATATGAGCCTGTACTGCTGATGAAGCATGGATGGCGAAACAAGGCTAATATTCCGGAAATCCTTGCTCAGAGACTGTGAAAGGAACTGTAACAACCCTTCATGTGGATTATTGGACTCTATGAACAGACAGGTGGAATAGACACTTTTACATGTATGGACCTTATGCATGAACTGACTAGAGAATGAACTGATCCATTGGGTCTTCTCCTTTTTTCGTTGAACTTTATGAGACTTCTTTTGAAATTTTCAATTTGATACAATGAACAGTATACCTTATTTATTCAAAGTTACGTCCAGTTACATCCACTGTTTCGTTCAGAATAGTTTTGTTTGTTTGTTTGTTTTCCTCCTCTAAAAACTAGGTGCATCTTATGGAGTGAAAAATATGGTAATTCATAGCAGATATCCAATGGCTATGTTCTGCCTTCAGTGTCAGAGGCAGTATGCTGACAGTTGCTGGAAACTGCTGGAGGGGAGAAAGGAGAGCTCAGGTCCTGCTTCATAGCTTTCCACAAGCATCAAGCTGGCCACTGTGAGAACAGGATGTTGGACCAGAGGAACTACTGGCCAGATCCAGCAGGTCTTTCTTATGTCCTTACACAGTGCAAGGAACAGAGAGTGTGGCAGAGTCAAGTCACAGATGTTGGCAACCACAGCCAAATGCAGAAGTGGGACGGGAGCTTTCAGAACATGCGTTGGAGCAGGAATAGGCAACCTGTGGGGCCCAACATTATCCCCCTCCACCCCATGAGCCAACTTTCTCCCAGTCCTGCCACACTCACAGGCACATTTGGTGGGGATGTGAGAAAGAGCCTTTTCAGTGGTGGCTCCTGGACTTTGCAACTCCCTTCCCAGAGAAGCTAGACAGGCTCCCTCCTTGCTGTCCTTCCATCAGCAAGGTAAGGCTGTCTTATTCCAGCAGGCTTGGGGAAAGTGACTGCTGTTAAGGAAGGACCTTTTAATAGTGCTGTGCTATTACTATGTGTATTTTAAGAGATTTGGAGTTTAAATTGTTTTCATTCCATTGTATTTTAATTACTTTTCAACTATTATCTTTTATGTTTTTAGCTTCCTGTGTTTTATCCGTGTTTGTTTCAATTTTTGTAAGCTGCCTGGAGTCCTGGCTCTGCGAGAAAGACGGGATATAAATACGAATAATAATAATAATTGTAGTAATTATAGTAATTATAATAATAGCATCACCAGAAACTGATCTGTGAAATAGCTTAAACAAAGGATCCGCTATGCTCTGCGGCACGCAGCTTGAAACATGGGGGGGTTCAGAGTCTCCCCTTCCGTTTGCTGAAGTTTTGTTCTCAGTTCTGCCTGTTTATCTTTGCCAATGTTCAAGTGGTGATGAAAAATGCATGAAAGCCGCATTCGTGCCCTTAGATATTTTGTCGGAATCTTCCACACACACACACACACACACCACATCACAGCAGTAGCAGTAGCAGTAAAAGCATACAGATGGAACCAGAGAAGAAATCTAGTCTTCATGTGTTGTAGCAAGTTAATGGCTGTGGGTTGTTGTTTTTGTTTCACCCCCTGGAAACAGGGTGAGGCTTAGTGCTACCATCCCTCTCTTGCAAGGGGGTCGGGACCATGTGGCTCTGCAGATGTCCTGGACTACAACTCCCATCATTCCAAACTATTCTGGCAAGGGCTAGTGGGAGTCGATCAATGTGAGGAGGGCCACAGGTTTCCCCATCCCTGTTATTTATTGATGCTTTTGAATTATAGTGCTGGAGGAGACTCTTGAGAGTCCCATGGACTGCAAGAAGATCAAACCTCTCCATCCTTAAGGAAATCAGCCCTGAGTGCTCACTGGAAGGACAGATTGTGAAGCTGAGGCTCCAATACTTTGGACACCTCATGAGAAGAGAAGCCTGCCTGGGAAAGACCCTGGTGTTGGGAAAGATGGAGAACACAAGGAGAAGGGGGCGACAGAGGACAAGATGGTTGGACAGTGTTCTCAAAGCTACCAGCATGAGTGACCAAACTGCAGGAGGCAGAGGAAGACAGGAGTGCCTGGCGTACTCTTGTCCATGGGGTCATGAAGAGTCAGGCACGACTAAACAACAACAACATTTATTATATTTCCCTATAGCCTGCCCCCATTCACCAAATGAGGGTGACTTACAAAAATATTCCAATAGAAAACAAGTTCAAGTTTCCTTTAAATCATAAAATGAAACCATGAAACAGGAATGATCAAAGAAAAGGGTGGCATACACCAACACAGGAGAAGAAAAGTCCAAGCAAAGGTCTGGGGTAAAAGAATGTATGGTTTGACCAATTATCACAAAGTACACAATGTCAGTGCAAGGTACACCTCAGAGGGGAGGTGATTCTACACAAACCAGGAGCCATCACGGAGAAGGCCCTGTCACGTGCCACTACCCTTTGAACCACAGAGGGAAGCAGCACTGCCAACCAGATCTCTTGTTGGTACACTCTTCTTCTAAAACCAGGAAGAAGAAGAAGAGGAAGAGGAAGAGGAAGAGGAAGAGGAAGAAGAAGAAGAAGAAGAAGAAGAAGAAGAAGAAGAAGGGGACGACAGAGAACAAGATGGTTGGACAGTGTTCTTGAAGCTACCAACATGAGTTTGACCAAAATGTGGGAGGCAGTGGAAGACAGGAGGGCCTGGCATGCTCTGGTCCAGGGGGTCATGAAGAGTCAGACACGACTAAACAACAAGCTTAGCTGCAGGAGCTGCTGGAAGGAGGCATACAAGATGCCATCCAACTGTCTTAGGGACACCATTCTGGATGTGTTTCAGGTTTACTCCTTAGCCTTTTCTTTTCCCGATGATATCCTGCAGATTTTTCCTTGGGGTTTACTCCTGATGCCTTTCTCATAAATGAGTATAGCCGCAAGGCAGCGGAGGTTTATGTTCAGAGTTCTCCTTCTCCTAGATGGGCTACCTTCCCAGGTGGACAAGCCCCACCTGCCAGTCAGTGTCCACCAATGGCATCTACAGAGTCAGACAGGTCTCTTCATGCTGGCCAGTCATCCATACAAGTAGGCATTTAAGCATGGCCACCTTCAGATAGCAAGAAAGCCTTCCTGCTTTAAAATACCGCTTGTAAATCTTATTAAAGTAATCCCTTCCCTGAACTCAGATTACTGCCTTCACCTTTATGGTGGAATAAAAAATTAATTTCCCCCACCATAATAAGTGCACGATAAGAAGGCATCACTCGAAACTTAACTAGAAGATTATAATTAACTCTCTTTGAATAAAGCTAAATTTAAACTCGGGCCAACCATTTGTTCCCTTACACCCCTCTTCAGCAAGTCAATGAACAGGCAAGGCTGGATTAGCAGTCCCTTGCCAGCTATGCCATTGTTAGCGGAAATGCGCTTCCCACTCAGAGAAGCGGAGCAGAGCTGTAATCCAACACCCAGAAGGATTCAGGATTAACGTCTTCTTTTTGCGTCTGCCGCTCACCGAGGTTTAAGACCCAGAAGGTAAGGCAGATACATAGCTAATATTAGGCCACATTTGCAGATGCTGAGCACGTTGAATTCTCCAAACATAAATGGTCTCCACGGATAATTGGCACCGAGTCTTAAGTCACCACAGCGTTACTTTATGCCTATGTGCACCGACGCCTAGGGAGAAATTTTCATAGCCAGGAGCCATTGCTCAATGGTAGAGGTTGCTCTGCGTGCAGAAGGTCCCAGGTTCAGTCCCTGGCAATCTCCCAGCAGGGCTGGGAAACCCCTCACTGAAACTCTGGCGAGACATTGTCAGTCAGTGCACAAAGCAGGTGGACCAATGGTATGAGGCAGGGTCCTATTTTTCCACAAGCACCCTAAAACCTATGACTGTGACGTGCCAGCGGTCTCAACCCGGGGGTGGCCAAACCCAGGTGCCTTGTTCTCTGTGTCAATCTGCCAAGTGGCCACAAGAGGCAGCTACTAGCCTGCTCTCTGCTGCACTATATAGAGGAGTACTGTGGATGCTGGCAAAGCAGGGACAGGTGATCATAAGGAGCCAATGGGTTTTGATCCAGCCCAATATGTAGCATGTCATCCTGGTTCCTCAGTCCGAGCAATTTCTCTTTGGGGTAAAGGCCCAGCCAGTACCAATGCCTAGTATTAATATTAGGGAGAGTAAAAGGTAAAGGGACTCCTGACAGTTAAGTCCAGTCGCAAATGACTCTGGGGTTGCGGCACTCATCCCGCTTTACAGGCTGAGGGAGCCGGCGTTTGTCCGCAGACAGTTTTTCCAGGTCATGTGGCCAGCATGACTAAGCTGCTTCTGGTGAACCCGAGCAGCGCACAGAAACGCCATTTTCCTTCCCGCCAGAGTGGTACCTATTTATCTACTTGTGCTTTCGAACTGCTAGGTTAGCAGGAGCAGGGACCGAGCAACGGGAGCTCACCCCGTTGCGTGGATTCGAACCGCCAACCTTTTGATCGGCAAGCCCAAGAGGCTCAGTGGTTTAGACCACAGCACCACCCATGTCCCTAGTAGGGAGAGTACCCAAATAATTTTTGCTCAGAGGAAACCTATTGAAATTAATAAAGTTAGGTAAGTCAAAACCTCCAACTACACTGCCACGCAAATGAGGCAGAACTCAATTTATCTAGCAAGCTATCTCTGCTTGCCTGGCTCTTCTTGAAGCCCCCAACACAGGCCAAGAGTTCAAGAGAACTAATAGGAGCTTTGCTGCTGCTAAGGCAAACCAGTATTTGTTGGGCCCTGTTAATAAATAAAATAAAATTTATGGAGTTTCGAAATGGAATTTTCAGAAAATATTGACGCCAAGTTTCCCTGCGTGATTTGCTTCTAATTTCCATTTTGCTCCTTAATCTCAAAGAGAATTAAGCTTTTTTTTTTCTCTTTCCAGCTTTGCTAAAATAAAATAAGGAGATGGGAAACCCACATTTTATACTATTTTTATAAACATTCCAGGTTTCCTAAAGAAATCAGCACATAAACAGACCTATATAAGAGTGCATAAAACTATATAAAATATGTATCTGTGGACATGCATATAAAATTATACTGCAGAAATATAGTCAGCATGGGACTTGGCTCTTTTTATGTGTATTATATATATAAGTAAAAAAAATCTTCGAATGCTTTGCACATAATTAGTGTAAAAAAAATGACAATGTAGACGTGGCTCAGGAATAAGCAGGAGTTCAGCGTGAAAGGCTGATGATGGAAGCCAAGCTTGATCAGGTCAGAACTGCCAGAATCCATTTAAAAGAGATTCCTCCTCCATCCCTAATGAACATATGGAGCTGCCTTATAATGGAGGCAAGCCACTGGTCCACACAAACCATGGCAGGCAACATGCAGCCCTTGTCTTAATTGTAGCAGCCTTGGCCTGATTTCAAAAGCCTCCTCCAAGTGGTCTGTCCGGCTATTGGCTCCAACCTCACCTGTGGTCAGCATGCAGCCCCATATAGCTTACCCCTCAAGGGAGTGCAGCTCTCAGCAGAAATAAGGGCTCCTACCTGTAATCTAGCCCATTGGTATCAGTAGGTCTCAGACAAAACACTCTAGTCACTTACTTGGAGACCTTAGGATCAAGTGCAGGGATTTCTGCATGCAAAGCAAGATCTGGTTCCACATACCGCAAGAGCAGGGTTATCTTTTATAGCATACAGATCTGAGAGGTAAGTGAATAAAGAGCTCCTTGGTAGTCCAACTAGATGGTGAATGTCTCAAGGTAGGCAGCAATAAGATGCAGCCTAGCCCAGCCTGGAATTCCTTGTCTAAGTCAAATAAATGGTTTCTGGGAAAGAGTAACAGTGTTGTGAAGCCAAACTCCTCTGAGATCTCCGATCATGCAAGCCACCAGGAGAAACTTCATAATAGTGGGATGACCTAAGAAAAACAGTACTATTTGGGATGGTTATGGCGGCAACTTTGGCGAGGGTGGTTCCTTGCCTCCTCGACTTTTTAATGATTGTAAGCACATTACGTCACAGCAAGCCATACTGTATTGCATTTCCGGTGGTGAAATCTCTGACACTGGTTGGCTGAGGTGTGGGAATAACACAGAATCCCAAACTTACAGGGAAACCAACTTTCAGAATGTCTGCAGTTTGATTTCTGTGAGGAAAGATAAAGTTGTCAGTGTGGCTGGGTTGAAAACTTCACACAGACTCCTAGAGTCAAGGGAAGCTTTGTGAGGGCTAGAAAGAGATCCAAGGGACTAGATATGCTAAGGGGCAGGGAACCTAGAAAAGAAGTTGCTGACAGAGGGGTGCAGAGCTGGCAGTAGATTCCAGAAAAGTACCTGAGAGGAAGTAGATTTAAGATATAAGACAGGGAACTGGGGCCAGAAAGGTCCAAGAGAAAGTGGAAGCTGCCGGATTTCACAGATTAGTTTAGCAAATCAAGTTTCTGGCTTTAGGCTTCGGGGGGGGGGGGTTATTATTGTTTTAAAACAACAACAATGAAGTAATCATTCTGGTTAGTTCTTCTGGCCTTGAACAATAGCAAGCAGGAAAATGCTCTGCCAATCACACTTAAGCAATGTTAGTAAAACAGCCCAAAAGGTCACAAAATCATCGGCTAAACAAACTATTACAAGTTCATTTACAAAGGAAATATTGCAAGCTTAAGTACGGTAGCTCATCCTAATAACTTACAGTCATACCTCGGGTTGAAATAGCTTCGTGATGAATATTTTCAGGTTGCACTCTGCAGCGACCCAAAAGTAACACAGCACGTTACTTCCGGGTTACGCCGCTCGCGCATACGCAGACGCTCAAAATGACATCACATGCATGCGCGGAAGCGGCGAAATACAACCTGCGCATGCGCAGTCGTGCAGCCGTGTGTTACATTCACTTCAGGATGTGAATAGGGCTCTGGAATGGATCCCGTTCGCATCCAGAGGTACCACTGTATTTAAGAACCACAATCGTACCAGTTTGCACACAGAGAAAGATGACCAAGCCCCCATAAAAGGCACAGACTTTTGATCCTTATACAGCTGTGCTGGGCAAAACTCAGCAGCAGAGTCTGATCAGTGGGTGAGCAACCAGGAAGGACCCCAACCCCATTTATCTTGGATTCCATGATGGAAGAAAGGCAGCATATAAATGGAACAAAAGAAGTTGGTATCTAACCAATCAGTTAACCAGCACCCCAACTTGTGATGCTGGGTTGTCTTCATGGCCTGTTGTTGTTCAAGGGTTTTATAAATAACTTGGATGAAGGAATTGAGGGGATGCTCATCCAATTTGCAGATGAAACCAAACTGGGGAGGGGTAGCCAATGCCACAGAAGACAGAATCAGAATTCAGAATGGCCTTAACACATTGGAGAACTGGGCTCAAACTAAGAGAACGAATTTTAAGAGGGACAAATGTCAGGTTCTACACGTAGGCAGAAATAACTAGCTGCACCAATACAAGATGGGAGACAGTTGGCTTGCCGGTAGTACATGTGAACAGGATCCCAAGGTCTTAGTAGACCACAAGGTTAACATGAGTAAACAGTTTGATGCAGCAGCAAAAAAGCTAATGCTATTCTAGACTGTATAGTGTCCAGATCTAGGGAAATAACAGTCCCACTCTAGTCTGCCTTGATCAAACCATACCTAGAATAATGTGTCCAGTTCTGGGCGCCCCAATTTAATAAAAATACTGAAAATCTGGAACGTGTGCAGAACAGGGCAACCAAGATTATCAAGGGTCTGGACTAAACATCAGGAAGAACCTCCCTGACAATAAGAGCTGTCTGACAGTGGAATGCAATGTTGGATTATAGAATCATAGAATCATAGAGTTGGAAGAGACCACAAGGGCCATCGAGTCCAACCCCCTGCCAAGCAGGATTAAACCCTGTGGAGGCCACAAGGTAGTCAAAATCTCAGGGGGGCCCTTGCAAATTATCTCCTAATACATTTTTGTAATTGTCTTTCAAGATCAAATTAATATTATTTTGATCCATTGTCACATGGGGCCCTAAAAGGCATGGGTCCCATAGGCTGGTGCCTGCTCTGCTATTAGGTAATCCAGCACCGGTGGAATGGTGTCACTTGGGAGGTTGTGAACTCTCCTTCCTTGGAGCTTTTCAAGCAGAGGTTGGATGGTTATCTGTCATGGATGCTTTAGTTGAGATTAGCACATTGCAGGGGGTTGGACTAGATGGCCTTTGGGATCCCTTCCGACTCTACATTTCTATGATTCTATAATTCTAGGAACACTAGGGTGCTGTCTTTGAAAAACATAATAAGAGAGGAAGCTTATACCAAGTCAGACTACTGGTCCATGTAGTTCAGTATTGTCTACACTGACTGCTAGCAGCTCTCCAGGGCATCATTCTGGACTCACAGCTGTCCATGGAGGCGCAGGTCAGTTCTGTGCCCAGGGCAGCTGTTTATCAGCTCCACCTGGTACGCAGGCTGAGACCCTACCTGCCTGCAGACTATCTCGCCAGAGTGGTGCATGCTCTAGTTATCTCCCGCTTGGACTACTGCAATGCGCTCTATGTGGGGCTACTTTTGAAGGTGACCCGGAAACTACAACTAATCCAGAATGTGGCAGCTAGACTGGTGACTGGGAGAGGCTGCTGAAACCACATAACACCGGTCTTGAAAGACCTACATTGGCTCCCAGTATGCTTCCGAGCACAATTCAAAGTGTTGCTGCTGACCTTTAAAGCCCTAAACGGCCTCGGTCTAGTATACCTGAAGGAGCGTCTCCACCCGCATCATTCTACCCAGACACTGAGGTCCAGTGCCGAGGGCCTTCTGGCGGCTCTCTCGCTGTGAGAAGCCAATTTACAGGGAACAAGGCAGAGGGCCTTCTCGGTAATGGCGCCCACCCTGTGGAACACCCTCCCACCAGATGTCAAAGAGAAAAACAACTACCAGACTTTTAGAAGACATCTGAAGGCAGCCCTGTTTAGGGAAGCTTTTAATGTTTAATAGGTTATTGTATTTTAATATTCTGTTGGAAGCCGCCCAGAGTGGCTGGGGAAACCCATCATTATTATTTCAGGTAGGGATCTATCTCAGGGGTCTACCTAGAGATGCCAGGGATTGAACCTGGGACTATCAGGTGTGCAAAGCAGATGCTCTACCACACAGTAACACTGGAAACCACTTTATACCAGATCAGATCATTGATCCTCCTACTTCAGTAACACAACTATATATGAGCATTAGGAAGTCTTGTTTTTTATTTTTTTAAAAAAAATTACCTTTCTAACTTTTGCAGACTGAGTTGCAGAGTTGATCTCCTAAGCTCTGCCCAGGGAGCTACTCTGGCAGTCAGAGGTCCTCAAGATTTCAGAGACTGCTAAAATCTCCCAACTACATGCACAGAACCATTAACCAACTTTTGGAATACTTTGTATTCAGTGTTGTGAACGTGCAAGCTACGCTAAGCAAGGAGAGTGACAGCAGAAAAGCAAGGATTTATGTTAGCCGGGGCCTATCTGTCACAGAGATAGGAATGCCGAGAGAGTCCTTTTATTAAAATCAGTCTCCTGCTACAGATATTGATCTAAGCAGCTAAGGTTGAATAGCACAGCATGCCACCATCTCTCAAAAAGTTAGTCACTGGCGCAACTGTAAGACATCGGATGCAGCAAGCCCATCAGAAACTAGCACCCCAAACTCCCAGTTATTCAGCAAGTAGTCTGCAGTTTCAACAAAGGAAGATAGATGAGACGGAGGTCCTTCAGCACCATGGACAGAGACTTAAAAAGTAGTCCTGGTGGATCAGATTAGGATTTGGGGATTAGTGAGTTTAATTTGCTTCACAATTTAATGCAAGCACACCTTTTCCCACTTCCAATGCCACTAGGCAAAGCGAAGCAAAGCTATCATGGAATTTACAGTTCTCTGAATTTTGCAATTCAGCTGTCCTACCAAAAGATGCAATAAAATAAAATAAAAGTATGAATCAGGAGTCATTTACCTTGGGCCTGCTCATAAAAAAGCAAGTCTGGAAGGAGAGACTGGGGTGATGTCTGCTTGTTTCCAGGAACTCTCTTTTTTATGAGACTTTTGTGAGTGAGCTGAGAGTCTGTTTGGACCCTGGGTGAGAACCTTGAGGTTGACAGGGAGTGTGTGTCAGAAGGAAAATGAACTGAGATAGATTAGATTAGATAGATAGATAGATAGATAGATAGATAGATATCGATAGATGATAGATAGATAGATGATGATGATGATAGATGATAGATAGATAGATAGATAGATAGATAGATAGATAGATAGATGATAGATAGATAGATAGATAGATGATAGATAGATAGATAGATAGATAGATAGATAGATAGATAGATAGATAGATGATAGATAGATAGATGATAGATAGATAGATAGATAGATAGATAGATAGATAGATAGATAGATGATAGATAGATAGATGATAGAGTTACAGATAGGTAGCCGTGGTGGTCTGCCATAGTCAAAACAAAAAATTCCTTCCAGTAGCACCTTAAAGACCAACTAAGTTAGTTCTAGGTATGAGCTTTCGTGTGCATGCACACTTCTTCAGGTATCTGAAGAAGTGTGCATGCACACGAAAGCTCATACCTAGAACTAACTTAGTTGGTCTTTAAGTTGCTACTGGAAGGAATTAGATGGATATAGATTTGTAGATTTTTTATTAATGTAATATTTTTATATGTAACTGTGTGTTTGTGCAATGTTTTGTTTGTTTAAGTTGTCTGTTGCTGCTTCAGGTTTTTTGTACACCACTGAGAGTGTTGTTGTTTTTAATGTATTAAGCAGTATATGAATTAAATAATCCATTAAATAATCTGTCCGTGTCCAGAAGCCAGGATAAATGGCTGTCTGAATGAAGCCCCAGCAAATTCCATCTACAAAACCTGTTCAGACCTTTTCCAAGATGGTCCTCTCAACCATTCAGTGAAAACTGGAAGCTGAGAATGGCATTGGACTATCATTCCACACACACCCAAACAACAACCTTGCAAAGTAGGTTAGGCTGGGAGAGCACAAGTGAACCATTTAGCAAGTTTCATGGCTGAGGAAGGATTTGAACCCAAGTCTGAGGACTTTAAACATGTAACATTAAAGGCAGCATCAAAACCACTGTCCCATTATCACCCTTGGTTTGTGTCCAGCAGCATTCCTACTCAGAGCAGACTCACTGAAATGTATGAACATGGCTAATGTTGGCCCATTACTTTCTATGAGTCTCCTCTGAGTAGGACTAGCATTGAATAAAAGGCATCACATATACCGTATTTTTCACCCCATAGGACGCACCGGCCCATAGGACGCACCACGTTTTTTGGGGGGGAAATAAAGGAAAAAAAATTATTCCCCCCAGGCGCTTGTGGGGCCGGCAGCAGGGAGAAGCGCTCTTCTCCCCGCCGCCTGCCTGCAGACCAGGTCCGGGGACAGCGGGAAGACGCGCTGCGCCTCCCCGCTGTCCCCGGAGCTTGCGGGGCTGGCGACAGGGAGAAGAACGCGCCTCCCCGCCGTCAGCCTCCAAACCACATTGGGAGACAGCGGGATGGCGGCGTTCCACCTCCCCGCTGTCCCCCGACCTTGTGGGGCTGGTGCTGCGGCTCTCCTGAAGCTTGCATTCGCCCCATAGGACGCACACACATTTCCCCTTCATTTTTGGAGGGGGAAAAGTGCGTCCTATAGGGCGAAAAATACGGTAATAGTGCTTAAAATGTATGGAGCAGATTGGGGTGGAGCAGAAGGAATCAGCTGGTCCTGACTGTGCAAAAGCTCCAATACATATGTGCTTGCTTTAGAACCTGCCTACTCCCTGTGTCAAACACCATACGCCTGCCTCTGAGCTGCTAGGGCTGATCCTTGAAAGGGGGCTCTTCCCTGGATCCCACAGCTGTGCAGAGTGAGGGAAAAGGTCGGAGCCAATACCAACCTGCCACAATTAACATTCAAAATCTGTATTGGTTTCACCAGTCGAAAAGGGGGGAGGAGTCATCATACTTCCCCATCCTACATGAAAAAGAAAAGAAAAACCTTGTGCACAATATTATGATACTGCATATCTGGGTCTCCTGAGCCTCATTCCAATGAAAGAGAAATTTGAAAGCTACATCAGTTCCTTCCAAAGGACAACTCCATGTGCCTAGTTTTGTGGGCAGCCTCCCCTGGCTGGCACCTGAGCGCCTCCATTACATTGAAGTACCTCCAGCTTCATTTTGAAACAAAAACAGCCTCCGGCCATTTCATGCAAGAGTTGCTGCATAAACTATCTTTGCCTGCCGAGGGTGTCGCTCAGCACTCCCCACCGCAAAGCCAAACAAAAAAACCACACGCACACACACTTCCCAAATCCCTTGCTTACTTAAATATACTGCATTATCTGGACCCCCCAGCCTAATGTTTCCTCCCCAATCCCCGAAACCAATGGGATACTTTTTTTCAGCATTCCTCATATGTGTTTGACATCTTTTCCAAATGCATGGCAGATGCTGTCGGAAAAGGACCAGTCATCTTCCCCAGCAGTGATCAAAGGCTGAGACATGCCATTCAGATAAGACACAAACAGCTCCCCTCCAGTTAGGAAGCAGCTATTTCTCTGCTTGGCGTTACACTTTTCTGGAGGGGGTTCAGGTTTGTTTGGTTGTTGTTGTTTTTCCCCCTTTTCTTTTTAAAAATCAGGGCTCCAATACTTCTTTGCTGTTTTGAAACCCTTGGAACACCCCTGCTGCTGCTCCAAACAAGACTCATCCTGGAGAAATTTGTCAAAAATGCTGGCGTGTGCAGAAGTGAAACTTTGCAAGTGTCTGTCACGGGACTGATGCAGGACAACAGTTACGTTACTGGCAGATGATTACTCACTTACAATGGAAGAGAAAGAAAAGGGCTCTGACTTGTGAACCAGCACTCTGCCTTTGTTGATGAAGTCATATTAGAGATGGAGGGGGTTGTGTTTTCGTGGAAAACAGAACAGGGCTGGTTCATGCATTCAGACTTAATAAATGGCACCTGAATGTGTGAGACTTTATTCCATTTTTTTAAAAAAAAATGCCCTCAATGCAACCTGGAAATTCTGTTTCTGGCAGGAGTGAGGAAGCTGTGGAACTCCAAGAGAAGTTGGACTCCAACTCCCATCAGCCCCAGCCAGCTTGGCCAATGGACAGGGACGATGGGAGTTGGAGTCCAGTAACATCTGGAAGGCCCTTATTTCTGGAAAGGCTCAGGGATGGTGCACCAAATGGATGGGGCTGAATGTAGCCCCCCAGGCCTCTCTATCTGGCCCTCAGGACTCTCCCAAGGCCATATCCCAATACCATCTCTGCTCCACACACTGCTCATGTTTCCATGCCTGGAAAGTGTCCACAAACTCTGAAAATGACACTTGCTTGCCTAGATCTAGAGAGGAGCATGTGCACACGCGTAGGAACTAGCCTGCTGGAAAGAGGTATAGTTTCCATCCGCTTCTCTGGCCATTTGCACCTCTGGTCCTGCCCACCACCAGCATGTGCCCCCCCTGAAGGTTGCTCAGAAAGGAGTGTAGCACCTGGGGGCTGAAAGGAGTTCCCACCCTGGGTGTTAAGGGGAGGGACAACAGTTCAGAGATGGAACACCTGGTTTGAATGCAGAAGGTCCCAGGGTTCAATCCCAGCATGGTGTAGTGGTTAAGAGCAGTGGACTCGTAATCTGGTGAACCAGGTTCGCTTCCCCGCTCCTCCACATGCAGCTGCTGGGTGATCTTGGGCTGGTCACACTTCTCTGAAGTCTCTCAGCCTCACTCACCTCACAGAGTGTTTGTTGTGGGAGAGGAAGGGAAAGGAGATTGTTAGCCACTTTGAGACTCCTGGAAGGAAAGGTGGAATATAAACGTAGCAAACAAACAAAAAAGCACTCCCAATTCTCATTTTAAATGCTCTCCATGGTAAATAAGCATAAAGACCCTAAAGATGCCATCTCCCAAGCCAGGGCTGGCAGGTTTTGCTTTCAGGAGGTTGGACTAGAGGACCCTTATAGTCTCTTCCAATTCTACAGTCCTATATTCTACGATTCAGTCAAGGGATGCGTGGCTTCATTGCTGAATGCATGCAAAATGAAGTCTGTTCTGTTTTGCTACAGAGTTGTTGCTGCTTACGAAGCAATGAAGCCACATTTAAATTATACAGATATTTGTACACACTCTTCTCAATATATGCGTCTTGTCTACATGCATGAAACAGACATTTCCCCTGTATATTTCCCCCTAAAATACAAGGACCCATGTAGCATGTCAGACTAGGACCAGAGAGACCCAAGATCAAATTCCTGTTCAGTTATGTAGCTAGGGCCAGTCACCGTATCTCAACTTAACCTACTTTGCAGGGTTGTTCTGGAAACAAAAGGGGGAATGGAGGAGCCTTGTATACTACCTTGACCTCTTTGAAGGAAAGGTAAAGGTAAAGGGACCCCTGACCATTAGGTCCAGTCATGACCGACTCTGGGGTTGCGGTGCTCATCTCGCTTTATTGGCCGAGGGGGCCGGTGTACAGCTTCCGGGTCATGTGGCCAGCATGACTAAGCCACTTCTGGTGAGCCAAAGCAGTGCACAGAAATGCCGTTTACCTTCCCACTGGAGCGGTACCTATTTATCTACTTGCACTTTTGACATGCTTTCGAACTGCTAGGTTGGCAGGAGCAGGGACCGAGCAACGGGAGCTCACCCCATCGCGGGGATTCGAACCGCCAACCTTCTGATTGGCAAGTCCTAGGCTCTGTGGTTTAGACCACAGCGCCACCCGCATCCCTTTTGAAGGAAGTGAGGGGTATAATTGCATAGTGCACACACACACACACACACACACACACACACACAATGTGCATTACAAAATTCAGAGCAGTTTGCAATCTGTCTGTCAATTGCATTTTGATCCGCTTATAAATCCTGGAGCTACATGTTTGTCTGGTGTGCTTTGAAACATGGACAAAACCAAATTCTCCTCCATCCCTTCTTTCAGCCCTTTCACAGACCTCCTCTGAACCCTTTCAGCCAAGGTGTCCAAGTCGATACTGTTACGATGCAAGATAACTGTGTCCCCGCTCTCTCCATCCCAAGCGTCACGGAGTTGTCTTTGCCATTGCAAAGAACACACATTTCTATTATCCTTTCCACATTAGCCAAATGAAGATCAATGTACCTATAAAGCTCAATGACATGTTAATGCAAACCTTAAAAAAGATAAAATGCCTTTTATCTCAGTCTTAGGAAAACCTAATAAAGAATTAACAGTCCATGAAGCCATGGAATTTCACTCAAGGCTTTGCTTTATGTTAGGATTCCCACCCCATTAATTTCTGACAGACAGGTTTTTCCTCAGACTTTGGAAGAGGCCAGCTACTGTCTCGCATGCTCAGAAGGCCAATAAGTCATCAGCAACAGCAATATCGGTGCTGGTCAGAGGTAAGTCCAGGCACAGTCTTCCAACCACCTCACAGCTGGTCAACAACAGGAAAAGGATGCTTCAGAAATCCTCCCCATACAACCTAAGGATGCTGGGAGAAATGGATGCTTGTGAATTCCTGTGTGAACAGACCTGATCCACATCACTCAAACGAAGGTGCAAATTGGAATTTTGCTTAAAACCAGATTATGCACTTCCTCAAGTGTCCAAGGCTGCAATCCCACACTGACTTATCTGGGGGGAAGGCCCATTAAATTCAGTGGGACTTAATAAATAGGATTTTAAAAATAAATGAGTCTATCAATATGTGCACTAAAATACGCATATTAAAAGCACATCTTTTATTGATGCTTGATTTCTCTTGGATTTTTTGTTAATTCTATCCTTTTTTGTTGTACTGCGCCTTGTTAAAGTGCAGGTTATACATTCATAAATAAAGAAATACATTTTATGAAAATGAATTCTAAAATACACATTTGAGGTATTATTGTTATTTAATTGCAGATTAAATGTGGAAACAGGATGGGTTACGTCCAAGTAGATTCTACACAGAGAAAAACAATGGAAATGGATGGGCTGAAATTAGGCATTTCCGGTCATTTCAGCGGGCCTGCCCTCATAGAATCATAGAATTACAGAGTTGGAAGGGACCCTAAGGGTCATCTAGTTACGACACCCTGCAGTGCCTGATTTACTCTGAGTAAAACTTAGTTGGATCAGCGGCAGAGCTAGCCGCTTGGGCACCCAGATCGGTGCACATGCTGGGCACCCAGGGTGGGGCAATCCGCCCTGGAGGGCAGGGCGATCCATCCAGCGGGTGCGATCCGGCATAGCGGCGCAGCTGGGGGTGCAATCCGGCATGGCCGCGATCACACACGGCCGGGATTTTGTCACACACCCCTTCAGAGACGACACCTGGGGCAGAGCACCCCCACTGCCCCACCCTTACTACGCCCCTGTGTTGGATACACTGCACTGGGGGGGAAAGAGCAAATCCAAAACAGACTAAAGGCAGACTGATTTGCCTATCCCTAATTTAAAACTTCTGCCTAGATTTGGGTATTCCAGATTACTGGGCCTGTTTTCCAAAAGGAAATGAATGCATTAGGAACAGGGCTCAGCAAAACTTTTCAGGAGGGGACAGGTCCACTGTGTCTCAGACCTTGTGGGGGGCCAGACCAACCGCCTCCCGAAAGCACACCCCCCCTCCCAAAAGGCCTCCCCGACTATGCCACTCACGCCGCAGCTGCCCACGCTGCCTCGTCTTCAGCAGCGTCGGCAACTTCTGTCTCAGTGGGGCACAGAGCCCATGCCACTGGCCTGGGTGGCACAGCTGCCGCTTCCTTCAGCTTGGTGGGAAGGAAGAGGAAGCGCCCAAATGCGTCCGCGGCTTCTGATTGTCTGCAGGAGCTTCCTGCCAGTGTCATTGCCTGCCCAGAGGCATCCATGGCTTTTGATCAGAAGCTGTGCCACGTGCAGAAGTCAGTCACCATGTGGCGAGAGCTCTGTGCCGCGCCTGTTTAGCGCGGGGACTGACCGAGCGGGTGGCAGGGTCTGCAAGGTTTGCGGGCCGAATTAATGAGCCCGGTGGGCCGTATTCGGCCCACGGGCCTTAGTTTGACGACCTCTGCATTAGGAATCTTCCATCATTCCATATGGTATTGTTTGGAGTTACCGTATTTTTCCATGTATAAGACTAGGTTTTTTAAACAAAAAATTAGGTTTGAAATTGGGGCTTGTCTTCTACACGGGTAGTGCTGAGGGGGTGTTTTCTTAATTTGGAGTCCCTCAAAATAGGGGGCGTCTTATACATGAAGGAGTCTTATACACGGAAAAATATTGTATATACAGTGTGTTGTTTATCCGCAGGCACCTCCATCAATTGAAACAAACAGGCAACCTGGGAAGACCCGGGGGTGATTGCTCTGGAGCAACCAGAGAGGGTCACTAAATTGGGGAAAGAGATGCCTGAGAAATTGGGTGGCCGGGGAGGGGGACCCATATAAAATATTCATAGCCGCAAATCAATCAGTCAGTCAATTTCTACTCCACCCTTCCTCCACAGCAGCAAATGCATCAATAGTATAAATATATATATTTCAAAAATTAAATGTCATTCTAAAAGCAGTTAGAAACATTCCAAAAACACTTTAAAATATTCTCCCCACCAGTGATCTCAGAGTTGCCTGGAACAGTGTATTTGAGCCATCATATGCTTGGGTGAAACATATTTTCAAAAAAACAAAAGAAAGTCAATATTGAGGGAGACAGATACACATCTTGGGGCCTGGCATTCCAGAAATGGGGAACCACCACTGAAAATGCCCCATTGGGATGGTCCTACAGCAACTGGTCAGCCCCCAGTGGCGGCACCCCAAACAAGGTCAAGGTGACCGATAGCGGGGAAGGTGCTCTTGTAGGTCTATAGCAGGCTTCCTCGAACTTGGCCCCCCGATGTTTTGAGACTACAATTCCCATAATCCCTGACCACTGGTCCTGCTAGCTAGGGATCATGGGAGTTGTAGGCCAAAAACATCTGGAGGGCCGAGGTTGAGGAAGCCTGGTCTATAGACTAAGTAACTGACCACTTGCTGTCCCTTAATGGTAATTCAGACTCTGCCAGCCGGGCGGGTGAGAACCTTCGCTCTCACTAATGGTGGGGCAGGGGAATATTTTAAGGATTAGGTGAATCTTTTGAGGATCAGACTTTCTGAAAAGCTACAGCACAACACAGCACACAGGATTGTTCAAAATCAATGCAAGGAGCGCCAAGCCACATCAATCCCTGGTAATTGCTTCAGTGCATAAATTTGCAGAAAAAGTGATGTGTAGGGCGAGAAGAGAAAACATATTGATTTTATCATATCTTTCCTCAGCATGCAATATATAAAAAAAGTTCAATGCTTCCATGGATTCCCCCCTTCCCCCCCAAAAAAATGCACACCTTATGAACAATTTGGTACAGAAGTGAATGTTGCATTAACATTTATAATTGATGTTACACTAGCACTGTTAAGAGATTCACAAACCATGCATAGAATCTACTTTTCACAGGGATGCAGTCAAATATTACTGTGGGAGGACTCAATTCCAGAGTTTACTGACAGTGTTTTTCTTACATGTATAAATCCCCTAGCAACCCAGGCTCTAGCAGACAGTGGAAGCTGGGATTTTTTAAGGTTTCTAACAAGGTCAGATACTCTAATCCCATGGAAATAACACACGGAATGCAGTCTCAGTCAGGAGGACGAAAATCAGTCTGCAGCTTGCCCATTTATTCTTCTGCAAAGTACAAAGCACCGGAAGTGGTTAGATTGCTGGACTAGGACCTGAGACACCAAGGTTCAAATCTTCCACTTGGCCGTGAAGCTCCCTGGGTGGCCTTGCTCTCTCTCAGCCTAGCCCACCTTGCAAAATGATTGCAAGGATAAAATGGGAAGGGGGGGAGAACCATGAATGACACATTGAGGTGTTTGGAGGAAAGGTGAGATTTATTTCTTTTTATTTCTTTTTATTAAATTTTTCAAGAAATAGAAATTAAACAAAGAACAATACAGTGGTACCTCAGGTTAAGTACTTAATTCATTCCGGAGGTCCGTTCTTAACCTGAAACTGTTCTTAACCTGAAGCACCACTTTAGCTAATGGGGCCTCCTGCTGCCGCCGCGCCGCCGGAGCACGATTTCTGTTCTCATCCTGAAGCAAAGTTCTTAACCTGAAGCACTATTTCTGGGTTAGCAGAGTCTGTAACCTAAAGCGTATGTAACCTGAAGCATATGTAACCTGAGGTACCACTGTACATAACACTGTAAACACACTTATATACATATTTTCCAAAATGAAAACTAATTAAAAAAAGAAAAGGAAAAATAAAATATATTATCAAATCCTTGCTTCAAATACTGCAATATAAAAATCTTAGTTAAATTATAAAAGACTTCCATCGCATTCACCACGTCTCTTAGTTGTCTTGCTCGCATTTAAATCTGTTCTTCAATAATTTCCCTTAGATTCTTTCATAATCAATAAAATCTTTATGTCCTCTGTATTCTTCACAAGCTTAGTCTAGACACAACCAAACTTTCGTATCTGAGCCCTGCTTGCATAAATAATAATTTAAACATTTCCATTGTTTCTGAATTAAAAAATTTGACTTATGCCTTATTAAATCCGTCAGTTTTGCTAACTCCAGGTGAGTTTTAAATGTAACAATAAATACATAAAACTCTCACTATCTTCTTGTATCTGAGCAACTGAAATCAGGCATCCCAAGAGCACATCCTTTAAACCTACATCCACTATGTTCCACCTAAAATAAAATAAGCAGAATAAAACTACTACTTTCTATCCATATCCAGCATCCCAGTCTTTGGATCCCTCTTTTGATGTATGGGGTTGTATTTTCAGGGTCCTGGGGGCAACTGGAATCAGTGAAGATCACTCTGCTAAAGACCCCCAACAGGGGAGCCTCATGAGGCAGCGATACCTCCATTCCCTACTCCCAAGAAGTAGCTTTGCCACCATTTCCTGACTCCCAAAGTCTCCTAGCCCAGGGGCGTCCAACTCCCAAGAGACTGTGATCTACTCCCAGAATAAGAAACTGGTAATGATCTACTCTTTTGGGGGGGACACCCCGGTTGTTGAGCATTTTTTAGGGGGGAGGTCAAAGTTGTGGAGCTTTTTTTGGAGGGGGAGGCAAAGTCACTCACCAAACGATCACTCAGCAAACAAACAAACAAACAAACAAACAAATATATTTTTTATTTATACCCCGCCCTTCCCAGTTCAGAAAACCAGGCTCAGGGCGGCTAACAAATTTAAAACACTTAATTGATGCAACAAAAAACAGCATAAAATACAGTATAAAACATGAATAACAATAAACTCAGAATTCAAAAATCAATTTAGGGGGAAATCCATCCAATAAACATTAGATGATCACCAGGGCTAGCTGGCTAAATTAGTCCCACTTGGGCCAGCGAAGAAATCAGGGGAGAATTAGCTGTGGGATCCCAGAGTGGGTAATCTTCATAAAAAGGGGAAGGGGAGGGAAGGAAGGGGAATAAAAGATCAGGCTAAGTTCAAATTGAAAGCCAGGTAGAATCATAGCTGTCAACTTACAGATTTGAAAATAAGGGACCAGCAGCCAAAATAAGGGACCTGCAGCCTCACCTGTTCCGGGCACTCCAGTCTTCCTGTCCAACCACTGTCCAACCAACTTTGTAACCAGAGGTTCAACTGAATAGAATCTGAATCACATGCACCACAAGGCCTATGCAGCCTCAACTTAAGATGGCTCCCCGGCCTGGCTTTGCACTGCAAAGTTTGCAGCAGCACATGCAATAAAATGGCGTCCAGCATTCAAAAAACCCCTCAGCTTGCATTAACTAGCCACACACAAGGCATGCAAGCTCCACCCCCCAGTCATTCTTAGACTTCTTATTGGGTGAGCAACACAGCCAAGCAACACAGTTGGAGCCTCCCTCCTCCCTGGCCAGCAGGGAGGGAGGGAGAGGAGCTGCTTCCTTTGAAATTTAAGGGACATCATTTAAGGGACATCCATCAATAAGGGACAGCAGCGGGACATGGCGCCGAAATAAGGGACTGTCCCTTCAAATAAGGGACACTTGACAGCTATGGGTAGAATAGCTCTGTCTTACAGGCCCTGCAGAAGGAAGTTAAATCCTGCAAGGCCCTCCGTCTCCCATTTTTGCAATCGTGCACCAATGAAGGATGGAGCAAGGAGCCGGGGCCGGATGTTCTTTTTCCCCCATGGAGAAAAGAGAGACCACGATTGACCGCTAGCACCCGGGGATCGACCTGTCGATCGCGGTCAACTGGTTGGACATCCCTGTCCTAGCCAATTCCTCCCACAGGCTTCAGGGGGCATCTGGCTTTGCCAGAGTGCACACCTGCATAATGGGGTACGGCCCCTTCCAAGCAGGCCTCTCAAGGAAGGCAGGGTTTCGTACACAACTCTCACTCCACCATAGGTTCCATGATGAAAGGAAAGTGCTATATCAATGTAATAAAACATAGCTAAACAAATTAAAGTCTTGGTTACAGCTTGAGCAATATCATACAAGTCCCTGCTCCTCGTGGAGCCTAACATCTGGCCTAATTTTGCAGCCCCATTTGTCCTGGCTCTCACTCGCAGACTCAGCATTGAAACTTTCAGCTCAGTTGTTCTTGTGGGAAGATCTGCAGCCAAATCGCAAAAGCATGATTGCTATAGAGTCACAAACAGAACACTACGATGTCATATTCTTTAATTTTTTGTGGTGGGAGGAGGAATAATAGAAATTCACTCTTCTTCTTCCTGTCACAGCACACTCTTCTTCTGACCTACAATGGGGTAGGATGTCTGTAAGCTCTCCTCCAGAGAATACACTCCATTCTGGACTGTGGACTTTTTAACTTTTAAGAATTATTGCCTGACTGATTTTCATCACTGTATTTGTTGAATCCTGGCAAGATTTTGATGTGAGTAAACCTTATATTTTCTTGTTTACTTAAATAACCTGAGAGGGATTTGTTTGTTAAGAGTGAAACATTAAAAATGAGATGATACAAGTCGGACTAAGCAACCATGGATATCATAATTGTTCTAGAAGGTTATGCAACTTTGTCCTAAAAGCTTCTAAAGATAAGTTGTGCATGGAGGGTGATTTTTTTACCTCTACTGAAATAGTATTTGCATACTTACACAAGTGAGAAAAAGAGAAAGAATAATTAATAAATAAAACATCCTCTCCTACTCATCTCAATCTATCCAACAGTTGTGAAAGGCTTTGTTCCAGAATCCACCATAGGGCCCCATCACAGATCAGGTTACATAGTCTACAATTCATAGCACAGCTCTGGGATATGTGATTAATCATAAGCTAAGACGTGGTCCCAATGCTTGCTCCCCTGACCTCCCCTTTCAAAGAGTGGGGCAGGCACGATCATTTTCACTGCTGTCTTCCCAAGGCACAGAGCTGGACTTGCAAGTGGGCACTTCTGCAAATAAGTTGGGTCTGCTTGCACCCATCAGACTGTCACCAAGTCCTTGGTGTGGGAGATGGATTGAGGATTAAATCTGCAGATTTAGATCTAAACCTCCTTTCTGAAATGTGTGGGAGAAATATATAAGTATTCTGGCTGTGAAGCCTTTTTAGCAAAAATAAAACTTGGTAAGTTTTGCAGCTTAGGAATTAGGCAATTACATCTTTCTATCCCTTTCGTGGTCTGCTGACCTTCCCCTTCTTCATCTCCATTGCAGAGAATAAGCCACATGTTTTTAGTAAAACAAATGAAAAAAGGTTTTACTTACATTTCAATGCAGACAGCATATACAGCAAAAGTAATATGCAGAAAAATACTAAGCTACAGTAAAATAAAAGCTGGTAGACTTGGCTAACATGGTTGAAAGCAAGAGCTTTAGCCATGCACATCTGGTCAGCTTGGAGGCATGGTAGAAACAGAGTCTCCTCACAGAGTCTGTCTCCTCACAGACAGAAGGAAGTATAAAGTATTTTTCCCCTTTGTTACAGAGTTCTTGCCCAGAGGAGGAAAAAGAAGTGACAGTACACAGAAGGTCCTCTCTAGGAAGTTCAAGAACTCTCCGTGTGCTTGGCCTGTGCTTATCTAGCCAAATTGCAATTTGGCTGCAACCCCCACACTTGGTGATTGCGGCAGAGTCAACACAGTCAGTTCACTGTCCAGCCTAGCACTTAGGCACCTCCCTGGCAGTGAGAAGCACTTCAGTGACAGGGATTCAATGGATTTAAATGAGGCTCACTCTTTAGAAAGCACTCCAACAGGCATGAGGAGCCTTCTTCAGCCTGAGGGCCACATTCCATAATAATAATAATAATAATAATAATAATAATAATAATAATAATAATAATAATTTATTTATACCCCACCCTCCCCAGCCAAGGCCGGGCTCAGGGCGGCTAACAAGCAATAATAAAAACAAGTTGAATGATTAACAACTTAAAAACAAAATTAAAATACAACATTAAAATATTGAAACATTAAAATATTAAAATGTAGCCTCATCGCAGGAGGAGAAAGGAAAAGAAAAAAGAAAGAGGGGGAGGGAATCAAACTGGCTCCAAGCAAAAGGCCAGGCGGAACAACTCTGTCTTACAGGCCCTGTGGAAAGAAATCAGATCCTGCAGGGCCCTGGTCTCATGTGGCAGAGCGTTCCACCAGGCAATAATAAAAGTGTTGAAAAGGCCCTGGCTCTGGTTGAAGCTAATCTGACTTCTTTAGGGCCTGGGACCTCTAGGGTGTTGCTATTTATGGTCCTTAAGGTCCTCCGTGGGGCATACCGGGAAAGGTGGTAATAGGTAACTGCACAAGGGGTGCATGCCAGTGGTGGGCAGGGCCAGGGGCAAAAGTGGGTCCAAGTCACCTTTGTGCAGTCGGCAGTCGTCTGTAATCCACCCAAGCAAAATGTTTCTGACACCCACCCACATTTTTCCAACCAGGGAAACAAGCGACATCGTCACCGTTCCAAGGACACATTCCAGCCAGGCAAAGGCACTTGAAGACCGTAGGGAGCAAGTCTGGCAAGGGAGGCTATCACCCAGGGAGAGTCTCAAGGGCCATATACAGAGGACTGAGAGGCCACGCATGGTTTCTCCACCCTCAGGTGTGTGGGGCTGTAACTATGCGCAAGGGCCTGCCACGTTCCAACAGCTCGTGCTCCCTGCCAAGCTGATGCCCTCAGCCCACCCTTGGTTACAGAAAGCAGCTTCTTCTCTGTGGAGTACATGGCTGTCAGAATTTCTCTCTGACTGAGGTCAAAGCAGCCAAAGGTCTTCAAGCTTTTCACACCTCACTGCATCTGGACCACCCTTCTTCTGCCGCCATCTGTTCATTTTTAGATTTCTTTAAAAGAGTCCCCAACCCCCAACCCCTCTGGTTTGGCAAGAAGAAACCCTGTCTTGTTAGGGTCACTGAACAGAGAACAGCATATCTGAACTTGCAAGTCTCATACGCTTTTTTTTCCCCTTTGACACATGTTGCATTTCCCAAATGTAAGCTCCTTGGGGGAAAGGGCTGTCTTTTTCATGCATATATGATCTTTTCATGCATATATGATCTATGTATATATAATATATATATATACATAAACATATATACATATACATATACATATACATATACATATACATATGTGTAAACAAAATCTATAACTAAAAAACTAACTAAAACTAACTAACTAAGTCAGTTCTTGGTATGAGCTTTCGTGTGCATGCACACTTCTTCAGATACATGCATGTATGCACACGAAAGCTCATACCAAGAACTGACTTAGTTGGTCTTTAAGGTGCTACTGGAAGGAATTTTCTTTGTTTTGACTATGGCAGACCAACACGGCTACCTATCTGTAACTGATACATATGTGTGTGTGTGCATAAATCATGCATACATACACACAGAGGGAGGGAGAGAGTCAGGGATCGGAACTGGAGTCCAGAAACATCTGGGGAGTCACATATTCCACAGCCTGCTTTATGTAATTCTATGGTACAGCTGCATTTAGAAGACTGGGCACCGTTCTGGTCACGAAACAAGACATTTGCAGGGAAAGTATGAAAGGAGAAACCAAAAGGATCAAGGGATTGGGGGCACCTTCTTGCGAAAAGCAAAGCAAAAGGATGTGGGGATTTTTAGATGGGGGAGGAGATTACTTAAGTCAGGAGTGAGGAATCTTTGGCCTGCCAGGTGTTGCTGAACTACAACTCCCATCATCTCTGATCATTGGTCATACTTTTTGGGGCTCCGGGGAGTTGTAACTAAATGAGATATCCATGTGCAGCGGCAGTCTACCCCTGAGTACCAGAGGAATGGAAGTAGAGCATAGCCTTATACAGTGGTACCCCAGGTTAAGAACTTAATTCGTTCCAGAGGTTCATTCTTAACTGGAAAATGTTCTTAACCTGAAGTACTATTTTAGCTAATGGGGCCTCCTGCTGCTGCTGCTGTGCTGCTGCCACACAATTTCTGTCCTCATCCTGAGGTAAAGTTCTTAACCCAAAATACTACTTCCAGGTTAGCAGAGTCTGTAACTTGAAGCGTTTGTAACCCAAAGCGTTTGTAACTTAAGGTACCACTGTACTATATGAGCTTGTCTAATCCTCTTCTAAAGACAGCTAAGCTGGTGACTATGACTGCCTTTTATGCGAACAAGTTTAACGATACACTGCAAATAAGTAACTCTTTCATTTTTTTTCCTGCTTTAAATCATGATCTATGTATGATCCAAATCAGTTCAGTTCCCTTTCAATTCCCCGCACACACAATAAAGGTAAAGGTAAAGGGACCCCTGAGCATTGGATCCAGTCGTGGCCGACTCTGGGGTTGCGGCGCTCATCTCACTTTATTGGCCAAGAGAGTCCGCGTACAGCTTCCGGGTCATGTGGCCAGCATGACTAAGCTGCTTCTGGCGAACCAGAGCAGCGCACAGAAACACCGTTTACCTTCCCGCCGGAGTGGTACCTATTTATCTACTTGCACTTTGACGTGCTTTCGAACTGCTAGGTTGGCAGGAGCAGGGACCAAGCAACGGGAGCTCACCCCATCGTGGGGATTCAAACCACCGACCTTTTGATCAACAAAAGGCTCTGAGGTTTAACCCACAGCACCACCCGCATTCCCACACACACAATACCCCACTCCAAATCATCTCTAGATAGTCATTTTTAATTACCCCCAGGAAATTAGCCAAAATCTCATTTCCTTCCCCAATTCAGTTTCCCTCAAATTCACTGCCCAACAAGAAACATCACCATGCCTTAAATACCCAAGCGCATTGGCATTGGGAGCAAATGCCATAGTTTTACTATCTGCTGTGTGAAGGAGGAGGACCTTCTAGCTACCAGTTTGGAAATGTTCAGAGGCCTGTTCTCACTTCTAAAAGAATAAGAAGAAAGGCATGTGTGTCCATGCATGCGCAAACACATTGGTGGTGGTAGAAAAGAAGAAAGAGATGACTGCATCCATTGAAAATGCATTTTCCACACCATCTCCAGGGAATTTTAGACAAACATCCAGGAGCAAATATTTATCTGCACAAGTGTACAAATGAATCCTCTTTCTCTCTTCCAAAAAAGGAAGAAGAAAAAAAAAACCCTCTTTCTCCAAACCCAGCCTTCAGCGACAGATGTGCGAGACAGGGGCTCAAACACAGAAGGGCAAACGAAACAAAGGACTGGAAACCTGTCAATCAAAACTGCTAAAGCAAGACCACAGGTGTGCTGCTTTGACCTTGGCAGTGACCCCCAGTCATAACACGGGACTTGATTGGCTGTCATCAAGCTACTTTGAAGGACAAGGACATGGCCACCAATATCCTCGCAGCTCAGGCAGAAGAGACAGGCCTGTCGACTGAGGTCTGGCTATTCGCTCCCAAGTTCATGGAGAAAATCCAGACTAGGAACACCTGATGCAGAAGCTGAAGGCAAAGAAAAAAATGAATTCTCAAAGCCAAGTTGTAAGATCCATGTTTTTCTCCTTTGCTGAAAATGCCTCCTTAGGACAATGTAAAAGCAGCTCTCCAATTTATTAAATCTAATACATCCCTACATCCCATCAGACAACATTTTTTTTTTTTTTAGTGGTTTCTAATGTTCGCAATACAGGACGCTGGTGGTGCTGTGGGTTAAACCACAGAGCAGTGGTTCTCAGTTTCTTCCCTCTGGAACACACTTTCAGAATAAAGTTTGCTTGAGCCACATCAAGTTTTTTATTGATAAGAAAAACACCAAAACACGAAATGAAACAATTCCTAGCAGCGCTTGATTTATAACATAGAACAAAACTACAGGCAACTGATTTTGGTGCATCGGAATGACATGCGATCACACACGCATGGCACCAAACCCGAATGTAGCCCCATATTGTCGTGAAGACATCATGAGAAGGGGTGGAACGGGGGTCAGAATGGGCCAGAGTGGGCTTATGCCCACTCCAGCGATGCCCACAGGGGTCTGGAACATAACCCATGCACAAAACAAGGATTGCCTGCACTTTATAATATGATTGTGGGGAATCCAAAAAAAAGCATAAAACATTGCAGCTACACAAGAACATGAATCATTCCCAAAATATTATTATAAAAAAGCCTCTTACATATGTACTTTAAGTCTATATACAAACTCAATGAGAGGTGCCTTTGCTGAGTAATCTCATTTATATTAGGTCTAATCTGACACAAGTGGGACACGGGTGGCACTGTGGGTTAAACCACAGAGCCTAGGACTTGCCGAACAGAAGGTCGGCGGTTTGAATCCCCGCGACAGGGTGAGCTCCCTTTGCTCGGTCCCTGCTCCTGCCAACCTAGCAGTTCAAAAGCATGTCAAAGTGCAAGTAGATAAATAGGTGCCACTCTGGCGGGAAGGTAAACGGCATTTCCGTGCGCTGCTCTGGTTCGCCAGAAGCGGCTTCGTCATGCTGGCCACATGACCCGGAAGCTGTACGCCGGCTCCCTCGGCCAATAAAGCGAGATGAGTGCCGCAACCCCAGATTCGGTCACGACTGGACCTAATGGTCAGGGGTCCCTTTGCCTTTTTAATCTGACACAAACAAAAGCCTTTTTCTTTTCTGATCTTTCATACTTGCCATCCATTCCTGCCACACCCTTTCAGAACTACTGCTTTAGAGTAAGGAGGACATCTTCACTGAGGCAGAAAAGAGATACGGGACTCAGCAACAGGTGATGGGTCCCCAGCAGCTGCTACGCTCAGACTAGATGACGGGAAAAGCGAGGGCAGCCAGGCGAGAAGCAGGGCAATATGTTCAGCAAAGCATGGAATCAACGGAGTTGCCCCCAACAGATTGGCAGGCCCACCCTCCAAACATTTAAAGATGGACAAGGTATGCTTGCTCATGAGACTCCCGTGCCTCGTGACACTGCTGAGCGCACAGGAGTTTACTGAGTCAGGGCTGATGGGTGTATTCCCAGTGATGGAAGCACCACTGGGTCCTGGACAACCAGGCTATGCATTCCCCTTCCATAGCTAGTTCTCCTCAGAAGTTGGTTGATGTCCTCCCCAGATTCCTTTGCTGTACTCTTCTCCCTGGGAGAATAAAGGGGAGCTGGAAGTTCGGCTTCTCCAGCTGGAGCAAGGGAATCCTGAGAGGAGAAGCAGAAGTACCCACCCCTCCAGCCTCTGTTTCCCCCATGCCATCATCCTCTTCCCCCTTCTCATTCATCTCAGCCTCCCATGGAATGCCTTGGGTCTCAAAGGAGTCCCTGTATAGTCTTGCAAAAATCACTTAGCTCATCTGGGGGAACTTTACTCAAGGTACCACACCATACAAAATACCACAGGGCATTACAGAGTTGTGTGTGTGTGTGTTTTCATTTGCATTTGCACTGTAATACAAATAGCACCTAAAAAAAGAAGGAAGATCCCTGTCTCAAGGAGCTTGCAATCTACATTTTGGTGATATGTGAAAACAAGAGAGTAGGGATAACATTCAATAAAGGTAAAGGTAAAGGGACCCCTGACCATTAGGTCCAGTCATGACTGACTCTGGGGTCGCGCTGCTCATCTCTTTACTGGCCGAGGGATCCGGCGTTTGTCCGTAGACAGTTTTTCCGGGACATGTGACCAGCATGACTAAGCCGCTTCTGGAGAAACCAGAGCGGTACCAATTTATCTACTTGCACTTTGACGTGCTTTCGAACTGCTAGGTTGACAGGAGCAGGGACCAAGCAACGCGAGCTCACCCCATCGCGGGGATTTGAACCGCTGACCTTCTGATCAGCAAGCCCTAGGCTCAGTGGTTTAACCCACAGCGCCACCCACAAATGATAACCAGCCTTTCCCCCCTTTTTTTGTTGTTCTTTAGTCATTTAGTCATGTCCAACACTTTGTGACCCCATGGACCAGAGCACGCTAGGCACTCCTCCTCTTTTACCATCAGATTATTCCAGCTTTCCTCAAGTTGGTCTGAAAGGAGGTGAATTGTAATCAGTTACATTTAAAGCTCTCTGGAGCATGGCCCCAAGCTATTCTGCAGCAGCTGCCAACATCCCAAGTGCTTTTAGTTACCCTCAGGGAAACTTCTCTGAGACTTTCTGATGCGTTACCAACACAAGAATTTTTTTGCCATTTCTCTGCGCGAGAGCAAGGATGTGCCCTGTGGCACTTAGACTGCATGCAAATAGGCTCCTTTGCAGGTTTAATTGAAGGGATTGTCAATGCGAAGAGGACATGATTACGGGCCAGTTAGGATCCATTTCGAGCACACCTGCCAGCCGATCAAAGCAGTTGCAATCAACTGACAAGCCTGATCCTTAATCAGTTACCTAGTGCAACATCTCACCTCACCCTATACTCTAGGTGTATTGAAAGGAGGGAAGTCTCAACTAGCAGGAAAAGAGAGAGAGATTTAAAGGTGCCTTCAACTTTTGTTGGAAACTATTTTTGTTGGAACTTTTGTTGGAAACTATTTCCAACTATTTTCACACACAAAAGGGGGCTCTCAATATCTTTCAAGATCCTCAATATCTTAGGCTGGTCATACCACTTCACTTCTGTTTGGCACCCATTTTTCTTTTTCTTGTGTAACCCATCTTGGTTACACAATGGCATCATGATGCCAACCCCAAGTGAGGGCAAGAAGCGCTGCCTGCCCTCACTCCAAACTGACTTCCTGGTGCCACACCTCCACACAAGCATATGGCTTTTAATGTACCCCATTGCATTTGTCAGTCCATTCAATGATTCCAGTCAAAGGGCAGGATACATGATGTGCAATTTCACATCCATTAAATTGGCCAATGTGCATTGCAAATCGGTTGTGCTCTTCCTAACCTTAAGAATTAAACCTGTATCACCCTACAACACTCACAGGCACTTTACACAATTTTGGTCTTATCAAACTTGCTACTTTGTATTTACATAAACCTTGCTTTACATTTTAAGCCAAAGGATGTCTTTAATAATACAGTACGATTCAGGGGTGCATGCTGGATGATCGTATAGCCCATCTCTGAATTCATTTTTCTAACTCCACTGTCAGAGGAGTTGGATGGTTTTAAGATGAGTAAAGGATATTTTATTTATCAATTAGCCGTCCTCGTCTTACATTTGTAAGAATGCAAATACCTATTCCAGCAGAGTTAAAAAATCACTATCCATGCGCAGCTTATCTTTAGAATCTTTTAGAGACAATGTTTTATAACGATTATGATATCCAAGGATGCATAGATAGATTTGGATCACTTTTCACCCTTCTATGATTCCCTCTTAGCAAAGAAATCACTCTTAGACTGTTTAACAAGAAAAATATAAGGTTTACTCACATCAAAAGACATGTCAGGATTCAACAGTGGCAGCGATGCAAATCAGGCAGGCAATAATCCTTAAAAGTTACAAAGGTCCATAGTCCAATTCAAAATGGAGTGCGCTCTCTGAAAGAGCGCTTACAAACAACCTACTCCATTGCGTGTAAGAAGCAGAGTGTGCTGTGACAGGAAGAAGATTAAGTTTCCTATTGTTCCCCCTCCTACCTCAAAAGTTTAGAGGATATGACATCATACAGTCCCCGGGTTGTGATTTTGGCAATCATACATTTGTGATTCGGCTGCAGGTTTTCGCACAAGAGGCATTATGCTTCTGAAGAACAGCTGTTGGAAATGGCAGGAAGGAAGGCTGCTGTGGCGCTCAAGTCCTGATTGGGGGAGTCTAGTGGGCATCTACTTGGCCACTGTGTGAACGAGATGCTGGCCTGATCCATCAGGGCTCTTCTTATGCAAACTGAAACTGACAAATTCACCCATCCCTAGAGGAGAGGGTAAGGAAGGGGAGGAGAGGATGCATGTTGTCCCCATCCCTAATGTTGCATCTCTTCCCACCTGGGGAACAGGGCACTTTCTCAAAATCTCAAATGTGCCCACTGCTCCCCAAAGACTGGCGACCCCCTACTCCGCACACTGTTAGCCTTACATATCGGGGCTCAGCACCGTACGAGGACTTGGGTGATGTAATAATAAAATTTAAGGTCATATATATATATATATATATAGTAAATGTACCAACCAAGCACGTACATAGATCAGCACAGGAAGACCGACCTGAAACCATTTTGACTCCCAAACTGACCAAATGTTTTCTCTGCAAGGAGGGAGGGAGTGAGGTAACCGTCCCATTGTCTCAGGAATTGGGTAATCACCATCTCAAAGGAATGGGCAGACTGCCAGGAAAGGGAATCAGATAAGGCATTATCAGATAACCTGGCAGACAGGAAAAAGAACAACATTCAAATTTCTGTTGTAGACCGCCTTTTCTGTGATGTAGGTATGATGTTTGTGTAGGGATACTGCCAGGGAGACATCAGCCAACAAGGCCCCCACCCTGTCTCCGGACGTCCATCGACCTCCCGTAGAAACGCAGTATCAATCAATTAGCGACATGAGCTCCAGAAATAGCTTGCCACATTCCAGAGCTGTTGTACGCTCCATCAGCAGAATTCGCACAGCGAAAGATGCACGCAGGAGAGCATTATTTACAATTTTATTCAGCGTTGGTCAGAACAAAGAAAACATGACTGCCTGCATTGATGTCTCAGGCATAGAGAGAGAAACGAAAGCATAGACACAACATAAACTTCCTGTGAACAGGAAATACGCAGACTCTGTGACTCACAAAGCCTGCTCCCTTTTAAGGTGGAACGGAAATATCCTAACAGTTTGTGGGGGGTGGTCTTGAGCTCCAGGGCAGGGAATTTAAAATGTCTATATAAGGGCAGGCACATCTTTGTTCTGGGTCCTCTTCCGTCCTCCTATGCGTGAGGGGAGCACCCAGTTACAACAGCTTTAATAAAGATCAGGCTTACTAGCTGCTTTGCTTCTCGATATTCTCTGGCTGTCCTCTGTTATTTTCTCCTACCAATAGGGAACCTATGTAAGGACTCTATACGGGCTCTTGGATACCCCATAAGGGAAAAGGGGCAGGTTTTGTTTACAACAGTGGCAGAAGAAAGAGTTATACAGCCTCTAAACATCACCATCCTCGTTCCTCTACACAAACTGGCAGCCTTTCCCAGCTGCCTTTCTTTCTTCTCTTAACGCCCATGTAACAACTTATTTGGCCTTAAATCTGTGGATGTGGGTTTGAAAAAGCTGGCAGGTACAGGGAGGGGAGGCAGAAACAATGCTAGGTTCCCATTATCTCCATAGCAACAACACAACAACAACAAGAGCTAACCTTCTCCAAACAAAGCTGAAGTGAACCTCTTCAGATCAAATCCTGATTTGACTCTGTGTCCTGCCAAGAGGATTTGAAATCTATCTCCTTCACTAGGTTGATTATTGCCAGTTTCTGCTCTGCAGCTGTCTCCATGCTTTACGGGCAGCATTAAATCGGACTCATTACCTGAATGCTGTGAGACGCACCAGCAGCACTTTACCTGCGTGAGAGAGAGCAGGCCTGGCAGGATTAGCCCTCCATGGGCTTTCTGTGGAGCCCCATTATTACCTTCGAAATGGTTCTTGGGTAATTTGAGGCTTTTAACAATAGCAAAAGAAAAGCAAACAACTGGAAGCAAACTGCTGGAATCCAACTGCAGCACTTAGCAAAAGTTCCTATTTTAAAAAGAAGTGGCTGCTTCTCTGACTATTACCCCCAACACCTTCCTTACGCTCCCTTAGAAACATTACACTTAACTGGGCCATGAAGTCATCTCCTCTATGGTTTCTTCCGCATTATACATTTAAAGCACTGTTATACCACTTTAAAGAGTCCTGGCTTTCGTAAAAAAAAAAATCCTGGGTAGTTTAGTTTGTGATGCGTGCCAAGCTTTGTTAGGAGATCCCCTGTTCCTCTCACAGAACTACAATTCTCAGAGTAGCTTAACAGTCAATCCATAGCTGTCAACTTACAGATTTGAAAATAAGGGACCAGCAGCCTCGAAAATAAGGGATCAGCAGCCAAAATAAGGGATCAGCAGCCAAAATAAGGGATTTCACTTAGCTTATACATAAATCCGCCCCTGATGGAGCCATGCTGCTTTTGCTGCCACTGACTGTGTTTTGCAGGGGGTTGGACTACATGATCCTAAGGGTCTACAACTCCCACCAAAGAAGAGTGGCAGACCAAACTGATGAACCACGTTGAGGTGGCAAAGCTTACAGGCAGAATTAGAAGCCAGGAAGAGGACCTCTTTAATAAAGAATGGGGAAAGTTTATAATTTAGTTGAAAAGCTATTGTAAAGAGTTACATACATTGGTAGGATTGACAGAAAACTTGTAGTAAAAATTTGAACTATGGATGGACAAATGATTTATTAAAATAGAGTTATGAAAGGGATGCAGAGGGGGAAATCACTACATTAAGATGCTGCATTGGTTGGAGTGTATGCTAAGCAGCACATCGGAGCTGCCGTCGTCCTGGCGCAGAGTTCCATCGGCCCTTCCCCGCCCGAGAGAAAGGGAGGGAAGGAGAGAGACTCTCGCCCACGCCGCCAGCAAGCCCGGCATGAGGCGGTTGCGGCGCCACGGCAGCCGCTGAAGCACCGCCCTTCTTCGTCCTTCCCCATCCTCCCCTCTTCGTCCTCCCTCAGGCCCACCTCCTCAGCTGCTGCTGCCGCTTCCGGCTTCCCCTGGCAGTGCGGCGGAAGCCTCGCAAGAGAGGTGCTGCCTGCCCGCCTGCCGCCACCCATCTCCTCATGACGCGCCCCTGAGGGGGAAAAGGGAGAGACGGAGACGCGGCAGCTCGTGCGCACGCTCTCTCTCGCTCTCTTGAGGTGGAGGACCCCGAGCCACTGCTTCCCTCCCAAGCCGGGCGAGCATGAAACCCGGGAAATTTAAGGGACATCATCAATCCGGGACAGCTGCGGGAAACGGCACTGGGATATGGGAGTTTCCCGCCAAACAAGGGACAGTTGACAGCTATGAGTCAATCCCTCTTCCCAGGGAACTCTGGGAACTGTAGCTCAATGGGCAGACTAGCAGCCACCCAACAACTCTCAGCACCCTTAGCAAACTACGTTTCCCATACAGTGGTACCTCAGGTTACAGACACTTCAGGTTACAGGCTCCGCTAACCCAGAAATAGTACCTCGGGTTAAGAACATTGCTTCAGGATGAGAAGAGAAATTGTGCTGTGGCAGCGGGAGGCCCCATTAGCTAAAGTGGTACCTCAGGTTAAGAACAGTTTCGTGTTAAGAACAGAACTCCAGAACGAATTAAGTTCTTAACCAGAGGTACCACTGTAATTCTTTAGAAGTCATGACTCTTTGAAGTGGTATGATAATGCAGAAAAGGCCTGATAAGAGATCACCACATCTATTGGAACACAGAAGTGTCAAGCCAGATAAAAAGATAATACAAAACTTCATAAAACCATTGCTCTATGGATCTCCATTCTTTGTACTGGAAATCTGCATAGCTGATCTATCCTTTCTGCAATAGTGCCAACAGATACAGTATAAATATAGAAGCATAAAGTTGGAAGGTACCCCAAAGGTCATCTGGTCCAAGCCCCTGCAATGCAGGAATCTCAACTAAAGCAGCCATGACAGATGGCCACCCAACCTCTGCTTAAAAATCTCCAAGGAAGGAGAGTCCACCACCTCCCAAAGGAGACTGTTCCACTGTCAAACAGCACTTACTGTTAGAAAGTTCTTCCTGATGTTTAGGTGGGATCTCCTTTCTTGTAACTTGAATCCATTGGTTTTTCCCTGATATTACCTTGGTTGTTCTAATAATTATGTCACTTTCCTCCAACTGATTGCAGCTATGCGGCCTAGGACCCATGTACCTACAGGACTGCCTCTCCTGATATGCCCCGCGGGGGACCTTAAGGTCCACAAATGACAACACCTTGGAGGTCCCAAGTCGCAAGGTGGTTAGATTGGTCTCAACTAGGGCCAAGGCCTTTTCAGTACTGGCCCCGACTTGGTGGAACGCTCTGTCACAAGAGACCAGGGCCCTGCAGGACCTGACATCTTTCCACCGGGCCTGCAAGGCAGAGCTGTTCCGCCTGGCCTTTGGTTTGGACTCAGTCTGACCCTTATGTTTCCCTCGCCTTATGTTCTTGATTTATCAGCTACTTTTAAAATGAGGCTGCATTTTAAATTCCATTTTAACCTGTATTTTAAATTGGGGTTTTTTCACCTTATCGTGTGTGTTTTTTTACTGTGATTTTATTGGTGTTAGCCGCCCTGAACCCGGCTCTGGCCGGGGAGGGTGGGGTATAAATTATTATTGTTATTGTTATTGTTATTGTTATTGTTATTGTTATTGTTATTGTTATTGTTATTGTTATTGTTATTGTTATTGTTATTTAAATGATTCATTGTCATTGGTGCAGGCAACTTTGCTTTATTGTCCTGTTCTGAGCTGGTATTTTATCAACTGGTACCACTATACAGTGGTACTTCAGGTTACAGATGCTTCAGGTTACAGACTCCGCTAACCCAGAAATAGTACCTCGGTTTAAGAACTTTGCTTCAGGATGAGAACAGAAATCGTGCTCTGGCGGCAGCGGGGCCCCCCATTAGCTAAAGTGGTGCTTCAGGTTAAGAACAGTTTCGGGTTAAGAACAGACCTCCGGAACGAATTAAGTACTTAACCCGAGGTGCCACTGTATACAAAAGGGGTTCTTCAATTTTGTTAATTGTTCATTTTTAAGTTTTTAACTTTCAGTTGTCATAGGGAAGAGGGATTTATCATTAAGCCAATCTGGGAACTCCTAGGGGAGTTTGGGTATTCTAAATCTCAGTGCCCTTAGCAAACTACAGTTCCCGGGGTTCTTGCAGGGGGAGCCATGGCTGTTTAAAGAAGTATGATATTGCTTTAAACGTATGGTACAGATGGAGCCAAAGGAAGCATAAATCTGACTGTTGTTATCAAGAAGCGGCAGAGCTCACGACTGGCGTTTCTTCTTAAGTGTCTTTTTTCCTGCAGAAAGGTGAGGGGATTTCCATGACAACTATTCAATTAAATGTGGAAAATGAAGGTTATTCACACAGCCTACCCAAAGAGAAGGCGTCACACACGGAGATATGAACCGAAAAGGGGAGGAGTGAGAGGCTAAACGGAGCCAGTTAATAATAAATGTAAAAGCTAAATTATTACACATGAACTGTCCACTTTGGAGGCAAGTTTCAAACAGCGGGAAAAGCAGTCTGAAGCAAGACAAAGCGTACACAGCAAAGAGTGAGAAATTAATAAAAATGTTGCATTCTTTGGGCTTCTGAGCTTTTCAAATGTAGGGCCCACTGCTGGTCTAAACGTGCATTTGGGAAGACTCCACCAATGCTACCTTTTTACCAGGGTGATAAAGCTGCAGGGGCTGTTTTATTGTGTGCTTCCTCCATGAGAGGTCCAGAGGGTGGCAGCTCAAGAGCAGGGCCTCTTCTACAGTGGCTCCCTGTTTGTGGAATACTTTCCCCAGGTAGGCTTACCTGGCGCCTTCATTACATATCTTCAGGCACCCGGTGAAAACTTTCCTCTTTTAGAAGGGGTGAGGGGCTACGTGGTGGCATGATGGTGACTATCATGAAGGGACCCTGCACTTCTGAATTTGCCACCATGCTACTGGATATTGAGACATTTTATTGATTTTATTTATTTGAAGATTTCTATACCTCTTTTCACAATTTGTGTCAAAGCAGTATACAGATATAGGACCCCCATCCTATGCTCTTAACTGATTTTAATACAGTGGTACCTTGGGTTGTACCTCGGGGACGCGGGTGGCGCTGTGGGTAAAACCTCAGCGCCTAGGACTTGCTGATCGTATGGTCAGCGGTTCGAATCCCCACAGCGGGGTGAGGTCCCGTCGTTCGGTCCCAGCTCCTGCCCACCTAGAAGTTCGAAAGCACCCCTAAGTGCAAGTAGATAAATAGGTACCGCTTTATAGCGGGAAGGTAAACAGCGTTTCCGTTTGTGGCACTGTTTGTCTTGCGGGGCACCACTGTATATAAATGTTAAAATGATTTTTTAAAAAAAGGTTATTCATGAGCATTTGTCTTCTCCACTCCATCCACAGTGTTATAAAATTGTGTCATGCCATCGCACCCCCCTCCTCTAGTTTTTTCTCTCAAAACGAAGCAAAAAGTTTGGACTCCAACTCCCATGAGCCCCAGCTAGCATGGCCAATGGTCAGGGATCATGGAAGTTGTAGTCCAGCTGTATCATGCTCTGAACCCACTCCACTCACCCCAGTCATTCTTGTTGCCCCCTTCTACACCTTTTCCAGCTCTGCCATAAGCACTCCAGATTTAAATGCTTTCATTAATTTTTTTAATATGAAGTGCCTTTGCCAACAAAAGCAAAACAAAACCTGCCTGCAAAGTTCTGGCCTGCCTCACATCAACGAGATAAAGATATTAGCAAATGTGCATTTGAAGTAAGGGAAAATAACTAACGAATCCTTAACAATATTGAAAATAGCTTGGCGGGCAGCTCTTGCGCTGTTAAATTAATCCTTTGTGTCCTTGTTCTCTTTCTTTCTCTCTTTTCTCCTTACTGAAGTCATTTAATAAGGCAAGAACTCATTTCTTTCCTCCGCCTTCGTGTGCCCCATTGCCATGGCGACATTTGTGAATCCGATATCAATAAAAATACCCTTCCAGTGTGGCACCACATGCCTCACTGTTCCGTCGCCAACACAGCTTTAAAAAAATTACAGGAATCCACAAGAGCTCAGCAATTAGCAATTCCTTTGCTATAAAAGTTTCTTCTCCTTTATCTGATAAAAAGGTGATGGATCTCAGGAAGTTTCCACCATGCCGTCCCAAACTCTAACACAATAATGGCACCACTATTCCCCTGCCCCCTTCCTGCATATCTGGCTTAGAGGAGACAACTGACAAGAGAATCAAGACCTGGGAGACCTCAGCCTTCCTCTCCCCTGGCATCCATAATGTTAGTGTCACAGGCAGGGACCCTGGGAAATACCATTCCTCCCATGGCACCGAAGTAGGATTCCAACATCTCCAGGGAGCAGTGGCCAAACTGCTAGGGAAAGGTTCTTCTCCAGCTCAGATGATAATCTGAGCCATCCAAAGAAAAGCTTCATTGCCAGCTATTGAATGCCTCCAAAACGCCTGTAATTCTTTGTTTTCACTCTTCATCCTCCTCCAAAACATGCAATGCAAGATGGGCTGATGAGTCTTCTTCAGCAAATAACTCCATGCAGAAGGTTCCACAGTGGATGAGACCTTGCACCACCTAGACATCCATCTAACCACAGATGGAATTAGTCAGGATGATGTAGTGGCCAAAGGGTCAATCTACCATTACGGATACCACCCCCTGGTTAAAATCCCCCACTGAGCCTTAAAGCGCAATGAGTGACCTTGCACCAGTCACTTTATCTCACACTGGCCTACCCTACAGGATTGCTGTTTCTGTGAGGACAACAGGTAGTAGGGTGGTTGGAGAACTATGAACATCGCTCTGACCTCCTTGGAAGAACGGTGGGATGCAAAATGCAATTTAAAACAAAGGTTTGCACATAGTTCATTGCATGCCTTAGCTTCTCTTGGTGTCAGTTGTCCAGCAGCCCTGAATCAAAGAACTGAAGAGTTGGCAGGGATCCAAAGGGTCATCTAGCCCAAACCCCCTGCAATACAGGAATCACAGCTAAATAATCTCTGGAAAAGGAAGCAAGAAGAGACTGCTGGCGGCTAATTAAGAGCTCCTGCTTGGGTCTCTCTGCCTAGGCCTCACACTTACCCGCTGATGCTTTTAATTCTTGGAGGGGTGGGAAACCTTTTGGGCCCTGCAAGCCAGATCTTTCTCAGACATAGTTTGGCAGGTGTGCAAGGCCACCCAGCTATCCATTCTGTCAGATGACTGGGTACTGAAGTCCCAAAGTCAGGACTTCAAAGCATCGCACAGGTTTCGTGAAGAGCCCAGCACAATGCTTTAAAGTGCCAGAGGCTCTGATAGACTATATGGAACTGGCGGAAATGACTGGCAGAATCTGAGACCAGGGAGAAGAGTTGGTGGAAGAAGACTGAAAGAAATTTAAAGACTATTTGCAGAAATATTGTAAAATTAATGAATGTTAAAATGATGTTGGATTGAAATGAAACGGCTTTAGCAATAAGGTTAAAAAGAGTATGTAAAAATGGATTGATAATCAAATGAAAATATGAAGTTACAATATGTTAAGATATAGAATTAAGATAAAAACAAAGAGGGAAAAGATTTGCTGAATCAGCCATGTGAACTGGAATACAAAAAAGGGAGGTGTGAGGAGGTCAGGAAACAAGTAAACAAAATATAAGATATGAAAAGATTGATTTGTTTTTTTAAAATCAAATCAAATTTTATTAAACGGTCACAGACCAGATTAACTCGTACAGCTAGTCAGCGGAGCATAACACCGGAAAAAACAAAGGACAATTTCAATACAGATTAGGCCAAAACAGCAATTTAAAATTAGACAGTATATATAAAATTAAGTATTTGCCTTCGCCTGCATATTGACATTGGAAAGCTCTTGTTTCCTATGCCTAATAGCGGCTACACAGAATTTGGCAACATTGATCGTAATTTCAGGAACCTTATCTTCTACCAGGGCTCTCATACGTTGGAGTTCTGGTTCATTTTTAAGCTTTTGTAGAACTGGGGCAATAAAGGTCAGGCGTAGATCCTCGTAGTAACTACAGTGCAGCAATACATGCAGACTTGTTTCCACTTCCGATGAGCCACATGGGCAAACATGTGACTCATATGGTTTGCCCTCATATCTGCCTAGCAGCAGGGCAGAGGGCAGAACGTTGAATCTGGCCAGGGTAAAGGAGTGTCTGTACTTAGGTATTTGTAAATCAGCCAGATAATTTGCGGGTGAAAACCCTCTCCCAAAGTCTCTAATTGTGGCATGTTTATCCATTTTGCCCATATGACATTGCAACTCTATGTCCCTAATGCGTCGAAGCACTTGACTTTTGGCTCTCTCATATCCTGCCGCTATCAAGATCTGCGGGGAAAATCCCAAGCTTCTTATCTTTTCAAACAGGGAAGCTTTCCAGGTAGAATGAAAGGTGTCTAAGAGTGTTAAAGGAGCCAAACCGGCTGGGGAAAAAATTAGTTTTAACCAATAGTGTATCTTTAGAATCCACAACCGCGCGTTAACGGGTGGTTGTCCAACTTCTAAGCGGACAGCTATATTAGATACACAGGGGGGGATCCCCAATAGACACCGAAAGAATTTTGTTTGAAATGCCTCCATAGGCGCAAAATTTTTAACACTGCAAACCTGGGATCCATAAGTGAGTTGTGGGAGTATTTTTGCAGCAAAAACCTGGGAGGCTGCCGGAACGTATTTACCCCCTTTCCCGTGAAAAAATCTTGTAAGGGCTTTATTGGCCCTTCCTGCGTTGGCAATGGCGTTTTTCATCTGTTGGTGCCACGAGACCCTTTCCTGAAAAGTTATTCCCAGGTATTTGAAAGTTGCTACCTGGTCAATAGGTTGACCATTTATTCTCCATTTGTGTTTCCTTCTTTTTTTTGAAAACACCATAATTTTAGATTTGCTGTAATTTATTGATAGTTGTTCCGCTTGACAATAGTCAGCAAGTGATCTCAAAAGCTTCCTCAAGCCAACGCAGGAAAAGGAGAGTAGGACTGCGTCGTCCGCATACAGAAGCACCGGGAGGGGCAAACCTGCCAGTTTGGGAGGGTGGGCATTTTCTTTCACCATATTGATTTGGTTTTTTTTAATGTTTTTATTTTTCATGTATTTTGTATTTTTCCTTTGTATTTTTGTACCTTTTTTATTTTTACCTGTTCTTTTTTATTCTGTAATTTTTTTTGTTTGTAAAATTTTAATAAATATCATTTAAAAAATAATAATAAAGTGCCAGAGGCTCCAGGGAACTTGCTAGCACAGCTGATCCAGCAGGCGTTGGCTCTACTGGAGGGCTAGAGCCGCTTTCTGTGGGAGTGAGCTCCCCACGGATGGTGGTAGAGCCAAGTCTGCTTTCTCTTTCCAACAAGCAATCAAGAGCACTCTTTAAGGCTCCCATTTCTACACTGGAAGCCTTACACATGAGTAGGGAAGATGAGCATAATATAGAGACATGGCCTTCTCAATCATGCCACCAGCAATGAAGGACAGCCTCCCAAAGGAGGCCCGCCAGAGTCCGTGTCTGCTCAGGGACAGATAGCCATCCAACCTCCATTGAAAAACTTCCAATGAAGGAGAATCTGCCACACTCTGTGGTAGCTTTTTCCATGATGAAAAAGTGTTACCACACATAAGTTATTGCTAATGTCTAGTCAGAATCCCCTTTCTTGTCATTTGGATCCATTGCTTTGGGTCCTGCCCTCTGAAGCAGCAGATAACAAGCTTGTTCCAACTTCCATGTGAAGATATTTGAAGATGTCTATCATCTCACCTCTCCGTTTTCTCTTCTCCGGGCTCTAAGACATAACAGTCCCTTTGGCTTCCTTCCTCCATATAAAGAAGGAAGATTTATGCATTCCTGGGGTTATTATTGAGGCCTCTTTGTCTTTATTTCCATTTGTTCAGTACTAGAAGTGCCACTGAGGCCAATGATTCTCTCGGGATTAATAAATTAAGCAATTACAGATGGAAGGTGGGGAGAGACATAGAAGCACAACAGACTCTGTTTCTATTGAATGGAAATGAGCATTTTTTAAAATAAAACAACAACAACAACCTCAAGGTAAAGCTCCCCCAAGGGAACCAATGGCCCATATGATCACCATGATTAGCAGGCATGCAACTGAGACACAAATTATATACTCCTCAGAGGTTGACAGTTCACTTAGAGTAGGAGTTGTTGTTTAATGGTAAGTGACTTCACTGCACACTAATGGGCCTGGCTCCTCTTGTGAAGGTTGGGCTTGTTGTGGACAACAGCCGGGAAATGGGAGTTGGGTGCAAAGAGTCATCTGTGCTATGCTATGCTATGCTATGCTATGCTATGCTATGCTATGCTATGCTATGCTATGCTATGCTATGCTAGCACTGACATCATCCGAGTTCGGATGCTGCATCAGCAACAGCCAGACTTAGACCGAGCCTTATAAATGAGCAGCAGCTCTGCCTTGGCTGAAAGCTATGCCTTTACAGAACGGTGTTCTACTCTGCTGTGTGGAAAGGCTCAAACAGAGTCAGGGTCAGGATGGTTACAAGGCAAGGCGATGCAAGGCAGTGCTCAGGCTGTGCTTTGGGGAACATAGCTCTGCTCCAGCAAGGAACAGGCTTAAACTGAATCCTTTCACAGCAGTTGCACCAAGAGGAACCTAATTGCCAGCACCACCCATGCTGCAAGATGCTTCTCCACTTAAAGGGGCCTCTATAGTGGTCCTTTCAGGGTCTTCTACAGTGGAGTCCTTGGAGTCAGAGAATGGCCATGCCACATCCTTTACTCAGAGGTAGGGAGCAGGCACTGGCCCCACAGGTTCACCTGGAAGCAGGACCTCTGGGGCTGGTCCCACACACCCTTCCCCTTCAGGTTCAGATCACCCGCTGATGAAGACAAATATGACTCCTCCTGGTGCTTCTTCAGTTCAAGGGACACAGCCTGTGTGGCACAGAGGATCAGTGTGTCTGGCTACTAGCCAGAAGGTTGAAGCCCACCCAGGGATGGCAGTGAGTAGGATTTCAGCATTGCAGAGGGGTAAACTAGATGACTCCTTTCCAACTCTACAATTCGATGATTCTATACTCTGCCAGAGCAGGGGAGACTCTGGCTGTACTGGGACAACTGTCACGAAGTCCACAAAGTCAGAGAGTGGCAATGCAACATCCTTGGGCCAGAAAGGCACTGGTAGCACAAACTCAGGTTGAAGGCCACTTCTGGGTGTGATCCTGCATGGAACTCCCCCCTCTGGAGGTCCTGGACTGCCCAGACACCAATACTCGCCCCCTCTCACTGGTGTGGTCCAAATAGCAATATGCCTGGCACCAGCTTGGCTGCAGGAGTTGCCAGAAGGAGGCATACAACACACCATCCAACCATCTTAGGGACTCCACTCTGAAGGCAGCAGAGGTTTAGGACCAGAGTTTTCCTTCTAGATGGGCTACGTTCCCAGGTTGATGAGCCCCATCTGTCCCTCATTTCGCTCTACAGCACGTGTAGAAACCACCTTCTTAACTGCTGGACCCACTATTGGTCTCCATCCGCTGGAGCCTGTCTTTGCATGCAGGGCAAGTCCCTAATTCACTGAGGGCTTGAGACTCATAGGCTACCCTCATCTGGTTTTGCCAGCCAGTTGAAGCCATTTCCAAGGTTGTGGCTGCTGTTGCATGCTCACAGCTTCTACGAGCCACAGTGAGCATGACCTAATCCTACTATTGTGGTCTCTGCATTTACTGTAGAGCAGGGAAGAGGAGGCCCATTCCCTTCTGGGCAACCTTCCAGAGGCCACATGGCAGCGTTGGGTGGGGCCAGAGGCAAAAGTGGGTAGGGTAATGAAGGTGAATTTCACATATGCACAGAAGCCTCGTTCCTGCACACTCTCTCCTCGGTCCAGAGCCCCCAGGTTGCCCGAGGCCTGAGATATCCCCCACCTCCGTCCCTGCTTGAGAGCAAACAAACACTGCAAATGTTATTATGGGAGAAGGTGGATATTTTTTTCTCTCTTTGCCCGAGGGATTAAGAAACCACGGGGCCCGTGCCAAGGCCCTTCCAAACGAATGGGGTGAAATAAAGATCGGGAAGCCAATACATGGGGAATATGCTGGTTTTGAAACCAGCTGCATGAAAAGAAAAGAACCTTTTAGAATCACATGGCTGATCCTAAGGGGGACAATTACTAGGAGATAAAAAGGAATGGCTGCTGAGCCCGGGGAAGATAGCTTTACAAGCTTTTTACAATTCATTAAGAAAAGCCTTCTGTGGCTTTGACAGTCACCTTGAATAGTGTTTGCGAAAGACAAGGGGAGGAAAAGTCCGTTAAGAGAGGAGGAGGAGGAGGAGGAGGAGGGACATCAGCAAGTACTGAGGAACCGCTTTACAAACTGCCCTCTGGTAACTCTTTTTTTTTTCTTGTTAAGGCTGCTGAGATAACTCTGATCTAATAAGAAGGCCTCCCGGCATGTGCGACATAAAAACCACCCAATAATCAATGAAGCTGAGGAAAAGAGGATTACAAGACCTTCTGTTGCCACTATCAGCCACCAAGCCTAGTTTCCTGTGATCAAATTGATCATTGCTCAAACATGCGGTTGTGCGCCAGCATGCAAGTACAAGCTCTTGACAACTTAAGAAGAGACCTAGGCTGTATCAGGCCAAGGGCCACTTCCACCTCCTTCTCCAGCCAGATTCCCACGGTGGGCAGTCAGAAGACGCCAGGAAGCCCACCACCACCTCAAAGGCAGCATCCTTCCCTGTCTGTTCTCCAACCCACCCCAACCGGGCAAATGGTATTCGGTGGCACACTTTGCTTCAAGAGCTGAAGACTCCAATTTTGGACTCACAGCTGTCCATGGAGGCGCAGGTTAATTCTGTGCCCAGGGCAGCTGTTTACCAGTTCCACTTGGTATGTAGGATGAGACCCCACCTGCCTGCAGACTGTTTTGTCAGAGTGGTGCATGCTCTAGTTATCTCCCACTTGGACTACTGCAATGCACTCTATGTGGGGCTACCTTTGAAGGTGATTCGGAAACTGCAATTAATCCAGAATGTGGCAGCTAGACTGGTGACTGGGAGCGGCTGCCAAGACCATATAACACCAGTCCTGAAAGATCTTCATTGGCGCCTAGTACATTTCCGAGCACAATTCAAAGTGTTGGTGCTGACCTTTAAAGCCCTAAACAGCCTCGGACCAGTATACCTGAAGGAGCGTCTCCACCCCCATCGTTCTGCCTGGACACTGAGATCCAGCGCTGAGGGTCTTCTGGCGATTCCCTTGCTGGGAGAAGTCAGGTTACAGGGAACCAGGCAGAGGGCCTTCTCGGTAGCGGCACCTGCCCTGTGGAACACCTTCCCACCAGATGTCAAAGAGAAAAACAATTACCAGACTTTTAGAATACATCTAAAAGCAGCCCTGTTTAGGGAAGTTTTTAATGTCTGATGCTGTATTGTTTTTAATATTCAGCTGGAATCCGCCCAGAGTGGCTTGGGAAACCTAGCCACATGGGCGGGGTATAAATAATAAATTATTATTATCATATCTAAAAGACACCAGTATGCCAGTTCCCCATGGAAGGATCCACCGGTTTAGTATCTCAGCCAAAAGGACCAGAACAATTGGATGTACGAGAAGGAACGGAGTCGTAAATGTGCAGCACCTGAGAAGTTCATTCACAAAGTCTTACAAAATGACAAGGAGGATGAGCTTATGAGGGGATGTGGAGACGGAGGTACGACAAGGGACTCATTCTCTGTGGCAGGGTTGCATTCTCCACTTTGGACCCTGAATAAAGTACTACTGGCTGCCCTTCCTTCAAGGAAGTAGCCTGGACCTCATCCTCAGAGTCCCACCACCACCACCCACTGCACGGTCCCTGCACCATGGCACAACGGGTGGAACCTTGGACGTTCTGCCTGCAGAGCAGCTGCTCCCCCACTAAGCATGGGCTCTTCCCTTATTTACATGAACGCAGACCCCACAGGTGAGTGTTGGCTATTTCCTTAGCTTGAGGTGGGCGCAGAGGCTTGAGGTGGGCGCAGAGGCTTCCGGGCGCTGGGCTGGGGAGATGTTCTGAACAGCCATCATGATGGCTGCCAGCCTGGCCTTGACCTCTGTAGTGGTGCCACGCGCCTATTATCTTAAGCACCAGTTCTACCCAACGGTGGTATACCTGACAAAGTCCAGTCCCAGCATGGCGGTGCTGTACATTCAAGCTTTTGTCCTGGTGTTCCTCTTAGGCAAATTCATGGGCAAATAATTTTTCAGACAGCTCCGAGCAGCTGAAATGGAGGATCTGCTTGAGCGGTCATGGTATGCAGTGACCGAGACCTGCCTTGCCTTCACAGTCTTCAGGGATGACTTCAGCCCCCGTTTTGTGGCCCTCTTCACTCTCCTCCTCTTCCTCAAGTGCTTCCACTGGCTGGCTGAGGACCGTGTGGACTTTATGGAGAGGAGCCCAAACATTTCCTGGCTCTTCCATTTTCGCATTGTCTCTCTGATGCTGCTCCTGGGCATTCTAGATTTCCTGTTTGTCAGCCATGCCTACCACAGCATCCTCACACGGGGAGCCTCCGTCCAGCTGGTCTTTGGCTTTGAGTGTGCTATCCTCATGATGATGGTGCTCACCATCTTCATCAAATACATCCTGCACTCCATCGACCTCCAGAGCGAGAACCCTTGGGACAACAAGGCCGTCTACATGCTCTATACAGAGTTCTTCACAGGATTCATCAAGGTCCTCTCATACATGGCTTCATGGCCATCATGATCAAAGTGCACACCTTCCCACTGTTTGCCATCCGACCCATGTACCTGGCTATGAGGCAGTTCAAGAAAGCTGTGACAGATGCAATCATGTCCCATTGAGCTATTCGCAACATGAACACCCTGTACCCCAACGCCACTCCAGAAGAACTGCAGGCCATGGACAATGTGTGCATTATCTAGCTTTGTTTCTCATCCAGACCATCGAATGGCGTTCCCCCTCCCTGCAGCTCTTGCATTCAAACAAAGGGCTAAGAGAACTTTAAAGTGTTGTACCCCACACCCAAACTGCGCATTAAGCTACTCCATGCTAAACAGCCATGGGGGGACTGTTGCACAGCTCCCGTCACAACGACACTCCACAGCAGAGACGTTTTCCCAACAGAACCAATAATAAAGCCAAAAGGCTTTTAGGATATATCAATATGAAAAGACAACTCTTTGTGAAAGGCTGAAATCACACAGAAAAGAAACACTAACGGGTGTCTTTCAAATGCCGCTCATCCTCAAATGCAGAAAGAATTGTACCACTGCGGGAGATGATGCTTCAGATCTGTGTATGTTTACAACAGTTTTTACAGAGTTCTTCTTTTACTGAAGTACAATGAGGGATATATATATAATACGAAATACGAAAGCATATATATATATACGAAAGCATATATATATATATATATATATAAAAAATCTGGATCATGTACAATGCTTGAGTAAAAGAGACAGCAATACAATGAGGCAGGAATTTGACTCGCAGGCTCACACACTTGGAAGCGTGACTTGAATGTTTTCGAGTCTCCTCTCATACGAGGGGAAATTATATAAAGATGCTTTTATTGTATGAACATATGCAGCTGCCTTGCACTGAGTCGGGCTGTTGTTCTGCCTTGTCTAGGACAGTGTAATCTGAGCAGCAGTGGCAGCAGTGAGCTGTTTGAATCTGTGAGCCTTAATTTTAAGAGCCTTTTAACTGGAGGTGCTGAGGGGGCAAAACCAGGGACCCTCCAGGTGCAAAGTACGTGGTCCACAGCCCTTGTTCTTGTAAGGAAAAAGCAAAGACCAGCTGGCCAAGACACTGCCACAACCTGGACTTCCAGTAACAACTTTGATGCCAACAGCGGAAGAGGGATCTGCAGAATCAGGAAATGCGAGTAGCACAACCTACAGAGGTGCTGGATCTTGACCCGAAGCCACTGTGGTCAACTCTAGCAAGCAGCCAGGAGGGACTGTGTCTCAGTAGAACAGCACCTTCTTCGCAAGCTGCGCCCCATATTCAATCTGCATCTCCTGGTAGGGCTCGGAGTGTCCCCTGGAGAGCTGGTGTCAGGCAGCATAGACAATATGCAAGGATGCTTTAGTTGAGATTCCTGCATTGCAAGGAGTTGGGCTAAATGACCCTCAGGGTCCCTTTCAACTGTACAGTTCTATGAATTTAGGTGGACTCTTAGCCTGACTTGGGATGAGGCACCTTCCTGCGTAGGAATCCTCAAGGCAACCAAGTTCAAACCCATTGATATACATACACATCTATGCTTTCATGCTGAAATGTTTGGTTCTTTCCTACAGAAACATTGTAAAATTAAGGAATGTTAGATGGATGCTGAAATGGAGCTATGTGGTTTTAGCAGTAATGTTATAAAGGATTAAGTAAAAATGGATTGTTAACAGGTCAGAATGTAAAGTTACAATATATTAAGATAAATTAGCAAGATAAAAACAAAGAAGGAAAGGATTTGCTGAAACAACTAATGAACTAGAATACAAAAAAAGGAGGCGCAAGGAGGTTAAGGAAACAAGCAAATGATAGATAAGATATGGAAAGATGGATTTGTTTTTAATTGTTTTTAATTGTTTTTTTGGTTTTTGTATTTTCTGTTTTTCTTTAAACATTACTGTTTTTCTTTTTCTTTCTTTTTTATTCTGGTAACTTTTTGAAACACCAATAAATATTATATATATATAAAAGAAATGTTTGGTTCTTTCAAGAATCCACATGATCCATCCTAGAGAGAGGGTCAGAAATGAGATAGGGTAGATTCCAAGTCCCACCTGACCAGCAGCTCAGTAATGAATCGCAGATCCCTTCGCAGCTTAGAAAAGGAAAGCTAAGATGCTTCACCCGGTGCCATATAACAGGAGCCATGCCAAGCATTAAATCTTATTGTTCCAGATTAATATTATTAGAGAGCAGTGCTTCCACATTTGTATGTTACAAGCTAAAATATTACAGATGTCATGACTTTCCAAACATGGCTAAGCACAACAAGGTTAACAGTGCAAACCCAGAGGCGGAGCTAGCTGCTCTGCCACCCAGAGCAGTGCACATGCTGTGCACCCAGGGGCAGGCCTAGCCACCCGTGGGGGCGGGACTAGCTGCCCACGGCAAGCAGCAAGCGTCCCGAGGGGGCGGAGCAGCGATGTCACCCCATCTCATGGATGACACCCTGGGTGTATTGCACACACCGCACCCCCCTTCCTCCACCAGTGTGCAAACTTATGCATGTCTACTCGGAAGTAAGACTCATCATGTTCAGTGGAACTCCCTGGAAGGCGTTTCCGATGCAGCCTAAAACCCTTGCATCAAGGACAGTTGTGTGTGTTGCAGGGGGAGATATTTGTCTATATCTAGATTTATAGAAGACTGCCACCCCACTCCTTTTGACAGGCCCAGATTTCTGCAGGTGGTCCCACCCTTGGGTGATCCAGGACTGCCTGGCCCCAGTCTGGACAAATCTCAATACAGCCCAGAACAGAAAGGAGGAAGAGAAAGCAAGTGTTGTGTAGATGCTCACCCAGAAGTTCCACTGAGTTCAGTGAGACAACTGCTGGGGATGTGGGAGAGATACAATTCAGTTTGCATTTAAAGGCAATATGCAAACAATATGCCCAGTAACGTGTACAAAAATACATATGCTCAGCTCAGGTATAAATCCACACGTTAGTGGAGAGGAAACATACCAAGATAAATCATATTAGGAGGAACTAGTTTGCTTTAAAAAAAATGTCTGTCTTAGGGAATATTGCATTCGAAAGTGCGCATGTGAAATTCCATGAGGACTTTTTCTTAAGTATGCATCACAAACAGGTGTGGAAATATGGGGGACTGAATTTACGATTGGAAAAATGATAAACTGAGAGAAAGCGAAACTGGCAGATTCCCTCAACCTCCGTCTTGCCACTGAGCTATGAGCCCTCAGCTTGGAGATTCCACATCAAATCGGGCAATTTGGGGGGCAGACAAAAAGTTGTTTTCTCCCTAGCCATAGCCAATACAGCTTAAAGCCAATCGGATTGCCATGGAAGAAGGAGGAAGGCAAGTGAGCTTCACTCTGCCCTGCATATTAGCTCTCTAATTGCTATCTACCTTTTGACTGCAAACTGCAAAATCTTTATTACTGATGTTGGTGGCAAACTCAGAGCAGTCAGCTGGAAATCTGGTTCCCAGAGGGAGACCAAGGAACTGCCAGTTAAAGGGAGGGAGGGAGTGGGGGGGGACCTTTTCTTCTCTTTTCTCGTTCTTTTTTTTTTTTTCCTTCTTCACTTGTAACAATCTGATCTGAACATCTCTGAGAGACAAACAAACAGTGACCTCCATCGCGCTATTTTTAGACAGGCTCAGGGAACAGCCACACTTCTTTGAATCGTTTTTATTTGGCTCAAGCAAGTTCTTTGTGAAGTGCTTTTCAATGGCAAAACCAAGAAGAGATGACCTGTGAAAGGTGAGAGAGTGAGAATTTCTACGTCTCCGATGCCATGGGAAGAGGGTGGGGAAAACGTGGGCACATGGCGGAATTGGGACTGGAGGGCAGGAATTAAAGCATAAGAAATAGGACAAAGCACAGCCACCACCTGTATGGACTGAATTAATTATCCTGCTGAAGCTTTGTAGCATTTTGCAGCCTCCAACCACCCACAGGCTCAGTTTGAACCAAGAAAGAAGGTTGTTCACACCCGTATGATTCACCTGTTGACTGCTGCATCAAGCCTCAGTAGAAGAACCTAAGAAGAGTCTGCTGAATCAAGTCAATGACCCACCTAGTCCAGCATCCTGCTCACAGTGACCAACTAGATAGCTGTGGCACCTGAACACACCAGTGTTCTCCCAATTGCAATTCCCAGCAACTGGCATTCAGAACCATTTCTGCCTCCATCCATCCAACTGCAGAGGCAGTGCATAGCCATCCTGGCTAACAGCCATCAGCAGCCCTCTCCTCCGCCATGAATTTGCCTAATCCTCTTTCAAAGCCACCCAGTTTGGTGGCCATCACTGCCACATGGGTGCTGTAAACCAAATTGCATGCCTGAGCAAGGCCAAAGGGAGTAAGAACTTAATTCATTCTGGAGGTCCGTTCTTAACCTGAAACTGTTCTTAACCTGAGGTACCACTTTAGCTAATGGGGTCTCCCACTGGTGCCACGCAGCTGCCGTGCGATTTCTGTTCTCATCCTGAAGCAAAGTTCTTAACCCGAGGTACTATTTCTGGGTTAGCAGAGTCTGTAACCTGAAGCATCTGTAACCTGAAGCGTCTGTAACCCGAGGTACCACTGTACACAGGAACACAAGACATGGATGCACTCAGTCAGACGACTCAGCGTTGTCTACACTGACTGGTTTTATCAACTGAATAAAGATTACCTTTGCATATGAGCAAACAATAGTCCAGAAAATAAACAAAAAAGCATTTTTCTTTTATTCTCTTTTGAGTCACCCATGTGGATTGTGGCAGGCATTTCAAAGGTATTATTCCCTCTTGTGAGAAATAGCGCCTCTTAAAATGGTGTTTGCCTTCTGCAGTGTGTGAGCTGTTGTCCTGTCTACTAGGGCACCTTTTAACGACATAGGAAGCTGCTTCATATTGAGTCATACCACTAGCCCATGTAGCTCAGTGTGGCCTACACTGACGGGCAGCAGCTCTTCAAAGTTTCAGCAGCAATCGGGCACTCACTAACTTGGTTAAGCAAACAGACATGGGTGGTGGGTGAAAGACACGCAGAGCAAGTGAGAGTACCCCATTCCCTTCATCTTGTGGGATGAAGCACCCTGGAGACTGCAGCAGGGGAGCCTCGCGGACTTGTGGAGATCCACATGTGTTATGTACTGAAGTTCTCACCCTGGGCCAGCAGGGGGATACTGTAGATAGTTATGCAAATGAAGGATCAAAAGTGATGTTCAGTGATTGGATAGTTTTAGAAAGTTGCTACAGTTACGTTGTTCTGGAGCTCTATATAAGCAGGCTGACTGAGCTCTTCAGTTCAGTTCAGTTCTGGCCTTTGAATAAACAAGAGCTGTTTGAAGAATTGCTGTGTCGTCTGATATGTTTGCCCACAACTTAACAACATGTCCATGAAGTTTCCTTGAAGCAGTCACCAGGGTGCTCCATCGCACAAGGAGTTCCACAAGTACGCGAGGCTTCCCTGTCGCAGAGTCCTCAAGGTCCTCCATCATGCAAGGAGATCCACAAGTATGTGAGATTTCCCTGCTACAGAGTACCAGGGTGCATCTATCCCACGAGGAGCAACACAAGTACATGAGGCTTCCAAGCTGCAGAGTCACCCTTGAACTCACAGAGGGGGACAGGGGCAGAGCTAGCACACTCAAGTCAGTTCTTCACCAACACCACCCTACCTGTTTGCTGAGTCAAGGGAGCGAGCAGCTGAACAGAACCCGTGTACACCAAACTCCATGCCGATATCGCTCTTTTCATCTGAGTTAGCATTCTCCAAACAAGCTTAATGGAAAGCCAAACAGAGCAGCTGACCCAGACCCTCATTTCCCTTAGCCAAAAGAGACTGACAGCCTCACGTCAGTCAAAAGGAGTCTTTTACCTGCTTCTGCCTGCCTCGAACAAGATTGGCGGTGGGTGCCCTTAGCCACAGTCCGAGTCTCCAGCTGGGAAAAAAGAATATTTTTGCAGACAGTAACAAAAAAGAACGAGAGAGAGAGCCTGAAGAGTTTGTGATGGGGTTACTCACCCCCCAGAGCCCCCTAATGTGTTAATTGCTACGCCATTCGCCACAGCAGCTGCTGCAATGCCAAATTGAAACATCCACCCACGAAAGGGAACAATTTGACAAACAGGAGCTATCCTGGGGAAGGAAGAAAAGAGGAAAGCTGAACACACGACTAGGCCTCCTAGCGGGTAAATGCAGAGAGAAAGTCTCAGAAACAAGTGAAGTTTGAGATTCAGGTAGGGAGCTGTGTTGGTCTGACACAGTCGAGATATATAAAAAAATTGTCCAGTAGCACCTTAGAGACCAACTAAGTTTGTTCTTGGTATAAGCTTTCGTGTGCATGCACACGAAAGCTTATACCAAGAACATACTTAGTTGGTCTCTAAGGTGCTACTAGACAATTTTTTTATTTTTAAATATATTTCAAAGTGAAGTTTGGTCAATGATTTGAGACAGGCCTCATCTGCATTATGCGTCAAAAACAGTAAGGTAAAGGTAAAGGGACCCCTGACCATTAGGTCCAGTCGTGACCGACTCTGGGGTTGCGGTGCTCATCTCGCTTTATTGGACGAGGGAGCCGGCGTACAGCTTCCGGGTCATGTGGTCAGCATGACTAAGCCGCTTCTGGCGAACCAGAGCTGCGCACGGAAACGCCGTTTACCTTCCTGCCGGAGCAGTACCTACTTATCTACTTGCACTTTGACGTGCTTTCGAACTGCTAGGTTGGCAGGAGCAGAGACCGAGCAATGGGAGCTCACCCCATCGCAGAGATTTGAACCGCTTACCTTCTAATCGGCAAGTCCCAGGCTCAGTGGTTTAACCCACAGCACCACCCACATCCCTGTCAAAAACCGTATCCTGCCACTTTAAACAGTCATGGCTTCCCCCAAAGACTTCTGGGAAGGCTAGTTTGTTAAGGGTGCCAAGAGCTGTTAGGAGGCCCCTATTCCCATGGGAGTGCTTGACAATCAATTCCTCTTCCCAGGGAACTATGGGAATTGTTGCTCTATGTTGGGAATAGGATCCCAATAACAACTCTTAGAAAAGTGTCTTGAGCCCTGTGGAGAAATCTTGGCAGGACAAAGCACAGCCGCCACCTGTATGGACTGAATCAATTATCCTGCTGAAGCTTTGTAGCATTTTGCAGCCTCCAACCACCCACAGGCTCAATTTGAACCAAGAAAGAAGGTTGTTCACACCCGTATGATTCACCTGTTGACTGCTGCATCAAGCCTCAGCAGAAGAACCTAAGAAGAGTCTGCTGAATCAAGTCAATGACCCACCTAGTCCAGCATCCTGCTCACAGTGACCAACTAGATAGCTGTGGCACCTGAACACACCAGTGTTCTCCCAATTGCAATTCCCAGCAACTGGCATTCAGAACCATTTCTGCCTCCATCCATCCAACTGCAGAGGCAGTGCATAGCCATCCTGGCTAACAGCCATCGGCAGCCCTCTCCTCCGCCATGAATTTGCCTAATCCTCTTTCAAAGCCACCCAGGTTGGTAGCCATTACTGCCACATGGGTGCTGTAGTCCAAATTGCATGCCTGAGCAAGGCCAAAGGGAGTAAGAACTTAATTCATTCTGGAGGTCCGTTCTTAACCTGAAACTGTTCTTAACCTGAGGTACCACTTTAGCTAATGGGGTCTCCCACTGGTGCCATGCAGCTGCCATGCAATTTCTGTTCTCATCCTGAAGCAAAGTTCATAACCTGAGGTACTATTTCTGGCTTAGCAGAGTCTGTAACCTGAAGCATGTGTAACCTGAAGCGTCTGTAACCCAAGGTACTACTGTACTCAGGAATACAAGACATGGATGCACTGAGTCAGGCAACTCAGCGTTGTCTACACTGACTGGCTTTATCAACTGAATAAAGATTACCTTTGCATATGAGCAAAGAAAACAGACAAAAAAGCATTTTTCTTTTATTATTTTTTGAGTCACCCATGTGGATTGTGGCAGGCATTTCAAAGGTATTATTCCCCTTGTGAGAAATAAAAGGTAAAGGTAAAGGTACCCCTGCCCGTGCGGGCCAGTCTTGACAGACTCTGGGGTTGTGCGCCCATCTCACTCAAGAGGCCAGGGGCCAGCGCTGTCCGGAGACACTTCCGGGTCACGTGGCCAGCGTGACATCGCTGCTCTGGCGAGCCAGAGCCGCACACGGAAACGCCATTTACCTTCCCGCTGGTAAGCGGTCCCTATTTATCTACTTGCACCCGGAGGTGCTTTCGAACTGCTAGGTTGGCAGGCGCTGGGACCAAGCAGCGGGAGCGCACCCCGCCGCAGGGATTCGAACCGCCGACCTTTCGATCGGCAAGTCCTAGGCACTGAGGCTTTAACCCACAGCGCCACCTGCGTCCCTTGTGAGAAATAGTGCCTCATAAAATGGTGTTTGCCTTCTGCAGCACCACCCACATCCCTGTCAAAAACCGTATCCTGCTATTTTAAACAGTCATGGCTTCCCCCAAAGACTCCTGGGAAGGCTAGTTTGTTAAGGGTGCCAAGAGCTGTTAGGAGGCCCCTATTCCCATGGGAGTGCTTGACAATCAATTCCTCTTCCCAGGGAACTATGGGAATTGTTGCTCCATGAGGGGAATAGGATCCCAATAACAACTCTTAGAAAAGTGCCTTGAGCCCTGTGGAGAAATCTTGGCAGGACTGGTGGGAGGGGGAATGGGAAGAGAGCAGATATCTAGAGAGTCTGGGTCCTGGGGAGGGCCCAGCAGGTTGGGGTAGCCCAGTTGAGACCCTGGGGAAGAAAGCAGCTCACCTCCAGAGCTGCCTGCCTCCAACCAAGAGCCATCCCTCCCCAGGGGGTGTCTGGGACTAGAGGAGACTTCAGTCTGGCTCCATCAATGCCACCTCCATTGCCAAAGAATAGGGGCGAGTCGACTGCATCCGCATGAACAGGCTTAGCAAACCTGACCTCCTTGGAGGAGAAGGAAGAGAATCAGGTATGCTGCTTTCAGCTCCTTGGAGGATAGATAGAAAGACAGAAACAGTGGCAACATTAGAGGAACACAAAAGTGTCTCCATTTTAATCCATGGAATTTTACTGGAAATTCTCCATTTGAAATACCTCATACACACCCCTCACATAACTACAGACCTACAATTCCCAGAATCCCTTGGGGAAAGGGACTAGGCTATATTTAAACCAGTCTATTTCTGTACTGTAGATGTACTTGGAAACAAAACAAAACAAAAACCATATTCCTGTTGAATGCAGGCAAGCAGTGACCAGGCACTTATCCAGTTCCACATACCAGCAAACTGTCTCGATCAGAGCAGTCGAGTATGCGGCACAAGGGCTGCATGCGGCCCTCCATACCTTTTATGCAGCCCTCAGCAACATTTGACACACACACACACACACACACACACACACACACCAGTCCTCATGCTGCCTTTCCAAAGCCAGGTAAGCAAGGTGCCATTCTTTGGGAAGGAGGTGCAAGGCTCTGGCTGGAAGGTCCTGGAGCCCTTCTTCCTCCTTTCCAAAGCCTAGCTAGTGCCCTGCCAGAGCTTTGCACCTCCTTCCCAAAATCTGGCTTTGCTGGCTTGGGGAAGGCAGTATGAGGGCTGGAGTATGGGTCTTGCTCTCCCCACCCCACGCCCACACACATCAAGATGGTGTGTGGCCCACGGGTCCCATGTTGAAGTACTCTCGTGACCCACTTGGTATGAAAGGTTGGGCCACCCTGGTCTAGATCAGAGGCAGCCAGCAGAGGCACAACCTCTAGAGGTTTTGGGACTCCAGCTCCCATCAGTCCCTGTCAGCCTGGTCAGGGGCCAAAGGTGATGGGTTTCTGGGCCCCACGTCAGCCACCTTTTGGTAGAACTGCTCTGTTGAAGGCACAGGGGAAAGAGCAGGATTCAGACAGTGAAGGTGTAGAGCAAAAATTTAAAAATTGCCCAGAAGGTCTGAACAGATGGGAGAGACGTCCAGCTCTTAAGCATGGGGTGGGTTTGGGGGAGGAGGGTTTCACAAGTCACGGACAATCCTGTCACAAGGAGAAATGAGTTAAGATACATCAGAGGGAATAAATAAAAACCAAATGACACATCGTCGTGTTTTTTCATTTTCAATGAGGCTTGCGAAAGCAACAATAGAAATATTTAACAAAATTCTTCCATACATATCAGGGACTGGAGGCAGCCTTCAAATAATAATAATAATAATATAGCAAGTGGAAAATGTTTAAAAATCATTATTTTGAGATGCCTTTGAAGTGCATAGCTTGGTGTCCCAGCAGAAAAGGGTAAGAGGCGATCGCCTGACATAATAATGGGACCTCTCTGTTAATTATCCAGCTTAACTAGAGAGCCGCTATATATCTTCATAGCAGAGTGGTGCATGACAGGAGAGATTTTTAAATCAAGAAAATTTTATGAGATCTTTCAGGAAATCTTCAGAGCTCTCTTTGTCCTCTATGGCAGTCCGCAATCACCTGTGCAACTACCTTGTAAAGTAGACAGGAACATATCGCAGAGAGCAGTCCTAACTCTGTTCCACTGCATTGAAAGGTGTTAGGATGTGGCAAGAGTCTCCATTTGCCAGGCTCCGTGGGTCTGCTCCTGCCAAAAGGCGGTCTGTTTAGTTGGCAGTCAAATATCCCCAGGTGTGATTCTCCCACTTAAGGCCTGAAGAGGAACAAGGGTAGGAAAACATTTGTGCGCCAAATGCCACTGAACTACAACTCCCATCCTCTCTAGCCATTGGCTGTGCTTGCTGGGGCTGATGGGGGGATGTAGCTCAGCAACATTTGAGTGACGGCCATAGCTCAGTGGTAGAGAACCTGTCTTGGCAATCCCTGGCATTTCCATGTAGCATTGAGAGAAACTCCTGCCTGAAAGCTGCAGCTGGTGCAGAATGCTGCAGTGTGTAGCCCCTGTGGTTCAAAGGTCTGCACTGGTCTGCTATGGGGCCATGTTTGAGGTGTTATTGTTAAGATAGATAGATAGATAGATAGATAGATAGATAGATAGATAGATATAGATAGATGATAGATAGAGACAGATGATAGATAGATAGATAGATAGATAGATAGATGATAGATAGATAATGATGATAGGTGATAGATAGATAGAGATAGATAGATAGATAGATAGATAGATAGATAGATAGATAGATGATAGATAGATAGATAGATAGATAGATGATAGATAGATATAGATAGATGATAGATAGAGACAGATGATAGATAGATAGATACATAGATAGATAGATAGATAGATAGATAGATGATAGATAGATAGATAGATAGATAGATAGATAGATAGATAGATAGATAGATGATAGATAGATAATGATGATAGGTGATAGATAGATAGAGATAGATAGATAGATAGATAGATAGATAGATAGATAGATAGATAGATATAGATAGATAGATAGATAGATAGATAGATAGATAGATAGATAGATAGATGATAGATAGATATAGATATAGATAGATAGATATAGATACATGATAAATAGATATAGATATACAGTCATACCTCATGTTACATTTGCTTCATATTATGTTTTTTCAGGTTGTGTCCTGCGGCAACCTGGAAGTACCAGAAAGGGTTACTTCTGGGTTTTGCAACTTGCGCATGCGCAAACGCGCAAAATGACGTGATGCGCATGCGCAGAAGCGGCGAATCGCAACCTGCGCATGCGCAGATGCGCCACTGTGGGTTGCGTTTCCTTTCATGTTGCGAACGGGCCTCCGGAATAGATGCCGTTCGCAACTAGAGGTACCACTGAAGTATATATATATATAACAACTTGGGACCAGTCTACCTCAGAGATCACCTTACTCTGCACTTGACCACTTCAATCAGCAGAATGGGCACTTTTTACAGGTGCCACATAATAACCACCGCACATTTGATCATTTAGTGTAGCATCACCAACACTTTGGAACTCTCTGCCTACTTATATTAGGCAGATGCCTTGACTGTATTCTTTACAGCAGCAGCTGAAGACATTCTTATCTAGACAAGCCTACCCAAATGTTTAGAAAGTTTGCAATTTGTTCTAATTTGTTTTCTATTGTGGTTTCAGACTTCTGTATGCTTTAGATTATGGTTGAAAATTTTTAGTGATAATTTTATTGTTTTACCTTTTTTGTAAAACCGCTATGAGGTTTTTTCCCCCCTACAATCAAGTGGTATATAAATTTCATTAACTAACTAAATAAATAATACACTTGAAACAAATTAAAATGGAACGGAATTAAAAATTGCCCAAAGTTCCATCATAAAAAGTACCTTGAAATTATAGGAATAGCTTGCAGATATGATTTAGTGATTTTTGAATTCAGTGAATTTGCTAAGCATTCATTTCAAACGCGCTGTGTGTGTGTGTGTGTGTGTGTGTGTGTGTGTGTGTAGTTCCAGCATGAAGTAGGACAGTCCAGGAACGGTTCTACCTCCCCATCATCTGCTCTGCAGACAAGCTGCCTTCGTCTCACAGCCTGTCATTTTGTCATAGGAAAGACAGCACAAGGGTCTCCGAGCAGTACAACATGCCATATCGGAGTGCGTGCCGATAGCTGGAAGCACACAGAGAAAGGAACGTCTTGTGTGCCCATCGAACAGGTACAAGCTGGAAGGAAGAGAGACAAGGGAGATGCCAAAGGGAAATCAATGCAGTAAACCTAGAATCTAGGCCTCCCACTGGCTCCAAAAGGAGACATTTTTCAAGCCTGATTGTGGCAGCAGGATGCCTAAAGAGGGAGAGGGGGGGAGAGAGAAGGAAAGAGTGTACGTACTCACAGTGCATGAGCGCATACATACAGGTGTGTGTGAATGTGTATGTGTGTTCTCAATCATGTGTGTGTAGATCAGGTGTGGAGAACCTTTGCTCCTCCAGATGTTGCCGGTTCAGCAACCCGAGCAAGCAAGGTTAATGGTCAAGGATGATGGGAGTTGTCACCCAGTAACATCTGGAGGGCCAAAGCAAAGGCGGTTTTAGGGCAATGTGGCCAGTTCCCCCGCACTGGGCTCCAAGTCTGGCTTCAAGAAGAAGGCGTGAGGGCTCTGACAGGGTCCTAAAGTCCTCCCATCTCCTCCCCAATGCCTACCGTATTTTTCGCCCTATAGGACGCACTTTTTCCCCTCCAAAAATAATTTTTCCCCCCTTTATTTCCCCCCCAAAAAACTAGGTGCGCCTTATGGGACGGTGCGTCCTATAGGGCGAAAAATACGGTAATTAGCGCTTGTCCAGCTTTGGGAAGGTGGTGAATGGAAGGTGGTGGCTCTAGGACCCTGCCAGGGCCCTCTCACCTCCTTCCCAAAGCCTGGCATGGCATGAGGGCAGGGGAGAGGGGTACCAAATCTTAGCCTAGCTCAGGGTGTCATAGTACCAAAGTCCTCCCCTCACCTGGTATAGATATACATGCATACACATATACATGTGGACTTGGGGGTGTGCACTGTGTGTATTAGTGATGTGGGGGGGTACATGAAGGAGGGATGCTAGAATAACCCCACCTAGCACTGAAGCTGGGACACGAGTGGCGCTGTGGGTTAAACCACTGAGCCTAGGGCTTGCCGATCAGAAGGTCAGCGGTTCAAATACCTGCGACGGGGTGAGCTCCTGTTGCTCTGTCCCTGCTCCTGCCAACCTAGCAGTTTGAAAGCACACCAAAGTGCAAGTAGATAAATAGGTACCGCTCTGGCAGGAAAGTAAACAGCATTTCTGTGTGCTGCTCTGGTTGCCAGAAGTGGCTTAGTCATGCTAGCCACATGACCCGGAAACTGTACGCCGGCTCCTTCAGCCAATAAAGCGAGATGAGCACCGCAACCCCAGAGTCGTCCACGACTGGACCTAACGGTCTGTGGTCCCTTTACCTTTACCACTGAAGCTGGCCCCACCCACTTTCATTTCTGTGCCGCCCACTGCCAGCAATGGAGAATTAGCCCTAAGGGAATGCAAGCTTCAGGTTTCAAAGAAAGTTTCCCCCTCCCTGGCCTAGATCTATTGACAGATAAAAGCACAGCTGGAACCTGTGTCCAAATGAAGCGACTTGAGCATTCTACAAACTGTTGCCTCTCGCCTGTTGTTTTCCACAGGTAAAAACCAGGGCACAGCTGAGAGAGACAGAGAGAGTCGCCCAGTTGTAATAACCTTCCCTGCAGATGCATTTCAAACTGCGCATTGACCTCTGCTCCTGATTAGCTTCAGGTGTGTCAAGTCACTCTTGCTAAACTACCGGAGGTTTTCATGCTATTTTTGACTATGCAACTGTAAAGGTGCACACAGGGAAGAGCATAAAACTATTTCTGTTCATTATGAAAAGGACCCTTTTCGATAAGGACAGTGAGCACTGATCTAAGCCGTTCCATGTTTATTAGCACGATGACTCAGAACAATGCTTTAAAAAAGAAGATTTGAAACAGCCGGGAGGGGGGGGAGCGAGCAGGGAAGCTGGCAAACAAGTTCCGCTTTGTATTTGCCAACCTCTTGGATTTCAGCTAGCAGATTATTACTCATTTTTATTTAACAAAATTTATATACTGCATAATTATAAGGAAAAAAAGAAAAACCTCTCTAAGCAATTTTTACAAGAACTAAAGCATTATCCATTCAAAAAAACAGTTAAAGATGGGTACTTTAAAATATTCAAAACACAGCTAAAAAGAAATAAAACTCCATGTGTCTGGATAGCCTGACCTAAACAAAGGCATTGAAAAGAGTAGAGTCTGCCTGGTGTCAATAGGCAGGTACTTCGAAAGTGTAAGTGAAGCCCATTCCCCAGGCATGGCCAAACTTGGCCCTCCAGATGTTTTTGGACTACAATTCCCATCATCCCTGACCACTGGTCTTGTTAGCTAGGGATGATGGGAGTTGTAGTCCCAAAACATCTAGAGGGCCAAGTTTGGCCATGCCTGGGGAATGGGCTTCACTTACACCAAAACAGCAGATTCCCACCAAATGCTGATCTCCCTAATACACAATATGAAAAAATGCTAAACACTCCCAAGGTTTAGCTAGTGTTTTAAAATATGTTGCTGAACTCCATTTGTCTTAATCCCTGGCCATTGTCACACTGGCTGGGAGTAATGAGAGATGTAGTTCAGAAGCAGCTGGGAGGCCACCGATACCCTAACACTGCTTCAGTCTTTCCTTGTGGCACTCAATCCTTGTGGTTGCACTTTTCTGCACAATACCCTTCTTAAGACTGGACCAGGAGTGGGGAACCTCAGAACCGGGGTGAGGGCAATGCAGCCCTCCACACGCTTCTATCTGGGCCTTTGGGACTCGGCACAGGCCACACCTCCTTCTCCACAGGCCACGCCCCCTTCTCCACAGGCCACACCCTCCCAACTGGAATGCAACCTTGAGCTCTCATAACATCTCCTGCTTGCCCTGATGGAGGAGGATCTGATAATACGCAGAAACTATTGTCCAAAGGTAAAATTGGCAGCCATTGATCTGCCCAATCTTGCCTCTGGCTCCGCCCCACCAGTGGCACATGGACCCTGGAAGGTTGCCCAGCAGGAAGAACAGCCCTCCGTCTGAATACAGCTCTCCATTCGTGTTGCACACTGTGTTTCCAAATGAGACCGTAGCACAGAGTCACCTGCGGAGGAGACCAAGGTGTTACTGGACTCCAAAACCCAGCCAGCATAGCCAATGGTCAGGAATCACAGAACTGTAGAATGATGGAACTGTAGTCCAGCAACATCTGGAGGGCAGCACGCAAGCTGCCGGTGGTACAAAGCCCTTATTATCCCGCCTCTTAGAATAGCAGAGTTGCAAGGAACCCTGAGGCTCAGCTACAGCAGTGCAAACCCCTGCGATGCATGAATCCTGCCCACAGCTGTCCCTGGGTGGGCTTGAACCACCAACCTTCTGGTTAACAGGCAGGTGCACTTGAGCTACTGCACCACCTGACTCTATACTACTTTCAGACCCCTGCTTGATCTATCTCCCTGAACATGGAATCAGCTTTTTCTCGGGTACCCAGTTCTTGGCCATGCCAGATCCTGGCAAAATCAACACGCCTGGATTTTCTATATATCATCTTTGGGGGGGGGGGCATGGAAGAGAACAGGAGCAAGATTTTGAGCAAGTCCTCCCACCTGATGAGTCTCACGGGGGGAGAGGTTGATACAGAGAGTGGGTAGAGAAAGAGATTGTGCCATGTCTCACAGGCTGAATAACCAGAGGAGGCCGAGGACTCCATGGAGATGAATATGATGTGCGCGCACACACACACACACACACACACACCAGGCCGCAGCGCTCTCCAAATGATAACGTGTGATAGAAGCTCACACGAGGCCCTGTCAGCTGTTCTGAGGGTGCTAAACTATGTGGGTGGTACACACTGAATGTTCCAGAGAAAGACAGAGAAACATTTCCAGGGGGAGATAAATTTAATATGGATCATTATGATGGCTTTGTATTGTCTGTGACATTCAAGAGGAACTAAACTGCCCAAGTGGAATTATACCAAATAGCTGGCTGAAAAAAACACTATTAAAAAACAAACAAACCCATCCCTTTGCAATTCTGTCTCTTCAGGCTAAGGGGAGGGAGGAATCAAAGATGGTGTTGCCCTACTCCCCATTTCACTCTCTCTCTCACACACACACACACACACACCAGTCATGTTAAGAAAGTGTGGTCAGAATACAGATACCCACCTATTTTCCCCTTTCGCAGGTGGCGGCTGGGTAGGGAAGGTAGCAATGTAAGCTGAGGAGGGCGGGAATGGCGTTGAGGGAAAGGGTTAAATAAGCTTCCCTCAGCACCAGCACCAAGGTCCAAATCATGCCTGCACACGCATGCGCACACACACCATGGCAACCACTTTTGTCTGATACGGCCAACAGAAGCTGCCTGCAGAACAGGTATGGATTCACTGACAAGTAAGAACACCTGTGTGGAGTGGGAAGAGGAGCCTCCATCATGCTAATTGGGCTCCTCTTCCTCTTCCCTGCCTCCCACTTTCTGCAGCTCCACTTCAACAGACCCTCATCTGCAAGCCGGGATGACAGTCAGCCACACAGCAAGGACCCAACTCCTGCCACCAAGAGGAAAGTGGCCCCAGCAGAGGCACCCAGGCCAGTGCCAACCAGTGAGTGTGCTAAGCAGCTGCCAACACACCCCTCCTAGCAGGGGCAGGGGCACAGCAGCTCCACCAGAGGTGCCAGCTCAGCCTGCCCACATTTTGTTTCAACCAGAAGTAGGGGCCGTCAAGCCTGCTCGGTGGGGAAGCCTCATGGAGCCCCAAAGGTGGCTGCTTTCTGTCCCAGGACTGCCCACAGACTCATCAGCGGTGTCATCTCTATGTTCACCCACAACTTAACAATTATTATATTGGAAGGTGGTGGAGTCTCCTTCCTTGAAGGCTTTTAAGCAGACGTTGGATGGCCATCTGTCATGGCATCTCAAACAGGCAGCTTTAAAAATGCCTCCCTGTCCAGGAACATCACTTCAGACCGCAGGGCAGGGCGGGATGTGTGTATGGAGAGACCCATTGTTAGATAATGGCAAAGATGGTCTCACCGCTTTCCTCTTCCCCACCTCCTCACTGTTGCCACTGCCTGTTTGCTCACCTCTCCCCTGGGCCCCAATCAATCCATGCAATCTGAGAGAGAGAGAGAGAGAGAGAGAGAGAGAGAGAGAGAGAGAGAGAAGGAGAACATGGGGATTCCTGCCCCTTCTTGCTCCTCTGCCTGTGTGAAGCCTAAATTGCAGGAGGCTTGTGAATACTACAAGTGGAGAAGAAGGGGAGACAGGAAAGAGATCAGTGCCATGCTGTCCATATGGAACCAGAGAAATGCCCCTTGACTGCCCAACCACATCCACACCATCTGCTGATGAGTCTGTGGGCAGTCTTGGGATTGCCGATCGGAAGGTCGGAGGTTCAAATCCCCACAACAGGGTGAGTTCCTGGTGTTTGGTCCCTGCTCCTGCCCACCCAGCAGTTCAAAAGCACGTCAAAGTGCAAGTAGATAAAGGTACCACTCCGGCAGGAAGGTAAACACCGTTTCTGTGCGCTGCTCTGGTTATGTCAGAAGCAGCTTAGTCATGCTGGCGACATGACCCGGAAAAACTGTCTGCGGACAAACGGCGGCTCCCTCGGCCTGTAAAGCGAGATGAGCGCCGCAACCCCAGAGTCGTTCGGGACTGGACCTAACGGTCAGGGGTCCTTTACCTTTACCTTTTATTCCACACTGAGAGAAAAGACGAGAGAAAGAAAACAGAGATCTAGTCAAAAGAGCTAAAGGCTTCCTGTAGGAAAAGCCAAAAGAAACAGAGGGATTTGCTCAAAAGGAAATCACAATCCATGAAAGGCGGCAGACAGTTCAGGAGACATCTAATCTCTAGCCTGAAGAGGCCACCTCCTGGTGTAAGAAGATAATCCAGTTCAGACCCTTAACATCCCTGATTAGAGCTACCAGACTGTTAGAGGGATTTAGGTAGCAAAAAGATACCTGTGCATTAATACCACCAACTCATTTCTAATAGGCATCCAAGGAGGCAGTTGGACCATCTTGCCCAAGGCGGATTTCTAAAACAAAGCAGCCTTTCCTTTTGCAGAAGTGAGTGGAGAATTCTAGCACACAAGGCTTCCGACAAGCCAGCAGCAATCCTCAAGCCACAGAAACCCTGTTGCAGAAGCCTGGTGCTCCGGTCGAAACTGGCAAGCAATTAAACAAGTACACAAAAAAACAATAACCTCTTTTTTTAAAAAAAAAAAAGCAGATTGCTTAAGGAAGGTCATTATTAATGGTGTCACCTATCAAGAGAGCAGAGAATATGACTTGGATCCCACAGCCATGCAGCGGGGACAGATGGGAAAGAGGTGCTGCTGCCACTTCCCAAAAAAGCTAAGCTTTTATTTGTAAAAAAGAAGCAAATTTCTGGACGTCATGGCAATGTATGAGCAATGTCCAGCAAAATCTTAGAAGCCAAAAGGGATGAATAGATTGCGTTGAGCTCTAAACAAAAACTAAATATCTGAAGGAGTGCCTCCTTCCTTAGCTGTCAATCTGAGTATGGAGATGGGAGGATGAAATCCTGCTGGCAGTATGGCTCAGAGGTTCGGGGGACATTGGCTCATGCAATAGCTTTCTCTGTGGCAGCCCCCAAAACACGGAATTCCCTCCCCACGGAGGTGCATCTGACACCAACACTTTCAAACCTTTCACCTGTTGACTTGAGATAAAGCCATGTACCTTGGCCTTTGGAAAAGAAGTTTGGGTTCTCTTCTCTGCAAATGTAATTGCTAGTTGCTATATCTCCCTATATAAAGAACAATGTAAGAACGTCATCATGCTGCAGTTTACATGGCTGCCAATAAGCAGCCACACGAACTGCAGCTGGGTGGTGGAAGGCAGGCAGGTGAGTGGACGAGCATCCCAGCTCTACAGTGTGAGTTGCAGGTGGCTGAGGTGACAGACTGAGCCAGCTCCCTAGCAGCTGTCCTGGTTTGCTGCTGCTGAACACCTCACACCCACACCTCCCCACTGGCCTAAGTAGCACTACAATTTCACATCCAAGAGTCATTTTGTACCATATTTTTCCGTGTGTAAGACCAGTTTGTTTCCTTTAAGAACTATGCCAGAAAGTGGGGCTCGTCTTATACATGGATAGTGCACGGGGTGGACATTTGATTGGTTGCTGCTGCGGCAGCTGTCAGTGGCTATTGGGCGTGTTATTGGTAGCTGCATCAAGGTTTGGTGTTGATTGGCTGTCGCTGCGGCAATTGGGTGGGCGATTGATAGCTCATGCCGGCGAGGGGACAGACGAGAGGCAGATTTCGCGATGCGTGTAGGTGAGCGATTTTCTGCACTCTTCCCTTAAAAAAGCTCAACAACTCTGTGCCATCTCCCTCTATTTTCTTACTAAAGAGTCACCAAAAATAGCGGGCATCTTATACACGGAGGCGTCTTATACACGAAAAAATACGGTACATGATTTTCTCCAGAAACCTGGAGAGAGACCTGTGCTTGACCCCCACCGAGACCAATCTCGCTTAAATGCCCCTTCCCAAGATTTGTTTTAAAAAACAGAGCAAAAGATCAGCTTGAGCCAGATGTGTGTCTTTATGTTCTCCCCTCACTGGCTCAGTGCCCAGGTCAAATTAATTTACAATAAGCCTTAATTAAATCTGCACTTGTTTAAGAAAATTACTGAAGCAAAAAAAAGGGGGGGCCAATTGCATTGTCTCCTAATGCTGTTCATCTTTCGAGGGCAGGAAGCAGAGAGTAACCACTACCTTCCCATTCCACCCTTGAACAGCTCTTGTGAGTTGAGGACCCACAACCCACATGGAGATAAATAAGACACAAGTATTTTAGGTTAATAGGCTAAATAAGGTCACAACTTTATTGGTTACAGCATGTGAGTGGTATTGGCTTAGGCATTGGATCAAACGATCTATACATGACTTCACCCCGCTCGGCGGGGAGTCATTTGAGGGTTGACAACCAGTGGGGGGAGCTTGTTGATGCAAATACAACTGGAAGCTTCCCCTGAATTCACCGGGGTCGTGCCATGGCCCTAGCCACCAGAAGGGCATCAGACAGGATCCACAACCACTGGATTCCTTTAATGGAATACCCAAACAAGGGGAAGGGGAAGTGATGGCCACAACCTGCCCTCCAACACACTACACATATTCCAATGCCTAACTGCCAATTCCAGAAAATTGTGAAGATTTGCTACGAGGTAGGCGAAAAACCAAGAGGCTGGTGCCATTTTGCCAAATGGATAAGAATTCCTACCAGGTCCCCTGGACAACCAAGGCAACCGACCAAAGTCCATAGCAAGGTCAGAAGCAAGAAATGACCTAAGGGAGGGCGGGTGATCCGATGAAAACAGGAAAAGAATGGAGCCCTGGTGCAGCCGCGGCCGCTGGCTCCATTATTGGCTGGCTGATGGGCTTGGCGCGGCGAGCTGACGCAGGAGCTGGCTCCCGCTCACAACTCCTCCCCTCTGAAAAGAGGAGAGGTCTTACCATCAGAAAGTTCCTCCTTGATGTTTAGTTGGAATCTCCTCTATTGTAACTTGAAGCCATTGGTTTGAATCCTACCCTCCAGAGCAGGAGAAAAGCTTGCCAGGTACACCTCACTAGATCAAATGTTAAATCTCATCCTAGCCTACCCCACAGGGTTGATGTGAGGGTGAAATCCGGGGGGGGGGGGGAGGGAACAAATGCATGCTGCCCTGTCCTTGGAGGAGCGGGGAAGGATAAATACTGAAATGAAAGATAATTGTTCCTGAAGCAGCATTTATGCATTGGGCTGGGAATGATTGGGAAAACTCTGTTATTAAAAGGAAGAAAAACTCTGGTCATCCAGGATGCCTGGATATCCTGCAGGCTTCTTCCCCTTATGCAAGCTTTTTCTTCATTTTGCATATCGAGTTCAGAGCCATCAAACAAAGCAATTATCTGGTCGAAGCTGATACATGATGAGAGACGGAGGGAGGGGCGTGTATTCCACGTCTTGAGTCTCACAACATTGCAAGCCAGAAAGTGAAGGATACTTGTAAAAATATGAGCAAGCCAGGGCTGAACTGATACTACCCTTGCTGGTACCTTTCCCAGGAAAATCAGAGGCTCACTATGTCTGGTTCCTATTGGAAGACCAGACAAATGCTAGAACATTGGCAGTGGCAATGTTTTTATCGGTGGTTGCAAGAACAAATGATCCTTATATTCCAAATCAAATTCTTGTTTAACCTGGAGGTAGGCTGTATGAATTGTGTATTGCTTTGTAATGATTTGCTGGGTCTCTGGACCGTAATAAGGATTGGTGATGATGATGATGATGATGATGATGTAAAGCTGAACTCAAGAATGGCTGAGGAGAGGGCAGCAAAGGGGGAAAGCAGACCAGGAGGACATTCCTGAAGTTGAAGTCAAGGGGAGGCCGGAAAACAGAGGGCAAGAGAAGTATGTGTCACTAGAACAGGTGGCACCTCCCAGGGAACTGGATCAAAAATCCCTCAAGGAAGGACCACAGTTCAGTGGTGGAGCATCTGCTTTGCATGCAGAAGGTCCCAGGTTCATCCCTGAATGGCATCTCCAGGTAGGGCTGGAAAAGACTCCCAACCAGAAACCCCAGAAAGCTGCTGCCAGCCAGTGCAGGCAGTGCTGAGCTTGATGAAGCGATGACTCAGCGTAAGGCAGATTCCTAAGTCCCTAAAACTCAAAGCAGCAGGAACAGCAAACTTGGTAAATCTATGCTAAATCTATGGTGGGACTCCAGTTCCCATCTGCCCCTGCCAGCATGGTCAGTGGTCAGGGATGATGAGAGTTGTAGTCCAAAAAGAAATGGAGGGCACCAGCTGCCCCAGCAAATCATAAATGCCACTTGCAACAATACTTCCAACCGGGGAAAATTAAATATTTTAATATTAAATATTAAATATTTTCAAGCAGTTTGGATGGATTTCAGGGATGTTGTTAACAGCAGGTTTCCAGCATCACCTGGATGACCTCTGAGGTACCTCCCAACTCTATGTTTTTAAATAAAAAAAAGTCTGACTATCTTTGTCAGCCCTGTCAGCATAAGAGTGTGTGTGTAAGACAGGCAGACAGACAGACAGGCAGACAGACACCTTCACAACCAGCCATCAAGTCACAAACACCCACGCTGCCTTTTGCATCAAGTGCACAAAAAGATGGTTAAGAAACACCAGCGCACCTTCCAGAATTCCGCTCACAAGCAGCTAACAGATATTTAAGGAAAGGGGGGGGGGGACACACCGGAAACAAACATTTATGGCTATGCAGAAACTGCAGTTCCACAGAAGCTGCAGCTAGAACTCACCTAGCAACAAAGGACAGTCACCTCTGCAGCTATAAATGGGCAGTACATTTCCGAGCACAATTCAGAGTGTTGGTGCTGACCTTTAAAGCCCTAAATGGCCTCGGTCCAGTATACATGAAGGAGCGTCTCCACCCACATCCTTCAGCCTGGACACTGAGGTCCAGCGCCAAGGGCCTTCTGGCAGTTCCCTCACTGTGAGAAGCCAAGTTACAGGGAACCAGGCGGAGGGCCTTCTTGGTAGTGGCACCTGCCCTGTGGAACGCCTTCCCAGCAGATGTCAAAGAGAACAACAACTACCAGACTTTTAGAAGACATCTGAAGGCAGCCCTATTTAGGGAAGCTTTTAATGTTTAACAGACCACTGTATTTTAATACTTTGTTGGAAGCGGCCCAGAGTGGCTGGGGAAACCCAGCCAGATGGGCGGGGTATAAATAATAATAATAATAATAATAATAATAATAATAATTATTATTATTATTATTATTATTATTATTATTATTATTATTATTATTATTATTAGACCTCGGTGCCCAATCTGTTGCAGGGATGAGGAAGCTGCAAGGTGTCACCAGACTACAATTCCCATCATCCTGGACTACTGGCCATTCTGGCAGGGTGGGGAGCAAATCTGACCATTTCAGTGCCTTCTCTTTCCAACTATTATGTTCAGCTCTTCACATTCCCATGAGTTTCTGGATTGGTTGGTTGGTCTCCCATGAAAGTTGTGCCCATTTCTATACAGGCTGGGTTAAATACCTCCACTTAAAAGGCTTGTTGAGAAAAAAGAAATGTCTTCAATAGGTGCCCAAGGGCAATAGAGATGGCACCTGTCTGATAAATAACGGGGGATCCACAGAGGAAGTGCCACCACCCTAAAGGCCCCGTTCCTACATCACATGGAACAAGACTTCTTAATGAAATGGCACATGGAGGAGGCCCATTCCTGCAGAGCACAGCAATTGGTTGGGTATATAAAGGGTGAGCAGGTGTTTTGGGTGTCCTGATACCAGGTTGTATACATCTTTCTATACCTGTACGAGCATCTTGAACTTAGCCCGGTAGCTAATTGGAAGCCAGTGAATGACAGGAGTTGTAGTCCCACAACATCTGAAGGACATGAAGCAAGCAAGTGGTTTAGTGGTTAAGAGTGTCGGACTAGGATCTGAGAGGTCTGGGTTCAAATCCCCACTCAGCCATGAAGTTCACCTTGGGCCTGTCGCTGCCTCTTAACCTACCTCATAAGGTTGCTGTGGGGATTAAATGGGGGGGGGGAGAGAACTGTATAAGCAACCTTGAGCTGCTTGGCGAAAAAGGTGGGGTGTTTTTGTTATTGGCACCCATCTGCCTCAAAAGTCAATGGGCAGAGGAGGAGGAAGAAAACGAGAACAGGGGGCCCTCCACAGAGACTGGATTTGCTGGCCCTACCAAATTTGGGGGGCCTCTGAGGCAGCTGCCTTGCCTCAGCTGAGTTGTAGGCTGTCCAGCATCCTGGTTCATAGCAGTGGCAATTGCATGATCATACTGCCTCAGAGTACATGTGAGGGGTTTGCATTATAACTCACACTCACACACAGCAACACTCAGATGATCCTGACCTGGTTTCACTACACCTTTTCCTATATTTTATCCATTTCACTTAAGCACAGCATTGCACAGCTATTTTCTTCGGTGTGTTCAGAGACAACGTGTGCATGCAAGTTCTCCCAGGCGTGGAAAGTTAACTATCAGTTTCAAAGGCCTCTTAGCTGACTACATCTGCTAAAAAGTTCTGTCCTTGAGATGACCCTCAGCACAGGGCCAGCACCTTAGCAAAGCAGTCAGGCTACATTAAGGTAGTTCTGTAAATGGAACATCTGGCATCTTTTTCTTTACAAAATACCGTATATGGGAGAGGGGGCAATCTGGATCGCGCTTTGGGAGAGGCAGGCTTAACTACATGCCCACAACATCTTTTCCAAGGCCATCACTCTGCCCCGCCAGGTGCAATCTGTTCCCATTAGTGACCCCTAAGGGCATTGGCTGGTGCACCAAGTCACTGTCTACTTTGACCCTTAGCTGAGCAGAAGGGTGGGGGGGTGGAAATGCTGTTGGTGGCACAGCAGTACACCCTGGGAGCGAGTCCCCCCCTCCCCTTGTTGCCAGTTAACAGCAGATGCTCCGCTATTGTAAACAATCATTTGTAATTAAAGCAACTTGCCAGCAACCTGATTAGATTAACTAGTTTGAAATTAGTTTGCAATACCTTTCTTTCTTCCTTCCCCATGCAACCCACACCCAGGGGGGCGGGGACTCATGTACCATAGCATTATAAGCATACGATGCTTACATTGGCATGGCTTCTTTAAAAAAAAAAGTTTATAAGGATTAATTTGCATTCAAAGGGGGTTTCAATGAATCGACGGCTACAGCAAGCTGGAACTGGTTCAATTCCATTATAACACTTAGTGAGCAGCCCACACAGAATCAGTTTGGTGGGGGAAATGTACATGGAATAGGGAACATTCAGCTCCAGCAACCAGTTTTCAGAGAGGACGGGGCCTGTGCATCTTCTCTAGGAAGGCGCTTGGCATTTCATGTTGGAGCAGGGCGGGTGAACGCTCAGAGCTGATGATGGCACAGAGTCCAGCTGCCACACCTTATGGACTCCCGGAGTGGGACGCCTCACACCCAGGATCCAAATGCAGTCCTCCAAGGCTCTCTGCCTGGCCTTTGGGAGCCTCCGCAGGTCTCGCCCTTCGTCATCAGCTCAGCTTCACACCTTCCTTGAGCATTTCTGCCTGGGTGCCTTTTTGAACTCAGACCAGGCCTTTTCCTTCATAGGATGGAGAGGGCTGTAGGAACAGGCCTCCTGTGCAAGAATTGGCATCTATTGCTCCGCTCACTTTTGGTTTCCGGCCATGGGAATAGTAATAATAATAATAATTTATTATTTATACCCCACCCATCTGGCTGAGTTCGCCCAGCTACTCTGGGCGGCTTCCAACAGAATATTAAAATACAATAACCTATTAAACATTAAAAGCTTCCCTAAACAGGGCTGCCTTCAGATGTCTTCTAAAAGTCTGGTAGTTGTTCTCTTTGACATCTGGTGGGAGGGTGTTCCACAGGCCAGGAGCCACTACCAAGAAGGCCCTCTGCCTGGTTCCCTGTAACTTGGCTTCTCGCAGTAAGGGAACTGCCAGAAGGCCCTCAGCACTCAACCTCAGTGTCAGAGGGCAGAATGATGGGGGTATAGATGCTCTTTCAGGTATACTGGACCAAGGCAGTTTAGGGAAGTGCAGCTTTTCCTCCCCCCTCCCCTAAGACCCCATTGTGATGGCCTGGGACTCGGGCTTGGGCTCAGAACCAGAGGAGTCTCAGTCCGCACCGGACCCTTTGCCTCAGGCGGCATCTGAACCAAGTCTGGGGCCTGATTCTGAAGAGCCCCAGTCTGCACAGGTTCCCCTGCAACAAGCACCAGCTGGGCCGAGTCAGGGGCCTGAGCCTGCCCTGGCTTCAGATCCAGGAATTACCTCGTTGCCTTCAGCTGGGCCACCACATACAGCTGCTACACTACCGGTTTGGTCAGGGGAGCTGAGGTGTCCCCTGGGTCTAGTAACTCACTGACATCTCCTGAGCTGCAGAGACTAAGGTCTGAGAGAAGGAGAAACCTGAGTACTCACAGGAGGAGTGCTCGCCTTTGGGCAAAACAGGGAGGTGAGTCGCCAGGGGACAAAGATAAAAGGCTGTCGGACCCCGCCCCAGGTTGTGGGAGCAACAGGGCAGGGCAGCCAGACCTTAAATTGTACTATGAATCAGCAGCTTTTTGCTGGTTGAAAGAATGGCTACTTCTAGAAAATTCTGATGTTTTGGACTTAGAAGGTTATGACAATCTTTTTGGATGGCATGCATACCTGTGGTACGACAAGGCAAAAGTTCATAAAGGTTTCAAAAATCATATTGTCAGGAAAGCATTATATAATGTCTGGATCAGATATAAAGATTTGTTGGAAAGTAAGACTCCAAGGTGGTTGTCGCCAATGGAGGCAAAAGCTATTAAAAAACTAAACATGGAGGTTAACTGGCCGAGATATTGGGAAATTTTGGAACAAGAAGGAGACAGACTGAAATTGCAAAGTTTTGAGAAGTTAAAAGGGAAAGTGAGAGATTGGCTGCATTATTATCAGATAATGGAAGCTTTTAAACTAGACAGGAAAGTCGGCTTCCAGGTGGAAAAATCAAAACTAGAAACTGAATTGTTAGAACCTAGTACTAAGAACTTGTCAAAAATGTATAACTTGCTGTTGAAATGGAATACACAAGATGAAATGGTTAAATCTGCAATGATTAAATGGGCGCAGGATATTGGTCATGACACAATGTTTGCTGACTGGGAAAAGTTATGGACCACCGGGATGAAATTTACGGCATGTAGTGCCTTGAGAGAAAATATTATGAAAATGATTTATAGGTGGTACATAACCCCAGTCAAGCTTGCGAAAATTTATCATTCACCCGAGAACAAATGTTGGTAGTGTAAAGAAAGGGAGGGAACATTCTTTCACCTTTGGTGGACGTGCCCAAGGATTAAGGCTTTCTGGGAACTGATCTATAATGAACTGAAAAAAGTACTTAGGTACACTTTCCCTAAGAAACCAGAGGCCTTTCTCCTGGGCATAGTCGGCCAATTGGTTGTAAAGAAGGATAGAACCTTTTTTATGTATGCTACAACAGCAGCAAGAATTCTTATAGCAAAGTACTGGAAGACACAAGATTTACCCACCGTGGAAGAGTGGCAGATGAAAGTGATGGACTACATGGGCTTGGCAGAGATGACGAGCAGAATTCGAGACCAGGGAAGAGCAACGGCGGAAGAAGATTGGAAAAAATTTAAAGACTATTTAAAGAAATATTCAAAAATCAGTGAATGCTAGATTGATGTTGAATGAGAAAAATAGGGGTTAATAGCGATAATGGTTAAGTGGAAGAATCTGAACAATTTGTATAATCAATTTGAAAATAAGGGAGGGATTTGTTAATTAACTAATTCGACATGAGAATGCAGAAAGGGGAGGTATGAGGAAGTCGGGAGAGTAAGGATCATGAAATTAAGAGCCTGAAATTATACGTGTTGTATGTTTTCTTTATTGTCTTGTCTTTTTTGTTATGGATGGAAAACTAAATAAAAATTATTTTTTTAAAAAACAGGTTGTGGGAGCAACATTGCTGTTTGCTAGAACCTGCCTGTGACCCTGTGCCTGACCTAGCCTGGTTTCCTGCCTTGACCCTGTCAGACTGACTCTTTGCGGAAACCTTGGATTCGGGACCTGGACCGCGTTGCTTGGATTAACCCCGGGCACAGCACACCCATACATTCCTGGGAGACTCTACTCAACTACAAATGTAACTAATAAAATTTCTTCCTGGGTTATAGTCCTCTCTACCACGTTTTAAATCTGGTGGCAGCAATTGTTAAGAGCTTTTTAAAAAGTGGGCTAGACAGACTCACACACACACAGCACCAGGGCTGAATTCTGAGGCTGCCAACAAAGGAACAATCTCCACTCCGCCCACCAAATGGACAGATGGATCAGTAGGTGTGTGAGCTCTTTTTTTACAGGCTTCTTTACGGCATGACATTTTGGCAGCCAGGCGGGGTCGTGGGGTTGGCAAGTTTCTCCTGCTTTGCATCTTTCTTTCAAGTCGCCACCTGGCTCCCTCCCTCTCTGTCTGTCTCAAGGGGGATCCAGTCCCTGATACACTCAAACGGAAGATGCTCTTGCAAGCCAGACGGTCCCAGGTACTGCAGCTGACACACTGAGGCAGGTGAACATGCAATTACTAGAAGGGGTGACGGGGGGAGAGAGAAAAGGACCAACTTTAGCTAAGGAGAAATGAAGAAGAAAAACCCAACCCTGTACCATTCAAACCCTTCTCAACAGCATTTATCCTCCTGAGCCAACCAATCATTTTTAGTCGATCTAAGCAGCAAGCCAGAAATCCTGACTGCTCTAGAATGTCACAAGAGAATAACTATGAGAAGTATGTCAGTCCAATAATTGGGCAGAGAGGAACCATTTTTCCTGTCTAATTGTTCAGTTCTGCATATCCATTTGCAATTTCATTGTATTTTTTTAAAGTCTTTGTGAAAATCCATCAGCATTTTAGTGCTAATTTCTCCTAAGATGCAAAACTGTGCATGCAATTTCCCCTATTGAATACATTTGTGCATCCAATTCCCCGTGATGAAAACGTTTTGGCAAGCTCTAATATAATGTGGTTTTTGCATGCTAATTTCATTGATACATGCATCTGTATGCATGCTTTACCCTAGCATATGCATTTTGCGCACACTGGAGAACTGCAGAGCAAAAGCTCAGAGAAGTTCAGATTTCAAAGGGTGATGCATTTCAATTCATATATTGTTTCAGGAAGTGCAGCTGGAATAAAATTTCTTACCCACCCACTAAGTCGAGGTAATGAGATCTATGGTGCCGTGGTCCTGAATAAGAAACCTCAGAAACCTGAATAAGGTTTTCCAGACAGGTAACTGTGTTAGCCTGTTGCAGCAAAAATGACACAATCATGTGACATGTTAAAAGACTTACTATGCTAAAAAGGTAAAGGTACCCCTGCCCGTACAGGCCAGTCGTGACCGACTAGGGTTGTGCGCCCATCTCACTTAAGAGGCTGGGGGCCAGCGCTGTCCGGAGACACTTCCGGGTCACGTGGCCAGCGTGACGAAGCTGCTCTGGCGAGCCAGCACCAGTGCAGCACACGGAAATGCCGTTTACCTTCCCGCTGTAAAGCGGTACCTATTTACCTACTTGCACTTAAGCGTGCTTTCGAACTGCTAGGTGGGCAGGAGCTGGGACCGAAAGACGGGAGCTCACCCCGCCGCGGGGATTCGAACCGCCGACCATACGATTGGCAAGTCCTAGGCACTGAGGTTTTACCCACAGCGCCACCCGTGTCCTCTTACTATGCTATATTATGATATTTATTATGACATTATAGCATTAGCTTTCACCCTGCAGCTGCTGTTGAACTACAACTCTCAAGAGTCCTAGCAAGCAGGACCAGGGATTATGGGAGTTGTAGTTCAGCAGCAATTGAGGGTCAAAAATTCCCCCACACCTGAGTTAGATCAACATCAGCCCAGGTTTCCCACCAATTTCTTTAATAGATGTAGCAAATAGACAAAAGTGAGCTTCTCTTGACACAGCATTGGCGTTCTTTTTTATAAGACTAAAGAGCTCATAATGCAGATTAGCTTTCTGGTAAAAAAAACAGTTGCACTAACATTTTTTTAAAATACACACGAACTAGGGACACTAACTGAAAAAACACAGAGCATTCTTTTCAAAAGGGAGGGTTCTTTATATTAAATCCCAGTGATTATTCAAATGGGAAAATTTAAATACAGCTGGGAACTATGCACTCTGTTAATGCAAACACATTACAGCTGGGGAAAGACTTCATATATATATATATATATATATATATATATATATATATATATATGCAGGTTTTGGTGTCCTCGGGTGTCTTCCCGTGTAAAAGTTGGGGTGTCTAGGCGACGTTTCGACGAGGTCTCACTCGTCATCTTCAGGCTGGTGCTTTCGGCTTCTTGTTACTGGAACAGAGCGGGATCTCAATGTTTGAGTTCCTATAAATACTGTAGAGGGGGTGTGGTGTCTAGCCTCCAATGTTCTGGGCAGAGAGGAAGTTCCCAGGCTAGTGTGCCTTTTCTTCTTTTGTTCCTTAATTACTTGAGAGATACCTTGAGTGATTTCTTGAGTGATATCCTGAGTACCACTTAGGTGGGTCATTAGGTGTGGATTAGTTGCTAAAGTCTTTGTGTCTTGACCTCTTGAACTTTGTGAAGAGTTTTCCTGAGAAGATGGCTGTATTGCACTTAGTTGTGCTTTGGCTTGGCTTCGTGTATAGGGGCGAGCTGTGGTTTTGTGGCTTGTGTCAGCCAGATCTGTGTAGGGATTGCAGGGGGGTGCAATCCCTACACAGATCTGGCTGACACAAGCCACAAAACCACAGCTCGCCCCTATACACGAAGCCAAGCCAAAGCACAACTAAGTGCAATACAGCCATCTTCTCAGGAAAACTCTTCACAAAGTTCAAGAGGTCAAGACACAAAGACTTTAGCAACTAATCCACACCTAATGACCCACCTAAGTGGTACTCAGGATATCACTCAAGAAATCACTCAAGGTATCTCTCAAGTAATTAAGGAACAAAAGAAGAAAAGGCACACTAGCCTGGGAACTTCCTCTCTGCCCAGAACATTGGAGGCTAGACACCACACCCCCTCTACAGTATTTATAGGAACTCAAACATTGAGATCCCGCTCTGTTCCAGTAACAAGAAGCCGAAAGCACCAGCCTGAAGATGACGAGTGAGACCTCGTCGAAACGTCGCCTAGACACCCCAACTTTTACACGGGAAGACACCCGAGGACACCAAAACCTGCATTCCTGTACCCGTGAAAATCTACGAAAGCATATATATATATATATATACACACACACACACACACACACACACACACAGAGTGATACCTCTTTCTTTCCCAGTGTTTCCATGTGTTTGAAAATAAAATGTGGTACCTCAGGTTACGTAAATTCATTCTGGAGGTCTGTTCTTAACCTGAAACTGTTCTTAACCTGAAGCACCACTTTAGCTAATGGGGCCTCTTGCTGCCACCGTGCCACCAGAGCACGATTTCTGTTCTCATCCTGGAGCAAAGTTCTTAACCCGAGGTACTATTTCTGGGTTAGTGGAGTCTGTAACCTGAAGCGTATGTAACCCAAGGTTCCACTGTTTGTGTGTCTGTGTGTGTGTACACACACACACATTTTTATATAGTACAGATTAGGAGAATACAACTTGGTGCTCTCCAAATGCTTTGGGACTGCAACTCCCATCATCACTGCTCACTGGTCATGCAGGCCGGGCTGATAGGGGCTGAATTTCAACACCCCCTGAAGGTATCACATTAGCCACCCTGGTAAGGCAACCCAATGGGTTTAGAAAAACAACTCAGCAGCTTAAAGTGCACTCATTTTACAGTTTTCTCTTGAATAGATACAAACATTTGACACTTCCTTATACCTAGGAATGAAGGTCACTTACCGAGCATCGCTGTTCCAATTCCTCATTAGTTTTTCCAACTTAAAATTCACTTCTCTACATTTCCACATCAGTTTACAATTTTTTACAAAAAAGGCCTTATGAAAATTCATCTGCATTTCAGTGCAACGTTCTCCCCATGTACACGTTTGTGTGCAATTCTGTCCATAATGTTTTCCTTTTCTTTATGTTCTTAACACCAAAACACAATTTTTAATGCACACTTGACCCTAGTCTATGCAGTTTTGTACACATAACTTGTACACATAACTTGAGAATTGCGCATTTTGGAACATGGCCACATTTAGGTCCTCATGCTGTTTTTGAAACTGCAAATTCACCTTTAAATGTGAACTGAATTTCTGCCCCATCCCTATTTCTGGGTTCTTTCTTCATGTGCTTCTTTCACCCTCTGCTCCCCAAGAGCTCTTTCCAGTCCTCAACCTTCCCTTCGGGCCAATAACCTTTCTCTTTTCCTGAAGCTTGCGGGGGGGGGTAAGCAGGGGGTTCCAGCTGCTAAACCTCGCTTGCCTAAATTGACAGCAGTTTTCAAGATGAATGATGGATGCCAAGCTCCGCAAAAAGCAAACGGCCGGCTACAAATCCCCCTTGCTTATGTTGTCCTTTTAGCAACTCTGGGAGATAATCTCTTTGGGAAAGATGTCACCGCAGACTCAACTCCCCCCCCCCCAAAAAAATGTGGCGCCTTAACATCTTAGCATCGCTGTACATTCCTATCATAAATAACATCAACTCCCTTCTTTCCAATCAGGGCAAAAGGAAGCTTAAATCACCCACTGATGGGTTTATTACCAAACCCGCAAGGTGATAAGGACCTGAGACCAGCCCCTTGCACTTAAAATGGGGAATAAATCTCAGCTCCGCAGTTTGTTTTGAAAGGTCTTCAAAACTAGCAGGGGGCTGGGAGGTGGGGAGGTGCTTTTGTTGACAAAGCTTCCCTCCCCCCCCCCCCAAAAAAAGGGGAAGGGAGCCAAATGGCAGCATTGCCTGATCCGAATCCAGTGCTTTAGCCTCTGTCTGCCTTTCTCAGCCTGCCCTCAGCTGGTCCTCATCTACCTACCTTCTTAAGAACATAAGAAGAGCCCTGTAGGATCAAGTCAATAGCCCACCTAGTCCAGCATCCTGTGCTCCCAGTGGGAAACCTGCAAGCGTGACCCAAACACAAGAGCGCTCTGCAGTTTCCAGCACCAGAGTTCAGTCCAGTGCACTCCAGGTGGCTGTCAGGTTCCTCCTCTTTGGCCTCAGTGTTGTCCTTGTAGAACTCAACAGGGAGGAGGAGAACGGGGACCAAACTAGCATTAGTTGGCTCTGTCTGTCATTGGCTCCGGTGCCAGTTACTGTTAGGTCTCCCTGCCTTGCCCCCTACCAGTCTCAGCGGACAGCAACCCCCACTGTTCAGAACCTTCCTAGAAATTCAGGAGATATCATTCTGCCAACCCCATAGAAACGTAATGTGCCACGTTCTGCAATGCCTCTAGTCCAGGCATGGGTGACTAGGGGGCTCTCTCAGCCGGAAAAGGATGTGCAAAAAGTACTGCTCTAGTCTGCCTTGTTCAGACCACACCTGGTATACTGTGTCTGGTTTGGGGCACCACAATTTAAGAATGATATTGCAAGCTGGAACATGGGCAGAGGAGGGCAACCAAGATGATCACTGTCTGGAAACCATGCCTTATGCTTGAGAGAGCTGGGTATGTTTAGCCTGGGAAAGAGGAGACTGAGAGAAGATATGATAGTTATCTTCAAATATCTAAAGGGCTGTCCCATGGAAGAGCAAGCAAGCTCCTGCTCTGGAGGGAAGGACCCGAACCAATAGCTTCAGGTTACAAGAAAGAAGATTCCGACTAAACATCAGGAAGAACTTTCTGACAAGAAAGGCAATGTTTACAGTCATTGCTCCACCTACTTTTGCTTCTAGCCCCTCCCATCGGTGGCATATGGCCCCTGGAAAGCTGCCCAGAACGGAATGTGCCCTCTGGCCCTCTGCTGTACAGCAACAGAAAACAAATCTTCTCTGCCATCTTTGCCAAAGCTGCTATTGTGTCTCCTCTTAAGCTTTCCTTTTCCAGGCTGGACATAAACTTCATGAAGCCCTTTAGACACTGAAGAAGCACTAGATATAAAACAAGCAGAAAGTGCCCAACTTTGCTTGGAAACTCAGAGAGAGAGAAAGAGAGAGAGAGAGAGAGAGAGAGAGAGAGAGAGAGAGAGAGAGAGAAAGGTTTTTAATTTCATTTTAAAAAAATGCTGTTGGGTAAACAATAATATACAATCCTGCCCAATCTGGTAATAGCAGGGCAGTTTTTAAAAGCAAGCCTGCCATTTGGATCCACAGTGGTGCTTGATTGTATACAAACAGAGGTAAAAGCCTGCTCTCTTCAGTTCTAGGAACCACTAGGCCAAATTCGGTCACAGTACCTTTAAGAGGCATTTGAATGCAGAGCGAACAGGCAAACAAACAACTTTCCAAAATATATAGTAGCAGTCTAGATAGAAGGTGGATAGATAATGATATGGTATAATCATCATCATCATCAGGTTGCTGACCACAGAGGGCTGGTGGGGACCGGGTGCAAGAAGCAAAATGGGGGGAAAAACCAGGAGCAAAACCAGCCAAGCCAAGAATATTTTGAGAGTTGGATGCAAAGAGAAAACAGAGCAAAAACCGGACAGCTTGTGACACTCATCTCTTCACCTGAGGTGGTGAGAGACATAGGCTTAATCAACACTTTTTAAGTGACAGGCAAACTGAAGGTGCAGTGAGTAATCTGGGTTGATGCTGGATTTAACACTGAGCTTTTAATATATAAAAATCGTAATATTCTGCAACACACGCAGTATAATTATATTATGCTTGAAACAGCCCAGCCACTGAAACAAGAATAGCTCCCAATATTTTTCCATCAGTCAGATTTGGAAGAAAAGCCTTTAAAAAGGGAATATGAGATCTGCAGCAGAACTGCAAACAAATCATCTCTTGCAGGAAAAAGCTCTCCTCTCCCTCTGCAGAAATAGAGGAGGAAATATATTTAGCTAAACGTGACGTGCACTAGGATCAGATCCAACAACAAGCAGGTGATCCCCTGAATGTACAAAACAGCAGCACGCTTCCATGGGTGTTTAGAGAGACTTATTCAGTCCAAGAGCATCAAACGTAGCTCAAAGTTCTTTCTCCAGGGAAAAAGCTCAACACAGCGAAAGAAAAGTCATGGGATGTATAGCTTCTGTCTGAAGATGCAAGAACCCTGTTCAAAATGCATCAGGAGCCTTTTTTGACTGAATAAACCTGAATATATAGTTTTGCCTCAGCCAGAAAGATCACTGATACCCTGCTAGAGACCAAGGAAGCTGTTTATCCTATTGTCCATCAATGTTGTCTACTCTGACTGGTAGCATCTCTTCGGGGTTTCAGACAGACTCTTTCCCATCACCAGCTATCTACACAAGACCATTAAAAAAAACACAGAGAGATTGAACCTGGGACCTGCATGCAAAACAGCTGCTCTACCACCAAGCTATTTCACTTCCTGTGGTCCCCAATTGCAATTCCCATGGTCCCCAATTACAGGCATGCCCTTCCCATGGTCTCAGATTACAGCCACTCATTAAACAAGGGCTATGAAGTTGGGACGCAGGTGGCGCTGTGGGTTAAAGCCTCAGCACCTAGGACTTGCCGATCGAAAGGTCGGCAGTTCGAATCCCTGCGGCGGGGTGCGCTCCCGCTGCTTGGTCCCAGCGCCTGCCAACCTAGCATTTTGAAAGCACCTCCGGGTGCAAGTAGATAAATAGGGACCGCTTACCAGCGGGAAGGTAAACGGTGTTTCCGTGTGCGGCTCTGGCTCGCCAGAGCAGCGATGTCACGCTGGCCACGTGACCCGGAAGTGTCTCTGGACAGCGCTGGCCCCCGGCCTCTTGAGTGAGATGGGCGCACAACCCCAGAGTCTGTCAAGACTGGCCCGTACGGGCAGGGGTACCTTTACCTTTACCTTTATGAAGTTGGGAGTGTATCGTTTCAACTTGGCTTGAGCCCCAGAGTCCCAAGCTCTGGAAGAAATGTGGGAGTGTGGACTGGAAGAGGCCAGAAGGCACCAGCAAGGACAAAAATATCCTATATTTTTCGCTCTATAAGACGCACCAGACCACAAGACGCACCTAGTTTTTGGAGGAGGAAAACAAGAAAAAAAAATATTCTGAATCTCAGAAGTCAGAACAGCAAGAGAGATCGCTGTGCAGTGAAAGCAGCAATCCCTCTTGCTGTTCTGGCTTCTAGGATAGCTGCGCAGCCTGCATTCGCTCCGTAAGACGCACACACATTTCCCCTTACTTTTTAGGAGGGAAAAGGTGAGTCTTATAGAGCAAAAAATACGGTATCTCCTTCCTGACCTACCTCTCTCCACCTGGTTCCATCACTTTACAAGGAGGGGGCAGATTTGCATGCCTGTCGATACAATAATACGTCATCTTTTTAAAAAAAACAAAAAACCACCATGCTAAATAGCAGAGCTAGAGATATGAAACACAGGCAATTAGCCCTTTCATCTATTATTATCCCATAATTAATTCTGCAAAGTCCCCAGCAGAAGATGCAGTAAAGGCCACATGCTTACATGTTCTTGAGTATCACTGGGCTGCACCTTGGAGTGACGTCATGTCCAGATGTTGCGAATTAGGGCCAAATCAGAAGGGGACCAGGGTGCTTTGATGGAGAGCAGGGAGAGGCGTTGCCGGGGTAAGTATCCAGTCCACAAAGGCACCACCCTCATTGCATAGGCAGCAAGATTCTCAGAGAGAACGAGAGAAAAGTCTCTTCAAAGCCGTATCATCCCCAATCATAAAATGCACCAAATCCAATTTGGACACCATCGATTTTTTTATGTAACTATTTCAGAGCCCCAAGACCTGGAGAAGGGAATATTGATCAGCTAAAGAGTCAGATCTTGGCAAACAGCACTCCAAGACCAAGCTTGACAAATTGAAGATGATAATTAAAAATTGAAACACCATGGCAATGTGGACTTTTTCTACTATTTCTAGAGACCTTCAGCCAAAGACCTATCGGCTCAGCTTTTTAAAAAAAAAGTGTAGGCAAAAGTCTCCCCCAGCTCCACCACCTCTCCTGGCTCTCTGTCCCCCTGGGTTGCAGTCTCCAAAGTGGAGTTAAAGAAATGCCGGCCTGGGGGCTGAATGGCTAGGGCTATGCATCCCCCAATCCCATATCCAGTTTGGGGCCCAATCCAACCCAGGACTCTCCAGTGCCAGCCAACCCGGGTCCAGGTCCTGAACCAAAGGAGATGCCTTGCCCAGTATTTAATTGTGCAATAAACATGCCATCAGAAAGAGAGGGGTGAGATGCACAGAGGCTACCTGCAAGTATTACCTTCTCGCCCTTACCTCTCCTTGCTGCCTGGATCACCCTGCATGGACCCAATTTGTGCTGCAACGATCTGGGTCTGCCTCCTGGATAGAGCACAGTGTGTCTGTATATACAAATATAAAGGAACACAGGAAGCCGATTTATACCAAGTCAGAGCATTGGTCCATCGAGCTCCGTATCGTTTGACTGGCAGCGGCTCTCCAGGATTTCAGACAGGTTCTCGCCCAGTCCTAGTTGTGGGCAGCGAGGGCAGAACCTGGGACCTTCCGCATGCAAGGGAGATGCTCCACGACTGAGCTACAGCCCGTCCCCTTAGAACCCTCTGAATTTCGTGTGCTAAAATATCGCTGACGGAAATTAGCATTCAGTGCTTCACCCACTTTTCCCTCTGGCTAAGCATAACTTAGACTACAGGTATATGGGGCAAAAACTGGCCCAGCAGGCTTCTCTACATGGCCCTCACAGCAACTACCGAGAAGCTCCTCTGTCTGTGTAAGCGAAGATGTTGATCCAACAAGCAACACACATCCCGAATATTCATTTTGAAGTGCAAGGGGCAGACAGCTCTTTTCACAAGCAAATGTATCACCTGTCTTTGAAAGGTTTGTTTACACTGCCACCGATGGCATGTGTCCTCAGATCAGGATCAGACTTATTCAAGTCACTTCCCTAGGAGGGAGGGATTGCTCCCTGGTAGGAGGTGGGGCAGGAGTCAGCTTCACTGCATGAAGCTGGTTTTAGGCTTGGGACACCCAAGGGTGGGATGCTCTTCTGCAGCCTGCTTGGCCCCTTCCTGGGATCTGAACCTCCACCCCGAGCCTCAGGGTCCAGGGGTCCTGATCTGCCCTCCAACAGCATGCCAGGACCTGACCCAGGGTCATCCAGCTCCAACGCTCTGATCACCTCCCAGCCCCCTTCCAAATCCAGCCAACTTCTCCAAGACATCTCCATATGACTCAAGGCTCCCAGAAGGAAATGCAGTCCTCTGGCTGAAAAGCAGTCCCCACCCCTGGTGTCGGTAAAAGAACAGTCACACAACCCATCCAGCTTAGCTTTAGGGGAATAGTCCTGTAAAGTCTGATAGAACAGGCATGTGCCCGTGTGTAAATGGTCTGTGAGATTAACCAGCAATGCCTTAAACAGCACGGGATCGCAATACTTCAAGGACTGCCTCTCCTCATTTGAACCTACCCAGACCCTGTGATTATCAACTGAGGGGCCATCTTCATGCGCTTTCTCCACAGGAGGTCTGGAGGGTGGCAACATGAGAACAGGCCTTTTCTGCAGTGGCTCCCCATTTGTGGAATGCACTCCCCAGGGAGGCTCGCCTGGTGCCATCATTATACACCTTTAGGCAAAAAAAGAATTCTCTTCAACCAGGCCTTTGGCTGATAAAACAATCTATGACTATTTAAATGTATTTGTGGGAGGGGGTTTATTGGGATTTTTTTGTTTTGTTATTACATTGTGTATTTTGTGTTTTCATTTTGCATTTTTATGTTGCAAACTGCCCTGTGATCTTCGGATGAAGGGCAGTAAGTAAATTTATAAATAAAATAAACAAACAAACAAACCTCATTGTCAATGTGCAACACACACTCCATTTTTCTGGCACTCCCTAGCAACAGTTTCCACTAGAGCAGAATTCCTGGTCCAGATATGCTCATCCATGGGGCACTGCCACAAACGCTTTTGCCCCTCTGAAGGCTCTGGAATCTCCCACCAGGTCTACCCCACTGCTGCAACAAGCCTCTTCCAAAACCAGTTGGAAAGCGAGTGAGCAAACAGATTCCATTAAAACATCATCACCACCACCTGGTATGGCAACCAGAGTGCTGGTTCTCCAGAGCCCCAAGGGAATAGCCAAACCGAAAAGCAGCAGGGAAATGTCCTTTTTGTTGAGCTAAATCTGCAGCACAAAACCATTTTGAAAGTACATTTCCATAAGCATAACTGCTCAGAGATGTACACCCACAAGCTATCTTCACCATGGTAGCTACCCACACCAGAGAAGATGGGGATGTCAGAGAAAAGATTGCTATAATGAGCTGGCAGGTGGTGTGTGTGTGTGTGTAGTATAGCTTGAAATGAAGTGGATCTGTTTGCTTTCAAACTGGGAGACTCAGCAAAGGTATGGCGGTGAACTGGGTTTGCTCATTCATTGTCAGCTTAACCTACCGCACAGGGTGGCTGTGAGGACAAAGAGGCATGGTCCTTGTTTGTAGCTCTGTTCTTCTTGGAGAAAATGTCTCTCTGTCTCAGATACTGTTTTATTTTATTTGTTTATTACATTTCTATCTCACCTTTCCTCCAAGGTGTCATATTAGTTATTCTCTCTCTCTAAACAGCCTCTCAAACTTGGGTTCCCTAGATGCTGTTGGACTACAACTCCCATCATTCCTAGCCAGCACAGCCAGTGGTCAGGGATTATGGGAGCTGCAGTTCAAGAACATCTGTGGACCCAAGGTTGAGAAAGGCTGGTCTAGAGCAATGCTATTTTAGAGAAACTGTGGGGGATTAAAATTGTACTAGCTCACAGACGAAGACATCCAGTGTTCATGGGGGAAGGGGCAGACTCAGAAGGGTCACCCATTTACAGAAGATGATGCTAGGGCACTGAACTTTGGCAACATGCCAACTCCTGGCCTGAACCAAGTAGACGCCTCCTGGGAAGAATACCTTTGTCATTTGCTCACAGCATCAGTAAAGACCAACAATGGGGACCTAGGGACCTCCAGACCAGTTCCCTTCATCTCTGAAATCTGGAAGGCTTCCCCAACCCAGAGGCTGACCTCCACTTCATACATTTGCCTCATTTTCCTTTCAACTCTTGGGGCAAAATAGTTTGATGCCCCCTAAGACTTTGTGGGGGAACTGAGTCCTTGTGTGTGTTTCCCTGCTTCAGTCTTCTTACAATCCCCTCCCTTCTCCCATCACCCCCAATCAGATCTATTTGGTTGGCCTGTGTCTCAACAAGGACCAGGCTACAACGGGTTTTGTTTCACTACGTTTCACAGCAAGAGCTGATAAAACACCAGCCCAAGCACTCCACTGGGAGGAAGAAAAATGTAATTTGCGACTCGGGACCTGTGAATTTGCCAGGAGGATTTGTGATTAGAAAAAGTTTCCCCATGTGACGCTCTCATTCTCACTCATTCACTCTTTTCACACACAGGGAGATACATGGTTGGTTTTGTCAGATAAGCAGAAATTGATATTTTTTTATAAGCTGGGGGGGTGAAAATGGGAAGAAATTGCAGAAAGTTCCTTTTCCCAGAAGTAGGAAATCTGACCTCTTCCTTTGAGGAAGGGCCATGGCTCAGGGGGAAGAGCTTCTGTCCTGCATGCAGAACATCCCAGGTTCAATCCCAGGTTTGGCTGGGAAAGACTCATTGGCTAAATTCCTGAAGAGCCACTGCCAGTTAGTATTTCCTTGTGGATCAAAACTGGGTCACTGTCTTATCACACAATTATGGTTAACCCAGTAAATTTTGCTAGGTAAGTTCTCTAAAATTGTTGGCAGAGGGGAGGAACATGCTGAACTAGTTTCAAGTACATACCAGCCATAGGAAAAAAAATGGATTACCAGCAAATCTATATCCCCATCTGCCTACAAAGAGAGTGCAACTGACAAGGCTGTTGAAAGCACTAGACTTTATTGCCTTTTCCTGGTCACCATTTGCAGATTTCTTTAACGTCATGCAGTATCATCATAGCTTTCTTCTACAATACCAACAAGCACATGTCAACAAGAGGCTTCATATCTCCAAAAGTTAGCTGCACTCAAGTCCCATTGATTTCAAATGTTAGTTCACCCGTGAGTCTTCTGATGACCTGCATTTGTGAAGAAATGGCCATAGTTAGCATGTTCACCGACACATTGCGTTGGATCCAAGTTAAGTCAAGCCCCATCTGCACTATACACATTAAAGCAGTAATGTACTGCTTTAAACAGTCGTGGGGAAGAATCCTGTGAACTGCAGCTCATCAAGGGTCCTGACAGTAGTTAAAGAAGGTAAAGGGACCCCTGAGCATTAGGTCTAGTCGTGACCGACTCTGGGGTTGTGGCGCTCATCTCGCTTTATTGGCCGAGGGAGCCAGCGTACAGCTTCCGGGTCATGTGGCCAGCATGGCTAAGCCTCTTCTGGCGAACCAGAGCAGTGCACGGAAACGCCATTTACCTTCCCGCCAGAGCGGTACCTATTTTTCTACTTGCACTTTTGATGTACTTTCAAACTGCTAGGTTGGCAGGAGCTGGGACCGAGCAACGGGAGCTCACCCCGTCGTGGGGATTCGAACCACCAACCTTCTGATCAGCAAGTCCTAGGCTCTGTGATTTAACCCACAGCGCCACCCGCGTCCTCTGACAGTAGTTAGGAGACCCCTATTCACCTCACAGAGTTGCAATTCTCAGTCATTGACAGTGGCAGACTCTGGCAATCTTCGGTAATATGGCGCCCTGAGCAAAGCCAAAATTTGGCACCCCAAAAATGGATCTTCTCAATTATGGATCTTCTCAATTTTGTGCCTCCTCAACTCGGTGCCCTGTGCTGAGGAACCCCCTGCACTACCCTAAATCCAGCAACAGTCCTTAGGAAGAGGGATTGATCACTGAGCACTGTAGCTCTTTGAAGATCTCAGCATTCTTTGGGGGAAGCCATGATTAACATTTCCTGTTGGTTCCACTGCAGCCTAACTTAGCTGAACTTAGTATTTACGTGAGAAGAGGTTTAGCGCACATATTTAGATGTCAGTCAGAAAGTGTGCAGTAAGCAATGTGTGTACATGTGTGAGCACTCTGCACGTACATCCTGTGAACATATGTAAACCAATCATTGCTGTGACTCATGTGGGCTGGATTGTGCTCTCAGCTGCTCTACTTTATCAATACATAGCTTCTGGAACTGCAAACAGGTACCACTTGCTTCTTAAAGAAAGAAAAATCTTCAGTGACCACGATGGCTAGATGCTTCCTTCAATTCAACAATGTTTGATCCATTCCAAAACAGAAGGAAACCACTGAAGTGGGGGAAGAGATTACTTAGGTTTGTCCAGGAGGCATGTGCGTAAAAACTGGTGCAACACTTTCAGAACAAGCAAGCACGGATCTGTGCCTTTACTGGGGAGTCTGACGGGAGGCATGCAGCTTGCTAATAGAAAGCCCGCAGGTTTCTTTAAAAAGAGGGGCAGAGAGTCCCAAACTCAGTGTGAAGCAACACAGAAATAAATCACAGTTGCACCGAGATCCGAAGGGGAGGAAAAAGAGGAGGCAAGACTCAGTCTCCTCAAAAGGCTGCCAGCTAAGTTCGGCTCTCCCATCTTTTCTTTAGTGTCGCTGTGTTGTTTTTTTTAGGAAGCAGAGAAGCCCATTAGGCCTCAAACAACTTGATTGTGTTCAAGGAAGGCAGAAGGATGGCTCTCCCGCCACCCAACTTGGCTTCCGAGATTTTCATCACGTTAAAGAGATGGGGGGACAGGACTGCCAACATAGATCAGCAAACGTTTCGCCTCAGTAATTCTTTACAGGAAAAAAAGCAGCAACAACCACCTCCCGGCCAGCACACTCTGCTCAGGAAGGCGACGCAATTCCACAGAGATATTAGGAAAGCAGACTGAAAAGGCAAGGAATTGGGTGGGGGAAGATAGACCCAGTATCAAGCACAAAACACAGCCTCTTGATCAACTTTGTCCTTTGCCACAGAAGAAGGAGAGAAGGAGAGAGAAGAGGGGAAGCAGCATTCATTAACTTTTTTTTACAAATGCTTTGATCCAGAGTTACTGCACTGGAGAGAGAGAGTACAAAACTGAAGTAACAGGAAAGGGGGGTGCAATACTATAATAACCCCTAAATCCCTTAATTTAATAAAGGGGGGGTTCCAGTCTGAGGAGGTTTCCCACTGCATCTCTGATTGAGTTACCAGCTCTGTTTTCTTTTCCTTGATCACACGTATATTTTATTTATTGTAATTAAAAGAATTCACATGCATCTCAAAGTGACTTACAAAGCTTTGAAGTACAGTGGTACCTCGGGTTACATACGCTTCAGGTTACATACGCTTCAGGTTACAGACTCCGTTAACCCAGAAATAGTACCTCTGGTTAATAGCTGTCAACTTACAGATTTGAAAATAAGGGACCAGCAGCCTTGAAAATAAGGGACCAGCAGCCAAAATAAGGGAACTGCAGCCTCACCTGTTCCAGGCACTCCAGTCTTCCTGTCCTCCTGCAGTCTGGTCAAACTCATGCTGGTAGCTTCGAGAACACTGTCCAACCAACTTTGTAACCAGAGGTTCAACTGAACAGAATCTGAATCACATGTACCACAAGGCCTATGCAGCCTCAACTTAAGATGGTTCCCCGGCCTGGCTTTGCACTGCAAAGTTTGCAGCAGCACGTGCAACAAAATGGCACCCAGCATTCAAAAAACCCCTCAGCTTGCATTAACTAGCCACACACAAGGCATTAACTAGCCACACACAAGGCATGCAAGCTCCACCCCCCAGTCGTTCTTAGACTTCTTATTGGGTGAGCAACACAGCCAAGCAACACAGTTGGAGCCTCCCTGGCTGGCAGGGAGGGAGGGAGAGGAGCTGCTTCCTTTGAAATTTAAGGGACATCATTTAAGGGACATTTAAGGGACATCCATCAATAAGGGACAGCAGCAGGACATGGCGCTGGAATAAGGGACTGTCCCTTCAAATAAGGGACACTTGACAGCTATGGTTAAGAACTTTGCTTCAGGATGAGAACAGAAATCGTGCTCCAGTAGCACGGCGGCAGCTGCAGGCCCCATTAGCTAAAGTGGTGCTTCAGGTTAAGAACAGTTTCAGGTTAAGAACAGACCTCTGGAACGAATTAAGTACTTAACCTGAGGTACCACTGTACACATTTTATTTTCAAACACAGATGGAAACACTGAGAAAGAAAAACCTTGGAGCAGTGGTTCTCAAACTTTTTTCCTTGGGCCACACTTTCAGAATAAATATTTGCTTGTGCCACACTGAATATTTTATTGATAAGAAATACATTGGGACACAAAAAGAAGCAACTCCTAGCAGTGCTTGATTTATAACATAGAACTTTGTTTTTGTATGCCACAACAGCAGCAAGGATCCTTATTGCAAAGTATTGGAAGACACCAGATCTACCCACTTTGGAAGAATGGCAGATGAAAATGACAGACTACATGGGACTGGCAGAGATGACGGGCAGAATCCGAGACCAGGAGAAGGAGACAGTGGAAGAAGATTGGAAGAAATTTAAAGACTATCTTAATAAATACTATAAGATTAATGAATGTTAGATTGACAGGGGTTTAAAAATAATGTGGTTTTCAGAGATCTTGATCAAGAAAAGGAATGGAATTAGTAAAAAAAAAACTCTTGGGAAATAAGGGAATGGATTTGCTGATTGGATAACGAAATTAGAATACAAAACGGGGAGGTATGAGGAAGTCGGGGAAAATAGGTTGAGAAAATAAGGTTTGAAATTATACCTGTTGTTTTTTGTTTGTTTTGTTTTTATTGTTGTTTGTATTTGTATGTTCTTATTGGAAATTTTAATAAATATCATTAAAAAAAAGATTTATAACATAGAACACAACTACTTTGTAATATGATCATGGGACATCCAGAAAGTTAAAAAAAAATGACGCTACATAAGACCAAGAATCATTCCCAAAATATAATTATGAATGAGCCCCTTACCTATGTACCTTAAGTCTGTATACAAACTCAATGAGAGGTGTGAGCTTGCTTTTGCCAGGTAATCTCCTTTATTTTAGGTCTAATTTGAGACAAACAAACTCTCATCTCCTCATCAACACAAAGAATCCTTTCCCTTTTCTGACCTTTTATAAGCCCATCCTGGCTTATAAAAGCTAGCCGGGAAGGACTGGGCGATGGGCTTCGTGGGGTGGTGAATGCTTCCCTCCGTGAGGGAGCCTTCCCAGACCCGCTGAAAGAGGCGGCTATTAAACCGCTTCTTAAAAAACCATCTTTAGATGCGGCCACGATGGCCAATTATCGCCCAGTCTCAAACCTTCCATTCTTGGGCAAGATGATTGAGCGAGTGGTTGCTGAACAACTCCAGGCACGCCTGGAAGAAGCGGACCATTTGGATCCCTTCCAGTCGGGATTCAGGCCTCATCATGGGACTGAAACTGCCTTGGTCGCACTGGCTGATGATCTCCGGCGGGCTAGGGACAAAGGTGAGAGCTGTTTCCTAGTTCTGCTGGATCTCTCAGCGGCGTTTGATACCATCGACCATGACATCCTTCTGGACCGTCTTGAGGGGCTGGGAGCTGGGGGCACTGTCATACAGTGGTTCCGCTCCTTCCTCCTGGGCCGTGTTCAGAAAGTGGTGGGGGGGGATGAGTGTTCAGACCCCTGGGCTCTCACTTGTGGGGTGCCCCAGGGTTCTGTCCTCTCCCCCATGCTTTTCAACATCTACATGCAGCCTCTGGGAGAGATCATCAGGAGGTTTGGGCTGGGTGTTCATCAGTATGCAGATGATACCCAGCTCTACCTCTCTTTTAAATCAGAACCAGTGAAGGCGGTGAAGGTCCTGTGTGAGTGTCTGGAAGCGGTTGGAGGATGGATGGCGGCTAACAGATTGAGGTTGAATCCTGACAAGACAGAAATACTGTTTTTGGGGGACAGGAGGCGGGCAGGTGTGGAGGATTCCCTGGTCCTGAATGGGGTAACTGTGCCCTTGAAGGACCAGGTGCACAGCCTGGGAGTCATTTTGGACTCACAGCTGTCCATGGAGGCACAGGTCAAATCTGTATCCAGGGCAGCTCTTTACCAGCTCCATCTGGTACGTAGGCTTAGACCCTATCTGCCTGCAGACTGTCTCGCCAGAGTGGTACATGCTCTGGTTATCTCCCGCTTGGACTACTGCAATGCGCTCTACGTGGGGCTACCTTTGAAGGTGACCCGGAAACTACAACTAATCCAGAATGCGGCAGCTAGACTGGTGACTGGGAGCGGCCGCCGAGACCATTTAACACCGGTCTTGAAAGACCTACATTGGCTCCCAGTACATTTCTGAGCACAATTCAAACTGTTGGTGCTGACCTTTAAAGCCCTAAATGGCCTCGGTCCAGTATATCTGAAGGAGCGTCTCCTCCCCCATCGTTCTGCCCGGACACTGAGGTCCAGCTCCGAGAGCCTTCTGGCGGTTCCCTCACTGCGAGAGGCCAAGTTACAGGGAACCAGGCAGAGGGCCTTCTCGGTAGTGGCACCCGCCCTGTGGAATGCCCTCCCATCAGATGTCAAAGCGATAAACAACTACCTGACATTCAGAAGACATCTGAAGGCAGCCCTGTTCAGGGAAGTTTTTAATATGTGACATTTTAGTGTATTTTTCATCTCTGTTGGAAGCCGCCCAGAGTGGCTGGGGAAACCCAGCCAGATGGGCGGGGTACAAATAATATATTATTATTATTATTATTATTGTCAGAATTTATAATCCCTGTTCATAACAATATCTGGTGGAGAACTGTAGAAGACTAGGCAATGCTCTTGGAGAAAAGCATGGATACTGGTTCTGCCTGTATACCCAAAATAAATTGTTTTGATCCTATACTACACTACCTTGAAATGTTTACATGTTTCCTTGGTTGTCCTTGAATCTTCCTGCCACACTTGCCCTGCCCTCCTGCCACGCCAGTGTGGCGCACCGCACCCTTTGAGAACCACTGCCGTAGAGCCATGCTCACAGGGCAAAGGCCTCACAACCATCTTCCCCCCAAATCCTCAGGGCAACATCCACGGTTCTCCCACACTTACTCACGTCGGCCCTGCAAGGTGAGCTTCGAAGAGAGACAGGCCCAGTGCCAGGCAATGAGCTTCACACCTGTGTCCAGGTGGGAGCCTGGCTCTCCCTCCCACACTCTTAACCGCTACCCCAAGTCAGAAGCACACCTGGAAGCAACACACCTACAGGAGCCTCCTTTGAAGACCAGCTTCCATATGTTTGTTTATTCAACAAAATCTATATATGCTTGATTGGTCTGACTCACTCTAAGGCAGCTTCCTATGTTCTCTGCCCAGGTGCTGATTACACAAATATGTGCAAAGCATCACTCCTTTTTTTTGTGGGAGGAAAGGGCCACAGCTCAGCTGCAGGGACTTTCTGCATGCTAGGCAATCTCCAAGTTAGGAAGGAATCGTGTCTGAAACACTGCAGAGCTGCTGCCAGTCCGTGTGGGCAGTACTGAGCTAGATGAACCAAATGGCCTAACTCAAAAGAAAGCAGAGTCCAATGTTCCTATAGAGCAGGGTCCGGGGGCGGGCTTTCTCTGTGGTAGTTTCTCGCCAACAGAATGACCTCCCCTCTGAGGTGTGCCTCACCACAACATTGCTTTTCTTCCAGCAACAGGTGGAGATGGGCCTCTTTGTCCAGGATTTTATGGTGAACTGACACAGACACAGACATTGGATAGAAATTGCTTTCCTTTGCTTTTTCCAGCAGGGGTTCCATTGATTTCTAACTTAGTTGTGGGATTTGTTGTTTCACTCCGAGGGTCATCTAGTCCAAACCCCTGCAATGCAGGAATCTTTTGCCCAATGTGGGGTTTGAACCCACAATCCCGAGATCACGCAGCAACATCTGGAGGCCCAAGGTTCCCCACGGCTGCTATGGGGCACCTCAAAGTGGTTTACAATTCTGCGCAGTGCTTTTTTTCTTTTAAAAAAGAACGTTTAGGAGTACAGTCATACCTCGGGTTGAATATGCTTCATGTTGAGCGCATTCGAGTTGCGCTCCGCAGCAACCCGGAAGTAACAGAGCGTGTTACTTCCGGGTTTTGCCGCTCATTCTTAATTTAATTTTAATTTCCTTTATTCGACCGATAGTCAGAAATAAAACACAGAAATAAAACACAATACAGAATTATAAACTAAAACATCATAGGGGTACATGAATAAGGTAGGGCCACAGTACTAAACCTCTCACAGATAACCCACATCAAGGCATTCAATTGTATGTTTCCGACGCTTGAGTGCCAGGAAAAGGAATTTAGCCACTGACAAAGTTGTTTTCCTAGAAGACTTCTTTAGCAGATATGCTGTCTGCTTTCCTCTTTGTCGGGGACTAAGCTGGGGTAAGTATGGGGTTATAAGATACTGTCTTAAATCGTTGTAGAAGGGACAGCTCAGTAAAATGTGCTCTGTGGATTCTACCTCACCCAACGCACAATGGCATAATCTCTGGTCATATGGGACTCCTCCATATCTTCCCTTCAGAACCGCCGAGTCAAGAACATCCAGCCTAGCCGCGGTAAATAGTCTGCAGTATTCCACGTAGTGGATATCCGCCAGGTAGCGAGCTGGAGCAGCTCGGTACATCTGCTCCTCGCATGCGCAGAAACGGCGAAAAGCGACGCGCGCACAGACGTGCCATCACTAGTCACATTTGCTTCTGGATGCGGACGGGGCTGGAACAGATCCCGTTCGTATCCCGAGGTTCCACTGTTACTCTCATTTTCCTACTCATATTGAAATACAGTCATACCTTGGGTTGAAGAAGCTTCAGGTTAAGCATTTTCAGGTTGTGCTCCGCTGCGACCCAGAAGTAACGGAACGCGTTACTTCCGGGTTTCACCACTCGCGCATGCGCAGCTGGTCAAAATGGCGTCACGCGAATGCACGGAAATGGCAAATTGCGACCCACGCAGATGCAGGTTGCGTTCGCTTCAGGATACGGACAGGGCTCCGGAACGGATCCCGTTCGCATCCAGAGGTACCACTGTACTGCCCCTCAATGAAACTTAGAATCACAAAATGTTTAGGGGTATGTGTGCCCCTGCGTCCCCTCAGAAAAAAGCACTGATATTTTGATCGAAATAAATAATAATAATAAAATGTCCGGTAGCACCTTAGAGACCAACTAAGGGAGATACTTTGATGAGTGTTTTTGGGTAGTTTGCTTTACGTCCAGGAACCTTTCAGTAAAGAATAGATTATGCAGAGAGAGGGGGGGGGGGAGAGAAGGGAGATGAACTTACCTGGAAGATGTTTCAGACAAAGAGCACCTTGTGGTTCCCCCAGATTTTGTGAACCTTTACAATAAATGCAATGGAAGTCCTTCTTCCATTGCCACAGGCTCGATATCATCTTTGCCCTCAATGCATACACACACAAAATACTCACACGGCATCAAAGTCACAGGCATGCACACACACACCCTCCCAAGGACCAAAACCACAACAATCAAAGCCTGCACACAAGCAACACTAAAAGCCATTCATCTCTCTTGGACCCCAGGATGAAAAGATACAAACAGGTGCAGCCCTGAAGCTACAGAAGAGCAAAACAAGGTTTCACCTCCCCGGTGGGTAAGATCAATGGTCTATCAAGCTGAGAGTTTTCCAGGCTTCTGATAGTGGCTCAGTGTGGGCTGGGGGTTTCCTAAATTCTAAAATAAAAATAAAAATGGGATGTGCAATGCTTTTACACTCTCTCAGAATTTGGCTGTAAGAGGCAATAAGTCATTGCTCTCAGAGGTGCCCTTTGCCCTATTTTTTGTTAATGAAAAAGGTGTGCTTCTGTTGTAAGAACACTTCTCCGGAAGATAAAAGTGCCTTATACTAACTACTCTGACTGGCAGAAGCTCTCCAGGCTGCCATGCAGATGGCCTTCCCCATCACCTGATATTCAAGCCTTTATTTAAAAACAAAAACAAAAAAATATTATTACATGTCAGGGATTGAACCTGTGACCTTCTGCATGCAAAGCACATGCTCAGCCGTTGAGCTCTCTGCCTGCTGCATCATGTAATGTTGTGGCAAAGCAGGGAGACAAGGACACACTAATCCCCAATTAAATCAAACCAATAATCCCAGATCCCTTGCAGACAACCAGCTTATTGAGCATTTGTTTGCACGTTTGCAGGGAGGTTAGGCAATGTCGCCTATTTATTGAACATTCATTTTGATTTGTTAGCAGGGAGGTTAGCTTGATGTTGCATCAAGCTAAAGTTATCCCACACTGTTCCTTCACCACTTCATTTATTGCAAAAAAAAAAGCTGTTGGGGAGCAGGTTTCAAACCAACTATGATTCTGGAGCCTGATTTTGCCACACTGTGGCTGAATCCCACCAGAAAATAGCTATAGTCTTCAAGTGCCCCTTGCGTAGACAAAGCCAGCGCAATTTCTATATCAAAATCCATGCAGCTCCAATTCTCTTTTTTAGAAATATCCTTCGCTAATAAAATCAGGGTGTAAAAACTGTTGGTATCTGTTTGACTATACAAAGTAAAGGAAAAGTAATAATGATTTTTTTTTTAAGCAGCGATGATTGAATATGTCAATATCAGATTCCCTGAATTTCTTTATTTTCTAATCTTCAGTTCAGTTCTTCACATTTTCTACGTCAGTTTGCAATCTTTTTCTTTCAAGTCCTCATTAAAAACTTGATTGATTAGTGCAAATTCATCTTAATATATGCATTTTTGTATGCAGATTTGTATACACATTTTTGCAAAGAAATTACCCCTAATAAATGCACATTTCCATTATTTTCATTAATTTACACATTTATAGGCACACTTTTATGGATTTTGTACACGTTACTTAGCTGGAGAAGTGCGCTGAAAAAGTCAGAGAAGGGTGAGTTTTTATTGTTTCAGAAAGTGCAAATTAAATTTTTCTTCTTCTAGACACAAACTAAATCAGATTTCTCCTCCATTGTCGTTTGAAAAGACCAAAACAAAACCCAGAAATAGCCTCCCTGCTCTGCAAAGAAACTCAGCAAAACACAAACTCTCAGATGCCAAACTCAAATAACAGTCATTGCATTGAAAGATGTCATTGTAAACTCCAGTCCTCTGGGAATCATCACCCACAACCTACTGAACACAGTGGTCAAGCTGTGCATTACAACTGAGGGACTTGGAGACACGTATACACAAGCAAACCTGAACAATCACTTTGTGGATGGAGGAGTTTGCAGAGAAAGGGTCGTGAACAGGGAATGCACACTTCTGACCTCCTGCCCTGCCATTCCTGTTGGAAATTTGCAAGCCTAGAGAGGGCCCTGTTCAGAGAAGGCAGCAGCAGAGGTGGTCCGCCATGCAGCCTTGGGGTAAAGAGAAAGGAGATGGTATATTTTCCTTGCTGGGAAGTCTTCATATTTCTTTACCCCCACCCCCAGAGAAGTTCCCAGACAACAGCACATTCTAGCCATTCTGCAGCACAGTTCAGAGACCTCACTGGGCACTTAGGTTACTAATCTGAGCCTTTGGCTTAACCCATCCCCACACCAAGCAGACATCTGAGTCCATTTGCAGCTTGGATGTGCATTTACTAAGATGCCACCTCTGCTCCGATCCACAGGACACGCATCCAAGGAAATGGACACAGGATTTCCGCTGTAACGGAACAGAAGCATTAAAAGAATAAACCTGCAGCTGCGCTTGTGGGCTGCGGCTCAGTGGTACAGCATCTAGGTCCCACATAGGGGTGGGAATGTCCCCTGCCTGAAACCCCAGAGTATTGTCCAGGACAAGACTGGACTGGGTGACCAATGGTCTGACTCCATATAAGGTGACTTCCTCTCATCAGGAAAAAAACTTTTTGGCAGTAAGAACTGTTCAACCTTGGAAGGTGGTGGACCTTCATTGGAGGTTTTTAAGCAGAGGTTGGATGGATCTCTCATAGATGCTTCAGTTGAGATTCCTGCATAGCAAGGGGTTGGACTAGAGGACCCTACAATTCTATGATTATTTCATATTCACCTCTGGTTGCTTCTCACTTCCTTCCTTTAAATTTGGGTTGCAAAGCCAAGAGACTGCCATCGGCCTTTGGTTATGTCACCCCGAGTGGCTGGGGCAATCCAGCCAGATGGTTGGGGTACAAATAATAAAATTGTTGCTGCTGTTACTTTGTGAACATTCATGTTCATGATATCAGAGAATCACAGAATTGGAGAGTTGGGTATATCTACATGCACACATGCACAAATAAAGATGGGTGGACGTGTCCCTCTGCAGACATTCTTCGTGGGTAAGAAAAGGTAACATGTCTCCAAGACCTGCCAATAAGACTGCACTCCTGACTAGGAAACAAGTCCTGCTGAACTCAACGGAGTTTACTTCTGAGTAAACATGTTTGGGATAAGGCTGTCAATCAGGCATGTAGACCCTTAAGGCCAGAGTCAGCTTGCATAGTTCAGGATATTGTCTCCCAGGGTCAGCTGTCCCCAGCTGCAAAATGGGAACAGGCATTGCAAATCAAGACTTGCAAGGGTTACTCCACTGAAACCAGGAGAGGTTTGCTTCTGAGCAAACAGGGTTACCAAGCGCCTTATAAAAAAATGTCACTGGAAAAGATGGTGAGCATCAAAAGAGTCTGACTATTCCTTCCTTGCCCTCACTCTAGTCTCGGTGTGGTTTCTTCTTCTTCTTCTTCTTCTTTAATCAAATCAGTGTGATTTCAAGGGGGAAATTTATAACAAGGTTGCCACCTTACACAGGAAGTCACCTAATGCCAAGTCAGAATCCTGGTCCATCTAGTTTAGCCTTGTCTACACTGGCTGGCAGCAGCTCTCCCCGGGTTTTGGACAGGGTCTCTCACAGCCCTGTCTGGAGATTCCATTGACTGAACCTGGGACCTTCCATCAGGCAAAGCCACAAGCCCTAGACCGAAGCATTTCTCGAAACCCAGGCTCGAACCAGGGACCTTTAGATCTTCAGTCTAACCCTCCCCCAGCTGAGCTATTTTGGCAGATGACACCTTATCCCCTGCACTTTTAAGAACAGCCTGTCAGGGAGGACAAAACTCTAGTCTGAAGCAGAAATCAGTGCACCTAGGCTAGCTTTATTTCCAAGAACAGTAGCCAGAGATGGGGACAGCTTCACCTGTTGAATTTCGGCTTCGCCATGTACGGGGGAGGTGGGAGTGGCACCCTTAATTGCCGGAGATATGAGATGACGCTAAGGCAGCAATTTTCACACGTGTGGGTGGGAAGGAAGAGACAGACAGACATGACAACTGGGGAGCTAGCTGAGCATGGAAGCGATGGAGGTTCTGCATCCACCTTTCCGCTCTGCCCGTAGGCAAGAGAGCTTCTCATGACCTCAGTCCACCATGTGTGATAGGGGGATAATAAAACTGACCCAACTTACATGGGTTGTAAGCAAGATAAGCATCAACAACTAAGGCTCTTGGGACCTAGCTGAGATTCCTCCATTGCTGGGGGATGGACTAAATGACACCCCCCCCCCCGGATCCCTTCCAACTCTACAATCCTAGCATTATAATATAGTTGCATCGTGGCTTCACTTTCTGCAGAGAGCGGGATGTATTCAAGGCTACACATACTAAATCATAGAAATTAATGGACATGACTAACTTGGGTCCATTCATTTCACTGGGTCTACTTTGAGCAGAACTGAATTGGCTGGGGCCCCACTGTCTATTTCTGTATCACAAGGCTCTGACCTAGACGCGACTTTCAGACCTACATGAGAGAAAAAGAGCATCTTTAGCATGTGCAGAGTGCATGCCCCCCTCTCACCAAAGGCAGCCTATTATATACCCAAGGACTTAGTTTGCTGGTTTGTGGGGAGTTTGGGGCACACATCTCACCTTTAAAAAGAAAAACACATACACATCGTCCAGTTCACTCCAAGGCATCCTAAAATAAAACTCTGAAAGCGACACACAATGACTCTGGAAGGCAAAAAAAATACACTCCATATTTGCAAAGTGCATTTTGCAGGTGGGGAAAAGATGACTAATGACTCCAAAAGGCAGACAGGCACACACACACACACACGCCCACCAACACACCCCTTTCTCTTGCGTTCAGCTTTGCCTGCAAATGAAAAAAAAAAACTTCTGGGGGAAAAAAATTTAAAAAAGAACTTTCAGGTTAAGAGTCAAACTTTTTGCGTCTTACCTGCGCAGAGAAGGGCCCCGAGCGCCAACAGCAGAAAAAAGCCTTTGGAAAGCGTCGTTCCATGCCCAGGAGAAGTCATGGTGAGGGCTTCGAAAAGGCAGGCAAGCAGTTGCGAGAAAAAGATGCACGACGGCAAAACTCCTCCAAAAAAAAAAACCAACACCCACAGCCACACCGGCAGGTCTTCCTGGTTGCGGGGCGGGGTGGGGACCAACAAATATTTTATTTTATTTAAACCGTATTTCAGATTTGGGCTCTTTTTCAACCGGCAGGCATTTCTGGAGTCCGCCTTCCAACCTGCTTGCAGTCCATATAATCCAAAAAACTACCTGTGCTTTTTTTAAAAGAGGGGGGGGGATGAGGGATTTGCTCAGCGGCTCCGAATCGAACCCAAGAAAGCGATTCGAGAGAGCGCTTTCCCCCCTTCACTCCTCGCTAGAAGAAGAAAAGTGGGGGGGCGGGGGAGGAGACGTGGAAGGTGAAATTAAATCCCAAATGAAGCTTTCCCTTTAAAGAAATAAATAAAACCGTGAAAGCAGCAGCAGCAGCAAAAAGAGAGAGATAAAAATAGACTTCGATCTTTTGCTTCGAAGAATCGGGGTCCCGGTCAGGTGCGCTCCTCCGCTTGCACCCCTAAAATTCAAGCTGTGCCCCCTCCAGATCGCCTCCAAACATTTGGGGTTTCTTCTGCCGCCGCCGCCTCCTCCTCCTCCTCTTCCTCCGCCCTCCCCACCCCCCAAAATAAACACACCACCACCCGGGCAGAGCTTCTCCTTCCGACTCCGGAGCAGCTCCTTCTTGGCTGCAGCGGCGGCGGCGATCCGGATTGCCAGGCGCGCCGGGTCTTTAGCGCAGCTCGGCGCCGGCTGCCTCGCGGGGACTTTGCCCGATGCAACTGGTCGGCTGGCTCCTCCATGCCTCTCCCATTTTCCACGCACAGGCGCCCCCACTCCACCCCCAATTCCTCGCCCCCTTTAAAAATGCAATTAAATTAGATTTAGGGGGGTGGGAATAAATGCCGGGGAAAGGCGCTCACAGCTTGGCTGCTGACTGATTCAAACTCCTCTCTCTCTCTCTCTCTTTTTCTCTCTCTCCTAAAAAGCCGGAGATGAGTGGGATGGCATGGAAAGGGGGGGGGGGAGGGAGGGGAAAGAGCTGCGATTGACAAACTATCTTAGCCAATCTCCTTGCCTGGGGGAGGACAGCCTGGAGGGATCAGGGGGGGGGAGAAAGAGATGAAGGCTTGTCTAGGTTTCCCCTCCCCCCTTCCCCAAACCGGTCTCACATTTATTCTATTTTATTTTATTTCAAGGGGGGCGGCTTTCTGGATGACAGCGATGAAAACAAAACGGAGTCGGAGAGGAAATCGCAGGCAGAGAAGGGCTGCCGCTCCGGGTTTGCTCTGCGTCGTGTGAACGCGTGACGCGGTTCGTTCGTTGGCAAATAGAGCGAGCGCCGGCTGCTTGACTTCCAGAGAAGGAAACAGGCGGCCGCGGCTGATCGGCGCTGCAGGAGGGAGGCAGGGTCAGGCCTGCTCAGCTGGAATCAAGAGGAGAAAATCTGGCTGAGCTCCATTCGCTTCAGCGGGTTTACTCTGAGTAGAATTTGGTTGCAAACTTGAAAGAAAAGAGTGGGAGCTTTGCAAAGGACAGCTCTGAGCCCTTGCGCTGTTTTGCTCAGGAGTGAGCTTGCAGCGGACACAGCGGGACAAAGTAAAGCCTTCAGGTGGGAGCAGCATGGGTGTGGGGCTTGTGTGTATGGGAAGCTGGAGAGCAGGCCATAAAGGAGGCAGGCTGGAGATGGAGGGAGAACGCTGAGCCTGAGTATCAGAGTCTGCAAAAGCCCTCTGTTGGATCCCCACCATCTCCCGGTGGGGCTGGGAGTGCCTTGAGGCCAAAGACCCTGGCTCAGTCCCACTGTGCTGTAGACTTATTCCCAGGGAAGGGTGCAGCCTCAGATCAGAGTCAATGCTCCTTCTCTATGCACACGTCACTTTGGGAATGTCAGTCTCATTGAACACAGTGAGGTTTACTCCCAAGTAAGCAGGCATGGAAGTGTAACAGCAATTCTGCATCTTTAGATCGTGCCGCACGGGCGTCATCCCCTACAAAAAGCCTTGCAAGGTGAGCAACTTGCAACTCCTGACCCAACTGGCTCTACCATTAGACAGAGTGAGGCAACTGCTTCAGGTAAAAGATGATTGGGAGCAGCCACCCCAGATATTCACCTCTGCTGGACGGCACAGCTGTGGGTCCCCCAGGAGGCCTCATTCCCATGAGAGTTCATGTTCATTTCTTATTTATTTTGCATGCATTTTGTACCCCTTATCCAGTGCTTTTCTTCTAGACCACAGAGCCTAGGACTTGCTGATCAGAAGGTTGGTGGTTCGAATCCCGTGACGGGGTGAGCTCCCGTTGCTTGGTCCCTGCTCCTGCCAACCTAACAGTTCGAAAGCACGTCAAAGTGCAAGTAGATAAATAGGTACCACTCTGGCAGGAAGGTGAATGGCGTTTCCGTATGCTGCTCTGGTTCACCAGAAGCGGCTTAGTCATGCTGACCACAGGACCTGGAAGCTGTACGCTGGCTCCCTCAGCCAATAAAGTGAGATGAGCGCTGTAACCCCAGAGTTGGCCACGACTGGACCAAATGGTCAGGGGTCCCTTTACCTTTACCTTTTTACTCACCGTGAAGTTGTTACAGTAAGTGCCACATTTTAAACCACCACTTTTCTTCTAGAAAAAAATGGTGCCGGTACTTCATACCCTTGTGTACCTCCAGAAAAAAAGCACTGCTCTTATCTAAGTGATTCGCAAAACCTCAAGGACCACCTCTCCCCACAGGATCATCCTCTAAGGCCTTTTCTGCAGTGGCTCCCCATTTGTGGAATGCTCTCCCCAGGGAGGCTCGTTGGCATCAGGCAAAAACCTTCCTGTAGAACCAGGCCATTGGCTATTAAACAATCAATGGAAACCAGTTTGTAGGAGGGGGTTATTAGCTTTTTTTGTTGGTTAGTCGGTTGTTGTTTTATTTCATTGTGTATTTTGTGTTTCCATTTTGTATTTCTATGCCGTGAACAGAGCGGAATATAAATTTAATAAATATGTGTGTTACATTCCTAACTACATGTGTATGAGATCACAGCCTTAGTCACGTTTTGGAGTGGTGGGGGCTGGAATTTAGGGCAGGGGCTAGGGCATCTATCAGCAATGGACCCTGCTATGTCCCTAGCAGCTGCCCTGGCCCTGAGCAAAGGTCCCAGGCAGGGATATTATATAGAGAGATGGGGTGCAAGGTCCTAGCAGAGAGGCTTGAAAGTATGGCTTTTGTGCAGGATCCAGGAGTTGACAGGAAGCCAATGTCAGGATTTAAGTTGGGGCATTGCATGACTGGAATTGCACGAGAGGTGAATGATCTCGGCTGCAGAGTGCTGGAGAGAGAGTAGGCAGGCAGGTGTAATTATTGCCTCCTCCGTTCTGCTTTTAAAGAGAGATGGCCAAGCAACAGCCGTGGTTTTCTTTTATTTTGTTTCCCTGATACTGCTATTCCCGGAAATGCACAAAGCGTCTTTGTGTACGAACCCTGTTAGGTAAAACCCATCTGTTTCAAAGCCTGTTTCTTGGGGCTACCTGAGTGAGAGCTCCATCCACCAGCCACTCTCCCCTTCATGTATCCATAATATGATCAGCAGTCTGTCACTTTGCTGTGCCCCCCACCCCACCCACCGCACCCCCCAGATCTCAAAGGCCTGGGTAGCACACAGGACATTGAATGCAGTTCAGAACCCCGAGAGCCTAGACTGTTTGACACAGGATGCGCAGTGAAGTTGTATCCCATGGCAGATGGTTATCTCTACATTTTTAAATAAATAACATGTCTACTTCTCCTGTCACAATTACATTTCCAGACCATAAAAGACAATGCAGTACAAAATGAAAATGTGCAGTAGTTGTTTTTGTTTTTTAATTTGCAAATATAACAAGAAAAATGTTTTATAAAACATTTGCAGAGGACATTAATAAGAATATTGAATCAGTCCCATTAATACAGGCACTCTGGTGGCCCAAATAGGTACCTAAAAGAGATCAACAATTATGTCATTAGCAGCGAGTGCCCAGGAATTTGTGGAAACCAAAAAATATTGTGAGTTTTAAGTGGATAACGTAATTTGCGTTTTTGGACCTGTCAACGCCAAACGTCGGGCGAAGTCACAACAAAATCACACTTTGGTCCAACGAGTTGAGTTTATATAAACAGAAATACAGCTAAAAATCCAAACACACCCGAAGTAATGAATAGTCAAAATAAACTACAGAAACCTTTAAAATGTGCATCACACCACAGTGTACGCCAAGGTGAATGGAAAGATTTTTGAAAGGGTAATTTAGTGGCAAATTCAGAAGTGCTGGACCTCAGCGTGTCAGATTTCATCAGTACAGACAGGTATTATATACCCAGAAAAAGTAGGAGCCCCTACCACAGTCCCAATTTATTAGGTTCAACAGACAGTATGTAGAATACTGAGATGGCAAAGGGCTGTGTAGCAGTCAGCATGTTGGGGTTTAGCTTCACATTCCTGATCATCCATGTGGCAGGACGACTGCTGCTGCCGCCGCCATTGGTGTGGAACATTTTTAGGTCCAACAGCCACATTTCCTTCTGGGGGGCCCCACATGCCAATGTGGGGTGGGGGCCTGTGGCAAAAACGGGTGGGTCAACAAATATAAATGTTACCTTTGCACACAGAGTCCCAAAGAAAGACGTGCTCTCCCATGCTCTCCTCCCCAACATGTTTGCTCTCGTGTCTCAGCGACGTCTACTATGGCTTGGTCATGTCCACAGAATTGAAGGCAGCAGGATCCCCAAGGATGTGGTCTGTGGGGAGGTGGCTTCAGGCACCAACTTGTTGGTAGACCAACTCTGTGTTACAAAGATGACTGCAAATGTGCCTCGAAGGCTGACAGCATCAACGCTGCCGTGTGGGAATCCCTTGAAGACGACTGCAGTGCCTGGAGACAGGCATTCTGGTTGTGTATCCATAGCAGTGGCCAGAGGAGGCATGACTGCCGGGAGGAGCACAGAGAGAAGAAACACCATGGTACATCTGCAGCGACACAACCTTCAGCTGCTCCAGCTCCAACGAAACATGTCTCTCCCATATTGGTCTCTACAGCCACATCAGGCTCTACAACCTTCTAACAGTTTGATTTCACCCGCAAAGGCGCACTCCTCCACTGCCTATCAAGACAGAGGGATGCCAAGCAGACAAGGTGTGAACAGGGAACCAGGGAAGTATGGTTAGTATGGGTGGCAGGCAGTTCCTTGGCACTGGGATGAGATGCCCACAAGGGCCCTGGCTCAGGCGGCACCGGTCCTGTGGGATCTAACAGTGGTCCAGCATTGGGGTTGCGGGTCCCCTAGTCACCAGCACCAGGCTCAGACACCGGGGAACTGGATCAGCCTGTGACACTGTAGCCTCCAGCTTGGAGTGCTGCTGGACCAGAGGCTCAGACCAGCTCTGTTGAACTCAGTGGGTTCAGCTTGGGAAACATACAGTGGTACCTCGGGTTACAGACGCTTCAGGTTACATACGCTTCAGGTTACAGACTCCGTTAACCCAGAAATAGTACCTCGGGTTAAGAACTTTGCTTTAGGATGAGAACAGAAATCACACGGCGACAGCGGGAGGCCCCATTAGCTAAAGTGGTACCTCAAGTTAAGAATAGTTTCAGGTTAAGAACAGACCTCCAGAACAAATTAAGTTATTAACCCGAGGTACCACTGTACTGCACTTTAATGAAGGATTTTCAGCCCGTTGAAATGCAACCTCTCCTTACACAGTCAAATGATTTTGCCAAAAAAAAAAAAACCAACAATTTACTATTCAAAGTGCTGCATAAAGTACAAAGCCCATCAAAGAAGAAATAGGTATCCAATCTCTCCGATTGTTTTCCTGATTCTCTGACTTCTTCTGTCCTAATCTGTCATAATCCGTGGTTAAACTTGAGAGCCTCGTTATCACCTCATAGCAAGGAGGTCCATCAATTACTCTGGTGCTCCAGCAGATGACATCATTGTTCCTGCTAAAAAAAAACCCCTCCACAATACCATTGGTGGTAGCAGCCTATGGGATTGCGTCCCTTCAGTTTACAAAGGCTCATTGGAGGCTCATATTCTTTTGGTGCTCCTCCATGTTAAACATGGAACTAAACTAAGACAACAGGGAAAGGGCTTTCTTCCTTTCTCCATTATGTGAGAGTTTTCTTTATGCAAGTGGCTTTTATTGTGGATTCAAAAAATACAACGGGTGGATATATATGGGCACACATGCACTCCTGCCTCCAAAGTAAAAACCATTTTGAAATCCCAGTTTCGGGAAGACAAGACGCATCAGCAGCAAGTATAAAATCAAAACAAATCACTTCAAAGCAGAGACCAATAGATTGAAACTCCATCATAATGACCCAATTGGGGGGGGGGGGGGCTTTTACAGATCTAAATGACTTCAAGAAAACCACTGCGTAGTACAAAGTTTAAAGGACCTGGGAAAATAGGAAGGGTATTTGCATGGTCTTGAAAGGGGGTTACGGAAGGTGAACCACTCTGGTGAGAACCTCTCTTTTCTAGCTCAGTTGGGCCACTTCACCATCTTTGTCTTAAGAGACATAAAGGCCCCAATCGCTCCCTGGCCCAGTTTGGATCACAAACATTTTATCTGTCCCAGTTTGGATCACAAATGTTTTTTCAGTGACTCGAAAACGGCTCTTGAATGTCTGGAGAGAGGATATTGGGTGGGGGGATGTGTGTGTAGGGGTAAAATCTGCAGCCATTGTTTCACCCAATTTTGCCTCTGGCACAACCCACCACTGGTTATGTGGCCCCCACAAAAGTGACCCAAAGGGGAATGTGGCCCTCAAACAGAAAAAGGCTTCCCCCTCCTCCCCATGGCCTAAGTTCATGTATCATGGCAGTCACAGTTTTCTGCATCATCGTCATCCTAGCAAAAGTGCCCCCACCAGGCCTAATGAGACCAAGCCTTCTGTGTGAGCCCTCTGCTGCCACTCCCAACCTCCCATTTCTACAACCCATCTCTGACTCTTCCCAGAATTGCCCTCATGCCAGTCTAGGCTGCAGGCACTGGGTGTGGTCCTGACCCAGTCCCACATATCTCCTTTCTTTCTCAGTTGCCCTTGGCAACAGGGCCTGGGCGGTCCTGCTGTCCGGATGAAGGCCTGGCCCACACCTGCAGCAGGATAAGGCAGCTGCTGCATCCTGGGGGGAATTAAACTTCATCAGAGAGGAGGGTGGGGTGTTTTGTAGTGCTCCCCTCATTTAAACAAAACACAATCTCCATGCAAGTAAGAAAAATGGCTGCAACGTCAAGAAGGAGTGTCCTGAAGCAGTCTGCTCCATGATGTACTACTTTCTATTTGCAAGGGGACGCGGGTGGCGCTGTGGTCTAAACCACTGAGCCTCTTGGGCTTGCTGATCGGAAGGTTGGTGGTTCAAATCCCCATGATGGAGTGAGCTCCCGTTGTTCTGTCCCAGCTCCTGCCAACCTAGCAATTCGAAAGCAGGCCAGTGCAAGTAGATAAAAAGGTACCGCTGCAGCGGGAAGGTAAACAACGTTTCTGTGCGCTCTGGTTTCCATTACAGTGTCCCGTTGCGCCAGAAGCGGTTTAGTCCTGCTGGCCACATGACCCAGAAAGCTGTCTGTGGGCAAACGTCTGCTCCCTCAGCCTGAAAGCGAGATGAGCGCCATAATCCCAGAGTCACCTTTGACTGGACTTAACTGTCCAGGGGTCCTTTACCTTTTTTACTTTCTATTTGCAGGGGGCTTAGTTGTTTTCATAGAATTGGGCTGCATACACACCATGCACATGGAAAGCACAAAGGATTTTCCTCTCCTTCCATATTTTGGCAGGTAATACCCTTGCTGATGCTGATGCTGATGGTGCTGATGCTGCTGTGGCATAAAGGAAAGTATTTTTTTTTTTACTTTGTCTGAAATTTCCTGTCCTATTATAGCTAACAAGAATGCTTCTGGTTTCTTGGAAAAGGTGCATTTGAGTATCTTCTTTAATCCTTCATAAATCATTCTCCAGAATTTTTTTGAGAGTTCACATTGCCACCGGATATGGATTAACGAGCCCTCATTGTCTAAACATTTTCAGCATATGTAGGATCCTCCTTTGTACATTTTAACCAGTTTACTGGGCATTAAACACCATCTGAAAATCATTTTTGGATGCTTTCTCTAATTGTATAACATGATGAAAAATTTATCGTGTTGTTCCACAGTTTTTCCCATGCTGATAGTTCTATACTGTATCTGAAATCAGACACCCAGTGAATAATTGCCTCCATCACCAACTCATCCTTTGACTCCCATTCCAATAAAATGCTGTAGATTTTAGATAACAATTTGTTGTTCTTCCCACGAATTATTTCCCCAAATTCTGATTATTCTTCTGCAAACCCTTTCTCTTTGTCTTTCCTGAATAACTCGTTTATTTGAAAATGCTGGAACCAATTTGTCACAAATTCTGTAGTTTCTTCCCCTTTTTTAGCCTTATCAAATTGCCTTGGAGTTCCAGAAGACCTTTGTAGGTTCCCCACTTGGGAACGGCAAACTTTTTACCGCATCTAAACTTCTGTTTGATGGTCTCAGGGGAGGGAAACAAATCTGCCATCTTCACCTCTCAGTCAACAGCCTTCAAAATGCCAACAGGGTCTACTGTTCCTGATTCCCAGTCTAATCTCTTCATTCATAAAACCCCCAATTATGTCCAACTGGGCCAAATGGGAGGGGGTGGCAAAACAGACAAAATGGTTAGATTTAGAGATTATGCAGAGAGAGACCACTGCTTACAGCCCAGTTGGGAAGCGGCTCCAGACGTCGGGCATTAAAAGATTTTATTTTTATTTCTGTATGTGTGCGCTGTTAGGCCTCTCAGGCCTCCAGACCACCTACTCACCCAATAAATTAAAAATTGGGACAGATCCTGTATTTGGAGACACAATGGATTAGATGCTTGGTCTAATCTCCAGCAAGGCTGGGACCCAGAAGTAGAAAACTCAGCTGTAATCAGACATCCTTCGAAGAAAGCAAATGACCTCTTTGGCATGTCTCTGGTCACTTGGTAAACAATTCCCCATGCCCCCATTTTACAAAAGAGAAGGAAGGAAGGAACTTTGTTAATTAAAGATGTCAGTGATCTTTTGCTGGAGTGGTAATGCCTGCAAAATACTAGATATATTATTCATTCATCCATTTGTTATTTGATTCCATTTAAGAATTGCTTCCCATGATATCTCTCAAAACGATTTCACAGCAAAAACACTGACAATAAGAACAATTTAAAAACAACTCCATATGCAAAACAGCTCCAAATGTAAAAATAATTAAAATCCTGTATGTCAAAAAGATTGCAAACCATTTCATATGTCAAAATGATTACAAATCCAGTAGAGATATCGGCTGGGATAATGAACTCTACTTAAAAGTTTGTTGAAAAAGCAGCATCCTGAGCTGCAAAAAAAGAGAAAAGAAATAGAGACAGTTACGTTACATTATGGGAGGGAGTTCCAAAATTCTGTGTTATGAATGTGTTTCTTTGTAACCTGGTGGTAGTTGCCTATGTGAAACTGGAAACAGAGGATGAGGTGGGTGTGTTTCAGTTCATCCTGTTTTGAAAGAGCTACAGTGGTGCCTCGCAAGACGGAAATAATTCGTTCCGCGAGTTGCTTCGTCTTGCGATTTTTTCGTCTTGCGGAGCGCAGATTCCCCGGGTATTAACGGTTTTACGAAAAAGGAAGCACACCCGCAAGACGTTTTCGTCTTGCGAAGCAAGCCCATAGGGAAATTCGTCTTGCGAAGCACCTCGAAAAACGGAAAACTCTTTCGTCTAGCGAGTTTTTCTTCTTGCGAGGCATTCGTCTTGCGGGGCACCACTGTATTCTGTTCATTGCACAACAGAGAGGAGCTTTTGAAACAGGTTCTTGCCTGCAGGAGACAAGAGCCAAGCTGTGTCCCCTATGGAGGCAAAATCCAGCACCTTCATGTTTTGTCTCATGGGTCAAAGACTGAATAAATCCTGGTGAGAAAGAAGGAGAGAAATTTCTTGCAGCAATTGGAAAGGGGAGATGGCTGGTTCATGAGAGGGCAAAATGACTCCCACACCTTACCCTTTTGATCTGCCCCAGGCCTCTCAGCAGCCTGTATGATGGGACTAATGCTGGGGGCATGGGCAGGATTGCCATTTCGCCCTCAGGATTGTGGGTGCCCACCACCGCAACACGGACGTGCAACGTCACACGCACATGCCTGCACATAGTGCGTGTGACATCACACCCACGACATGCAAGCATGCGTGTGTGACGTCGCTTGTCCGTGTTGCAGTGGCCACTGGCGGGTCCTCTTCCTCCTCTCAGCAGCCAGCAAGGGCCCCTTTTCCGTGGGGAGGGGCTCGCACTTGGAGGTAGAGAAACTCTGCCTCAAGGTCCAAGCCCCCCTGGAGAAGGGTGCCTTGCTTGCTGGCTGTGGAGAGCGGAGCTGAACTGCTTCTGTCTCGGAGGCAGCACCACTGCTGCTGGCCGGCTTTTCTCATTGACTTAGTGGGTGCCCAAGGTGGCTCCTGTGGGCCTGGGTGGGCACTCCTGGAGCAAAGAGGTTCTGTGGAGGATGTGAGCCCCTGTGGTCAAATAACAAAGGTCAGCAAGACCCAGTGGTTTGTGGTAGCTTCCTTCTGAGAAATCGCCATGATGGGTGAAGTTGGGCTTGTGCTAGCTTTCCCATCATCACAGGTGAGCCCAAGTGACACCTTCCATTGTGCTTTGGATGTTTTGGACCACAACTTCAGTCACCTCTGACCACTGGCCATACCAACAAAGGCTGATAGGGGCTTGTAATCCAAATCCTCTTTTCTGTTGGGAAAGGCAGGCTCAGCGTGCCAGGCTAGGATTCTGGAGGCCAAGAATTGCTGTGTCGTCTGATACGTTCCCCCACAACTTAACACACAGGAAGCTGCCTTATACCAGGGTTTCAGGCAGGGGCACTCTCAGCCCTACCCAAAGGGGTCACAGTTTGAACCTGTGCTTTGCCATTGAGTGACAACCCCTTCCCACTCAGGCCATGCAGCTCTGTGGGTGAAATTGGGACAGTGGTTATTCTTCAACTGAACTCTACCTCACAGGGTTCCTGTGTGGAAAAAATAAGTGCAAAACAATCAAAGGTGGCACCTTACAAGGGTGCCGACTTCAGCCCCAGTTTATGGGTGCCCAACGGCGCCTGTGATGTAATGTGACGTTAGTGCACCACAACAGCACTTCCAAGGCCTTGCTGGGCCTTGGAGGTCATGCCAGAGGTATAGTGGGAGAGTCAGTGTGGTGTAGTGGTTAAGAGCGATAGACTCGTAATCTGGTGAACCAGGTTCACGTCTCTGCTCCTCCACATGCAGCTGCTGGGTGACTTTGGGCCAGTCACACTTCTCTGAAGTCTCTCAGCCCCACTCACCTCACAGAGTGTTTGTTGTGGAGGAGGAAGGGAAAGGAGAATGTGAGCCGCTTTGAGACTCCTTAAAGGGAGTGAAAGGCGGGATATCAAATCCATACTCCTCCTCCTTCTCTTCTTCTTCTTCTTCTTCTTCTTCTTCTTCTTCTTCTTCTTCTTCTTGTGAGGCCTCCAACGCAACTTTCGGTTTCTACCAGAACTCATGTTGGACGTCTGGCAGGGCCTTGGGCATCGCTTCCAAGGCAGTGCAGAGCCTCAGAGGTCACGTCCAAGCAGTGGAAGAGTTTCATGCTCCGGCACTGGGGGGTGGGGAGCAGGTGGGGGCAGGGCTGGTGCGCATCCCGGGGGCATGGCACCCCCCCCCCACCGCAGTGGCACCCCACCGGGATCACACTGCCGGGGGGTGTGTGCTCACCCCGCACTCCTCTTCCTCCACCACTGCGTCTGAGGCCCCGCAAGATCTCTGACGTGACTTCCGATAGAAACTGGAAGTTGCGTCAGAGGCTTCTCAGGGCCTCAGAGATCGCCTGGGAGGTCGTGTCAGAGCCCCACGGTGTGTGTGCTGAGCCCCCACCCAAAAAAATGGGGGAGGGCTGAGTGCCTAGGATTGGCACCAGTGGTGCCTTAAGATCCCTGGAGGAAAGGAAGGAAGAAAGGCAGGAAGGAAGGAATGAGAACACAGAGTGTCCCAAGAACATTCCATTTAGTTTCAAGATGAGCAGGTGACAGCAAAGGTTGCAAGGTTTTTAGCTGGAGCAATTAGAATAAGATCCACTATTTGACTATTGATTCAAAACCCAAAATGTATTCTATATAACTGACTTTTTATTTTTATTTTTGTATATCATATTTTTTTTTATTGCTATGGCCATTGGTTGCCGCAAATAAAGATTCATTCATTCATTCTACATTTAGTTCAGCAGGACTTACTGCTAGAGATGCAGGATAAATTCAATTCAGTTCTCATTTAAAGCAGAATAGATCAAATTTTCACTTTCCAAGACAACTGGAAAACTGAAAATCCATACTTATCCAATGCATCTCTCTAGCCAAGCAATGTTTACAAGAAATGCATGTATTAGTTGAAAGTGTGCGTAAAAATGCATATATTTGTGAAAGTAGCATACAAAAATAAATTATATTAGGAAAAGTTGCTTGCCAAAAGCTGTACCTGAGTCAAAACCTCATGCAAAAATGTGCTTATTAGGGGGAATTCACACTAAAATGCTTAAGAGTTTTCACAAAGTATTTTTAAATAAAAATTAAAAATTACAAATGTGGAGAACTTAATTTGAGACCGAAAAAATGAGAACATAATGTAAGTCCCTAAAAAGAGACTGCTGGACCAGGCCAATGGCCCATCTAGTCCAGCATCCCCTTCTCACCTGAGGGCAACAGCACTGTGACAACCTGTGATTCCTAGCAAGTGGCACTCAGAGGCCTCCTGCCCTGGCCAGAGCACTGAGAAATGGAGATGTGGCGCTTGCCCTCCTATGTGTGTGACATCATACTGGGTTCATAGGGAAAGGGTTAACTAATTGTAAAATGACTAACCAGTGGGAACCCAGGGGGCAGAGTTAATAGTGTATAAGATTTAAGCACGGGACGCGGGTGGCGCTGTGGGTAAAACCTCAGTGCCTAGGACTTGCTGATCGTAAGGTTGGCGGTTCAAATCCCCACGGCGGGGTGAGCTCCCATCATTCGGTCCCAGCTCCTGCCCACCTAGCAGTTCGAAAGCACGCTTAAGTGCAAGTAGATAAATAGCTACCGCTTTATAGCGGGAAGGTAAACGGCGTTTCCGTGTGCAGCACTGGTGCTGGCTCACCAGATGCAGCTTCGTCACGCTAGCCACGTGACCCGGAAGTGTCTTTGGACAGCGCCGGCTCCCGGCCTCTTAAGCGAGATGAGCGCGCAACCCTAGAGTCGGACACGACTGGCCCGTACGGGCAGGGGTACCTTTACCTTAAGATTTAAGCACAGAGGTTTTTGGAGGAGTTAGGAGTTGGAGTTGTTGAGAAGACAGTCTGGAGTTAGGAGAGACAGAGAAGAAAAGTCTGTGGGTTGGGCTAGTCTGGTGTGAGAGAGTGAGAGAATTTGTTAAGAGGGGTCAGTCAAACAGTTGAGATAATCAGTCAGAAGGTATTAGGAAGTTATAGGCCAAGAAAGAAACTAAAGTTAAGATACTGGCAGGAATATTATCTGAGAAACCATAAACTTGTTAATGTTTGTAAAATAAACCTGGTTTTTTGGGTTCATATTTAACCACTGTGTGGACTCAGTGTTTTGCCAGAGAGTAACTGGTTGGTGGCAGCGGGGAAGCGAGCACAGTGGTGGCACAGGGATCAATAGACTGTTAAACGTCCAGGGACCCTGGGTGTGTGATCACCACAGGAGAGAACAAAAAAGGATGGTCTTAGCATCTCTGCTAACGGCCTGGTAAGTGGGTTTAGCCTGCTCCAAGGCAGATGACATTCAACATACCCTGGTTTGCATTCAAGTGTTTATACTATTCACACATTATGTTTTTAAATCTTACCTGCACATTAAGAAATAAAAATCATGTGTGAATAAGCCTGCAGCAAACGTCAGCGAATGCGATCACTGAAGCCCATTTCTTCATTGACAATATTTCCCATGTCGCAAGAGTGGGGAAATCATGCTTGCCAACTGCCAAAAGGTAAACCAATATATGTGCTTTTTCTGCACGTATTGTTACGATCATTTTATTAAATTAGTTAGACTTTTCTTTATAAGGTTCTCTGCATGAGAAAAAAGGCAATTTTTCTTTTTTGCAAAATCCATCACTTGCATTTCCGTTATATTGGCATTTGTTTTAGCCATCTCCCCAAAAAGTGCAACTTGTTGACAAAACAATAACAAGACTGCCCCCTAGTGTCCATTATTTCAACTACGCCAGGAAAAACAAATCCCCACTGAGGCAAGAAAACTGGGCAGAAGAAACACATAATTTATGGGTGAACCAATGTTGAACGACAGCCGCTTGTCAGAACGCTGACATGGGTGAGGTGAATAACGTCCCCTGTCTTGACCGCTCACTTAAATGAATTTTAATTTCAATGAAAAACAACAACAAATCATAACGTTCGAGGGAATGAGGATTTAACAGGCCGGCTGACAACAAGGACACGCAAGAAGAACAGATACTCCGAGAGTGCTCTGTTACTGTGGCTAAGCAAAACAACTCGCCATTTTTCATCAGAGCTGTTGGCAGTGCTGGAGAAGAGAAACTGCTCCCATTTTCAGCACCCCTTCCCAAAAACGCTTGCCTGCTGCCCTCACTTGCCTTCAATGGCCGAATCATGGAGACACATTCAACTCATAGTTTTACCATTGCCCTCACTGACCATGTTCCAGCCCAGCAATAGGGAATATATGGCTTGCAAGTCTAATGAGGCTTCCCAGGCCTCTGTTATCAGAGATGGATTTAGGGGAATACATCCAGTTCAGTCTCATTGGACACAGTACCTCGGGGATGCTGCAAATGATGATGATGATGATTTTATTATTTATACCCTGCCATTTGTCTGTGTCTATAGCTGGACCATAAAGAAGGCTAATCGCCGAAGAATTGATGCTTTTGAATAATGGTGCTGGAGGAGACTCTTGAGAGTCCCATGGACTGCAAGAATATCAAACCTCTCCATTCTGAAGGAAATCAGCCCTGAGTGCTCACTGGAAGGACAGATCCTGAAGCTGAAGCTCCAATACTTTGGCCACCTCATGAGAAGAGAAGCCTCCCTGGAAAAGACCCTGATGTTGGGAAAGATGGAGGGCAGAAGGAGAAGGGAACGACAGAGGACGAGATGGTGGGACAGTGTTCTCAAAGCTATGAACATGAGTTTGACCAAGCTGCGGGAGGCAGTGGAAAACAGAAGTGCCTGGCGTGCTCTGGTCCATGGGGTCACGAAGAGTCGGACACGACTAAACGACTAAACAGCAACAACAACATCTGTCTGTGTTTCCCCAGCCACTCTGGGCTCCTTACAGCATATATAAAACACAGTGAAACACAAACAGAGTTCAGGGTTTGGTTCATAACCAAATGCAAGCTCCAAGATGTCCAGGCAGCTGACACATCTCTCCTCCCAACCTTTTGAAGACTCTCTGCTTTATACCAAGTCAGACCATTGGTTCAACACTGTCAACACTGCCTTGCAGGGGTTTGCTAGGATTTCAAGTTGAGTCAATCGCATCCCTACCTGGAGAAGCCAGGGATTGAACCTGTGGCCTTCTGCATGCAAGGAACTATCCTTCCCCAGAAATCGGTTTCCCCATCCACAAGCCAGTAACTGATGTTGCTGTTAAAGAGTCAGTCCCACCCCAGGAAGGGCAAGGAGAGCACTGGAAGTTGTGCTGGCATCACTGGCACTCACTGGATGTTGTCAATGACACCATTGCCAGACTTGCTTCAAACATCTGAAAGGCTGTTGTATGGAAAATGGAACAAACCTCTCCCTGTCGGTCCTGAGAGCAGGACTAGAACCAATAGGATAAAACTGCCAGGAGCCAGATTTCAACTAAAGCTTAGGAAAAACTTCCAAAGAAGGGGAAGAGGCATTCCACAGTAGAACAGGCTGCCTCAGGAGCAGGGCTGGATGGCCTATTCTCAGGGATGCTGTTGATTCCTGCATTGAGTAGAGGGGTTGGGCTCAATGACCTCTACAGATCTCCCAGCTCTTAAATACTATGGTTCCTTTTTTCAAGGGCCATGTCAGGGATGCCCAACATGGCCCACACACACCCCAGGTGTCATGGATAATGCAGTCTCAGCCAACCTGGCTCATGGTCATGGGAGTTGTGGTCCAACACATCTGGAAGGCACTGCTTTGGCTACCACTGTGTATGACTGGAGTCGGGGGAGAGAATCCCACATCTGGGCCCTGTTTTGTGCACATCTGGGCCTTGCAATATCCTAAATCCGTAGCTTCAACTGTTCTGATCGTCACTTTATTCGTTATTAGCCTCAACCCTTTTTATTTTATTTTACTTTGCAAAAGAAATGGGCTGTTGAACGATGTGTATCATAGCTAATTAAACTTACTTTTTGCTCATTAAAGCTGAGTTAGCTGCTAAATGCGCCGTGACGTTATTCTAGTACAGTGAGTACAAAAGATGAAAAAGCACAAGGTGATTTTGATTATTATCGCAGCGAGTTCTCTTTAATTAATCTTACGTTTCCTTACGGAAATGTAAAAACCTCGGAGTCGTCCCCCCCCTATCATTCGTCTCATTCCCCCTGAACAAGTTCCACTTGAAATACATCACCCGCAATTGGATAACATTACATCTTCCCCCTTAAGAAAAGTGAAATCAGCATTCGTGTGTCTCACAAGCAGTGGTGGGATGTAAAGGCTTAAAAAATTTATGGCAATCACAGGAGCAGTTAACCAGGCAAACGTGATTACCCCCACAGCTACACACACAAAAAAAATGACTTAGAAGAATGGGATGGCAGCAGTGGCAAGGGTGTACACAGGAGGGAGAAATTTGAGAAACACATTCACAATAAGCCATGTAGAGATCCCATGAGGACTGGGGCACAATCAAGCTTTTCTCTCTCTTTTCCTTTTCTACTCCAGCAGTTTTCTCATAATCACATTAGCAGCCAAGCAAAAAAAAAAAAAAAAAAAAAAAAAAAAAACCTTTTAAAAACCTGGTTTTATTTTTAGATGGTCCTGAAGAGTCTTGCAAAAGTATGTATGTATGTATGTATGTATGTATGTATGTATGTATAAAATCGTTTTGGTTCATGTTTCTGGATTTCGTACCTACAGGACCGCCTCTCCTGGTATGTCCCATGGAGAACCTTACGGTCTTCAAATAAAAACATCTTGGAGATCCCGGGCCACAAGGAGGTTAGGCTGGCCTCAACCAAAGCCAGGGCTTTTTCAACCATGGCCCTGATCTGGTGGAACACTTTGTCACAAGAGACTAGGGCCCTGCAAGACTTGACATCTTTCCACAGGGCCTGCAAGACGGAGCTGTTCCGCCAGGCCTTTGATGACGATGATGAGAACAACAACAACAGCAACAACAACAATTTATTATTTCTACCCCACCCATCTGGCTGGGATTCCCCAGCCACTCTGGGTCTTCCAACAGAAGGTTAAAAATACATTAAAACATCAGTCATTAAAAACTTCCCTAAACACTCCGATTAAGAGTGGCTCTCTAGATCTCAGGCAGAATCCTTTCAGTACCTGATATCAGGCATCCTTTTTAATTGGAGGTGTTGGAAACTGACTGCATCACAGGTGATGAGAAAAGAGTGCTCCAGTATCAATGAGGGCGAGGCAGGTGGAGAAGCTGGAAACCCTAAAGCAGGGGTCAGCAAACTTTTTCAGCAGGGGTCCAGTCCACTGTCCCTCAGACCTTGTGGGGGGCCGGACTATATTGGGGGGGATTAACGAATTCCTATGCCCCACAAAGGGATGCGGGTGGTGCTATGGGTTAAACCACAGAGCCTAGGACTTGCTGATCAGAAGGTTGGCGGTTCGAATCCCCGCGACGGGGTAAGCTCCCGTTGCTCGGTCCCTGCTCCTGCCAACCTAGCAGTTAGGAAGCACATCAAAGTGCAAGTAGATAAATAGGTACCACTCTGGTGGGAAGGTAAACGGCGTTTCCGTGCGCTGCTCTGGTTCGCCAGAAGCGGCTTAGTCATGCTGGCCACATGACCCGGAAGCTGTGCGCCAGCTCCCTCGGCCGATAAAGCGAGATGAGTGCCGCAACCCCAGAGTCGGTCATGACTGGACCTAATGGTCAGGGGTCCCTTTACCTTTACCTTATGCCCCACAAATAACCCAGAGATGCACTTTAAATAAAAGGACACATTCTACTCATGTAAAAACACGCTGATTCCTGGACCGTACACGGGCCAGATTGAGAAGGCAATTGGGTCGGATCCAACCCCCGGGCTTTAGTTTGCCTACCCATGCCCTAAAGCAACTGCAGCCTCACAGTGAAAGGCAGGAGGGATCCAACTTAACAGACAGCCGACAAGTTATGTTGATGTCGCATACTATGTGAAGAGGGAGGCAAGTGGAAGTGGTTTAGAGAAACCAGCCTGCTAGGCTGAATGGTGAGGTGTGCCAGGCCAGAGCTGGTGGTTCCTCACCCCTGACCCCTAGCTTCTCTGCCCCATTTGCTCTGTGGGCGATTTGATGCCTTGCCAGAGCATTTGCTGTGTGTATATACTGAGAGCGCCTATAACTCTGTATTATTGATTGATTGCATTTTCCTCCCATGTCATTTAACGCCCACAACAACCTTGTGAGGTAGGAGAGGCTGAGAGGAAGGGACTGGCGCAAAGTCACCCAGTGAGTCTCATGACCAAGTGGGGATTTGAACCTTGATCTCCCAGATCCTAGTCCTGCACTCTAACCACTATTCCACGCTGGCCAAAAAAGCACCATCCATTCACCGCCACCCCAACAGTCAGTGTTCCCTACCTGTTGAGTATGCACTGTCCTTTACTGAGGTGTTTGGGGTTTCCTCCCCACCTTGAGACACCCCCCCCAAGTTCCCCATACTTCTCCAACTCTTGAAGTTCCCCCAAACCTCCTGTTGCCTTTTGGCCCCTCTCTTTTGGTTCTTTCGAAAATGGCAGCCATTTTATGTTATGTTGCATTCATTTTGTGACTGGAGGTCCCCAAAAGTTGGCAATTTGTGCACAACACCATACCGTCATCTCTATCAAGAAGACAAATGACCCAGTTCATTGGGCTGGATGCACCCTGAAGGTGAAGCAGTTCTAATGGCACTTACCTGTAAGTAAGTCCTATTGACCTTACTCTTTGGTTCTCTTTGGTCTAGCTTGCTGTGCACTCCTGATGGGGCAACCTGGAGTCAACTGTGCCATGTAGAGAACCAGCAAAACTGCCAGTCCTTAATTATGTTCCTGCAATATTCAGCTACTACTTTAAAAAACGTCTCACAATGCTATCTAAATCCATATTTTAATGTGTATTTAAATGTGCAACTATTCTTAAGATACATAATGAGGGTTGCCTCTCAAAACGTGGATTAAAATGCATGTTTGTCATTATTTAGCTTAGATTGCAGAGAACAGTGTTCCAACATTTGGAGAAAGTGCAAAACCTGGTGGGTTGCTAAATTCAGTCTGCACATTACTCCAAGGTGTGGATCAGATCATCTCATGTAGGGACTTGCAAAGATTTCATTCCTCAAGCATCACTAGTCATATAACATATATTTGCACCACAGATGATACTGCTATATATATGGAGGGGGGGAGCAGAAAACATTGACTATAGAGAGGTACAAGGAATCTCAATGAGATCTAATGACCAGACTGGGTAGACAGCAGCAGCCCAGAAGGTACTTTGCTAAGAAGCTGCCATCCGCAGTTCAGTGGTTCACCACACAGTGAACTGTGCACTAATCCCAGCACCTCCAGACAGCAGCAAGCTTTCCTCCTACACCGCCTGGCGACCAGAAGCCATAAAGCGACAGCGTTAACCAGGAGAGCTGCAGGTGGAATCAAACTCACAGAATTTTGTTGCAACTACTTGGTGGAGGATGAAGTTTCACATAAAATGCCTCATTGAGCAGCGACAGACTGGAAGAAGGAAGCCAGCAACGCTTCATTTGTGCGATGAGAGCTCTCAGCAGGTGGACAGGAAAGTGCAGGTGGATGGAGAACTTCTTCCAGGAAGCTGAACAAAGGGCTGGTCCTTTGGGCACCGCTAATCACAGCAGGGCTGGAGGACCCATCCATGTCCCTTCAATCCTGAGTGGCAGAATTTAGAAGAGTCAAGACAGAGAAAACCTCCTGTCACACAGCAGCAGGCAAGTGAGAGGAAGCACTGACACTGGTCAAAAGCAGCCAAGGTGAAACTTCTTCAAGAATAAACTCATGGGTAACACATATGTGGCTGTCCCAACCTGATGGTCTTCAGATCTTGGAGCCTAGTAGTGGAGAAGCACAGGTCTGGTGGCTGAATGGAGTCTCCTAGCCTTTCTCTCTGGCCCCTCAGCACTCTCCCCAGCCCACCCCACCCACTCCACCCACCCTCCCCACTGCTCTTGCTTTGCACCCTCCATTATTGCTTTTGCCTGGCTGGAAAAACACTCTTCAACTCTGACAATGCCTCTTTGCCTTGGATGAAGGGGGGGAGAGAGGTGTGTGAAGGCTCGGGCTGTAAAATGTTCCTGCTCCTGTTGTGGTCCAACATCTGGAGGGCACCAGATTGGGGGCCTCAGAAGTTGCCAAGGGCCACCAAAAAAAGGCCTCAAGGCATGCAGGCCTCAGGCCAGGAATTGGAACACCCTGCCATAGATATAATTCAGTATATTGCATCTGGCTACAGGTCTTTGAAATTTCTAGGCTTCTCGAATTGCTAGAAGTGGCATAGGTCTGGACAAAAACACAGCTCATTATTTCCACATGGTATCTCTTGCCAATAGAAGGAACTCGACTTGCCCTAACCAAAATTGCCCTCTGAGAGCAGGGTAGTCCCGCCTTGCGCTGTGCAATTAATTCTAATATTCCCGTTGTCAGAGCATAATTGCAGTTTCTCTGCTCAGGTAAAGGGGACTCTAACAAGGCACCCAGATCCATTCCAGATGTTCTCTCGCTCATTACTAAGAATTAGCTGGGAGCCATTAGCACGCAGAGCCATCCATGAGGATGCTCAGATGCCATCTGGAAGAGTTCATTGCCACAGCATGTGAGGCAGATGGGAGGTTGTTTGGGAAGCTTGAACTGTAGGATTTTCTTCGTTTAAAAGAAACAAAAAAAGAATGAAAGCGGGAAAGTGTATTAATTATGATTTCATGAGCCTCTACTGCTGTGCTGGGGGAATGAAAATTTATCACAGTTTGAAAGAGGTCAATGACAACTACCAGAGGGTGTGATGTCCTGGTAGAAATTAGAAGAGAAATTCGATTCAGTTCTCACTGACAGCCAAAGTTATCTAAATCCGCACTTTCTTCAGCAGCTAGCCACCCTTTGAAATCTGCACTTCCCTGAATTTTGCAATGCAATTCTCCAGCTCAAGTAGTGTGTAAAAATGCATCTACTCATGTAAAGTGTGCATTCAATGCACATACAGTGGTACCTCAGGTGCAGACGCTTCAGGTTACAGACTCCGCTAACCCAGAAATAGTACCTCGGGTTAAGAACTTTGCTTCAGGATGAGAACAGAAATCACGCGGCAGCAGCAGGAGGCCCCTTTAGCTAAAGTGGTACCTCAGGTTAAGAACAGTTTCAGGTTAAGAACTGACCTCCAGAATGAATTAAGTTCTTAACCCAAGGTACCACTGTATTAGTGAAAATGACACTGCAAAAATGCATTACATTGTGGGGAAATGCTTTGCAAAGATGTTTATATTAGGCAAAACAGCATGCACAGATGGGCATATATTAGAACTTTTCACTAAAATGCAAAAGAATGAACTGGTGTGGAAATGTGGAGCACCAAGCTTAAGACTGGGCAAAATGAGACACTGAGAGGAACCAAAATTGGCCTATTCCTCCATCCCTCCATCCTAGACTGTATCCTCAACGACACGAATGAAACTGGGTCTGCAAGTCAAACTGAAGGAACGAGGAAAGAGGAAGGGCTGCGGAGAGGTTGCCCTGCTTTAGATGTCTTCACAGTGAGTTGTGGAGGGGCAGAGGGAGGGACACTAGTGGCACAGTTCATGAAGAATTGGCAGCTGCTCTGGGGTCAAGTAGAAGCGGAGGGGCAGGCATCGAGAATAATGGGGCTTTTGAATTCGTGACAAAGGAATGGGATCGGGCTAATAGCTGTTCTCCAAATGACCTGCTGTTCCTTTTTTTTCTTTTGCCCCATGTCCATCTAAAGCCTGCATAGTTCTCAGCCTCTCCCATTATTCTCTCCTTTCCACCCAAAGAAAGAGGCCAGTTTAGTTTTTCTTCACAAAAAGGTCACAACCAAGCTGGCTGGGCACCGGTCCAGGTTAACCGTCTCAAGCCAGAGTCTAGGAATTGGTTCACATTTATTACATTTTTATCCCTCTCTTCTTTCAAAGAGGTTTTGTGACATGCCTGCACAGTTTTACTCTCACGACGATCGTGTAAAGTCTGGTCCAACTGAAAGACTGTTGTCCAAAGGCGCCCAGCAAGCTCTGTGGCTGAGGAGGGATTTGAACTTGGATCTGTCAGAGATCAGGAGTTGGATTCTTCATCAGGTGACAGAGTCAAGGGTTCTGAAGGGCACCCTGTGCCAGCCCCAGAGACATGGCTATAACAGTGAACCTGTGGGTCCACCACCTGCACCCAGAATGAAGGTGTGGCACTGTCTGACTCTGAGGTCCCCACTGTGAAAGACCCTGGAAGACCTGAGCTTCTCCTGCTCTGTCACAGCTGGAAGTTACCGGAGAAGTCTGGAACCCTTTAAGCATCTTGCAACACAACTGGTGTTAATAGTTAGGCTGCACCTGGTGTTATCTCTTATGAAAGGCTTGTTCCTTGCTGGAGCAATTTCAGACCTCTGCATTCCCCAAAGATGAGCCTGGCCTTGTCAGACTGCAGGACAGGACAGGACCACTCCCAGTTTATTTCCAACACCTTAACTGCTGCTCCATGTAATGACGACCTAGAAATCCACTTGCTGGCCATGGAATGTTCTGTTGGAGAACCCAGCACAAAGAAGTTCCAGGTTCTGCCATCCATGACCTTCAGGATTTGCTTGGCTCCACTCATAAGCCACCAGTCCGTTACTGACCCAATTTCTGCTGGTTGTGTCTCTCCGCTTCCTGGTGGTACCAGCCCAGGACTGGAATGGACCAGAGAGAAAGAGAAGCTCCTTACCAAGTTCAAGAGGACATGAGAAGACACCAATGACGACCCTGAGACCACCATACTGGGAAATACTCTGCTTGAGGTCATAGTTTGTCAGGAGCAGGTGCCGGGAGCAGGTCAGCAATAACTCACATGGCGTCAGTGAAGTTAACTCTTTATTCAAAGAAGCAAGAAAGCTCAGGAGGCCAGGCCTAGTGAGCACAGCAACTCTTCCCACAACTTCCGAAGGCTCCTCCTCCCCCAGGTCCTTCCCAAGCAGTCTGGGACTTTGTCGCTTTGTCTGGCTGTGCTCCACCCTCTTCATATCTTTTCTGGTTCTGTGAATCCAGCGGGGAGGGAAGCTGGTTGCAGCAGGAGGGGGAGCCCCCTGACTTCTGCATCAGCCTGATTCATCTCTGCCTTTTGGCCGCCCTCCTCACCAGCCTCCGCTTCTTCCTCTAATCCTGAACTGCTCTCTGCCACAGACTCTCCCATCTCACTAAACCCTGTTACTACTTCAGCTTCTGACACCTCCTCCTCCCAGCCTGCTCCCTCTTCTCCCTCTAACCATGCATTGTCATCCCACCACCAGTCCCCTGGCTCTGAGCCTTCTTCCCTTGGGGGTTCCCAAGCTGGTGCCCCCACCACTCCTCTGCATCCAGCCAGCCCATGACACAGGTTCATGAGACCACCAGCACGTTAGTCCAGCCAATATCAGACCCCGGAGCAAAGGCAGCAGCAGGCCTGAGTGAAAGTGCAGAGCCAGATTTTTGGTTTTTCAAGTTAAGAAGGGAGCTGAGAAAAGTCATTCTGTTGAGAATTTTGACGGGACATTGTGCTCTTTGGAGTAAAGGTAAAGAAACCCTGGACAGTGAAGCCCAGTTGACCATGGGCTGCTACTGCTGCACAGAGGACCAGAATACAGAGAAATGTCGTTCACCGTCCCGCTGCAGCGGTACCTATTTATCTATTTGCGCTGGTATGCTTTTGAACTGCTAGTTTGACAGAAGCTGGGTCAGAGCAACAGACAGACCCACGTTACTTCGGAGTAATTTATGTATGGTTGGAAAGAGACGGGTGGCGCTGTGGTCTAAACCACTGAGCCTCTTGGGCTTGCTGATCAGAAGGTTGGTGGTTCGAATCCCCACAATGGGGTGAGCTCCCGTTGTTCATCCCAGTTCCTGCCAACCTAGCAGTTCGAAAACATGCCAAAAAGTTCAAGTAGATAAATAGGTACCACTCCGACGGGAAGCTAAACAGCGTTTCCGTGTGCTGCTCTGGTTTCGCCAGAAGTGGCTTAGTCATGCTGGTCACATGTCCCGGAAAAACTGTCTATGGACAAACGCCGGATCCCTCGGCCTATAAAGCGAGATGAGCGCCGCAACGCCAGAGTCATCTGCAACTGGACTTAACTGTCAGGGGTCCTTTGCCTTTACCTTTTTTGGTGGGAAGATTTACACTGATTTGATGAAGTTTCTAAGGTAGAGGAAACAGCTGACTGTAATATGGGGTTGTTTGCCACACATGGATGAAAGAGAGCCTCTCTTTCAAAAGAAATTAATGAGCTGGGCATTGCACATTTGTCTCTGGGGCTGCCTTCAAGATAAAAATATTTCGGGCTCTGTTTTAGAGACTATAGATGTCTTGGAGAGATATGGGCCTTTATGCTCGATTGCACGCGAGGTGTAATAATGTTACAATCAGTAGATGGTGGCAACACAGCCTGATCTTGTAACCGTTATTAAACAAGGAGGAAGAAAAGGAAATAGGTAGCGATCCACCATACATTTGAAGCACATGATTTCTCCCAAAGAATCCTGGGAGATGTAGTTCTTTAAAGGTGCTGGGAATTGTAGCTCTGTGAGGGGTAAACTATAGTGCTCAAGCATTGTTCCAATTCAGCAGGAAAAAGCGGGTTTTCCCAGGGAAAGTGGCAGGATAAACAAAAACCTCTCGGATCTGTGCACAGGACAACCAGAAAACTCTCACATATTTGCTTTATGGTCATGTAAAAAGTGGGAATATGGACAAGCCCTAAGTTGAAGAAAAATGCACAAGCTGGGGTAAAGTGTCCACAGAAATGGAGGAAGGATAGCGGCTAACAGATTGAGGTTGAATCCTGACAAGACAGAAGTACTGTTTTGGGGGGACAGGAGGCAGGCAGGTATGGAGGACTCCTTGGTCCTGAATGGGGTAACCCTGAAGGCCCAGGTGTGCAGCCTGGGAGTCATTTTGGATTCACAGCTGTTCATAGAGTCGCAGGTCAATTCTGTGTCCAGGGCAGCTGTCTACCAGCTCCATCTGGTACACAGGCTGAGACCCTACCTGCCCGCGGACTGTCTCGCCAGAGTGGTGCATGCTCTGGTAATCTCCCACTTGGACTACTGCAATGTGGGGCTACCTTTGAAGATGACCCGGAAACTACAACTAATCCAGAATGCAGCAGCTAGACTGTTCACTGGGAGTGGCCGCCGAGACCAGGTAACACCGATCTCGAAAAATCTACATTGGCTCCCAGTACATTTCCAAGCACAATTCAAAGTGTTGGCGCTGACCTTTAAAGCCCTAAATGGCCACGGTCCAGTATACCTGAAGGAGCGTCTCCACCCCCATCGTTCTGCCCAGACACTGAGGTCCAGCACCAAGGGCCTTCTGGTTGTTCCCTCACTGCAAGAAGCCAAGTTACAAGAAACGAGGCAGATGTCCTTTTTGGTAGTGGCACCCGCCCTGTGGAACGCCCTCCCATCAGATGGCAAAGAGAAAAACAACTACCAGACTTTTAGAAGACATCTGAAGGCAGCCCTGTTTAGGGAAGCTTTTAATGTTTGAAGGACTACTGTATTTTAATATTTTGTTGGAAGCCCCCCAGAATGGCTGGGGAAACCTAGCCAGATGGGCAGGGTATAAATAATTATTTGTTTGTCTGTCTGTCTGTCTGTCTGTCTGTCTGTCTGTCTGTCTCTGTGTTTGTTTATTTATTTAGTAAAAAATGCATTAATTAATGAAAATTGGTTGGAAAAATGAGTGCGGTAGGACAAATTCACACGAAAATGCCGATGAATTTAGCGAGCCAAAAAAAATAAAAATAAATCCAAAACCAATGTGAGAATGTGGAGAGCTGAATTTAAGATTGGCAAAATGAGAAACTGAGGAAAAGCCGAGTGGGATCTGTCATTAGATTAGTTGAGATTCCTGCATTGCAGGGGGTTGGACTAGATGACCCCCAAGGGTCCCTTCCAGCTCTGCAGTTCTATGATTCTACCAGGGCAGGGCACTTCCATCAACAAAACTGGCTTTTTCTTGCCTCTTCTGCTCGCTTGACATTTTGGGAGAAATAGTCTTGTCGGAGCATCCTGGCAACAGATAAGATGCACACAAATGCTAACCCTCCAGCACGGAAGTGTCCTCATTAGGCGGAACGGTTCTCTCCGCTGAGACCTGAATTACTGATGAGGCAGTCGCCTGGATTTTGGAGAGTTGCAGATGTGGATTTCTCCCTCTGTGATCTCCCCATGGGCTCTCCAGCTCCTCAGCGCCCTTCGCCTTGGGTGGCAGGCATCATCTTTAATCTCCAGCCTGTTATGGGAACAGACTTGTTGACATCCGTCCCCCTCACAACTGGAAAGGAGAGACTAATTAGAGCTCGTGAGGAGATATGACACCACATTAGGAGGATTTTGCTGAGGGGGGAAGAAAGGAAGAGAGAGAGAGATGGGAGGAATAGAAAAAGCAGCATATGAACCGTCCTGGGTGTGGTTATTCATCTCTCCAACGCGACAAGCCATTTATCTCTCTCTCTCTGCTTAGGAACAAGAATCCCTGAGAGGAAATTTTGTAAGAGAACCGAGGGAGCACATTAAGGGGAGGATAGCACAAAGCTCATCCATCTGTCAAAGCGAGGGGGTTTGTCAGATGGTGACGCTCGCGACTGAAGGGAATCAAAGTGGCGCTGAATTGGAAAACGGCACACAGGTGGCTTTCAGTTGGATTTCCCAGGTTTAAATTTAAAATTGTTGAGGTAGAAAGAGAAATGCATGGGGACCAGCCCCTGACTGGGAGTGTTCGGTCCCAGGCCTCAGATATTCGAATTCATAATATGAAAGGAAATTATGACCTAGCATTTTTCTTCTTTGTGGTTAAACCAGAGAAGCTGTGGGTGACTGGGGTTAGGATCTGTGCCCATTCCCAAAATTATTTAGTGATTCCTTTATCTACTATATTTCTTTGTCACTTTTCACACAGAAAAGAGTTTCTCAAGGTGTATTCCAGCATAAAAGGCATTGTTGTTGTTGTTTAGTCGTTTAGTCATGTCCGACTCTTTGTGACCCCATGGACCACAGCATGCCAGGCATTCCTGTCTTCCACTGCCTCCCGCAGTTTGGTCAGACTCATGTTTGTAGCTTCGAGAACACTGTCCAACCATCTCGTCCTCTGTCATCCCCTTCTCCTTGTGCCCTCCATCTTTCCCAACATCAGGGTCTTTCCCAGGGAGTCTTCTCTTCTCATGAGGTGGCCAAAGTATTGGAGCCTAAGCTTCACGATCTGTCCTTCCAGTGAGCACTCAGGGCTGATTTCCTTAAGAATGGATACGTTTGATCTTCTTGCAGTCCATGGGACTCTCAAGAGTCTCCTCCAGCACCATAATTCAAAAGCATCAATTCTTCGGCGATCAGCCTTCTTTATGGTCCAGCTCTCATTTCCATACATCACTACTGGGGAAACCATAGCTTTAACTATACGGACCTTTGTCAGCAAGGTGATGTCTCTGCTTTTTAAGATGCTGTCTAGGTTTCTCATTGCTTTTCTTCCAAGAAGCAGGCATCTTTAAAAGGCATTAAAACACTTTAAAACAACAACAACAACCAATATAAGACACAATACCTGGACATGCTCATCCTAGATAAATAATCCAATTCTTCCCACCCCATTAAGCGATGGCCAGGAGGCCTGAGGAAACAGAAATGTTTTAACCTGGCACCTAAACAATGAAGGCATCAGGTGCACTTCCCTGGAGAGAGCATTCCACAGACAGGGAGTCACCACTGGGAAGGCCTGTTTTCATCTTGACACCACCTGCATGGGAGTTGTTGACCCAAAAATCTGGAGGACATGAGGTTGGCAAAGACTGCTCTACGTCATTATTTCTACAGCTGCTGCTCTTGCAATGAGCTGTCTGTTTTACCACAAAGAAGGTCCATTGTGAAGTCCCCAGCTGGGTGTGACAATATACTGACCATTAAGAATGTTCAAACTTCTCACACTGGATCTGTGTACTTAGCTATGCCTCAAAACAGAATCACGCCCTGCTGGCGTCATTTCAAGAGTCACTGTGAGAACAGGATGCTGGACTAAGTGGGCCTTTGGCCTGATCCAGAAGGACTCTTCTTAAATTCTAAAATCTGCCTAGATGGTTTGAACAATAATGCTGAATTCCCCACTCTTTATTATCACAGTTTTGCCACTGTGCCATAAGCAAGCCACCATAATTTTTGTCTCAGGCACTCACACCTGTCTCAATTGAGGGTTAAATCCCAGCTGGTGTCAAGAGCGGAGAGCTTGTCAGACTCAAACCCGTCAGCTGTCCTGATTTAATCGAGACACCCCAGATTTTAGCCCTGCGGCTCTCGCCCTTGACTGTGGCAGCCACAGCAGGTACTTCCAAATTCCTCAGGCATTTGAGTGAGCAGAGAAGAGTGTGCAGCCATGCAAAAGGTGTGACATGTGCCCCATCCTGGCTGGGAGGCAGGTGGCTATGCGGGTGCCCATAGCAGCACTGGTACTGGCTAGAGGGCGGCTACCTCTGTCCAGTGCTGGAGCAGAAGGCAGTGGACTCCAGCTCTGGCCCCTGCCACACCTCCTCTCTGTCTCCCAAGTGCCTACATTCCTGACAGGCAGCCGGCTTTAAGGGGAGAGTGTGCGCTCTCAGCCTCCAGTAAACCTGTCCTGCTGGGGTGAGATCCTGGCCTTGTTGTGGGTGTCAGGAGTTCAGCCTACACTTGAGTATGACCCTGGCAAATACACATGCCCAACTGGCATGTTCTCTCCCTCCTGTTCGATCATTTGAGAGCTTCATAAGCTTTCTTCTGCCCTGAACATCACAGCGACCGATGCCAACCGACACTGGCACACTTAGGGATCCGCAGAGTTTGCGCATCTTGCGTGACAGACCTCAGCAACTCAGCATTTTGGCTAATCTACTTTATTTACATATAAACACACACAGAGCACTGCAACATGGCTCCTTCTCTCTCAAGCATCAGACAGCAAAGAGAAAAGGAACAAACGACAACAGTCCCACTTCACGGAACACAGTAACACAAACATCCTGTCTCCGTCACTGTGGAGTCAAAACATATACCGTCATGTGATAGACAAAAAGCCCATGACTGCAATCATGGAGCAGGAATTCTAACAGTGGGTTGGGCAGGATGACTCTCAGGAACCCTCCACTCTGCAGTTCTATGAGTCTATGATTCTCTTAGCAAAGGATATGCATCCCGATTTCCCTTTGTGGCATGCTGAGGGGTACATGCACTTTTTGTCTTTGTCGGAAACAGATGTCAAGATGATGTCAAGAAGTTCTGGTTCAAGTCAGGAGCTAATAATGCCTGAGCCTGAACTTAATTCCTTGGTGATTTCATCGACTGCCATGTCATTAACTCCTTCTGTGATCAATACCATCGCTGCAGGGAGGTTTTGGATAAAGAGGGAGAAGTGTCAGATCTTCCTGTGCCATGTTAGGAATCCTGTGGATTGTTACTGGGGTGGATTTTAAAAGAGGCATTCACACAGGCGAGCAGAATGATCAAGGGAGAGCTACCATATGAGCAAGGGTTACAGCATCTGAGGCTTTTGAGTTTAGGGAAAAAGACTAGAAAGGGAGGAGATGCTGAGGGTGTACAATGCTACGCACAATGGAGAGAAAGCGAATCGTTTCTCCCTCTTGTGTTAGGTCTCTGGGCTAGATATTGAAGCTGAATGTCAGGAGTTTCAGGACAGATCATAAGAAGTAGTCCACACAGCACACAGTTAAAACTGTGGAATTTCTTCCCGTAAGAACTAGTGAGATGGCTGCCAACTTAGACAGCTTAAAACGGGGATTGGGAAAGTTCATGGAGGAGAAGGCTCTTAATGGCTGGCTGCTAGCCATGATGCCCATGACCTGGTTCCACTGTTGCAGGCCATACTACGAGGGAGGTGACCGCTGTTGTGCTCATGTCTTGCCTGTGGGCTTGCCATAGGACCCCACTTGGCCACAGTGAAAACAGGATGCTGGAGAAGATGGGCATTTGGTCTGATCCAGCTGCAGATCCCTTCCTATGTTCTTATCACTGTCCAAACTTCTTGTTTGGCTTGCACTCTCTCTCTCTCTTTCATACCTTTGCTCTGAACACACACATACACACACTCCATTTAAAAGCTCACAAATACTTGATCAGATCAAAACGATCATGATCTTGCCCATTCAGTGCATCAAACATGTCCCATTAAACTTTAATTAGTTTAATGTAAATGCCCAGTGCGCTTCCATCGTCACAAGTCCCACTACAGCAGAGTATTTCGCACAGCAGTTGAAGAAGGGCAGGAGAGGCAGTATCTTTTCAAAGAGGAGTCTTGGAGCATGCGGTTTGTAACTCAAAGATAAGGTTTATTTACAAAACAAAAACAACCCTGGCGAAGAACCACACATCTCAGCAAACACGCCCAAAAAAGGGGGGAGAAAGGGAAGAACAAACACACAGGAGACTATTTATACAAACTCATGTTCCTGGAAGCCTAATGACCTCCAGCTGCTCAGTGATTAGAGCGTTTCTGCTACCTTTTAACCCTTTGATAGCAACACCCCCTCTCGCTCGTAACACTGAGCTGTACCAACCTTAATTCAAATTTAAACCTGAACAGAAACATTTATGAGATTGCGGACCCAAAGCTTTCGTAAAACCGTCTGCAAGGTTTTCTTGGCTTGGACAATACTTTAGTTCAATTAAACCTTGTTTTACACTTTGGCATACATTTTGATAACGGATATCCAAGTGTTTTGTGTGTGCCTTGAATTGACCTGATTTAGCTAGTTTAATACAAGGTTGATTGTCTTCCCACACTCTGATGGGTAGGGAACATTCTCCAAACAATTCTTGTACCAGTTGCTTATAAAATTCCAGTTCTCTACATGCATCTGATAATGCATTGAACTCAGATTCAGTTGAACTTAAAGCTATAAGTGACTGCTTTCTTGATCTCCAACCAATTAGTGCATTTCCAAATTTTATCGCCATTCCTGACACTGATTTTCTATCTGGTCCAGCATCTGCCCAACTACTGTCGGCCCAACATTCAAGTTGTGTGCTGCCCTCTGCTGATAGTTTTAAGCGAAACCTTTTGGTAGTTTGGAGATACCTTAAAACTCTTTTTACTCCTTGCCAAGCATGCATTGATGGTTTTTCAGCTTGTCTACACAGCATGTTGACAGCATATGTTATATCGGGCCGAGTCCACTGTGCAATGTGGAGTAGACTGCCTATCGCTGACTGGTAAACCCCGGGATTACTGAACTCTGTCTGTTGCTCGGCTTGAGCATCCTTTATGTAACTTAGCTCCATTGGGGTTTTAACACCAGCACAGTTGTCCATTTTAAACCTTATCTTTGAGTTACAAACCGCATGCTCCAAGACTCCTCTTTGAAAAGATACTGCCTCTCCTGCCCTTCTTCAACTGCTGTGCGAAATACTCTGCTGTAGTGGGACTTGTGACGATGGAAGCGCACTGGGCATTTACATTAAACTAATTAAAGTTTAATGGGACAGGTTATGGGTGTTTGTACGTCAAGAAGGAGCTAAGGAGTGCAGTTCAGAGTGATTTATGAAAGGACTGGAGCGAAGACAGAAGCGGTTGCCGACAACGAAAGCCTTCAAAGCAGCTTGAGTCCTGCAATGTGCCTAGAAAAGTTTTAAACAGGCACTGAGCAGTTTGTACTCGCTGGAAGACGTCTTATTCTTCAAGGAGCCACCTCAGCAGCTGGGAGACGGTCTACAGGTGTGTGAGTATCGTTCCTAAGCCCCAGGGAGGATGGCAGAGTCCCAGGAAAGTTTTTCTGTCCCGTTTACGCGACTCAATGGGAAAAATTGGCAAGATTGGAAGGCTAGAGTGAGGGTTTGGTTGCAAGCAAAAGACTTGTGGAGTTGTACTGAAGCACCGCCTTTACAGGCACCTGCAGACGCGTCTGCAGAAGACAAAGCAACAGCAGCAGCTTCACAGAAACGTGACAGGAAAGCCCAAGGTCTACTAGTTTTGGCAGTGGGACCAGAGCAAATGCCTTACGTTTCTGAGTTAAAGAACACGCATGAGGTCTGGACGGTTCTGCAGCGGCTAAATTCCAGAAACACTGTGGGGGCCAAGATCCATGCTACAAGATGTTTGTTTGATTTACGTCTCCAATCGGGAGCGTGTGTGAAAGAACATATTGCCAAAATGGTGTCTGCCTTTAATCAACTAAGACAGCTGGGCATTCCTTTCTCTATGGAGCAGCAGTCATACATATTGTTGTCTTCTCTTGATAAAAGCTATGAGACTCTAGCTCTAACCTTGGAAGCTATGCCTTCAACTGAATTAACCCTTGAATACATTTCATCTCGGCTTGCAGATGAACAGGATAAAAGGCAAAGAGAAAGAGGTTTGTCTTTAAAGGGGAGTTATGCTGTGCCTAAGAGTGTTGATGCTGAGTTTGAGCACACAGTAAATGCTTTTGCAGCTAGACACTGTTTTCGCTGTGGTTCCCCTTCCCATTTAATTAGGAATTGCACACGTGAACCTGGTCAAGACAGCACCAAGGCCGTTACCCCTAGTTACCGGACAAGGAGTTCCAGGGGACATCGAAGAAGAGGAGGAGGTCGTGGCTACTCCCACAGCACACAGCACATGGCTTCAGTAATGGCGTTGATGCAAGGGCGTGGCCAAGGCAGCAATCTACGCTGGTTGATCGACAGTGGTGCATCTCACCACCTGGTGGCGCCATCTAGTGTCCGTTTGCAGAATTGCAGACATTTGCAAACCCTTAAAGTTGTGACAATGGCAGATTCAACTAAACGTTCCTTAGAGACCGTAGGCACAGTGTTCTTGAAATGTTTGCAAACAGAAATTGATGCCTACGTGCTAAAGGGATTGAAGGGGTGTATTTTGTCTGTGTCAGAACTTGATAGAAATGGGTTTAAAACTGTGTTTGAAAATGGGGTTTGCACTATTTCAAAGAATAACGTATCTCTTTTGCAGGTGGAATGCAGAGATGGGTTATATTATTTTGAGACAAGTCCAGATGAAGTTGAACAGGTTCATGCTGGTTGTGTGAACTCACCTACCCATAATTCTTGTGTCCATTTATGGCACCGCCGTCTGGGACATATTAATTTTCAGTATGTTAAAAGGCAACCTGAATTATCAGAAGGGTGCAAAATGAACAAATGTACTAAGTATTTGGATTGTACTGCATGCAAAAGGGCGAAGGTTCATAGATGCAGCTATCCCAGTTCAGATAGAAAATCTGACAAAGTATTCCAACTTGTGCATATGGACCTATGTGGCCCAATGCCTGTTGCTAGCATGGGAGGTTCGAGGTATGCACTGTGTCTCTCGGATGACAAAACAAAGGTTACATGGTTTTTTCCTCTCAAAACAAAAGCAGATACTGCAGAAACAGTTAAAAATTGGGTTCATGCAGTAGAACTTGAATTCGGTACTAGAGTACTTGCTTTTCAGACAGACAGAGGGTCAGAATTTACCGGGTCTGTGTTGCAGAATTTCTTTAAGAAAAAGGGAATTAAGCATCGTCTGTCTACACCTTATTCCCCCCAAGAAGGAGGCGTGGCCGAACGTAAAAACAGGGTTCTGCAAGAGTTGGCAAACTCTATGTTGTTTGATGCTAAACTCCCTCAAAGTTACTGGGCGGAAGCCTGGCAGGCGGCTACTCATATTCTGAATCGAGTATATAATTCTGTAATTGGCACTACCCCATATTTTGCTTTATATGGGAAGAAGCCCAAAATTAATTACTTTCGGGTGTTTGGATGTCCAGCCTATGGACTTATCCCAAAAGCGTTAAGGAAAAAGGGAGGTCCAAGGGCTAGGAAACTCATCTTTTGTGGGTACGAACCACACGCCAAATCTTGGAGGTTCGTGAACCCAAATGGGGATACTACAAGAGTGGTCCTCAGTAGGAGCGCTGAATTTTGTGAGCAATCCGGATGGACTCACTTACATGCTAACCCTGACATTTTGAGAGATGATTTAGGCATTTATGCTGAGAATGAAAGTCCAGAGAGTAGTGAGCCAGAAGAGGATGGTGCACATGGTTCAGATGCAGATTCTGACCAGGCACAAGGTTCTTCTCCTAAGGTAGAAAAGCCAGAACCTAGGAGTGTTCCAACATCGCCAGTCAGTAGGCCTAGCAGACAGCAAAAGCGAAGCAGGTCACCTGCAACACCAAGCCCAAGGGAGGTATCTAAATGGAGGTCATTAGGCTTCCAGGAACATGAGTTTGTATAAATAGTCTCCTGTGTGTTTGTTCTTCCCTTTTCTCTCCTTTTTGGGCGTGTTTGCTGAGATGTGTGGTTCTTCGCCAGGGTTGTTTTTTGTTTTGTAAATAAACCTTATCTTTGAGTTACAAACCGCATGCTCCAAGACTCCTCTTTGAAAAGATACTGCCTCTCCTGCCCTTCTTCAACTGCTGTGCGAAATACTCTGCTGTAGTGGGACTTGTGACGATGGAAGCGCACTGGGCATTTACATTAAACTAATTAAAGTTTAATGGGACAAAACATGTTAAACCTTAAATAAAAAGCAAAGACAGGGATGACGACATACCCACAGTTACAGATAGGTAGCCGTGTTGGTCTGCCATAGTCAAAACAAAATAAAAAAATTCCTTCCAGTAGCAACTAAGACCAACTAAGTTAGTTCTTGGTATGAGCTTTCATGTGCATGCACACTTCTTCAGATACACACACATACACACACATACACACACTCCATTTAAAAGCTCACAAATACTTGATCAGATCAAAACGATCATGATCTTGCCCATTCAGTGCATCAAACATGTTAAACCTTAAATAAAAAGCAAAGACAGGGATGACGAAGTGTGCATGCACACGAAAGCTCATACCAAGAACTAACTTAGTTGGTCTTTAAGGTGCTACTGGAAGGAATTTTTTTATTTTGTTTTGACATACCCACAGTGTTTTATGAGGAATGGGAGAAGAAAGTTTGTGGTGGTAGAATTTTAATGTTCTCCTTCACTACTCACACTGCCGTTTAATAAAAGCAAAGAAGAGCAGTTCCACCCATGGATAAATTTCTGGACACACTCTTTTTTTCGGACCCCTTTTCTTTCTTTTTTCTATTGTTCACTGATTGGTAAAATTTGCAAGAAGAGCTCTATAAAGGATATTTTTGGTAACCCACATTCAGGAGTTCATTGCCATTAGATCAAGCTAATTGCCTACCTTGTATTCCACTTGGCAACTTGTTAAACTAATTGAACAATAGAAGAATATAATGAACTATTATAATGAAGTTTATAATTAGCTGCCTGGAAAGGAACCCAGCATGAAAATATTTAAGATGCAAAAATATTACAGCATATTTAAAAGAGGGGGGAATGGGAAGGGGGACACACCGATAATTGTTTCAACTTGAATTGGAACCAGATCCTTACTTGGGCTTGTCAAGGAGCTCAGTAATGCTGAGCATATCTCTTCATCCCTGATCAGGGATTCATTTTGGGTATTGATGGAACAGGTGGAGGCCGGTCAGCTGAGGTGAATCCCTGGTAAGGATGAAAGGAGAGAGGGGCATTATGGGGAAAGTTATGTGTGTATATATATGCAATTTTTAAAAGTTCAAGTGTGTAAGAAGAGTACTGCTGGATCAGACCAAAGGCTCATCTAATCCAGATTTCTGTACTCACAGTGACCTACCCCAGAGCTGGCCTTAGGAGTGGGTGAGCTGGGCAGTCACTTGGGGCAAAGAGCTGAGGGGGCACCAAGCTGAGCTCAGCGACTCTGTGTTTTTAATGTACTGTCTGCAGTGAGCAAGGGTGGCAAAAGTCAAGTGTCTGCAACCATTCATTCACATTCACACACACACTGCCTCAAGGTTCTACAGGTTATTTGGATACTAACTGCAAAGATGACCCTCCTTCTTAAAGTATTTTCTTTTTTGATTCCCACTTCGATGTCATTTGCGCTGGGGAAACTGTGGAACACAGCTTTACTTTGAGGAAACATTGCCAAACACTTAGCACTTCAAATACTATTGTTGCTGTTGCTGGCATCTGTCTGTCTCAAGAGACAATACAGTGTGACTCTGAAGGTAAAGTCACACCACTGGAGAATTACAGCGCTTGCTGCAGCTGCAGAAACTGGTAACTCATAACTGCTGTATTCTATGTTCTTCCTGCTGTGTTAAAAAGGTAAAGTTAAGCCCGGTTAAGCCCAGTCGCAGACGACTCTGGGTGGCAGCAACTGTTAAGAGCTTTTTAAAAAGTGGGCTATACAGACTCACACACACACACAGCACCAGGGCTGAATTCTGAGGCTGCCAACAAAGGAACAATCTCCACTCCGCCCACCAAATGGACAGATGGATCAGTAGGTGTGTGAGCTCTTTTTTTACACACTTCTTTACGGCATGACATTTTGGCAGCCAGGCGAGGTCGTGGGGTTGGCAAGTTTCTCCTGCTTTGCATCTTTCTTTCAAGTCACCACCTGGCTCCCTCCCTCTCTGTCTGTCTCAAGGGGGATCCAGTCCCTGATACACTCAAACGGAAGAGGCTCTTGCAAGCCAGACGGTCCCAGGTACTGCAGCTGACACACTGAGGCAGGTGAACATGCAATTACTAGAAGGGGTGACGGGGGGAGAGAGAAAAGGACCAACTTTAGCTAAGGAGAAATGGGGGGGAAACCCCAACCCTGCACCATTCAAACCCTTCTCAACAGCATTTATCCTCATGAGCCAATCAATCATTTTTAGTCGATCTAAGCAGCAAGCCAGAAATCCTGATTGCTCTAGAATGTCACAAGATAATAACTATACAAAGTAAAGGTAAAGAACCCCTGACCATTAGGTCCAGTCATGGATAACTCTGGGGTTGCGGCGTTCATCTTGCTTTATTGGCCAAGGGAGCCAGCACACAGTTTCTGGGTCATGTGGCCAGCATGACTAAGCCAGTTCTGGTGAAACCAGAGCAAGCACACAGAAACGCCGTTTACCTTCCCGCCGGAGTGGTACCTATTTATCTACTTGCATTTTTTGGCATACTTTTGAACTGATAGGTTGACAGGAGCTGGGATTGAGCAACGGGAACTCACCCCATCGCGGGGATTCGAACCGCCGACCTTCTGACCGGCAAGCCCAAGAGGCTCAGTGGATTAGACCACAGCACCACCCACATCCTGCTGTGTTAACACCTGCTGTGTTAGCAGCACCCAAGTGACCTTCCAGGCAGTGTGTATGGAGGTCCTGGGCTGCCCAAATGACAAGACCCCCATCCAGGCCTTGCTGATATGATCCAAAGGAAAGGAGAGCAATATGTTTGGCACCAGATTGGCTGCAAGAGTTGCTGGAAGGAGGTGTACAAGGCTGTAGGGACTGCAGGTTTGTGTAGGGTTTACTCCTTAGCCTTTTCTTCTCCTGAAGATGTCTCTCAAAGCGGTGGGTAATACAGTAAACTACACTATATACTATAAACTGTAAACACTATATAAATAACAATAAAATAAAATGAAGCTGTAAGAGGTCAGCTGGATACCTTCATATTTATGACTTATCTTTATTATTTTTAAGCATAAAAATAATGGATACTCTAAAATAAAGATGCTCACCAAAAGAAAAGGAAAAACCAAACCAGGAACTGCTATGAAACAACAAATATTAGAAGTCAAACCTGCGATAGTTCTGCAGTGTTATATGGTGCACAGCCACACTGTGGCTTTTTCGAGGTGTGGTTTGTGCAAACTGCAGAACACTGGCTGAGAGATCAAGGTTTTGAGCAATGCCATTCTCAGCAGGTAGGACAAGTAGTGAGGTGAGCCTCTCCTCCATCATGGTCACATGATCACAAGGACATTTTGATGAACTTCACTTTTGAGAAGCTACACTCACCACAGGCAACTTGTAAGTGGATGTGTCAGGAGAATTTGTAGTGTTACACAGACATGAGAGAAGACACTTGGGTATCGTGGATGTACTTCGGGGCATCTCATGGGGAGACTTTCCCAGGAGGCAGGATGCAATGGAGACATCCCGGCGCAACACAACAATCTGCACCATCCGTGTCAGTGATTACCATCAGACAGGCCTCTATGCAGGTCCAAACAGTGGGTGGCCTGTGTCTCTTCTAGTGACTTGTACAAGAATCCCTATCTATTCCTGTGAGAATCAAGCAGTCCAAGTCACTCTTCTCTTGAAACACAAGCTGTGTTTACAAGAATTCCTGCCTGAATATTTATTCTGGACTACTGCACTCCTCATCGTGAGTCTGACCCTCACATTCAAACTGCCTCTTCTTGCAGCGCTTACATGGGGAGTCCTTGAAAGTGGCTTCAACATCAAGGGCTTCCAGGAGCCCTTTGGCTGCAATAGCTGCCTCTGGGCAGCTGCTTTCCTGTTTTGTTTTTCCTCACCCACAACTGGCTTCTAAATATCTGGGATCAAAAGGTAGGGTCCCGAATCTGAGGCTATGATGCCTACTAAGCATTTATGAGTCTCAACACCTTCCGTACCAGAACTGTTAGCGCAAGGGTAGCCAGCATGGTGCCTTCAAGGACTACAATTCCCATCACCCCTGGCCACTGGGCAGGCTGACTGAGACTGATGGAATTTGGAGTCCAGCAGTCGGGGGAGGGGGCACCACATTGCCTATCCTTATCTTAGTGCTTTAGGTATAATTCAAGGTGTACTTTTAAACCAGTTCTTTGATCCTAAGGGATGATAAACAGTGTTGTCAGACTGACGGAACAGCTCACAAAATCTTGACAAACCAATCTATCAATCCCATGCCAAATATGATCTCCCCCCCCCCCTTTTTTTTCTACCTTCAGGGGCTTGAAATGAGAAGCATAAACGTTTTGCTCCAAAAGCATGATTGTGTAATGGAATTTGGATTGCTACAAGAACAGGAGGGGAAAGCGGAGAGGGAAGAAAAAATGTCCAATAAAATAAAAATTAAACCTACTGCTCTGCCTCCCTTAAATGACACTTGGTTCTGGCATTACGTCTCTCTGCCCTACAAAGCTGAGAGAAGTAAATTGAAAACCGGGAGAAGAGATAGAAGCAGTGGCCTTTGAGGTGTTTAATTTACAGGGTCAAGCAGGTAACCTAATAGAATTGTCACATTGGATTCAGAAATGTTACCAAAACTCAGAATCCTTGCATTTCTATGCTGGAGTAATAAGGCATTACAGCAGCCTTGCCCAACCTGGGGCCCAACAGATATTTTGGCCTGCAACTCCCATACAGTCATACCTCGTGTTACGTCCGCTTCATGTTACGTTCTTTCAGGTTACGTCCCGCGGAGACCCGGAAGTACCGGAAAGGGTTACTTCCGGGCTTCACTGCTCGCGCATGCGCAGACGTGCAAAATGACGTCACGCACATGCACAGAAGCGGTGAATCGCAAGCTGCGCGTACTGAAGGTTGCGTTCTCTTCATGTTGCAAACGGGCCTCCGGAACGGATCCCATTCGCAACCAGAGGTACCACTGTATTTTCCAGAGCTTTGACCCTGGTTGCCTGGGCTGATGGAAGTTGGAGTCTGACGAAATCTGGAAAGGTATCCCTTGGTTTATCATCTATTTCAGGGCCAGGGAAGCCGTTGCCCTTCGGATGTTGTTAGACTCCAGCTCCTATCAGCCCAAGCAACCTAGGTCAAAGGTCACACACAAAATGTCTTGTCTCTTATTCCTTTCGATCTGGGCACTGCTAAACTACAAATCCCATCAGTTCTAAGAGGCTTTGGAGACTCCCTGCTCCACTCACAGAGCTGCAGATTGATTTAAGCATCAATCCCTCTTCACAGGGACCTCTTAGAATTGAAGCCCTGTGAGGGGCATACGGAGTCTCCTATCAGCTTCCAGACCGTTTACAAACTATAATTCCCATGATTCTTTGGGGGAAACCATAACTGTTTAAAGTGGTGCCATAGTGCTTTAAATGTACGATGTGAACATGGCCAGAATCCAACGTGGGACATAAAATACAAGAGGAATATAAAGTTAGGTGGCAAACGGAGGGAAGAGCCCCCCTTTCATATGCTCTCCCCCATTTCACCACCGCTGTTCTGAAAGAAGCCTGAGTCCCCCGGCCACTGCGGAAGCCTCTGTCTTACGGGTTTATAAATAATGCCTTAACCCGTCTCCCTGGAAATTCAATCAGACCCACAAGCCTTGAAAGCTCCAGACTCACGGCGAAAGCCTTTTAATATTTGGATGGCATGGGAATCGACTAGTCTCCCCTTAAATCTAATCACGGGTTACGACAGGCAGAGCTGAGAATACGGCAGCCATCAATACAGATTTTGAAACTGTCTGTGGCAATCAATACATTTCATCATCTAGCAGACGGTGGAATTTGATTTGTCTTCTCCCCCTTCCCTTTTTTTCCTTAACTCAGTTTTTAAATCAAACTGTCATCTTACAGTTGCTAAAGGGTAGAGACAGGGATGCCATTTTAGTTAGTTAGTTAGTTAGTTAGTTAGTTAGTTAGTTAGCTGGTTAGTTAGTGAATAAACCCAGCAAATTGAGACACTTGTTGACTCGCCAAAATACCTGCCTAGGTATGCCAACAGAAATTGTTTTCGAATTAAATGGGGTAGCATCAGGCCTGTTTACCCAGCTAAAAGAAATTCTAAGTTTAATAAAATACCTTTAGCCCCTAGCAAAGACTTAGGCCCCATCCGCACTATACATTTAAAGCACTTTGATACCACTTTAAACTGCCCTGCCTTCCCCCAAAGAATCCTGGGAAATGGCGCTATGGATGCGGTTAGGGGGCTCCCTATTCCCCTCACAAAGCTACAGTGCTCAGGGAACTCTGAGGGGAAAGTCTCTTTTAAAGAGATACCTGCTGTCTACTATTTTGATAAATCGTTAAGTTAAACAAGCTGCATCACCCTATCGCTTGCTAACGTCCTTTTGTCAGGATTTGAACCCGGGGCCCTCAGCACACAAAGCCACTTGAGCTATGGCCCCCTCCCTTTTCTCTCGGCATGGAAGGTGCCACGTATAACAAAGCTGAGTCTTGTCACATCTTTCCTTATGCAAAAAGATATTTTTTAAAAAAACTTTCTCTCTCCATACTTGCTGTTCCCCAGGAGCTGGAATGTATGAACAGGGACTATCAAAACAGTTTCCCCACTGAAGCTCAGTGCGAAAGTGCAAGACCTCCATGCAAAGGGTCCCGGGTTCAGTTTCCACGCATCTCCACGTGGGGTTGCTATTATTATTTATTCAATTTCTATACTGAGGAGGAGGAGGAGGAGTTTGGATTTGATATCCCGCCTTTCACTCCCCTTCAGGAGTCTCAAAGCGGCTAACATTCCCCTTTCCCTTCCCCCCCCACAACAAACACTCTGTGGGGTGAGTGGGGCTGAGAGACTTCAGAAAAGTGTGACTGGCCCAAGGTCACCCAGCAGCTGCAGGTGGAGGAGCGGGGAAGCAAACCCGGTTCCCCAGATTACGAGTCCACCGCTCTTAACCACTACACCACACTGGCTCTCCATCCAAGGATCTGCCCTTCATCCAAGGATCACAATATAAAAACACAAAAATACACGCCGTAGTAGCAAACGAAAACAACAAGCCCACCAAACGCCACCAGCCTTGGGGCCCCTTCCAACTCTATTATTCTATGAATTAATTAAATTCATCTATCACCCTCCATCCAAAGATCCCAGGATAGTTCACAATAGAAAAATGCAAAATGAGAATGCAAAACACTTAATAATGTCTTTATGTCTCCAGCCCTGGAGAGATCCTGCCAGACAGTGTAGACAATACTGATCTAGATAAAGACCTGACTTGGTAAAAAGCCGCTTCCAGTGTCCCTGTTTAATTGCTCTTTATTGAGAACTGAAGGAGGTGAGGACAGGTGACCCCACCTAGGCCCGAAGTCACCCCCCCACCAGGCCTCAAAACTGTTCAAAATTCCTTTCTCTCTTCTAAAAACCCACAGCTAAAGTTTTCCTCTGTTTTCTCACAAGATGCATAGGCAAACCGTTACTTTTATCTGTACAAGAAGGCTTCAAAAAGCTAATGAATAGACTCTGTCAGAGCAGGCCTGAGAAATGAATCTTATCTCATTCAGTTGTAACACATCTTGAACATGCTGAACCGCAAGGCTCCTCGACCCCCCTCTGGCTTCTCATCCCCCTTTCCTGGCAAGAGTCCAAAAGAGTCCCAAGACAGGAGCTTTCTGTTCATGCTCAGGGGAACTCTTGGGGCAGGACTCTTGAAGAGGAGGAGAAAGGGGAGGGAACTGGAGGGGAATATATGCTCTGTGCAAATGACTGTGAACTCGTGCTTGTTTTGTGAATCTATCACACTTGCTCCTTCTACCAGCCGGATGGTAGAAATAAAGCTTTTTCTCTGAAACTATTCCTTGAGTGTCTGTTGACTCCCATTTCCCTCTCCCGGGCGCAAAGCTCTTCTCACCCGAGGCTTAAAAGGCTACATTTCTTGAGGCTAAAAAGGCTACAGAACCATGAGGAGTAGAATCTTACTTTATTTTTTAGGCAACAGACCATGCCTGAGCAGGAGAGCCCCTGCTTTGCACACAAATGGTTGGCAGGGAGTTGGACTCGATGGCCCTTGTGGTCTCTTCCAACTCTATGATTCTTCTATTGTAGGCTGAGCCTAGTCCATGCCAGGGAATCGTTGGCCCGCGTCCCCAGATCCGGAGAGAGAGCAAAGAAAGCACCAGGAAAGATTCTTCTTTGGAGGAAAGAGTTTATTATCTGTGCACAGAGACAGCCAGCCGAATCACTTCTGGAAAACTGGCTGCAGCGAAATACGCCTTTGCATACATTCTTATACCTTGAAGAAGCTCCCTCCCTCCTCCCAAACGCCCACTAAGAAAAACTCCCCAATCGGCTGGAAAGTTTTCAACTTGTTTCTCTAATATACAATGGCATATCTATATTCTAAGCAACCCCTAAACAGCCCCTATTCTTGCTAAGCGTCCTGTCTCCTCTGCTATCTTGCATTCCTAAAGTAGAAAGCGAGATGGTTATTTCTGGCTCACAGTCTTCTTTGTGTGTTTCTTATCTTGCATTCCTAAAATAGGAAAGCGAGGGGCCCCTTTTGCAGGTCTGATTATTTCTTGCTAGCTGCTAGCTAACCATATTTTGCAGAAATCAAATTAGCTTAGAAACTTACTTAGATCCAAAGTACAGAAAAGAGAAAATCCTTCTTAGGTACAAGCTACAAGATATAGAGAGCATAGGTACAGATTTCTTAGATACAGAATACAAAACCAGAAAATATTGAGAGAAACCTTTCCCATCTCCCTTTACTCCCTCCTCTTCTTTTGAACAACCTAATACTTAGGTTCGTTCTGGGGCAGGGGTCTATAATCTCTCATGAAAGCAATCACGCGAGGTCCCATCATGCGAGACATCATCTTCTCCATCATATTTTGCATACATTGCATCAAGCAGGGAGACTGCTGCTAAAACTCTAGCCTGGTGAGGAGTCAAATGCCCAATGGGGTGATCCCCTTCCCAAATTATTGTAAGTCTCACTCTGTCCCTATACTGTGGTAGGATATTCTCAGGTGGGTGAGTTCGTAGAGCAGGTACGTTGGGAGCGCTGCCCGCGGGCGCCCCTCCCATCCAATTCTTCAGCCGTGCGTAGAGGTATCAGCCTCCGGAGTGATACCAGCAGGGCGGTCGTCTACCGGGCGCCTGGAGATGGTCAGCCGAAGGGAGTTATCTGGATCTGGTGTTACTGTCCAGTCGGAAATGGCTTTCTTCACTCGAGTATGGTGGACCCACGGGGTGATGCCGGCAACCTTCACAGCAGTAGGTGTGGAGAGTAGCACAGTGTAAGGTCCCCTCCAGCAGGGCTGTAAGGGGGCTCGCTGCCAGTCTTTCACCCACACTTCGTCACCTGGCTCGAACTGATGGAACGGTTCAGTTAACACACATAGGGTGCGAGCCTGGGTCCACCTATTGAGACGAGAGAAAACTTGGGAGAGTGACTGTACATAGTTATTCAATTGCACATCTTGGCTAGCATATGGAGTTAACATTCTAACATATGGAACTGGTCTCCCAAACATAACTTCAAAAGGCGACAAATGGGTCCGTTTTGACGGGAGACTGCGGACCCTGAGTAACGCCAAGGGCAACATGGTCACCCAATTAGACCCGGTCTCCTGTGCCAGCTTGGACAGCTGATTCTTTAGAGTTCTGTTCATTCTCTCTACTTTTCCAGAACTCTGGGGTCTATAAGCAGTATGCAGCTTCCAGTTGATCTGGAGCGCTTTTGCCAGTCCCTGTAGGACTGCATGAACAAATGCTGGTCCATTGTCAGATCCTATGGACCTTGGCAGTCCATAGCGAGGGATGATTTCCCTAAGCAGGCACCTGGTTACTTCAAATGCCTTTTCAGTCTTTGTGGGCCATGCTTTGATCATCCGGTGTAGGTGCTCACTGCTACCAGCAGGTAGCGGTGCAGTCCACAACGGGGTAATTCAGTAAAGTCCACGACAAGATCTTCCATAGGTGCAGTTCCACTGTGCTGAATCCCTGGGGGAGCCAGTGGTCCGGCTCTGGGATTATTCTTTTGACACAGCAGGCATTTCCTGGAGACCTGGGCTGCCAGTTGGTAGAGGTGGGCTATATAGAAGCATTTTTCCAGCTGCTTGGTTGTAGCATCTGGTCCTATGTGGGTTGAATCATGGTATCTCTGAATGACCTGCCGAGAAAGGGACTCTGGAATCCATATCCTGTCATCAGGGGTAAGGTACCATCCTTCTTTGGACAGTGTCAACTCCTGAGCGTCCGCAGTGTCCCTTTCCTGCTTCGTATAAGCTGGCTTGTCAGTAGTGCTTAAAATCTCTTCTGGGACCAGTGCTCCAATAACCGAGGCGGGGGCCAGTTCTTGGGCTGCTTCCTTGGCTACTCTGTCTGCCAATCGGTTTCCTCTGGCCACTTCCCCTGGTCCAGTCTTGTGTCCATAACAATGGATAACTGCCACTGCCTCGGGCTCCCATACAGCATCCAGAAGGTTCAATAAGGCTTGTGGGTGGGCCACCTGGTTTCCTCTGGAGGTAAGCAAACCTCTTTCTTTCCATAAGGCTCCATGGGCATGTAAAGTCAGGAGTGCATACTTAGAATCTGTATAAATGTTTATCTTCTGTCCCTTTGCCAGGCTCAGGGCTCTGGTAAGTGCAGTTAACTCTGCCAGCTGGGCCGATGTTCCAGGTGGGAGTGACTTTGCTTCGATCACCTGGTCTTCCAGGGCTACTACTGCATAGCCTGCTTTCCGCTGTCCAGTCTCAACAAAGCTGCTTCCATCTACAAACCATGAAGGCCAGTGGGGGTTTGCCTCATCTTTTAGGTCAGGTCTGCTGGAATATACTTCATCCATCACTTCAATGCAATCGTGCATCTGCTCCTCACCTTCTCCTACCGGCAACAGGGTAGCTGGGTTGAGGGCGGTGGTAACCTGGAACTTCAAACGCGGGTGCAACAATAGCATCTGGCACTTTCTCATTTTTGCTTGGGAGAGGAAATAGGTACCCTTCATGTCAAGCAGGGCTGGGACTGCATGCGGGGTCACACAAACAGTGTCTTGGCCAAAGGTAAATTTGTCTGCTTTGTTCAGTAGGGTGGCTACTGCCACTATTGCTCTCATGCATGGCGGTAAACCTTGTTCTGTAGGCGTCAGGCGCTCAGATAGGTATGCCACGGGTTGCTGCCAGCTTCCCAATTTTTGGTATAGCACTCCCTTTGCTGTTCCCTGGTCTTCATCCACAAATAGGGAGAAAGGCTTCTCAGGATTTGGGATGCCCAGCGCTGGTGCTTGCTGCAATGCCTTTTTCAGATCCTTGAAGGCATGCTGTTGCTCTTCTCCCCACACAAAGGGGTCCTTTTCAGTTCCTCTGGTTGACTCATGCAGAGGCTTGGCAATTGTGCTGTAGTCTGGTGTCCATATTCTACCGAATCCTGCTGAGCCCAAAAAGCCGCGAAGTTCCCTGCGATTCTTTGGCTCTGGAATCTGGATGATGGCTTGCTTCCTTTCTTCCCTTAGGGTCCGTCGCTGATGGGATATATCAAATCCAAGGTATTTCACGGTGGGTTGACTTGGGGGATAGGATATTGGTTCACAGCCACAGGGTTGGCGAATAGCTTGGGCTTGACTATTATAGGTGGGATGTTCTTTGCCATTCCGGGCGGGTTGCTTTCTGCCCATACACCAGGGTTAACTTCTTGCAGGAGGTCTTCTGGAATAATCCCCTCCTCTTCTTTTATCATCATTAAGCGCCAGTGTTCCCTCATGGGTACCTCTAAGGAAAACTCTCCTGCTTGCCCTGTAGTCATTGTCACTTCTCCTGTCGGTTGGAAGGAAATCTGGGCTTGCAATTTTGATAGCAGGTCTCGGCCCAATAATGGGATGGGACACTCTGGTATATACAAAAACTTGTGTTGGACCACTTGACCGCCCAGGCGACAGGCAACAGATTGCAAGAAGGGGGCTCTTTGTGATTTGCCTGTAGCTCCTATTATGTTGATTGTTTGCTTGGTGGGCTTGGACACTGGTACTGGCAAAACAGAGTGGGCAGCTCCTGTGTCAACCATGAAGGGGATGGTTCGGTTCCCTGTTTGTATTTTGACCATGGGCTCACGGGAACCTAAATCAGCTGGGCCCGGTCTGTCCTAGTATTCTTCCTCCTCCTCTCTCAGGCTCATCGCGGCGGGCTGTCTTTGGGCTGGAGGGTGCCAGGGAGGTCCCTGTCCACGTCCTCTATCCCTGCCTGTATTTGCCGATGTCCAAGGTCTCAGTTCTTGTCCAGGTCCCACGGGGATTGGGCCTGGGATTCGCTCTCCTCGTCCTCTTCCACCTGAGTGAGCCTGTGGGCATTCTCTTTTCCAGTGCCCTTCCTGCCGGCAGATGGCGCACTGGTTCCTCCCCAGACGGCCTTGCCCTCCTCCCCGGGCACCTCCTCTTTCCTGAGGGGTGGGTGCGGTAGCCTGTAGCACTATCAACTTCTTTGCTTGGTACTTCTCCTTTTTCTTTTGTGCCTCCTCCTCCCTCTGATTATCTCTCTAACCTTCACAAAGTTGGTGGGTTTCCTAGCTGCCCTTCTCATACCGTTTAACACATTCTGGCGGTAGGTAGTGAGGGTGTTCTGGCCATCAACAGTCTGATAATTCCAATCTGCACTTGAAAAGGGTATATGCTGGACCGTGTAGGTCCGTTCTGCTGCTGCTCCATTAGCCCCTGGAGGTCCTGGTGGGTCATAAACCCTTCTGAGGGGCATTACTCCGGCCCCACCCTTTTTCTGTGCCTCATGGGACTTATGGAAGGCTGCCCTGGTTGCTGCTTCTATCCATTCCCTCTGCCATTTCTTCCCTTGTGTTGAGGAGCATCCTGCTGCAGCCAACACATGGGGGCTAACATCCACTTTTTCTGCATAGGGTTGTACACACTGTTGCAATCTCAAAGACTGATACTGAGTCCACTCTCTCCCCTTCTTTGCTAACTCAACCAATCCCTTTACAAATTCCTCATCATCCTCTTCTTCCTCTTCTGATTCATCAGCCTTGGGGGGTTCAGGCTGGGGGCTAGCTCCTCCCGGGGCCTGGGGACCTGGGTCCAGGGGAGGGGCAGTTGGTGGAGCATAGGGTGGAGGTGGTTTAATGACTTCCCCCTCCTCTTCTTCTGGGTCTGGTATCACTGGGGGCCTCTCTGACCTCCCTGCCGGTCGAACTGTACAAACTGCACTTTGTGGGGCGTCGCCTCGGCAGGCTTTCAACCATGATGGGTTCTTTTCTACATTGGTTTTCCAAGTAGAAATGTAGGGGATCTGGTCTGGGTGGACGTTCAAGATATTTTGATACAGTGGGTTGATTAATTGCAAATCAAAGCTCCCCTCCGAAGGCCAGTTATGCTTTGTGGCTGCTTTCCAGTTGATTAAAAAGCATTCCAGAGGACTACATTGGCTTGCCCAGACCCCATTTTCAGATACCCTGCTCCTAACAGGTTGTAAATTCTTTCACACTCCACACACTACAGCCCTACAATCGCTCGGCCAAGGGGGGCACTAAGCCCCGGCCCACACTTGACAATTCAGTCACTAGGGTATCTGACATGCAACATACAACATACAAAACACATCAATATAATTTCAACATGTAACACACTAAACACATACAACATACAAAACACATCAATATAATTTCAACATGTAACACACTAAACACACCAAAATAATTTCAGCATGCAATACACAAAACACACCAAAATAATTTTAGCATGCAATACACAAAACACAGAAAAATAATTTTCCCCTCTGTTTCCCCCCCCCCTTTTTTTTTTTAAAAAAACCAACAACCAACCATAACCGGCAGCGCTTAGACTTCGACCGGGGCCCAGCAGACCCTTAGCTGCTTTTTCTGGGCACAAAACCCTGGCGGTACTCTACTACACGACCAGGTGAGGCTGATCAGGCCTCCCTCTTTTCCCTTGGGCCCAGCCCTTTCCCTTGGGCTTACCGTTTTCTGCTGCAGATTCCCCTCCCTGGCCAGTCCTCTTTCCTCCCTCGACCTGGGTCCTTGCTCTGGAGCGGTGTGGCTGGCTCCCCCCACAAATTGGCAGGGTGCGCGTGGAGCGTGCAACCGCCGACCAGAGCTGTCCACCTGAGGTCGAGCCTGACTCTCCCCAGTCCTCTGGGGTGGGGCAGTTTCCCGGTCAGGGAACCAAGATGTAGGCTGAGCCTAGTCCATGCCAGGGAATCGTTGGCCCGCGTCCCCAGATCCGGAGAGAGAGCAAAGAAAGCACCAGGAAAGATTCTTCTTTGGAGGAAAGAGTTTATTATCTGTGCACAGAGACAGCCAGCCGAATCACTTCTGGAAAACTGGCTGCAGCGAAATACGCCTTTGCATACATTCTTATACCTTGAAGAAGCTCCCTCCCTCCTCCCAAACGCCCACTAAGAAAAACTCCCCAATCGGCTGGAAAGTTTTCAACTTGTTTCTCTAATATACAATGGGATATCTATATTCTAAGCAACCCCTAAACAGCCCCTATTCTTGCTAAGCGTCCTGTCTCCTCTGCTATCTTGCATTCCTAAAGTAGAAAGCGAGATGGTTATTTCTGGCTCACAGTCTTCTTTGTGTGTTTCTTATCTTGCATTCCTAAAATAGGAAAGCGAGGGGCCCCTTTTGCAGGTCTGATTATTTCTTGCTAGCTGCTAGCTAACCATATTTTGCAGAAATCAAATTAGCTTAGAAACTTACTTAGATCCAAAGTACAGAAAAGAGAAAATCCTTCTTAGGTACAAGCTACAAGATATAGAGAGCATAGGTACAGATTTCTTAGATACAGAATACAAAACCAGAAAATATTGAGAGAAACCTTTCCCATCTCCCTTTACTATGATTCTATGAAATCCTGGACGTGCCCGGCTAAGGCTGAGAATCAGCCCCGCTTAAAATCATGAGAGTTGCTACAGGTCAGTATAGACAACACTGAGCTAGGTGAGCCAGTGGTCTGACTCTGTATAAGGCAGCTTCCAATGTTCTGTGCCAACCCACCCATTTCTCCCTAGTGGAACTAAATAATGCCTTTCGTCAACACTTTGGAAGACGATATCCATCTAACACGTTTACGGTCTTTCTGAGCTGCTTTCCAACATTCTCTCCTCTAGATGACAATTCCCCCACGTCCCGGATGCATTTAAAGTTTGCTTGCAGGCCTCCTCCTCTTCCGTGTCCCTGCTACACCCCCCAGCAGAGCCGCGAAATCGTTCCATGACAGAGACAGAACCTTCAGAGCCAACGAAGCACAAAATAGATTTGGAGTTCTCAAACACTCAGGTCACTTAAAGACTCTCCCTGTCTGTTTGTGCTGGGCAGATTAAACTGGCCCCAGAAGCTCACTTTGGGCTCACTGCAGCCTTCTATTAATTCACAAAATGTCATATATCAAACTATAGCTTGCAGTAAACACAGAGCACAAGAATCTTGTGCCTGCCTGTTGCTTTATTCATGGCCAGAAGGCAGAACTTCCTTACAAACAAGGTTGGAGTCAAACACGCCGCCATGCGAAAACACTCCTCTTTACCCAGGGCTTTGGCAATTAAGTAATCTATGGCCCATTATTATGATTATTTTATTGTTATGCTGTGTGTTGTGTTTTTATTATTATGCTGCATAAATTACATTCTTGATGTTGTATGCTGGCCTGGGATCTTTGAATAAACAGAGGTATATAAATTGAATAAATGAAATAATAAATGTGTATCGCCCTAGGCCTGGTGGGAAGCAGGGAGAGGTACGCCACACCTCAGGGTTACAAGGCGAGTATTTTTAATTCAAAGAGGTAGGCAAGCTTATTTATTGCCAAAAAAAGTAAACTGTATTGGTCTGCTGCAACCAAAGGCTGGCAACACCTTTATCAAAATGTTGATACAGTTTTAAAACAAATGCACATAAGATTATGTGGCTTGTTAGGCTGGAAGGTCTAACATCAACAGGCAAGGCATTCCAGAGAATAGGAAGTAATAACGCCTTGTCCACACTTGTACACCTAAAGTGATATTATACCTCCACAAAGAATCCTGGGAGCTGTAGTTTCTTAAAGCGGATCAGAGTCATTAGGAGTCCCCACCGCCACATTCCCCTCACAGAACTATAATTGCCAGAGTTCCCTGAGAAGATAGGTTGGCTGTTAAAGCACTCCTAACAACTCTCAGCATCCTTAACAAACTATAGTCCCCAGGATTTTTTGGTGGGTAGGGGAAGTATTCCGTCCTGAGACTTCTCTCTCAATCTGGATAGCATTCAACAAAACTCCACAAAGCTCTCGTGCATGGATTCATTGAAGATCACAAGGCACATGTGAAACCTGTGTGTATTGCTCTTCTAGAACTAAGCAGTGAGGTGTCTCTGTCCTGTTGTTGCTCTGGCTCCCCCTACTGTTTGCCTCCCAGCCTTCATCTCTACCAGTCACCAGTGCTACCTTTCAGCCTCTTCCCTCTCCTGCCAGATAATTCCTTCTCTTCTTCCCGCCCCGCTAAACTCTCACCATCTCCCACCATTCCGTTCTTCCTTCAGCTCCTCCTCTCACCTTGACCTTCAGCAACCGCAAGCGATCTCCTCCTCCCACTCCTCCAAACGCAACTCCCAATCGTGGTTTATTACAGCTCCACCCCGCGATTAAAAATAAAGATAAAATGAAGCACTAATATGCTAGGTATGCAATGAAAAGGTGGGTAGTTCTGTTAATTCTGCCTTCTGTAAAGGCCAGACTTTAGAAATGCCTCCGACTGGCTGTTGTTCTCTGTGAGTCGGAGAGGGAGACTTTGCCTGAGCATCAGGAGTAATGATGAGAAATTGCACAGACATCTGTTGCTTAACGACATTCGTATGTGGATAGGCAAAAAATATTCCATCAGAGGTTCACCACTGGGCTGGCTAACATAATTCCTAGAGGCTGCATTGCGTATCCAGCTTCTTCCATCTGCACATAGAGTGTGCCTAGTGAGTTGCTTCTACTGCTGTTGACGGTCTCATGATTGGAATCTAAACGAGGCCCCCAAGTCCCAGAAAGGGAAAAATCTGAAGGCTTCCAAACCTCAGTAGCCACTGTGTTGTGCCAGAGCACGACTCCAGCGCTGTGCAAATCTGCATACAATTTCGTTTCCTTTTTCTTTCTTTTTAGCTGCAATAAATCTAAGTTTCTATAGCTTCCTCGTTGTTTTGTCTTAAAAAGAGTGGACCCCCCCTATCACATTGAAATCACTATTCAGAAGCCCCCACATCTTTGCAACAAAGGAAAGTAAGCAGGCCAGCAAACAGGTTGCTGTAAGGGGGCCCTTGCTGCTGTCAAAGGGTGCTTGGCTGACTTAGGTTAGGGGTGGGGGAACTGTGGCCCTCAATATGTGTTTGGACTACAGCTCCCATCAGCTCCAACCAGCATGGCCAATGGTTAGGGAGGATGGGAAGGGCAGGTCAACATCTGAATGGCCAGAGATTCCCCTTTCCTGGCTTACAATCTTACTGCAACTAACAAGTCCCATCCCATTCACTCAACACACAGTTATGATCAATGGTATGTATATTCCATTATTCCATACGAGCAAAGAATGTGGAGCTGGACACAGGAGTTAGCTTTAGAATCGTGTGTGTGTGTGTGTGTATGTGTGAAACAAGTTCCTAATCCCTAATGTTGAGAACCTATACTTGAAAGTGCAGTGGTTAGGATAGCTACACCGCAAACTTTCCATCTGCCTTACGCCAGTTTAAGTATCACGGCTTCAAAGAATGCTGGGAATTGTAGTGTGGCAAGTGGGCTGGCAATCTAGTAAGACTACTATGGAACTACAGTTCCCAAGGTTGACTGGGAAAAGAAAATCACTATTAACTTTGTAGCATGGAGATAGTCATGGCGGGACCAGTGGAGGGTGGTGGCACCTAGATCTGGTGGGGTGCCTGGTTGCAGCCAAGGGGGTCGCGTGGGTAACCCTGCCCTCCCTGTGGAGGGAGGATGCCCCTAGGAGGGTCCTGCAAGCATCAAGGTGTCCGAGAATATGAACAGAAGAATGTTGGACAGCAGAGAGAGGAAAACGGTAGAAACCTGCTTGGAGCCAGATTGTCACACTTGCTTGTCTTCAATCACTTATGTGGGAACTTGAGTTAGAGGAGAAGCAGATGAGGAAATCTCAGCACCATCTTTCGTGTCACTGCTTTCCCCTTGAAAATTACCCTCCTCCTTCCGCAATTTTGCCACTGAATATCAGAGGTCCAGAATTCTTCCAAACATATAATTCCACCCTCAAATTTCAATCTTGTGCCACTTGGGTAAGCACAACCTGCTGTAGAGCCAGTGTGGTGTAGTGGTTAAGAGCGGTAGTCTCGTAATCCTGGGGAACCGGGTTCGCGTCTCTGCTCCTCCACATGCAGCTGCTGGGTGACCTTGGGCCAGTCACACTTCTTTGAAGTCTCTCAGCCCCACTCACCTCACAGAGTGTTTGTTGTGGGAGAGGAAGGGAAATGAGAATGTTAGCCGCTTTGAGACTCCTGAAGGGGAGTGAAAGGCAGGATATCAAGTCCAGACTCTTCTTCTATATCGAAAGTAAGCCTGCTTAGGGTGAGAACTTATGGTAATGGTTCTGCACAAAACAGTAGTATGCCTAAAAGCAAATTTTAGATCCCACGTCTAAAGGAAGACACCTGCTGGAGAGAGTTGTATATTAGCACTCCAAGGTTGTTGCTCCAATCATTTTGAACAAATTCACAGTTCTGGCCCGCACAGAGCCCACTGCAGTAGTCAGTGTTGGCCGGTGCCTACTGAGATGGTAGTGCAGAAGGCAGGGAGCCCAAAGAGTAGATGCCAGAGCCAATGACAAGCAGAGCCCACTAATTCTTATTTTGTCCCCATCCTCCTTCCTGCAGAGCCCTACCAGTACAACTTGAGACTAAGGAGGAGGAAGATGAGTGGCTGTAAGAAGGTAGGCAGGTAGGGACCAGCTGAGAGTAGACTAAGGTTGGTGGGGCAGCACCACCTTTGCCCTAATGCACCAGCCTCCTCAGGGACCACCCAGAGACAGGCCTTGCAGGGGACCCCAAGAACATCACAACTGGGTGATAAGAGGATGTCTGATAATAAAATACCCAGGTCAAAAGTGACTTCAGCTATGACCCCATACTCCATAGAGTTTTGGAGGACAGAGGAGAGGATGGAAACGGCCTTTCTGGAAGCAGAGCAGAAAGAAATATCATAATGGGCCAGACTCTACAGATAGTACTCTAACCTGGAAGTCACTGAGGCAGTGGCTAAATCTCTATGCTCACCAGAACCCTCTGCACCAGGGCAACACCACATCCTCCAGGTGTCCCTGTTTTCCAGGAACAGTCCCGGATTTACAGAAGCTATCCTGGTTTCTGAATTGATCCTGCAACGTCCCATTTTTCCTGAGGACGTCCTTATTTTCATTGGAGAAATGTTGAAGGGTATGGAGTTGTGCAACCCCTTGAGCCAAGGAGATAAGTAACTTTAGAAGACATCTAAAGGCAGCCTTGTATAGGGAAGATTTTTTAATGTTTTAGTATGTTTTTATATGTGCTGGAAGCAGCCCAGAGTGGCTGGGGCAACCCAGCCAGATGGGTGGGGTATAAAGATGATGATGATGGTGATGATGATGATGATGATGATGGAATAAAGGTAAAGAGACCCCTGACCATTAGGTCCAGTCGTGGCCAACTCTGGGTTTGCAGCGCTCATCTCGCTTTATTGGCCGAGGGAGCCGGCATACAGCTTCCGGGTCATGTGGCCAGCAAGACTAAGCCGCTTCTGGCGAACCAGAGCAGTGCACGGAAACGCCGTTTACCTTCCCGCCGGAGCAGTACCTATTTATCTACTTGCACTTTAACGTGCTTTCGAACTGTAAGGTTGGCAGGAGCAGGGACCGAGCAACATGAGCTCACTTCGTCGCAGGGATTCGAACCACCGACCTTCTGATCGGCAAGTCCTGGGCTCTGTGGTTTAACGCACAGCGCCACCTGAGTCCCGATGATGGAATAGGTCATCCCTATTTTCATTGGAGAAATGTTGCAGGGTATGCGACACTGAAGATTAAATTCTTCCACAGCTGTGTGCACACGATATGCCAGGTGTGCTCATACACTAATGTTTTACAGAAAATGTGGATGATGGCAAGGAGGAGAGAGTATGGGGTGGAAACCCTGCTCCCTCAGCTGCCATGGCTCACAGGGATGGGGGGTAGAGGTGGGGAGATAAAAAGTGTGGGTTCGGGACTGAATAAAAATACTGGACTGGATCTGCAGCTTCTTCCTGCCTCTGTCTCATGGCTCTGCCTCTGTGAGCTCCACTCACCAACTTTTGCTCACACCTGCTGAGCGATCTCTCATTCTCCAGGACATAAAGATGTGCACCAACTCTTTATCTGGTAAAGATAATGAAAATTGACTGTATCTTTGTATACACCTGGTTATTGCTACAGAAAAAAAGATTGTAACATTTTAAAGTAAAGTTTAGTTGTTAATTTAAAAATTTACGTTCAGTTAAGTGGTAGTTTATTTAATGAATAAAAATAATGCACTTTATGACCATGAGTTTGTATTCAAAAATCGTTTGCCTTTAAAAACCTCTCTGGGTGCATATCCGATTTAAATGTGCTACACATGCCTATGTATTCTTCCGCAATTCTCAGTTCACCTGTGGGTATTTGAAGCACCATCATCTATCATTTTTGTATTTGTGCATTAAAAGACTAGGCTGCCACACTATGCAGGAAACACGAACAAGAGATTAAATCCCATCTGCTACCACCGATTCTTTTTAAAAAGGGGGAGGCGATCTGCCATGCATTCGTTAGAAAACAAGACTTTAAAAAGAAACCCACTTTGGATAAGTCTTAGTATACTTCCTCAGTTAACTGGCGTCTCTCTGAACCAGCTGGCATTAATTAATGTACTATTCCGTATTTGCTTATTAATAAAGATTACAGTAGTACCTCGGGTTAAGAACTTAATTCGTTCTGGAGGTCCATTCTTAACCTGAAACTGTTCTTAACTTGAGGTGCCACTTTAGCTAATGGGGCCTCCCACTGCTGCCGCACAATTTCTGTTCCCATCCTGAAGCAAAGTTCTTAACCCGAGGTACTTTTTCTGGGTTAGCTGAGTCTGTAACCTGAAGCGTCAGTAAACTGAAGCGTCTGTGACCTGAGGTACCACTTTACAGTGCTTTGTGAACACCAGCAATTTTGCGCGAATTAAAGAATATATGATGAGGTTTTAATGAATACATGTACAGTACAGTGGTACCTTGGGTTACAGACCCTTCAGGTTACCAACTCCACTAACCCAGAAATACAGTGGTGCCCCGCAAGACGAATGCCTCGCAAGACGGAAAACCCGCTAGACGAAAGGGTTTTCCGTTTTGGAGGCGCTTCGCAAAATGAATTTCCCTATGGGTTTGCTTCGCAAGACGAAACGTCTTACGAGTTCCTGCGGGTTCCCCCCCTTCCCCCCCCTTTTCCTAAGCCGCTAAGCCGCTTAACAGCTGATCCGCTGATAAGCCGCTTCTCAGCTGATCGCTAAAAGCCGCTAAACCGCTAATAGCGCTAATCTGCTAAGCTGTCAATGGGCTTGCTTCGCAAGACGAAAAAACCGCTAGACAAAGAGAATCGCGGAACGGATTCTTTTCGTCTTGCGAGGCACCACTGTGGTACCTCGGGTTAAGAACTTTACTTCAGGATGAGAACAGAAATCACATGGCGGAGGCGCAGCGGCAGCAGGAGGCCCCATTAGCTAAAGTGGTACCTCAGGTTAAGAACAGTTTCAAGTTAAGAACGGACCTCCAGAACGAATTAAGTTATTAACCCGAGGTACCACTGTACACAGTTACGTTTAAGAATGCTGGAGAAGGGATTGGGGGTCCAAGGCTTTGGAGGAACTTTAACCATGGGCAGGTTTGTGGAGGGGTGCAGGTGAGATTTCACCAGTACCACTGATGTCCCAGGCAGGAATACAATTTGGATGGACCAGTGGTGTACTCAGCACCTCTCTCTTTTTAGAATATTTTATTGATTTTATAATAAAATGGCATTGATCAACTTCCAACAAAACCTGCAGAGCATTACATGCATAAATTAGAAAGAAAATATAGAAGATGTTAAGAAATCTCTTAGCCATGTCAGAGGAATGTGCCACTCTCCAGGCACCCGGCTGGATTTCCTTGTTGACCTCCCCGTCTGCGACTCCCGGCAGGATACAGGCAAGGTCTCTATCGGCGATCCTCCTCAAACGTGAGAAGAACACACCACTCCTCCCTCCTCCCTGCCTTTCCCAGGGAGGGGAAAGAGACAGACAGAAATGTATTTACATGCTTTTATTTCTGTCTTCGCAGCAGTACAGAGAAACACGTCTGCACTCTCCATACACCAACAGCAGAGAGAGAGACTCCACCCCTGTACTTCCAGTACAGGTCAGATGACACTCTGAGCTAACATCCAGTGCTCAGTACAGTGAATAGACTGTCCCTTTGTTCCCAGGGTACAGTCCCAAACATCAACATCCTGTTTGGCTTTCCAGCCAGCTGCAGCTCGCTGCTGCATTGCTCCTTTTTCGTAACAGAAGTGACATTGTCGAAACTGAATCTGCCCCTCTTTTTCTGAGCGGTAGAACTGCCCACAACTGCCATCACATGCAAAGTTATCTCACCTCATCTAGACCACAACTCTACATGGACTTATGGTGTCTTTATTTGCAATATGAGGGCTTTTCCAGACTGGTGGTTTTTGTGGGTGTGCTGTGCAGCAAAAATAATGCACGAGTGCTGGATTTATGCAGGAGCGTCTGCAAATCATTCCATTTTATTAGTTGTTCTGTGATACTGCTGCAGTGTTACTGGGGTCTGGAGAGGCAACAACAGCAGGGGTGGGGGAAAGCAACCCCAGAATATCTACACTCTGAAAAGTTACAGGATTTCAGGAGGAAATTATAGGACACGCACTGATTGGAAATAAAGCCACACGCCTGCCCCAAGACTTTTGCAGGTGCCAGCGTTATTGAAAGCAGAATAACCACCCTGACAAATCATCCTGAATCCACAATGAAAAGCACCTTGCTCGGTTGGTTACAGTGTGGTGCTGATAATGTCAAGGTTGCAGATTTGATCTCTGCAAGGGACAGCAGCCCAGTTTATTGTGCCCCCTCACTTTTGACCCCATTCTCGAGGCTCTGTGATGAAACCTCTTTTCCTTCTGCAAGGGCGATACATTGCCTGCTTCCAGGGGCCTCTGAATGTGTGGTGGGCATGGAATGGAGAGAATCGCCTGCGTGGAGGACAGGGAAGGGTGCTTTGAGTGTGTGGAGAAACCGGCCTACTGTACAGGGGCAACATTTGCTCGTTTGTTGCTCCACCCACTTTTGTCTCTGGCCCCACCCACCACCGGCCCATGGCCCTCAGAAGGCTATCCAGAAGGGAATGTGGCCCCAAGACTACAAAAAACACCCCCCTGCCTGGACTAGGAGAAGAAGCAGCGTGGAGAAGCTGAAGAAAAGGGAAGAAGGAAAGAGATTGTAGAGCAGAAAGGAGAGTGGAGGCTCTGAGAGACTGAAAAGTCCTGTGACAGTGTCAGGGAACTGCCATCGGAGGGACAGGTGGTGGACAGGCTCCAGGAGAATAGGAGAGAATCTGCAGCAGAGGAAGGAACCAGCAGGGGGAGTGCAGGAGTCACAGCGGAGGGGAGGCTCTGGGATACTTCTAGTGAGAATAGCGAAGAGGTAACCAGAACCCCGTTAGGAACTCCCACCCTTCGCCGGAAACTGTCACGCAGAGAGTCACGAAGGCGCATGTCCGTCAAACAGCTTTTATGTTGGCGTAAATTCCGTAGACGCCCACTGTCAGATTCTACCAGCGACTGACGGAGTCATGCTTTGGGGGCTCCGTTAGTGCCTCGGTTTGGATGACCAGCCAAACCCCAGAGGGATCAAGTTTTTACGCACAAGCAGCTCACTATCCCATCACAGCAATCTGACAGTCTTTGAAAGCAGCTTGTGCAAGCAGAGGGCATCATGAGCGAACCAGCCGGAACCGGAGGAGCAGGAGCCGGAGCTGGAGCAGGTCCAAGCCTGGAAGAAAGGTACAGGGCGTTGGAGGTCCAGCTGGCGCTGCAAACGGCGAGGCTCGAGGAGAGGAGGGCTCAAGATGCGGATAAAGGGAAAACCACCCCACTTGCCAGACGGGTGCCTGGATTGGTGCAGAAATTTGGGGGGGATCCCAGGAACTATCAAGCCTTTAGGACAGAGATGCAATATGCTCTCAATCTACTGTTTGATGACTTCCCCGATGAGAACTCTAGAGTGGCATATGTGATTGGCCATCTAGAGGGAGGGGCGAAGGACTGGGTTCGGCCCCTGATGGCAGCCAATAATGAAATCTTAAAGGACACTATGAAGTTTTTTCGCGCCATGGACTTGATGTTTTCCAGCGAGATCGAGCAGGGGGTGGTGCGCAGACAGTTAATGGCGTGTAAACAGGGGAGCCGATCTGTACGTGAGTACTGGACTGAGTTCACCATGCTGATTCATAGACTAGGGTGGGACCTTGCTAGTGAACCTATTCAAATGCTGTTTGAAGAAGGTCTCTCTCCGGCAGTGAAAGATGAACTTTCCCGGGCGCCTAGGGCGGAGTCTATGGATCAGCTGACTAAATCAGCGCTGTCCATAGGAGCACGCCAGGAGGCTAGAGCTATGGAAAAGCGGGAAGGAAAGGGGAAACGTTGGAAGGACTTCCGCATTCCAGAGATTCCGGAGCAGCCTTTCCCGCCAGCAGAGCCGATGGAACTTGGGACAGCGCGCGCGCGCGCAGTTTCAAACACCAGTGAAGGGCGGAAGAAGGAGGGAAAGAGCGGCAAGAGATGCTATCTCTGCCAACAGCCAGGTCACTTTGCCAGAGTCTGTCCGCAAAGGAAGGAATGGCAAGGGATGGCGGGAACTGTTGGGGGGAAGGAGGAAGAAGAAATCACGGAGCAAGTAAAAGCCAACGCCTGGTTGCCAACATCAGGGCACAGCAGCCAGGCCAGGGAGTAGTGAATGTGCCCACGCCGGAACCTCCAAGACCAGCGCTTGTGATAGAGGTGTTGCTGGAACTGGCAAACGGACACCCACTGAAGATAAAAGCGCTATTGGATTCAGGTAGCTCATGTAATTTCATGAGTAAGGAGTTTGCAGCTGAACACCAGATACAGACTATCCCATTAAGTAAGCCTTTGCAGGTTACCACGATTGATGGGAGGGAGCTGTTGGGAGGAGAAGTGAACCAACAAACTGTACCAATGATAATGAGGGTGGCAAGACACACAGAACTGATAGCGTTTAACGTAGCCACCTTGGGAGGAGCTCCTATTATCTTGGGAATGAGCTGGCTGGCACTACACGATCCGCTAGTAGGCTGGCATCAGAGAGTGGTTTCCTTTGGATCAGCACATTGCCTAGAACACTGCAAGGAGGGAGAGGCTCAGGCAGGGGCCAGGGCCACTCTAGCAGGGATGGAAGTGATGGACAAGGGGAGGGTGCCACCACAATACGCTGACTTGATTGACGTATTCAGCGAAAAAGAAGCAGATAAACTGCCCCCGCACAGACCCTTTGACTGTCAAATTAACTTACTCCCAGGAGCACAATTGCCAGTGGGCAAGCTGTATGCAATGTCAGACAGTGAGATGCAGGAGTTAAGGGAGTTCATTGACAAGAACCTCAAGCGAGGTTTCATCAGAGAGTCACGAGCGGTGGGGGGCAGCCCAGTGTTCTTTGTGGACAAAAAAAACACGGGCAAGCCCAGGCTTGTATGTGATTTCAGGGCCCTAAATGCAGTGTCAGAACCAGTGACTTTCCCTATGCCTAGAATTGATGACATTCTAACACGGGTGAGAAAAGGGAAAATTTTTACCAAGCTGGACCTTAGGGGGGCATATAACTTGATACGTGTGAGAAAGGGGGATGAGTGGAAGACCACTATGTTCACCCCCTTGGGGGCTTTTGAGTACCGGGTTATGCCTTTCGGATTACAAGCGGGCTCCGCCTGCTTTCAATCATTCATGAATCACGTCCTGGGGCCACTGCTCTACAAGAACTGCGTAGCGTTCTTAGATGACGTCCTGGTGTACTCAGAGAATGAGGAGCAGCATGTGCGAGATGTAAGAGAGGTACTGAGCAAGCTGCGAGAAAACCGGCTGTGGGTGAAACTGGAGAAGTGTCAGTTTCATACCAGGGAGGTGGAATTCCTGGGGTACCGGTTGTCTGACAAGGGATTGGCCATGGATCCCAGCAAGGTTCAAGCGGTACTGGAATGGAAAACACCAAAGACCAAGAAGGACGTGCAAAGGTTCCTGGGCTTCGGAAACTTCTATAGGAAGTTCATCAAAAACTTTGCCCATTTAACAGCGCCCATCACGGATTGTCTTAGTAGCAAAAAGAAATTTGTTTGGACGGAAGAAGCGCAGCGGGCGTTCGAACGTTTAAAGCAGGCGTTTGCGTCGGAAGAGCAACTTTTGCACGTGGATCTACAACAACCAATGAGAGTGGAGACTGACGCGTCAGACCGAGCGGTGGGGGCCGTTCTTCTCCAGCCGGGAAAAGATACGTCTGAATGGAGACCGTGTGCATTCTTCTCGCGGAAGTTGAACAAATCCGAGAGGAACTACACAGTATACGACCGAGAACTGCTCGCCATTCATGAAGCATTCCGGAAATGGCGGCACTTGCTGATTGGGGCGCAGCACAAGGTTCAAGTCCGAACTGACCACAAAAATCTGGAATACTGGAGAACAGCCCGAGTGCTGAACCAGAGACAAGTGCGATGGGCCCAGGAGTTCTCCAAATTCCACTTTGAGATTCGTTACGTGCCCGGCTCCGAGAACGTGAGGGCGGACGCTCTTTCCAGGAAACCTGAGTACTTAGAGGGGGAGGGAGCGCCTGAGGCAAGGCATGTAATCCCTGAAGACCGCTGGGTGTGTGGGGCGGCATTGGTGGGGCAGAGGGAACTGATAGAGGGTACTGAGAACGATGAATACGCCCAAGAGAAACTCAGAGAGCTCAGGAGGACAGAGGAGAACCCAGGGGGGTTTGAAGAAAAGAACGGGGCATTGTATTACAAAGGGGCACTGTACATACCCGATGGGGAACTGAGGGGCAGAGTACTCAAGCAGTTGCATGACAGCCCCACAGCGGGACATTTTGGACAGCACAAAACCATGTGGTTGGTTACCAGGGAGTTTTGGTGGCCCAAGGTGAGGGAGGACGTACGGGAATATGTCAGGGGTTGCGACAGGTGCCAGCGAGCGAAAGGAGAGAGGGTGGCGCCAGCGGGGCTATTACAACCCTTACCCACGCCAGAAAGGCCATGGGAGGCAGTATCCATAGATTTTATGACGGACCTGCCAAAATCCAAAGGCAAAACAGCTGTCATGGTGGTGGTAGATCTATTAACCAAGATGTGTCATTTTATAGCTTGTTCACATGCGGTCACAGCGGAGGAAACCGCCAAGTTGTTTGTAGAACATATTTTTAGGTTGCATGGCGCCCCCTTGAGGGTTTTGAGCGACAGAGGGAAACAATTTACTTCCAGGTTCTGGAGGAAACTTATGAGCTTACTGCACGTAGAACTCAATTTCTCAACTGCCCGGCACCCAGAAACAAATGGACAAGCGGAAAGGGCAAACGGGATTTTACAACAATACCTGAGGTGTTATGTAAAAGACAGAGAAAATGATTGGGTGGATAAGTTACCTCTAGCAGAATTTGCCTACAACAACGCGGAGAACGTGTCCACAGGGATGAGTCCCTTTCTGGCAAATTATGGGTGTCACCCCCGGGCATTCCCAGGAGAGGGAGGGGGGAGGTGGAGCGTGCCGGCGGCGGAATATTTTTTTGAAGAGATGGAAGCGATCCACCGTCAGCTTCAACTTAACTTAGAGAAAGCCAAGGAAGAATATAAGAAGCAAGCAGACAGAAATAGGAGGGAAGGTGAAACTATAAGGGTGGGAGACCGGGTGTGGTTATCCACCCAAGGACTACCGTTCAAGGGCGGGAGTAAGAAATTGAGACCCAAAAGATTGGGACCCTTTGAGGTCATACAGCAGGTCAACCCAGTAGCATTCAAACTCAGGCTGCCCAGTCACATGAAATTACACCCAGTATTTCACAGGTCATTACTGTCGCCGTACCGAGAGGGACGTGAGTGGGGGGAGCGTGAGAGAGAGGCCACCCAAACGCCCGTGATAGAAGAGAGAGAGCGCGACATGAACGTGGCAGGAATCATTGATTCCAGGTGGAAGGGGAATCAGGTGGAATATCTGGTAGAATGGGAGGGGGAAGTAGAGTCGGAAAACACTTGGGTACCAGCAGAGGTAGTCAATAACGAGGTCTTAATAGAAACATTTCATCAGCGTTTCCCAAGAAAACCGCAACCCGTGGCACGATTTAGAAGGGAACACTTTGGGACCACCGATGAGGAAGGAGAGTTTGAAGGGTTCCCAGAGTCAGGGGTGGGTGAGGAAGCCGACTCCGACGAAGAAGAGGAAGACGGGGAGAGAGACGGTACGCCGTGGCTAGAAGTGTTTGAATCCTCGGACGACGAGGAGAGTTCCTTCAGGGGCTTTCCGCCCTCACCGCCAGTGGGAGAGGAGGCGGGAGGGGGTGAAGGGGGCCCTGGGGGGGAGGTGGATGTCAGGGAACTGCCATCGGAGGGACAGGTGGTGGACAGGCTCCAGGAGAATAGGAGAGAATCTGCAGCAGAGGAAGGAACCAGCAGGGGGAGTGCAGGAGTCACAGCGGAGGGGAGGCTCTGGGATACTTCTAGTGAGAATAGCGAAGAGGTAACCAGAACCCCGTTAGGAACTCCCACCCTTCGCCGGAAACTGTCACGCAGAGAGTCACGAAGGCGCATGTCCGTCAAACAGCTTTTATGTTGGCGTAAATTCCGTAGACGCCCACTGTCAGATGCTACCAGCGACTGACGGAGTCATGCTTTGGGGGCTCCGTTAGTGCCTCGGTTTGGATGACCAGCCAAACCCCAGAGGGATCAAGTTTTTACGCACAAGCAGCTCACTATCCCATCACAGACAGAAACTGTTATTAAACTGGCAACAGTTAACTGACATTATTCAGTTAGTCATCAAACCTCCAGTTGCCAGGGAACTAGAAGGAGTTTCAAGTTGGGTCATTGCAAAGTGTTGTTTAATTTTCCCATTAATTGTTATATAACTGTTCCTGAACTGTCTTGCAGCTTTTAACTTTTACAAGGTAAAGAAGTACTGTTTTATTAGACTCCCGAGCGACTGGAGGGGTAGATTGCTAATTTATCCTTTCAGGGATTCCCCTACACACCTGTCGGTTGTAGCCCTGAATCCCCAAAAGTCCAATTCTCCCCTCAAAACAATGTCTATTTCCCACAGGGTCGCCTAACTCTTACAACCATACCTCAACAATATATCCAACATGGCAGGTTGTAGGTCAGCACCCTTGGCCCCAAATTTCTAGTGCCTGATTTTGACTGAAGAGGAAAGTAATTTCCCTGCATTTTCAGCTCTGAACTTTAACCTTTGCTTGGACAGCTGGTTATTCTGTACCTGTGGCCATTTCTGTGCCAACAAAATATTCAAGATGCCAACTTTTGTTCTGATGGAAAGAGTAGTCCAAAAGTAATCTTAAAAAAGAGGTTTGGGTTTTTTGGAATGCTGCTACTATCACCACTGAGAACGCACTCTTTCTATCACATTCAACATCTACCTATTTCTATTGCTTTTGAATGGTGTTTCATATGTTGTACACCAGTATCTTTAATGATATGGCAGTATATTAAATGCTTCTATAAATGAACAAACTTACTCCACGGGCCAATTGGAAGGCAAGTTGCAGTCCAACAACTTCCCAAACGCAACAGGTTGGGAAAGGCAGGGAGATTCAGCCATGTGTGAAATCTCTGCCTCTCTTACACACATTAAATATATATATGAGAGAAGTCATGAGTGACTTACTCAACATCATTTTTAAAGTCTGTCCAATACTGCTCTTCTCCCTCTTTCATTACACTGGGCCTTACGCTGCTGCTTTTCAGGGAGGCAGGTATACACCCTATACCATTAAAACACATTTTCCCCATCAAAGAATTCCGGACCCCGTAATTAGTTAAGGATTGGTGAGAATTTTAACTCTCTGCCGATAATTCTTTGAGGGGGGGGAAGTGTTTTGAATCTGGTTTAAAAGGTGTAGCACGTACACAGCTTCTGGGCCATCCAATGAAGCTGAATTTTAGGAGATTTAGGACCGACAAGAGAAGTACTTTGTCATACAGTGCATAATTTTCCATGGGAGGCAGTGATAGCTTGAAAAGGAAATTGGACAAAGTCATGGAGAACAAGGGATGTGGGTGGCGCTGTGGGCCATAGAGCCTAGGACTTGCCAATCCATAGAGCCTAGGACTTGCCAATCAGAAGGTCGGCGGTTCAAATCCCCGCGACGGGGTGAGCTCCAGTTGCTCGGTCCCTGCTTCTGCCCACCTAGCAGTTCGAAAGCACGTCAAAGTGCAAATAGATAAATAGGTACCGCTCCGGTGGGAAGGTAAATGGCGTTTCCATGCGCTGCTCTGGTTCGCCAGAAGCGGCTTAGTCATGCTGGCCACATGACCCGGAAGCTGTACGCCGGCTCCCTCGCCCAATAAAGCGAGATGAGCACCGCAACCCCAGAGTCGTCCGCAACTGGACCTAACGGTCAGGGGTCCCTTTACCTTTACTATGGAGAACAAGGCTATCACTGGAAGGGTCATAGCTCAAGGGTGCGGCATCCGCCTTGCATGCAGAAGGTCCCGGGTTCAATTCTCGGCTTCACTAGGTAGAGCTGGGAGAGACTCCCTGCCTGAAACCCTGGAGAGAAGCTGCCAGTCTGTGTGGAGAACACTGAGCTTGATGGACTAGTGATCTGACAGCTTCCTATGTTCTTGCACATGAATGTCAGAAGCAAATCAAAACTTTCTTCGCGGGCCTTACTTGTCTCTGTGCTCTTTCAGTTTTGAAAAACATTTGGTCACAAGCTTTGCAAGATGTTTCGGGTTTTGTTTTTTTGAGAGAGACTTCTTGCAAAACAAATCAAAAACCTATCTTTTTAGAGAACAGAACTATCCGAAATGCTTTTTGTGGGGAGCAGCTTTTTGGCACACCAGAAAGGCAATCATCTCATTTTATAATTATCAACAACGCCCAAGAGTTCTCAGTATATCAACAGGACGCATGTATATTTATAAACCGAATAGAGGTGTTTATTAGGGGACTCTTTTTTTTGGCTGTTTAAAAAAACGGAGGAAAAAGAGGAGAAGGCTTCTTCAGGAAGAAAAGCACACACAAGTTGCCAAGCAACATGGACAAACTATTTATAAAACTCCACTCCACTTTTTTTAATTAAAAAAAGATGAGGCTAAAATTTCCAGGCATGTGTGGGCTTTGAAGAGAGATGACAAGTGCTCCTTAATTACTATTCCAAGGTGAAAATGGAAAAAAAAAAACATATAGCAGCAGTAAGAAGTAAGAAAAAAGGATTGTGCTGACATACCGGAATGCCTTCAGTTTCCAGAATGAGGCTGGGAATATGTCGGGCAGAGAGTGCGACACGGATCGCTTCCCTGATGCGTTTCACCAAATCTGGGCTGAACTCCTGGTTGGTGGCCGTCTTTAGGAAAAGGGTCACCCTTTCTTTGCCGTCTTTGTTGTACTGAGGGACGCAGAGGCTGTCCGAAACCTCCTCAAAAGCTTCCACTGAAGAGACAAAGGAAATGTTGGCTTAGACTTATTCGTGCCTCCACCCCCAAGGCAGGGAACAGTAAACATGTGCCCATTATCAAGCCAGGCCATGGTGGCTTGCAGGGGCAGCTGGCACTCCATAAGCCTGGTAGGGCAGAAGGCAGGGAGCCCAATGGCGCCAGAGTCAATGGCTGGCACAGCCAGCTTGGTCTAGTTTTGTCCCCATTTTCCTCCGTACAGAGGAAATGGGTGGTCTCAGCACTCTTAACTAACTGCAGTTCCCAGGATTCTTTGGGGGAAGAAGCCCTGACTGTTTTAAGCCGGATAGTGTAGCCTTTTAGGCCTTTCTCATGGGTGGAAGAGCATTGTGCCTGAGGAGGGAAGAAGGAGTCAACAGACACCGAAGGGTTAAACCAGAGAAAGAGCTATTTATTCTGCCTTCCGGGTAGCAGAAGGAGCTAGTGTGATAACTCACAAGCAAGCACAAGTTTTACAGCCATTGCACCCAGCATATATTCCCTCCAGTTCCCTTTGCCCCCTCCCCTTCTCCCCCTCCTCAGGAGGAGAAGAGAAGACTCCCTGGAAAAGACCCTGATGTTGGGAAAGATGGAGAGCACAAGGAGAAGGGGATGACAGAGGACGAGATGGTTGGACAGTGTTCTCGAAGCTACCAACATGAGTTTGACCAAACTGCGGGAGGCAGTGGGAGACAGGAGGGCCTGGCGTGCTCTGGTCCACGGGGTCACAAAGAGTCGGACACGACTAAACGACTAAACAAGAAGGGCAGAAGCAGGGAGACTAACAGCAGGTGGCGCCAGAGGCAATGGCAGGCAGAGGCAACTAGTTCTAGATTTGTCCCCACCTTCCTTCTCCTCTCTGCTGAGTTCTCCAAAGACAACACTGAGCCCAAGGAGAAGGCACCTATCAGCTATCTGAACTGAATGTAGCTAAGAAAGCAGGCAGTTGGGGGCGCTGAGAGCAGACTAGCCTAGTGGGGCAGTGCCCCATTCACTGTAATGGAGCAAGCCTCCTTTGATGTTCTTAAGAGCCTCTTTTGAGAGTGTCAACTAAAGGGACAACATAAGGCTATTTAATTTTGGACCTTAAAACCACGAGCATTTGGACCAGGTTTTTCCTATTCCTGTCCGCCAGTCTCTTTGAGCAACCGTCAGGTTGGTTCCCCAAAGCGGAACAAATGAAGAACTAGTTTTATCGAACGGTAATTTGTTGTGGTGTTTAATCCTCATTTTATCTTTCAATGTGACCTCAGCGTATTTGTATGTTGTTGCTGTGACCTGCCCTGGGATCATTTTATAAAGAAGGGCAGGGCGTAAACTTCACAATAAATTAATAAGCCTCTCTCGTCTACCAAAAACACGAGTTTTCCTTAAGCAATTTTTCAAATTATCCTGTGCAGCACAGGGGCTTTCAAGCCCAAGTTCCAGGAGACTTTGGAAAAGTATCTCAGGTGTTCCTTCGTGAGATAATCTACAATGGCATCTCCAGGTAAAAGGCTTAGGTAGCAAATGATGAGAAAGAATGTCTGTCTAAAATATTAAAGAGCCTTCCCCAACCTGCCTGGGGCTGATGAGAGTTGAGAGCCTGCCTTAGATGCCAAAGCAACTTGCTTGACATTGGACTGGGTACCATGCAACTTGACTTGGGGGAGAAGGAGGGATTTGCTATTTTGCCTTGGGCAGCAGTATGCCATGGGCCAGCCCTGCATCAAAGGAAAGGTTGTGCCACCTGACAAAGACCACAGGATGATGAAACAGAGGAGAGGGCGAGAAAAGAGATGGGGGAGTTTCTGAAATTTCCTGGCCCAGCCTCAGAAACGTCAGCCAGCCAGCAGAGCCAGACTGACACTGTGTCCCCGTATTCCCAGCCAACAACTGCACAGCATGCCATTCTGCTATCTGCCACTAAGCATTCCTCACATATGGTCACGCCAAAGTGATGGGCATACCTGCAGCCAAGCATGACAATGCCTCCTGTCTTGGAGCTGATCTTGCAATAGTCGCCATGATCCCAGACACCTGTCCAGAAAAACCCACATGGAGGGCAACCAGGTCAATTATCAACAATCCAGGCCTGGATGGCACACAAATCTGTTTTCACATTCACAAGAACAGTGGAAATTAATGGAACAGATTTTTTTAAAAAAAAACACAATACAGTACAACGTTTTGGGTATAGGGTAGGTATGGAGCGGTATATAAAATAAATTTTAAAAATGTTTACAAGAAGACAGAAAACTAGAAGAGTTGTAGGGGGATTCAGGGATTCAAGTCACTCTCCTTTTAACTTACTGTGTTTACAGAATAACCCAGTGGTTCTCAAACCTTTTTCTCTGAACCACACTTTCAGAATAAATATTTGCTCAGGCCACACTGAATTTTTTATTTATAAGAATACATTAGAACACAAAAAGTAGTAACTCCTAGTAGTGCTTGATTTATAACATAGAACACAACTACTTTGTAATATGATCATGAGACATCCAGAAAGTAAAAAACAATGCAGCTGCATTAGAACACAAGTCATTCCCAAAATATCATTATAAATGAGCCTCTTACCTATGTACCTTAAGTCTGTATACAACCTCAATGAGAGGCGAGAGCTTGCTTTTGCCTGGTAATCTCCTTAGTTTTAGGTCTAATTTAAGACAGACAAACTCTCGTCTCCTCATCAACACAAATAAGCCTTTGTATTTTCTGATCTTTCACATCTGTCACGAGCTGAAAATCCCTGTTCCTGCCACACCCTTTGAGAACCCCTGGAATAACCTTTCAGACCAGGGGTCAGGAACCTTTGGCCCTCCATACGTTCATGAAATCCTAAGAGCTGGGGGAGATGGCAGGCTTGGGGGAGCAATCTCAAGTGCTCTCCCAGGCCACCCACCATTGAACAGGACCCAGGGGCGTGGTATCGCAGCAGGGAGCCCCAAAACCGGACGCCTGAAGGGATAGAAAGTCCACCCTAACTCCTGGAACAAACAAGGAGACAGACGAAGAGGTCTGTCAAACCCGTGTCTAGGGAGGCTACTGTCACAGACTGAACCCCCACCCCACCCCCTGTCCAAATTCAACGGTTCTGCAATTCGTGCTGCCTTGTTTTATTTTGCTTAGTTCAGTTCGGTCCTTCTCTTCTATTGTAAAAAAATATATATTTGAGGGGTTTGCTTTGATGGGTGAGCGCAGAGGAGGATGAAAATGGGGACGCCCCTGGAGGAGCACTGTCCCAAGAGGGTTTTCCCCAAGGACCTATATCTTTATTTAGTTTTTTTCCCCCTTGGAATGGTTGGAAGCAACCCCCTTCTTCTTCTTCTAACTGTATCTCCCCCATTTCTTTCTGATCTCCTTTTACTGTCATATTGGGGTGACATCCCACTCCCCTTATTTTTACCTCTGCCACCCCCACCCCCAGTGCCTGAACGCCCCACTCGCCCACCCCCAGGGCCCCCACCACACCGGGGGAACAAGAGAAAGCCAGGCTGGTTGTGTTGCAAAATAAATCAAAACTCCAAGCCAGGGAAAAACATTTTTTTTAATAGAATATTTATTAAGGTTTTTAGTAATAATACAATAAAGGTAAAAAGAAAAAAAAGAAAAAATAATAGCAAAAATACAAAAAATAAAAATAATTAAAAACATGCAGATTTTCCATTGCTTATTTTCCTTTAACTTGTTTCCCGGACCTCCTCATACCTCCCTTTTTTGTATTCCAATTCGAATTGTTAGTTCAGCAAATCCTTACCATTAAATTTTTACCTGTTTCTAAGCCTTTTTTTTCTCTCATATTCCCTTAAAGCATTACAGCTGGAAACCACTTAATTTCTATCCAACATCATTCTAACATTCATTAATTTTGCAATATTTCTGTAGGTAGTCTTTAAATTTCTTCCAATCTTCTTCCGCCGACTCTTCTCCCTGGTCTCGGATTCTGCCGGTCATTTCCACCAGTTCCATGTAGTCCATCACCTTCATCTGCCATTCTTCCCGGGTGGGTAGATCTTGTGTCTTCCAGTACTTTGCAATAAGTATTCTTGCTGCTGTTGTAGCATACATAAAGAAAGTTCTATCCTTCTTTGACACCAATTGGCCGACAATGCCTTCAAATTATTGTCACTAGTATATAATATATAACATATAATATAATACATATACTACACTAATATATACTAATATATAATGTATAGTATATAATAATGATATATTAGACCTGCTCTATATAACATATAGGCAGAGGGCGCTCCGATCTCGCAGCAGCCAATTCCATCTCGCTCATGATTTCCTTCGCCTGGACCCGGAAGCACGTGGCCTCTGGCGGCGGGCGGGGAGCAAGCTCGCCGTGTGCACAGAGGCGCGCCACTCTCCACTTTCGCGTCTCTATAGTGCGCGCACCTTCTCCTTCCCGCTCCGCGTGAACATAAACGGGACCAGTTCCGTTCCAGAGCGGAAGTGACGATGAGAGGAGGCGGAGAAGGCGGCTTCCCAATCATGAGGATTTTTGTTGTCGTTCTAGCTGTGTAAATCCCTAATAGACGCAGCCGGGGGGAAATCAATCTCTGAGGAAGGCGACGGCGCGAAACGTGAAGGCCGGGACTCTCGCAGAAGAAAGGGGCGCGGAAGGCTACAGCTCCCCTCACGAAATCATCTCTATGGCCTTAGCCATGGCGCAGGCGATGACGTATTTCCGCTGCGCCTTGACCGAACCAAGATGGCGGCGGCCTTGAGTGGCCGGTGGCTGCGGAGCTGCTTCGCTTTCTTCAGGTATCTGTGGGAAGCAACCCGCTTCGCTGAGCGGCCCCCGCAGTGAATTAGTAAATCATCAGTAGATACTTTAAGCGAAATTTGATATAGACACCCAGCTAAGTGCAACATCACCCAGTTTATATTCACGGTACAAATCTCTCTTCTAACTCTTGCTATTGTGTTTTTTTAGCTGTTCGTTCAGTTTGCTCATACCCGGAAGTAGCTTGCCTGTATTGTTTATTTGGATTAATTTGCTTATATTGCACAGTGAGGGTGGACTCGACGTATATTAAATAATGAAATAAATGTCTGCATCTTCAAAGGTACCAGGTATATATACCAGAGTCTCAATCTGGTAGTTTTAATCTATCGTATAGTTTCTGGCATAGCACATCAGAGCTTGTCGTGTTTCAGCAATGTCCACACGACCCACAGCTCCGTTGGGTTCAATTTGTGTATAATCATCAGTTCTTTGTACAGGCAGGGATCAAAGGGCCTGGATTTCAAAGGTCTTAAAGCCTGGGTGGTGCATCGAGATGATCCCCGTTTTGGCCAAGCACATTCCAACAAAGACATCATCTGTTGGGGACAGCTCAGTGTCCTGCAGTCACCTGCAGCTGCTGCACCGTCAGCCATAACATGACAAAGCCCCTGCCACCAGCATTGTGTAGATAGAAGGATGCCGGATACAATGACTGGGATAAAATTCTTAGTGTTGGTGTCTCTGATTGGCCGGGCTTTGCTGATGACATCCCCAGCAAAAAGATCTTTGTCAGGGTCCAGATGCTCAAGGAACTCTACAATGTTGCCCGTGTTCACAAATATGTCATTGTCACCCTTCAACACAAAGCGGGTGTGGGGGCAGTCCTCTGAAGGAAATGCAGCTGCTTCCGAGAGCAGAAGCAACTGTCCATCTGGGAAAGGCTGAGAACGGAGGGCAGCTGGGCAGCACCACAAGTAACAAGAAAACGGCTGGCAGGCAGAAATCCAACAGGTCCACGTCGGGAAAGACTCTTGGCTTACCCTGCAACCCCTTTCCCCAGGAAAGTGGGCCCTTCGCAGATCCCCTTGGGGAAACGCAATAGGCATTTTCGGGGATGCCTCCAGGCCAGGATCGCCACAGCAACAACAGAGTCTGCCCATGCTCCGCTCTGGCCCCTGCAGCCTCAGGGTTGGGGCGGGGGGTCCTCGTCAGTTCAGCTTATTGCCTATAGCCAAGGCCTTCTTCCCAATGGGCACTTCACACAAAGCAAGACATTCTTCTAGAATCACACAACGTAAATATAACATCACACAGCATAAAAATTTGAAAGTACAGTGCATTCCTTCTCCCAAATGCTCTGTAGCCCTTCCCCAAATGCAAAGGTGTCTTAAGGGGAAGGGAGAGGAAGATAATCATATTCCACCCTTCTGCCAATCATCTTGATGCGGGAGGCTGAAAGGGAAATGGTTGAGAGAGATACGGGTGCAGAGGTAACTCCCTACAGCAGTGGGGATTGATGGGAGTTGTAGTACAAAACATCTGGAGGGCACCAGCTTGACAAAATCTGCCCTACAGTATAGGGGCTGTGTTTGATTTTGGAGGTGGAGAGCAAAAGCCAAAAAGTATTGGCCAGTCTCTGTAGACCAATATAAATAAAATTCAAGGGAAGCATAGATTTTCTGTTGCAAAATAAACAACTCGAATCACATAAACATTCCTAGTTAACATTTATTATTAACACCAGGTGGGCTGTTGAGACTTTTCACAAAGTGCAGAATACATGAGAGGCAGGGTGCAGTAGGAGAGGTAAGTCAACAGAAGCTCTAGCTCAACTATGGCAAGTGCTATTCAGTTTTCTTCTGAGCTTCTCTGAAACCATGAGGTCTAAAAACTTGCTTTGTGATAAATGGAACTAATAATCCAGGTTGGCGAATAGAACATATTTCACCAAACCAAAGATACTCTATTAAATTTGCTAGCTAGATAGCATGTCCAGAGTAGTCCCAAAAGTTACAATGATGCAATTTGCTGGTGTGGGAAATGTACTAGATGCTGAAGACAAAATTGTTGAGTAAATCTTTTTCAGGCTTTGGAGTGTCAATTATCAGGCACAAATAAAGAACAGAGAGCGCACATGCATTTACACCCACATACGTAGGCTTTTGGGTGTCCATATTTGCAGGTTTCAAACTTTCCACACAGTGGGACAGGAGGATATATTAGCTGCTGATAGATGGTTAAAGATTTTATTCCCTTGATTCTTTCAAAGGTTTAGAGGCTAAACTGAAAATCAGACGACATACTGTTGGTACATTCTCTTTAAGCCAATGGTCCCATCAAATATATTGTCTCTATTTTGGGGAAAGGGGGTGGGCAGGATTTGGCCACTAATGCTGATCTTGGAAGCAGAAAGGCTTGTGGGTGGGGGACTCTTGTCTATTCAGAACCTCAGAACATTTGCAAATCAATTCTGCTGCACTGCCCCCCACCCAAAGGCACCAGGTCTTCAGTGTTCCACAGGAAAGTGATGCTCCCTGCATCCAGGATGAGCCGAATGATCAAACTTCTGAGGTCAGGCCAAAGATGCAGATGTGTGATATAAAGGCATAACCTTTGCTGCGACTACCTGCCCTTACAACCTCAGCTTCCCGCAGCAGGTAGACATAGCTCTTGAGAGTCCACATCCCTCACCCCTGAAGCTTTTTAAAAAGCACAATCTGTGCTCCCCACAAAACAATTACTCTGACATGTTGTAATGTAAAAGGATTTGTGAAGCTGAATTCCATTTCACATGTTGCATTTGGAATTCCACCGTCAGCGGTACTGGCTGGCTCTGAAGGATATCTGCCCCGTCTGGAGAGTCCTTCTTTTTCCCCTTTCCTGGAAAAAAGCAGGGAGAAATATGTACTGTTGCTTCTTTTAAGCCTCCTACCCACTGGGTGGGTGTACTTATAACTGACCCCCTGAAGGACCTTTTCCCTCAACCCGTGTAGCCTTTCAGGGTTTGTTGGTATGTTTTTAACCAACTATTATTCATACCTCTAAGGGGCTGAACTGATGGGGGGGAATGGGAAAGGATGTCAGTCAGTGGTAGAGCAAAATGTTTTACAGCCTGCAGGTCTGAGAGCAACCCTGTCTCCAGTCAGTGTCCTGAGCTAGTTGGGCCAATGGGTATGAGTCACCTTCCTATGTACCCAAGGAGGGACTACCCATTCAGTAATTTTTAAATTCATAACTCCAAGAGGTTTTGAGCTGAAAGGAAAAGCGAAGGTGCAGGTTATCAGATTGTTTGCAGTTGACATTGGGAGTCATTAAAGATCCCAGAGACAGACTTCTTGGAGCTTTACCCCCTGAGCTAAACCACGCCCAATCGTTAAGGTTTTGATTAATCTATAACTTTCAATGCCATTTCATATGTTTACATTAACATGGTCATTGCCACATACAGCCCCTGCTTACTGTTGGAACCAGCCTTCTCCCACTGGGTGTTCTCCAGCTCTTTTGCAGCACAACTCCCATCTGCTCCAGCCAGCACAGAGGTGCTGGGCGGAGCTGTAGTCCAAAACAGGTAGAAGACACCAGGCTGTCGAAGACTTTGACCACAAAATCTTATTGCTAAAGTGCCTCTAGTGGAGCTGAAGTGAAAGACACCTGCAGCTATTTCTTCATCTTCCAGGTTTATTTTTTGCTGCCAAAATATTTCGTTGCTGTTTGGGGTGCATGTAGGCAGAATCCCTCATGCATGAATTGATACCACACTTCCCTGCCACGTGACTTTATGAAAACAACATTTTCAAGTTCAACAGTCATAATTCTCCCCCCCCCCCACCCAAACACCTGCAAACAAACTGTCTGCCTTTCACAAACCATTCAAGGAAATGCCTCTATATGAAAACATATTTCCCCTTCATTTATCCTACCCAGGCACCCTGACAAATGGATAAGTCAGAATGTTTATCACAAAGTCAACTCTGCCCTGGCTTAACAACTCTCCACATGATGCTGAAAGGAATTACCTGCCTCCCAGGTAAACATCATAATCAGCATCATGGAAAACTGGAAGCCACAAGCACCATGTTTACTTATATGGGCTAGTAACTCAATATATGACACCAGTTGGAAGGCAACGACAGCCATTTCCTGTAGTTGGAACAAATCGGGTGGTGCGCTCAGCTCCTTACAAGTGTTTAAATGAAGGGCTAAATGTGCACTTACAGCACAATCCAACACAGAACAAAGTCCCATTGAGTTCCTGGACCTCAAGCCCAGGGAAAGTGCAGATGCCTTTAGTGTGTGATGTAACAGCAGAGTCTGTCCTACCGTAAGGGGGCTGCAACTTATTCTGGGTGCAATTCAAATGGAAAATGGATCAGCCCATGTCTAACCAACAGGGGCACAATCTCCTCATAGATTTTCTCGCACCCAGTCTTCCTTGTTATGGCCTGAGATCTCCAGGAAAGGTCAAATCAGTTCCTCAACGTAACAGTATGTAAGACAGTCATACCAGTCCACTCTGACAAGGAGGGAGGGCCACAGCTCAGTAACAGAGCACCTGCATTGCGAGCCAAACGTCGCAGGTTCAGTCCCCACTGGCCTCTCCAGGGAGGGCTGGAAAAGACTCCTTGTCTGAAATCCTGGAGAGCTGCTGCCAGTCAGTGTAGACAATACTGGAGTAGATGGGCAAATGGTTCTGACTTGGCAGCTTCCTCTGTTCCGAAGTAGTCTAACAGAATGACATAGAATCGTGACCTCTTGGTTATTTTCCATTACCCTTAAAAAAAGAACTAGTAGTTCCTGGTCCCCATAAGAGAAGCAGAATGCTCGCAAAAGTGCAGGTACAGACAGAGATACCAGAGAATTCCAATGGGAATGGAAATGGGAGCATACATTTACTTGCCTAACTCCATCTTGGCTGCTTTGGTCGGTGTGGATACTCATTCAATAAGAGAACAGTACTTTGGTGTGGCAACACAGCTACTCTTTGGAACTCCCTGCTTTTTGGCCTCAGGCCTTTTTGGTGTTGCTTAAAATATTTTTGCTTAGGCATGCCTATCGAAATATACATATCTTTTACCTTTTTATTGCTTTTAATTATCTTTTGAATGTTTTAAATAATGTTCTTTTATTGATGATTTTAATGTTTTGCTGTTATGTTTTGTAAGTGCTTAGAAATTTTATAAGCATTATAGAAATTTTGTTAAACAAAATTAACTTCCAATGTTTGCTTATTCGTCTCATGTCTGGAACACAAATCAATTGTGCAAATAGTCACTATTCTTGTGGCTTCCAGTCCACAAGGAGCACGTTTCTGATTACGTTGCTTCCTGCTCCCCATCCGTATTGTGTTTCCTTTGCACTGGAATTAATAGGGTGGAATAGCGTTATGGCAATGCAATAATGTCATTTACATAATTAATTAGGTGAGCTATGCAATTTCACCACAGCAGATGGAGAGACAAATCGTTTTGGGCAGAAAACAAACGGTAGTGGACTGGAACCAGTGCTGTATGGGGCAGAATTGAAAACGGTGTTTTCTTACATCCCTAGGCTATGCACCCATTATACCTTTAAAGAATATTCAAAGCACATTCTTTCCCTGAAAGAATTATGGGCAATGAAGTTTACCCCAAGCGGAGCTACAATTCCCAGTGACCCTTAACAAACTACTGTTCCCAGGAGGAAGGAAATGTCTTTCAAATGTACTTTAAATATATGGTGGGTACACAGCCCTAGTTACAGGCAGTTAGGTATGCAAAACACTACTGTTTTGCATAACTGTCGTCTTAGTGAAGATTTTAACTTTGCAGTTTGCCCAGGCTTCATGCAGATTTCTAGCACCCAAAGACACTCAAAATAACCATAATACGAAGATGCTCTCCTGGGATTACCTTTGACAGGTGTGGTGGCCTTCTTCGTCGCTGCGCTCTCGGCAGCTGCAGCTTTGGCTTTTTTGTCCTTTTTTGCACCCTTTTTACTATCCTACAGAAAAGAAATTTGTTCTTTTTAGGGAGGCCAGAAACATACATATGCAAAAAAAGAAAAAAAAGGGCAGTCAGAAATGTCATACCGATTACAGTATTTTTTGCTCTATAAGACTCACTTCCCCCCCCCCCCCTAAAAAGTAAGGGGAAATGTGTGTGCGTCTTACGGAGCGAATGCAGGCTGCACAGCTATCCCAGAAGCCAGAACAGCAAGAGGGATTGCTGCTTTCACTGCGCAGTGATCCCTCTTGCTGTCCTGGCTTCTGAGATGCGGAATATTTTTTTTCTTGTTTTCTTCCTCCAAAAACTAGGTGTGTCTTGTGATCTGGTGCGTCTTATAGAGCGAAAAATATGGTAAATACTTTGGAGCTACACCTTTCAAACCACACTTCTGTACTTTCAGTCTGATCAGCCAATTTATTTTAAAAAGTGGGTATTTTCTTCCGTACAAGGTTATGACAGACTAAGAGTTCTTCCAGGAACAGTTTGTACAGCCAGATGGAGGCTTGACCTACACATTTTGAGACTCCGTGGCACAACCTGAGGTCATTATCATTATTACATTTATTAATCATCTTCTAAACCATGGATAGGCAAACTAAGGGCCGGATCTGGCCCAATTGACTTCTCAATCCGGCCCACGGACAGTCAGGGAGTCAACGTGTTTTCACAAGAGTAGAATGTGCCCTTTTATCTAAAATGCATCTCTGGGTTATTTGTGGGGCATAGGAATTTGTTCATTCCCCCCCCCCAAAAAAATAGTCTGGCCCCCCACAAGGTCTGAGGGACAGTGGACCAGCCCCCTGCTGAAAAAGTTTGCTGACCCCTGTTCTAAACCACCATTCTCAAGGCAATATGCACATAACATTGCCCACAAGAAGCCCAGCTGATGGGGTGCCCCATATTTGTGGGTAGGCGGGGTGACATCCCACACAGGTTAGCAGATAGCCCTTGCTCCATGCAGTAGGCCTCATGCCCCCAGGGTGCTACAAAGGGGCCACACGAAAGGCCTCATGACTCCTGAGCTCTCAATCACTACAAGCCTCTTTGGCTGCTTTTATCCTGACTTGGCTGTGGGGAGATTAGATGATGTTGGCTGCTGAATGAGCATTCTTCCTGGTTTGTTTGCAGGGAGGCTAGAGGACGTTGCAACAGGAAAATGTTACCCCTATACTTTCCAGATAGCCTTCCTGGGCGAGGTGACTGAGTGGGAGCTCCCTCCAGGCACATCTGGAGCACGTGGAACATCTGGATCCCTTCCAACTGCAATCTAGGCCCCATCATGAGACTGAAACCACCTTGGCCATGTTGGTTGATGACAGGGAAAGCTTTTTTCAGGATTTATGTTGGGATGGGGGCCAACCTAACCTCCCATTCTGACTCTAAGCACAGGCTTAACAGCCATTTCTGTCCTATTTCAGGCAGCGTTGGTGAAATAAATAGGAGCACCAAGGCCCAATTCTGCCCAAGGGGGCCTTCTCAGGAAAGCAACCTTTCTGACCTGGTGGCTGCATTTAACACAGATTCAGTTGCCAAATACCTTTTCTTTCGGAGACGGGGGCTTACTAGTTGACTCCGTTATCAGAATGCCAAAGTCGCACACGGTCTCCACGAGAGGCTCTCCCGCCAGAAGGCTTTCCAGACTGACATGGCCTGAGCCCAGGACCTTCACGATGGGAGGGTCACTTCGTAGCTCAGGAGGAGGAGACTTCTTTTTCTTCCCACCCTATGGGGAGGTTGCAGCATATCAGATAAATTCATTCTGGGTTATGAATAATCTTATTCAAAGATTTTCAGAATATACAGCTAACAACCACAGTAACAAACACTAACAATAAACACAACCACAACGCAGCTGTTGCAATAATGTACATTGTAAACTCAATGAGTCTACAAAAATTGCCGTGGGTCAGAGGAGGAGTTACAGTCAGCTAACTTTTTATTTATTTAAATATTTATAAATTAATCTTTGTTTATTTGTGATTCACCGATACTGGATCCTAATTCCAGACCCTCCAGATGTCCATATTTTCCAGGGACAGTCCTGGATTTACAAAAGCTGTCCCGGTTTCTGATTTGATCCCAGATTGTCCCGCTTTCCCTTATTTTCATCAGAGAAATGTTGGAGGGTATGGAATTATGCGATCCCAGAACCAAGGAGGTAAGTAACTATACAACATTTAGAAGACATCTGAAGTATAGGGAAGTTTCTTTAATGTTTTATTGTGTTATTATATATGTTGGGAGCTGCCTGAAGTAGCAGGGGCAACCCAGTCAGATGAGTGGGATATTATTATTGTTGTTGTTGTTGTTGTTGTTGAATAGGATGTCCCTATTTTTGGTGGAGAAATGTTAGCGGGCATGCAATTCCAAGACCAACATCTTGGAAATTTTACTATGTTTTAAACACTGCTATCCTGGCAGTTCTATTGCAAATGCAACATAATCTGCTAAATACATTAAAAAAAAATAAAAATATGGTGACTTGTTATTGCTTTTGTTGTCGTCAGTTGAGAGCAGCAGAAAATCCAAAACCATCGCTGGCTCCGCTGTTGGGCAATGTGAGGCAGGCACCAAAGGCAGCTAATTATGGCTGTCACGAAAGGCAGAAAGTTTTTTTAATTTATTACTGTTATTTTCGTTTTACCTGCCAGAGAAGGAAAGAGGCACTTCTGGGGTTTTCTGCCTTGGATGCCAAAATAACTTGGCAAGTTTTGGATACTCTCTGGGGTGGGGGGAGACACCATCTGCTGCCTCACCTAAAGGATCCAAATGCCTACCTAAGGCTAGCCCTACAAACAAATGCAAAACAGATTTCACCAATCTAAAGCCTTCCGGATATTTTGGACTACAGCAGCAAAAGCAGAGCCACCTTTTGGAAACATGTTCAAGTGACATATAAAAATGGGAAGGGAGAGAGTTTATCAGGTCTACACAGGAAGAGAATTTTGAAGGGCAGGCTTCTGCGTCCTAAAAATGAGGCTGTGGGCAGCTAATTGTTTTCCTTGTGAGATCTTTTTCTGTTACCTCACAAAGTGGCCAAGCCAGACATTCTGGCTTACCTTGGCTTATTGTGAGGGGCAAGGAGCTTGGACACACTTTGCATGAGTGCAATAAACAAACCAGGACCATTATTTTTATTTAAATTCATAGCCCAACCCTCTTCCTCCCAAAGGAGCCCAGGGGACTGTGCCAGACTCCCTGGCTTTGCACGTTACAGCCAAACCAGGGGCTACGGTTTCATTCTACCAAACAAGCTGCCATGACCACCAGCCAACCTGAAGCCAGAGTATGTTGCCAGCTTATGAATCGTGGCCTATTAAGGCGCAATAAACCACTATCCCTTGTTTGGACATAACGGGAAGGCAAGGCTTCCCAGGTTGCTTAACCCAGTGGTTCTCCAAATTTTTTTTAATCTGGGCCATACTTTCAGATTAAAAGTTTGCTCGCACTACAATTTTTTTATTGATAAGAAATGCATCAGAAAATTAAAAAGAAACAACTCCTAGCAGTGCTTGATTTATATAACACAGAACACAACCACTTTGCAATATGATCATGGAACATCCAGAAAGTATTAAACAATACAGCTACATAGTCTACAAATAAAACAAAAATATTTTGATACTGCACCGCACCACGCTGAAATGCGGCGGCGTAGCGTGGGTTGCCAGCACCCGGGGCAAGGCAAGTAATTTGCGCCCCCTAACCCGGGGCAAGGCAAGTAATTTGCGCCCGTGTCAGGTGATCTGAGGCGAGTTGCCGCTGGCGCTGCCGCCCAAACGACGCCGCTTGCCCGGAGGAGGAGGAGGGCAGAGAGGCGAGGAAAATGCAACATGGCCCAGCAGCAGCAGCGGTGGCGGGGCTGTGAGGAGGGGCTGCCTGGCGCGCCCTCCGCGGCCCTGACGCGCGGGGACCGTGGCGAGTGCTGAGAGCCGCTGCCTGCCGGACGCCTTCAGCCCGGACGCGCGCACAGCTCGTCGGTTCCGCGAGACATGGGGCTTTGCTATAGCCTGCGCCCGAGGCTCTTCAGCGACTCCGGAGGCGGCGAGCGCGGCCCCCCCCCAGATGTTGCGCCTGGTGCGGCCGGCCCCCCCTGCACCCCCACGCTACACCACTGCTGAAATGTTAAAATGTTTCCTGGGTTGTCCTTGAATCTTCCCGCCACCCTTGCCATCCTCTTCTGCCACACCTTTTGAGAATAACTCCATTTCCGCCCCCCTCCAATTTTGTGTTTACATACATAAAATGCTTTATGCATGTTTTGCAAACTGACATTTCTGTTTCAGGCATTGCTTAACTGCTCCCCCCCCCCCCCCCGGTCTGGCTTCATACACTTTTGACTGGAGCAACAGTCGGGCGCAACTCTCACCTCTCATTACCTTTCCAGCATCTTTTGCTTTTCCCTTCTCCTCTTTGCCTTTGTCTTTTTTCCCTTTCTCTGCCTTCTTCTCCTTCTCCTTCCCTTTCCCCTTTCCCTTCCCTTTCTCTGCCTTCCCCTTATCTTTGCCTTTTTTGGTTGGGCTTTCATTTGGAGTGAGAACGACGGGCCACGAGACAACCTGGTGAAGCAAGAGAGTTTATTAGAACAATGAAAGGCCAGATCATTAGTGAACTTTCAAAAGGCAAAAGCAAAGGGGCGTTTTCATGTCATTGTAACATTTAAGGTAACATTGTAATATTTCATGTCATCCACCAACATTGAAAAAGCCAAAATCCAGAATAGATAGGTTAACGTGGATTTTTAGTATATTCCCATCTTGGCTGTGAGTTCTAAAAGACTTGCTCCCTGCCCTGCAAGCTTTCCCCCCCTGGCCTGGGAGGGAGGGGTCTGGACTGACTCCAGCTACAAAAGCTGAGGCAGCTGCAGAGGTCAGAATCACTTCCCATGGGGCATCATGAAGCGATTAACAACGTAATAGCACATGTGAAAACAATTACCGTATTTTTCGCCCTATAGGACGCACCATCCCATAAGGCGCACCTAGTTTTTTTGGGGGGAAATAAAGGGGGAAAAAATATTTTCCCCCCCAGGCGCGGGGCTGGGGCGGGGGAGGCCCGAGCTTCCCCCGCCCCCGCCCCCAAACAGGCAGCTCTCTGCAAGCCGTGGGAGCCCAGCACTGGCTCCGGCTGCTTGCGGAGAGGTCCGCGAAGCCTGGACGCGCTGAGCTCAGCGCGCGCAGGCTTCTGCATGCAGGCAACTCTCCACAAGCAGCGGGAGCGCTCCCGCTGCTTGCAGAGAGGTCCGCGAAGTCTGGACGCGCTGAGCTCAGCGCGCGCAGGCTTCGGCATGCAGGCAACTCTCCGCAAGCAGCGGGAGCCCAGCGCTGGGCTCCCGCTGCTTGCGGAGAGGTCCGCGAAGCCTACAGAGCGAGAGGGGTCGGTGCGCACCAACCCCTCTCGCTCTCCAGGCTTCAGCGAAAGCCTGCATTCGCCCCATAGGACACACACACATTTCCCCTTCATTTTTGGAGGGGAAAAGGTGCATCCTATAGGGCGAAAAATACGGTACATATACAAAAAACATTTAAAATGTAAATATAAAAGACAGTTTGAATATTTGCATATATATTTGCATCTGTATCTGTACAGAATCTGCCTTGGAATACGTAACCTTTTCCTCCACAACTGTCACCGTGGTTCCGGCGAGAAGATAGGCCTTCAGAGCAACCATATCTCTGGTGACATGCTCCTTCGTGTGGTCGCAGTCTATGACCTCAGCCCAGGGCTTTCGAGGGGTGGAATAAACATTTCCTAAGGGGGAGAAGCGAAGGGCTTTTGAGGAAAGCACATCTTCAGAACAGGACACCTCAAAGGTCGGGCCACATTCCCTCATGCGCCACCTTTGAGGGGCCGGGGTGGGGGGTGGGCAGATACCAGGGGCAAAATGCAGGTAGAGCAATGGATTCTTCCCTTACTGTTGTATGGAAGCATACAGTCTAGCAATGCAAATTTCTGGTTTTTGCAGGGACCTGCCCAATGTCCCCTCTAGCCCTTCATCCAGGCAAGCGAAAGGCATTATCACATTTCCAAGGACACATTTCAGCCAGGCAAAAGCATCTTGAGAAGAATACGGAGAATCTCTCTGGTGTGCAATGCCCTGGGCTTCGAACCCCAGAGGCCCACCCCTGCCCTGCCCAATTGCTTATAAAATGACTGGGGTTTTGCATCAAACCAGACGGGTAGATTTAAAAGCAACCCCTTCTTGCCTCAATGTCTGACTTGCAATTCAGCATGTTAAACACAAATGCCCAAACTCTTGTGCTAGATCAGGTAACAGTTCAGGATAAGAATGTCCTTTGTTAATAATCAGTCAGCATGCTCTGCTAACAGGTTCCTCAGTGTCCCGAGAGATAAAGCAGTAGCAACACCATTTAAGAAGTGGATAGCTGATTTCTTACTAGGCCAAGAATCATTCCCAAATTTGGCTGGAGATAATCACCTTCAGGTAACAGAAAATCAAGGACAGCAATGATTCTCTTTAACTGAGCCAAAGATGTGGTTCAGTTAAAGATAACAGCCTGCATACTTTGCAATCACATCAAGTTTTCATTAAGCAGAATTAATATCTCTGTACTGTTTCCCTGCAAAGAAGGGGTCCAAGCAAAGAGAGAAAAGCTTTATTGATTTAAACCAACTTCCAACAACTTGGTGCACTCCGGATGTCCTGGACTACAATGTCCATTATCCATGACTGATTTAAATGCAGTTATTGTAGGTGTGACAATAACAGATTTGACAGAAAAGGAGAGGTGGGATCACACTTGTGCTTTGTCTTGTCCCTTAGCACAGGGGTGCAGGAACCTACAGTCCTCCGGCTATGGTTGGACTCCAGCTCCCATCATCTCCAGTCAGTATGGCAAACCGTCAGGGATAATGGAACATGTAGTCCATCAACATCTATAGGGCCACAGGTTCCCCCTCCTTCCCATAGCAGGTGAAGAAAACCTGGACTTAATTTGAAGAGACTGGCATATGTGTAGTTGCATTTATGGTGCATTTAAACCTGGTGACATTTTAAAGGCTGTCCTTTACTCATCCACAGACTTTGGGAAAGAGCTTGGAAACAAAGGCGGCTGCGTAACAACTTTCTGCCATTGAAGAGTCATGCCCTACTTTGCAGTCAGGACTTCTGAAACTAGGAAGCCAAGCAACTTCCTAGTAGAAGCCTAGCAAAGGATTTTAATAGGCATTATTTAGAAACTATAGCTAAATATCAGCAGCTAGATAGCTCAAAGCTACTACAGTCTTGCAAAGTGCATTCATAGCACATTCTGTCTTTCACTGCCTCCCGCGGTTTGGTCAAACTCATGCTGGTAGCTTCAAGAACACTGTCCCACCATCTCGTCCTCTGCCGTCCCCTTCTCCTTGTGCCCTCCATCTTTCCCAACATCAGGGTCTTTTCCAGGGAGTCTTCTCTTCTCATGAGGTGGCCAAAGTCTTGGAGCCTCAGCTTCACGAACTGTCCTTCCAGTGAGCACTCAGGGCTGATTTCCTTAATAATGGATAGGTTTGATCTTCTTGCAGTCCATGGGACTCTCAAGAGTCTCCTCCAGCACCAGAATTCAAAAGCATAATTTCTTCGGCGATCAGCCTTCTTTATGGTCCAGCTCTCACTTCCATACATCACTACTGGGAAAACCATAGCTTTAACTATACGGACCTTATAGGACATTAGAGCTGAGCTATTTAATAATTACCCTGGTTAATTTTTGCATGAGTTTTAAAGCTTGCAGAAGCCCTCAGCTGTGCTAAGCTCAGCTAGAAGGCTGAGCTAAGCACATGAGGAACTCCCTGCAGCTAGGTTTCTTGGGAGTTATCTGTGTGGGGCTGGTAACACATGCAGAATGCAAGTTCACTTGTGGTCCAGTTTACTCCGTCAGGCCCTGTGGAGCTACTCACCAGGCTCAGTAGGAGATTTGATAGGAGAGTCCACAGGTGTGGGCTCATTGCTTCCCCCTCCTTCCACTCCTCCTTGTGCATTTTCAACATTCAATGTAGTTGATACCGGTATTGCTGAGACACACTGCCATTATAATAAATAAGAAGAATCACGTGAAAATTTCGTAGCTGGGAAACATGCAGACACCAAGAACAGCTGCATTCCATGCATCAAAATGGGGGGGCGGAGAAGGCATAGGTGGCACTAAAGCTGCCTTCTCCAAACTGGTCCCCTCCAGATTTTTTTTAACTACAAATCCCATCAGCCTCAACTGGCACACTTGATGGAAGTTGTAGTCCGAAAGATCTGGACAGCAGAAGGTTGGGGAAGGCTGTCCTAATGTATACTATTGAATAAAACAAGTTATTTACAACCCACCAACCAGTTACAGAATAAAGAATACATAATATTAAAAGGTAGAGATATTTTTAAGCGAAAAAAATAAAAATTGTCTAAGCAAAATTGCTACATTTGGGAGCTTTGATACTTCTCTTTAGTTTAAAAATTGGACTTCTCCCAAAAGATTATCAACAGAAACTCTGATCAACCTAGAAAAGACTACAGAAAAAAATCAACTTTGCCATGTTTATTGCAGCTGACACTTGTATTCTGCTATCTTTGCCATTCAGCTTTAAAGGGTAAAGGTAAAGGACCCTGACAGTTAAGTCCAGTCGCAGACAACTCTGGGGTTGCGATGCTCATCTCGCTTTACAGGCCAAGGGAGCCGGCGTTTGTCCGCAGACAGTTTTTCCAGGTCATGTGGCCAGCATGACTATGCCACTTATGGCAAAACCAGAGCAGCACACGGAAACACCGTTTACCTTCCTGCCAGAGTGGTACCTATTTATCTGCTTACACTTTTTGGCGTGCTTTCGAACTGCTAGGTTGGCAGGAGCAGGGACCGAGCAACGGGACCTCACCCCATTGCGTGGATTCGAACCGCCGGCCTTCCGATCGGCAAGCCCAAGAGGCTCAGTGGTTTAGACCACAGCGCCACCCGTGTCCCTGCCATTCAGCTTTAAAGAGGGCAAAAAGCATTATTATAATTTTCTGCGGTGTCTCCTCCTGGTACGATGGAATTGCCGCCTCCTTTGCATTACTGAAATGCATCCATTCCAAATTCCACCTCATTTCGCAGTTGATGGTTCTGCACAACAGCTGCAAGCAAGGTTCATCCTCACTGGACTGTTGTGCCCTTATGCAAATACTCCCATGTGTAGGACTTAAGCTGCATCTATAGGGTAAGGCTTGTTCACACTACCAAAGATATACTATAGTAACTGTCATGGCTTCCCCCACATTGGGAACTGTAGCTTGTGCCTTCATTTAATATCTTTAGGTGCCAGGCCTTTGGCTACTTAAAAAATCTATAGCCTTTTAAGCTGTGTGTATGTCTTAGGGGGTATTGTTTATGTCTGTTATCATGCTATGCATTTTTGTGTTTTTTTATATTGTAAAGCACCCTATGATCATTGGCTGAAGGGCGATTTTTTTTAAAAAAATTAATAATTGTTTTAATAATAATAATAGTTCCCTATCGCCCTTTGCAGAACTACAGTTCCCAGGGCTCCCTGGAGAAAGCGCAGAACTGTGGCAACCAGTTTAATCAGTGGCATTCATACAACCCTGTTTCAAGAACGTCTACCTTGTCTGCTTCTTTCTCCTCAATTTTCTCATCTTTGGCAAATTCATATGTCACGTAGTAATTGTAGGTGATTATCGGAGCCTCAGGTCCAGTCTCCGGTTCCTCTGGGCCAAGAGGATTAGGGACACCCCTGACTTTGCCAACGACCACGACCATTTTAGTGTAGCACTTTAAGAGCTCTGCGAAAGCAGGAGACGAAACATTAAACAGCAGCATCCATTTGAATGCAGATCGCAGGACCCAGGCAGATCGCAGACAGATCGCAGACACACCCAGGCAGGATGTAACATCTGCCCCCAAAATGCTTAGCAAAGCAGGACTGGTCAAGCCGTTGGAGCAAAGGAAGGTGCGCTGTTTCAGCTGTGCAAAGCTCTCATGGGGTTGGGAGTAGAGAGCACTGAATTGTGGGTGGGTACAAGCGGGAGCTGCAACAAAATGCTGCAATGTAGAATGCTCCTGCTCAGGGTTCAGCTACACCTTCTCCCAGGACACTCCATTCCATTCCACTTCCTCTGGCTTTCCATGTTTTCACCCAACAATCAGCATTCTGTGTTTTCACAGAATGTTTAGCATTCGCGCGGGTGTTTTGGGGTTAAAACGGAGGCAATTCAGCACAGCACCTCAAAAAACGGGATTGCAACTTCGCACGATTATTAGAGCCCCCAAAACCCACATTTTTGGACTCCATGATATCACACAAGGTGGCAGTCCTGAACACTTTGCTTCAGCATGAATCCTAGTCTATTTCACAAGAGGCCTAAAAGTCTACACCACTAGGAGTCGCCCAAGAGCCACAATATTACAGGGTCTGGGGAGAAACTGAATATTGAGGATCCAGAAAAACATACACAGGTTTGGGTTCAAGTGTCCAGCTGCACTGCAAAGCTAGGTTTGGCATTCTGAGTATGAGTCAATTCTTTTACTTGCCCTGACTATCACACCTTGGATGTTTTGGCTGCTGGAACTAAGATAGCCCTGTCTGGCCACTTGTCAGGGATGTGGAAATTCCATCAATGGACTGCTCTTTGACTAAGGAAGCCTCACCCGGAGTGCTAGACAGCTCTAAGAAGTCGTGTCTCTCATCAGGTGTGATGATCACATCGTCAAGCGTGCAGAGTTTTGGCAGGCTATCGATGACAAACCCCCTGTAGCCAGGCAGCAGGGCGAGTGGGTTTCCCTGAAGCACCAGAACCCGCAGTTTCTTCATCGTCAAAAGCTTCAAGAGGAGGCTCAGCAAGTTGGTGAAATTGTTGTAGCTCAAGTCGAGGGAGACGAGTTTCGGCCTAAGGCAAAATAAGGGAAGGGAATGGGTCTTTAGTAAGAGCTAATGGGAACAGGGACAGCTAAGATGGATGTTGCTGGCTGGGCCTGGTGGGAATTGGAGTCCTACAGGATCTGGGGAGGACCACATTGGGCACCTCGAGATTAAAGGCAGCTGAACTGAACTCAGTGAGAAGCGCACACACATGAACATAGTGCCCCACATTCTCTGTGTGTCCCTCCTGGCAATGGGCAAACCCGTCAATTTTAGTCTCTCTCCATTTCTCATTTTTCCAACCTTAAATTCAGTTCTCCCGATTTCAATATCAGTTTGCAATTTTTTAAAAAATCAGTATTTTTTTCATAATACAGTATGATTGTATCTTACACATATTTTAACTGGCACAATCTCAACCATATGCGATTGAAGGCAGGCTGGTTGAAAGGGCACAGGTTAAATCCAAGCATGGCAGGGGGCTTTTGTGTGCTCATGCAAGATCTTGCAGGGCAATCCAAGTTCCTGCAAGATCTCTCACAAGCACCACGTGGATTCCAGAGCTGGAAAGTCTGGTTGGGGTTACCCAGCATGGAAAATGCTTTTATGCTCTCCGCCTTCATCACTGAGCATGGCCTACACTCAGTGCAACAGGCTCTGGGGGTGCTAGTCATGGAGTGATACCAAGAGTTTGGATATACGAAATTTTCATGTGTACTGAACCCCTGCACAAGATGCGATAGAACTGTCCCTGCTCCTGCCAACCTAGCAGTTCGAAAGCACGTCAAAGTGCAAGTAGATAAATAGGTACCACTCCAGCGGGAAGGTAAATGGCGTTTCCGTGCGCTGCTCTGGTTCGCCAGAAGCGGCTTAGTCATGCTGATCACATGACCCGGAAGCTGTACGCCGGCTCCCTCTGCCTATAGAGTGAGGTGAGCGCTGCAACCCCAGAGTTGTCCGTGACTGGACCTAACAGTCAGGGGTCCCTTTACATTTACACTTTAGGCTAGTCTATGCATTTAATAAAAACAACATTATTTGGTTGGGAAACAGCATTCGAAAAGTGCAAATTTCAAAGAGTAACCGTGTCTTGCTTGGTGTTTTGTTTCATAACGTGGGAATTAGGCGAGTTCACTTTTAACTGAGAACTAAATCTAATTCCTTCCTCCTTCCTCCTTCTCAGCCCCACCTGATTGTGACCAAGAATGTGAGGAAGGTCCTTCCCCATCTGCACCTCAAGGGAGACTGAACTTAGTGGCAGAAGGTGGGGTGGGGGATCAATGCGTTTCCCACACTCTTAACATATTCCTGCCTAAGGATGGAAAGAACTGTCATTTTCAGTTCTTCCAGTTTTTCATTTCTCCAATCCTAATCAGCCAAAAAAACAACAACTTTTAAAAAGATCCTCATAAAAATTAACCAGCATTTTAGTGTAAATTTTTCATAATAAACACATCTTTATAAGCAATTTTGACTAATGTACACATTTTTGCAAGCCATTTTCCCTAATATAATGATTTTTGTATGTATTTTCCTACTAACACCATCATTTTTATGCATTTTCAACCAATATATACATTTTTATAAACATTTGGTCCATCACAACATTTGGATAAGTGCAAATTTCAAAGGATGGCTGTCTTTTAGTTTGCTTATTGTTTCAGAAAGTGCAATTTTTTTATAGATTTCGCTCAGTGGTTCTCAAAGGGTGTGGTGAGCCACCCTAGTGTGACAGGAGAGGATGGCAAGGGTGGTGAGAAGAGTCAAGAAAAATCAAAGAAACATTTATACGTTTCAGTGTAGTGTAGTGTAGTGTAGTGTAGTGTAGTGTAGTGTAGTGTAGTGTAGTATATATATATAATTTTTATTTGCAGAATATGGATAGATATATTTTCAAAATGAGAACAAGAACATCAAGTGATACAGAGGAAAATCCTAGTTGTGATCCAGAATAGCTGTTTGAACAGAGTGCTGGAGAAGACTCGTTTACAATTATATTTTGGGAATGATTTATGTTCTTATGCAGCTGCATTTTTGAATACTTTCTGTATCTCCCATGATCATATTATGAAATAGTTGTGTTCTGTGTTTTAAATCCAGCTCCGCTAGGAGTTGTTCTTTTTTGTTTTCCAATGTATTTCTTATCTGTGAAAAATTTGGTGTGGCATGAACTCTCTCCTGAAAACGAGACCCAGAGAAAAAAGTTTGAGAACCACTGTTTTAGCTTCAAATGTGCACTGAACTAAATTTCTCCTCCATTCCTCTTCCTGCCTGCTTAAAAGTTTCCCATTACCAGTAAGTGTCTGTGAGGTACTGTTCTTCGGACGAACCGAGCTGGCAATTGTGGCCAAGGCCGAGATGCTGGAGTTCAGGAGGCGGGTGGGCACACAAGTCCTTCAGACCATCCACTTCGTTGCCACAAAGTTCTAGGACCTGCCAAGTGGAGGAAGAGGGAGGAAATAACCTTCAGGTAACAAAGAGGGCAAGAGTGCTGGATACACATCCAAATCGTTTAATGGGAGTCCTCAGATAGAAGGAGAAAGAATAGGAATTTTACCTTCAGGGAAAGCACAAACCCAAACAACACAAGCCTTCTGCTTGTTTCTTTCACACAGAGAAGCTTCCAGAACCATCTTGAATTAATTAGAATAGGAAAGATCTCTACACATCCAATCAATACTTTCTGTAAGAAATGCAATCTGACTCTTTCTGACCCAGAAAGAGCCCTGTGGCTGGATCAGACCAAAGGCCTATGTATTCCAGCAGCCTGTTTCTCACAGGGGCCGATCCTGTGTTCCAGTGGGAAGCTCAGCAGCCCACCCCTCAGCCGGTCCTCCCACCGACTAGCTGACATTCTCAGTTCCATGTATCTTCCATTCCAATAACTTCTCCCACGTCTCCCACCCTTATCTACCTTCCCTCCCACCTGCAGGTACCTTTAGGGTTGGAGGGAGGTTGCTGGAGTTGATCTTGCTGATGTGATTTGCACTCAGGATTAGCTCTTCCAGGTTGGGGAACTTTAACAAATCAGCATCAATTTCAGTCACCTAGGAAGAGAGCAAAACACCAACAACACTCATGGAGTCAAAGGCGGTCACAAGCAGGAAACGAGCGATCCACTGGAAAGCTCTAGCACAGTAAATGCAGCCTGAGGACTTAAGAAAATGAATTAACCCTACCCAGCAAACAACAACCACACTCAATTTCTTGCTTTAAAATTGTCAGAAACTTGCACTCAAAAACGCAATGCCATGGCAATCCAAATACAGAAGGCAGTTACGTCCCACCTGAGAACTCTGCAGTCAGAAAGGAGCAGTCGATGCACTTAGATCATAGAGTTGGAAGGGACCCTGAGAAACCCCTACAGTGAAGGCAGACACAGCTGTCCCATTTGGGGATCAAACTTGTGACCTTGGTGTTGTCAGCACCACGCTCTAACCAACTGAGCTATCCACAGAAGGGGAGCACTCAAGCTCTGAGTCAGAGTGGCACAAACAAGGCATCAGCATCAGAGCGGAATATAAGCACTAGGCTGTTCCCTGGGCTACAGGGCATCCCTCAACATGTCTTGGGTGCTACCCACACAGAACTATGCAGGCCCTGAAAATCAGCTGATGCCTGAGGCTTGTTTAGGGCCACACATTGACCTATGCAAGTGCCAACAATGAGAACTGTCAACACCTGCACAGCTCAGCAAAAAAAAAAAACCCACTCCCTCCATCATCAGCTGACTGTAGGCATTTGCAAAGCGACAGACACAAGGCTTCGTTGGTGCTGCCCCCACAGGTAAGAGGGCTTAGCTTGGCCACAATGGCCTTATAGGTCAAATGGGGAGGGCTGGCGGGACCCACTTGACCTGGGAGGGGAGCCAAGGTTCCCTAATCCTTGAGCTGTGGTCTTAACCACCCAAGAGTCTTGGCCACCCACATTTTTGTTCACAATCCTGAGCGATTTGAAGTAGGAGAAGATTAAGCTGTCCTGGATGTCCCTTGGAGACTGCACTGCCAGCTCCCTCAGCTGCTGGTCCTCAGGGCTGCAGTCAGCAGGCAGGGCCCACGGAGAGCCCAGGCTTCTCAGGTAGTCGGTGAGCGATTCCACACTTTCCTCATCTGGCGGCAGGAACCCTTCGCGAGGGGAAGCTCTGGCCTTTGGCAAGGCCCAACTGGGAGAAACTGTGGCCTTCCTCGGTGGGAAACGGGACTTATTCTGCGGAGGACAGAAAGGAGAGATGTATAAGCTTCTGGGGGGGGCACTGCAGAGAAGAAGACAAGACACCCACAGGATGAGTGTCTACGGGAGCCGCTCCCCATCTATTGCTCCCGACGGACGACCTGATAATGGAGGAGGGTCTTGGCAGACCACTTAAAACATCTTCCCACCTGCTGTAGCAATTGTACTGAGCATGATTTTTAATTTTGTGTGTGTGTGTATCTATATGTCGAGGGACGCAGGTGGTGCTGTGGGTTAAACCACAGAGCCTAGGACTTGCCGATCGGAAGGTTGGTGGTTCGAATTCCCACGACGGGGTGAGCTCCCGTTGCTCGGTCCCTGCTCCTGCCAACCTAGCAGTTCGAAAGCACGTCAAAGTGCAAGTAGACAAATAGGTACTGCTCCGGCGGGAAGGTAAACGGCGTTTCCGAGCGCTGCTCTGGTTCGCCAGAAGCGGCTTAGTCATGCTGGCCACATGACCGGGAAGCTGTATGCCGGCTCCCTCAGCCAGTAAAGCGAGATGAGCGCCGCAACCCCAGAGTCGGCCACAACTGGACCTAATGGTCAGGAGTTCTTTACCTTTTATATCTGTGTGTGTGTGTGTGTGTGTCTACGCACACACAAACACACAAAATTGTATGTGTGTGTATTGCTTTATTTATGTTAATGTGTTATACATTTGATGTTAGCCGCTCTGAGCCCAGCTTCGGCTGGGGAGGGCGGGATATAAATAAATAAAATTATTATCATTATTATTATTATTGCTTATGTTATTTCTTATATTGTATTTCATTGTACTGAAATTTGCATTCCCTTCCATTCCCGCCATTGGCGCCCCGCACCCGGGCCAGCCCTGCGTGGAAGTGCCATGGGGCAGCTAGCTATTTGCTGGGCGGGAGTGGCAGAGAGCACGAGGATCTCCCCCCCCCCGCTCCCTCTCCCCCTCCCCAGGCCCCACTAACCTCCCGCCGCCCTCCTCGCCTCCCTCCAGCTCACCCAGCTCCCGATCCCGCAGGGAAACTGGTCCAGGCACAGCCGGCGGAGGTGCTCCCAGAAGGCGGCGGAGGCGGCGCCGGGACCCGCCATGGCCGAGCATCCCTCCCTCGCCGGCGTCCTCCGTTGCCAGGCGACGGGCTGGGTTGCCGGGCGACGCCGAGGCTCCCGGGCTTGCTTCCGGGTGGGCGCGCCGAGGGCTGCGCTGTGCGGGATCCTTGCCTGGAATCACTTCTTTGTAGACGCTGCAAGCAGCGGGTGCCTCGCGTATTTCGCCGGGCGCGCAAGATGCGCCGCACGTTTGGAATGTTGCTTTATTGTGTGTTTAAATGTTGCAAAGCTGCCCTGGGAATTTTGCTGACAAGCTGGGTAGAAATCCCTCGGGTGTAAATGCACGCAATGCCCTCTCGAGAATCTGTTTCGGTTTTGCAAAGCAGTCCGGAGTTTCCAGATTAGTCCGTGCACGCGCTTCCCCCGTTTCCTCCGCGTCCAGCGCGCTCCCACCGCTGGGTTGGGAAGCGGTGCGCGCGCAGGGAAGTTGGCTCTGCATTTCCCCAGGTTGGAGCATTGCACTGCAAAGCAAGTTGCCAGTCAAAGCCGAAAAAGAGAAAGAGAAAGAAAGAAAGCCAAAGTCTGATAAGAAAATACAATTAGACAGGTCATCAATGGGTGGTGCGGGGAGTAAATCACAGGAAGAAGAATATTAATAGGAGAAAATATATTATGTTTTTATATTCTGCTGGAAGCCGCCCAAGGTGGCAGGTGGGCAGCCAGATGGGCAGGGTATGAATAATAAAATTATTTATTTATTTATTTATTTATTTAGGCAAAAAGAAGAACATGATAAAGAAAAAGGAGGTGTAATGGTAAGAGAATGAGAAAAATTCAGTGAGAAAAAGTTAGAAACTCACAGGCAACAAGCAGAGGTGTAATAGAATTTGGTGGTTGAAATCTAAGTTGGAGGAAGCAGGAACAAAGAGGTGAAAGCTGGCATATCCTGGAGAAAGGTAGCCTTATAGGCGGCCAAACAAAATAAAAGGAAATACAGTGGAACCTCAGTTTTCAAACGTAATCCATTCCGGAAGACAGTTCGACTTCTGAAACGTTCAAAAACCGAAGCATTTACTTCCAGGTTTTCGACGTTTAGGTTCCGAAACGTTCGTCAACAGAGACATTCAAGAACCGAGGTTCCACTGTAGATAATCAGGCCCAAGAAATCAGACCAGGCAGAGATCAAGGCATGAATGTAACAGAAGAAAACAATGTCTTGCAGCAGATTAGCAGCATAGGAAAGAAACCCAGCCAGCAATAAATCACACGGAGTGGGTGAAGTTAACTCTTTATTAGAAGGAAGAAGGCCTGCTCAGGGATGCCAGGCCTAATGAGCACAGCAACTCTTCTTGGTTGGCAGTTGTGGAGGCTGAAGGTCCCCATCTTCCCACAGCTGCCTAAATCTCCTCCTCCCCTGGGTCCTTCTCAAGCAATCTGAGACTATGCCAATGTGCCTGTCTCTGCTTCGCCCACTTCATACCCCTTCTGGTCCAGGAGAAGGGGAGCTTGATGCAGCAGGGTGGGGAGACCCCCATGCCTCTTCACCAGCTGCCTCTTGGCCTCCTTCCTCTCTTGCTTCTGCTTCTGGACATCTCTCTCCCACAGACTCTCCCTGCTCACTAAACCCTGTTACCTCTTCAACTTCTGACACCTCCTTCTCCCTCTTCTTCCCCTGACCGCTCATCGTCTTCCCACCACCACTTCCCAGGCTCTGAGCCTTCGTCCCTTAGGGATTCCCCAGCTGGTGCCTCCCACCTTTCCTCTGTGTCCAGCCCAGTGGTGGCCAAATTCAGCACTCCATAAGTTTTGGGACTACAGTTCCCATCATCCCTGACCACTGGTTCTGTTAGCTAGGGATGATGGGAGTTGTAGTCCCAAAACATCTAGAGGGCCGAGTTTGGCCACCACAGGTTTAGCCAGTCCATGACACACAGTAAGAGGGAAATGATAAGAACGCTGTGGCTGCATTGCCTTTACTTGATTGAGCCTAAGTTTATCTTTTTGGAGAGTTCCTCAGCGTGGCCCAGCATGTTTGGCTTCCTTTTGGGGCAGGAATTGGTTTCCAAATTAACCTCACGACAGCAGCTTCTTCTTAAATCTTCATTATCTGACTGCTCATAGCCACATTGGCTTGCATGTGTGTATTTAATCGTGGCAATCTTGAGACAAAACTCTTTATCTCTTCCTTTTCCTATTCTTTTTAGAGCAAAAGAAGAAGAAGAAAGCACTCAAAAAGGCCCTCTGAAACAAAAATGCACATTTATGGCAATGCATTCAAGGCTATCTCATCTTCCTTCTATTGGTCAGACTCTCCTCCACCCCCAAATCTGGCAAACTGAGCAGATTGTTTCCATGTCGTGGAAACAGATTTGCTTCCATGAGGTCTACAGTAAAGAACCTTAAGAAGTTGTTGCTCCAACCCAGTGGCTCTTATGCTGTGAAAAGGGGCCTTTCAGCAATCCCTGGTGTATACCAGACCACACTGAAAATAAGGGGAAATGCTGGCGGCCAACTGGGTTTGCTCATAAAATAGTCACAAACAGAAAAGCAATGAAAAATTCAACAGGTGAAGCCTTTGTAGAGAATAAAATTAAATAACAGAGATAAATTTAAGCTGCTTTTCTACATGGCCATTTGCTGCAAATGGTGAAGCAGAGATGATTTGAAGTTTGTAATCCTCCAAGCTACAGGTTTCTTTCACATCATCATCACATGCTGAAAAGAAAATTCACTTTTCAATTACAAAACAATAAACTGTGGGCTGTTTTATGGGTTCTTTTGCTTTCCGGGACGGTAGTTCGATTGTAATTCGGTGCATGTCCCCATGAATGCACAGGTGGAAAAGCAAGAAAGGGATGTCGTCAATAAATGGTGATCCACAAGGATAGCCCTCACAGAGCTACAGTTGCTAGGATGGTTTAGCAATCAGTTCCTCTTCCACAGGGATCTCTGGGAATTGTAGCTCTGTGAGTGAAACAGAGCCCTCCTAACAACTCTCTGCATTCTTCACAAACTACAGCTCCCAGGATTTTGCTGCTTTGAAAGTGTGGTATGAATGTGGCCTAAGTCCTGGGTTGGGCCTCCTTGAATTCTTGTTGGGATCAAGAAATGAGGATTTGATTGGCACCTTGCTTTGCAATACAATGCTCAACCCTGGGGAAATATGTGTGTGTGTGTGTGTGTGTGTGTGAGAGAGAGAGAGAGAGAGAGAGAGAGAGAGAGAGAGTTTCTACTGTAGTTGGTACAGCGGTGTGCGGTGAATACAGCTTCTTCAATGGAAAAACTGACTCACAATGGCAAAAACACAGGGCAAACCTGATGCAGTTGCAAATGTACGGTTCCCATGTCTTCCACCACCACATAGTTCTTTATTGCCTATTGTTTTCTCCTGCTCTGAAGTATAGGACCCGAAGCAATGGCTTCCAGTTACAAGAAAGGAGTTTCCGACTAAACATCAGGAAGAGCTTTCTGGAGGTAACAGCTGTTCAGCAGTGAAACAGTCTCCATTGGGAGGTTGTGGGCACTTCTTCCTTGGAGGTTTTAAGTACAGTGGTAAAGGTAAAGGTAAAGGTACCCCTGCCCGTTCGGGCCAGTCTTGCCAGACTCTAGGGTTGTGCGCTCATCTCACTCTATAGGCCGGGAGCCAGCACTGTCCGCAGACACTTCCGGGTCACGTGGCCAGCGTGACAAGCTGCATCTGGCGAGCCAGCGCAGCACAGGGAACGCCGTTTACCTTCCCGCTGGTAAGCGGTCCCTATTTATCTACTTGCACCCGGAGGTGCTTTCGAACTGCTAGGTTGGCAGGCACTGGGACCGAACGACGGGAGCGCACCCTGCCGCGGGGATTCGAACCGCCGACCATGTGATCGGCAAGTCCTAGGTGCTGAGGTTTTCCCACAGCGCCACCCGCATCCCTAAGCCTACGGCATGCGGTATTCCCAGGCGGTCTCCCATCCAAGTACTAACCAGGCCTGACCCTGCTTAGCTTCCGAGATCAGACGAGATCGGGCGTGTTCAGGGTAGTATGGCCGTAGACCATACGGCCATACTTCTTCCTTGGAGGTTTTAAGTACAGTGGTACCTTGGTTTAAAAACAGCTTAGTTTATGGGAGAAGAATGCTGCAAACCCAGAAGTCGGTGTTTTGGTTTGTGAACATGTTCTGCTTCCTGTTGAGTGTGTTCCGTTTGTAAATTGAATCCCCTGCTGCTATGAAAAAGCACGTCTTGGTTTAAGAATGGTTTGGTTTAAGAACGGACTTCCGGAACGGATTAAGTTCAAAAACCAAGGTACAACTGTATATTGAAATAAATATGTTGAATCAAAAGACTTAACAAAACATCCTTAAACAATGAAAAGGCAACAATCATTTCATTTCCTACACCCTTTATTTTACACCACTGTAAATTGTAAAAAATAAATAATTGGTGTTTCCTATTTAGATCAATCCGTATAGCTCATTGAGTAGAGCAGAGCACGAGACCCTTAATCTCAGGGCCGTCCTTTGAGCCCCACATAGAGCAAAAGACTCCTGCAGGGGCTGGACTTGAAGACCCTTGTGGTCCTGTCTAACTCTTCCATGATTCTATAATCTAAGGGCATTGCTTTCAAGTGAAATCATTCTCTGCGCACTCAAACACAGTTCAAACACATTCAAAGGTTTTAATAAAAAGCAATCTTTATTAAATAGTTTTCCAGATGAAATACATTGTTTCCGAGAGATTTGCATGGGGAAATCTTTTTGATTCCTCAAGAATAAGGGGCAGTGGGGTGAGGGAGGCCAGGGCCACATCCACACCATTTCATGTGCTATGAAGCCGCTTTAAACACTCATGGCTTCTTCCCCCAAAGAATCTGGGAGCTAGAGTTTGAAAAGGGTGCAGAGAGCTGTTAGGAGACCCCCTGTTCCCCTCCAAGAGCTACAATTCCCAGAGTTCCCTGGCAAGAAGGGAACCCTAACTTGAAAGAGAAGTTGCTGAATTACAACTCATTACCAAACTAAAAACTATGGAGAGACCTGTTCTGAATGGAGATATTGGAAAGCATGCCTTGGTTTAAGAACTCTTTGGTGTAAGAACGGACTTCTGGAATGGATTAAGTTCGTAAACCAAGGTACCACTGTAGATATTTGATGGCCACATTGTCATTTATGATCTAGTTTAGATTAGATGACACTCAGAGTCCCTTCCAACTTTACAAATCTGTGATTCCATGATTCTACAGAAATCGAAATTAAGATTGAAAAAGAAGAAGCTAGGATAGCATTTACAAATCAAACTGAAATTGGAATCATGGTTAACAATTTGATGATTATACAGTGGTACCTCGGGTTAAGTACTTAATTCGTTCTGGAGGTCCATACTTAACCTGAAACTGTTCTTAACCTGAAGCACCACTTTAGCTAATGGGGCCTCCTGCTGCCGCTGCGCCGCGAGAGCAGGATTTCTGTTCTTATCCTGAAGCAAAGTTCTTAACCTGAAGCACTATTTCTGGGTTAGCGGAGTATGTAACCTGAAGCGTATGTAACCTGAAGCGTATGTAACCCGAGGTAGCACTGTACTGAGTTGTGGGAGGGTACTAGGATGAAAATGAGCTTCGCTTTTCCCCTGTAGGTGCTACTTCACATGTCTTCTCCAGCGCTCTGATTTAATTTTGCCCAGAAATGGAAACGGTGGTTTCTTCCTCTCAGAATCAGTTCCTTGAAATCGTAGGGCTGGGGTGGGGGTTCGGGGATAGGGGCATTTTAGGCTCTGGCGGAAGGGGGCATTTTGGTGTTTATCTGCTGTGGGGAGAGTCCAGATGCCACCCTCACATTCCAGCTCATGTGGGGAGGGGGAACCCCTGAGGATGTGGAGTAGACTGGTACCTTCCTCCTGGCCTCTGAACTTTCTCATATTATCAGGACATCTGGCCTCAAAGCCGTCATGATTCCTTACATTATCAGCACATCAAAGCCTGTCACTTCCTTCAGCATTACTGATTCAAGGTGAGGAATAAGAAGAAAATGTTCTCTGAACTTGGTGTGTTGCCAGTTGGAAACTTTTGGTGTGTGGAAAAGCATGAGCTAAATTTGAATTTAGGAGCCCCCCCCCCTTCCATAAATCCCAGTGCATGGCATGAACTTAGAATGAATTACTTTGTTTGAATGAAGTACTAGTAGCACTGAATGGGTGTGAAAATCTCTGAACTATACCTGACAGCAGTCCCCAGCATTGATGGATGACCCAAATGTGAATTGAATTTATTGGGGGGGGGGAAAGCTCTGCACATATTTACACCTTGAAGTCTTCAGTGGAGAAGGTGAAGAATATCACACTCCAAAAGTGTCTCTCGTTAGCTTCAGGAAGTCTGAGTCCAAAGCAGCCGTCAATCCTGGCTCCCCATCTCCCAGTGCCGCCTCAGCTGCTGCCAGCCAGAGCCACGCAGAGTTCTGACCTGCCCAGCAGCTCATGGAGGGCTGCCTTTGCTCTCCTCCTTCTTTCCAGCATACCTTTCTCCAAAACCTCAAGCCTCCTGTAAAACAACACTTTCTTTAAAAAAAAAAAAATATTAAAGATTTTATAAATACAATAGAAAAGATAACAGAAAAAACAGAAAACAGAACAAGAAAAAATAAAATAGAATTATCATCTTTTAGTAACCATATTTTCTTCACTTTTTGGACTTCCTCACATCTCTCGCTCCTGCGTTCCAAATTTATACAATTTTAACCAGCAATTTATCACCTTGTTTCAATTCTTATTCTATAAATTTCCAATATTGTGTCCCTAACTTTGAATACTTTTATCTAAGTCTTAAATCCCTAATTTAAACATAATATTTATTCAAAAATTATCTTTCTCTTAAACTTCACTCATTCTCAAATTCTTTTCCACTAGCTTAATGGCGCCATGATATTTTCAGTCTCGCACCCTTCTTAGCACTCATACAATTTACAATGTTTTTGGAAATAGTCCTTAAATTTCTTCCAGTCCTCTTCCACTGCTTCCTCTCCCAGGTCTCGGATTCTGCCGGTCATTTCTGCTAGTTCCATATAGTCCATCAGTTGCATCTGCCATTCTTCCAGCGTGGGCAAATCTTGGGTTTTCCAGTGTTTGGCAACGAGTATCCTTGCTGCTGTTGTTGCATACATAAAAAATGTTCAGTCCTTCTTTAACACCCTCTGGCCAACAATGCCCAAAAGAAAGGCCTCTGGTTTCTTAGGGAAGGTATACTTAAATACCTTTTTCAGCTCGTTATATATCATTTCCCAGAAAGCCTTAACCCTGGGGCAAGTCCACCAGAGGTGAAAGAACGTTCCTTCAGTTTCCTTACATTTCCAGCACTTATTATCAGACAGGTGATATATTTTTGCAAGCTTGACTGGGATCATGTACTACCTATATATCATTTTCATAATGTTCTCTTTCAAGGCATTGCATGCCGTGAACTTCATACCAGTGGTCCATAACCTTTCCCAGTCAGCAAACATAATATTGTACCCAATATCCTGTGCCCATTTTATCATAGCTGATTTAACCATTTCATCTTGTGTGTTCCATTTTAACAGCAAGTTGTACATTCTTGAAAGTACGTTAGTCTTAGGTTCTAACAGTTCTGTTTCCAACTTCGATTTTTCCACCTGGAATCCTATCTTTTTATCCAATTTAAAAACCTCTTTAATCTGAGCATAATGTAGCCAATCTCGCACTTTGTCTTTTAATTTCTCCATACTCTGCAGCCTCCAATTATCTCCATCCTTTTCTAGTATTTCCCAATACTTTGGCCATTTGGCCTCCATATTGGGTCTTTTCAGAGCCTTAGCTTCCATAGGCGACAACCACCTTGGGGTCTTGTTTTCTAATAAGTCTTTATATTTTGTCCAGACATTAAACACTGCTTTCCTAACAATATGGTTCTTGAAAGTCTTATGAGTTTTAACCTTGTCAACACTTTCCCCCCTCTGGGCATAGCCTGCCTGCTCACCTGTTTTCGTAATCAGGGAAGCTGGAATTCTACACCTTTCTCCACCCTTTGATAACCTTGAGAATCTCTGTTTTGCACTGGTCCCATCACCTCCTGGCAAATAGAAGGGGAAGAAATGGAGGCAGTGAGAGATTTTACTTTCTTGAGCTCCATGATCACTGCAGATGGTGACAGCGGTCACAAAAAGACGTCTGTTTCTTGGGAGAAAAGCAATGACAAATCTAGACAGCATCTTAAAAAGTGGAGATATCACCTTGCTGACAAAGGTCCGTATAGTAAAAGCTATGGTTTTCCCCGTAGTGATGTATGGAAGTGAGAGCTGGACCATAAAGAAGGCTGATCGCCGAAGAATTGATGCTTTTGAATTATGGTGCTGGAGGAGACTCTTGAGAGTCTCATGGACTGCAAGAAGATCAAACAGATCCATTCTGAAGGAAATTAGCCCTGAGAGCTGACTGAAAGGACAGATTCTGAAGCTGAGGCTCCAATACTTTGGTCACCTCATGAGGAGAGAAGACTCCCTGGAAAAGACCCTGATGTTGGGAAAGATTGAGGGCACAAGGAGAAGAGGAAGAGATGTTTGGACAGAGTTCTTGAAGCTACTAACATGAGTTTGACCAAACTGCGGGAGGCAGTGGAAGACAGGAGTGCCTGGTGTGCTCTGGTCCATCGGGTCACGAAGAGTCGGACACGACTAAACAACAACAAAAGGACTTTGATGTGCTCAATCCACAGCTTTGTCTGCCAATGGCCTTTCCCAGGCTAGCTATGTGAGCTGGCTGGGCTTGTGATCCTAAACTTTAATGCAAAAGTGGCTGATGACACGGATTTCCATTTTAAAACAATCTACTGTAAGTCAAGATGCATTGGGAGAAACAGCGTCTGTTTTGGGAGAGCCAGCATGGCCCCAGTTGCGAACAAGCAGTGTCCTCAGGGCTGGCGACAAAGGTCGGTACAACTGGGCATCTCCCACCAGGGCAGGGGACACTGCCAAGAGCACCTGGCCCTCCTTCTCTTCACCACTGACTGCACCTGGCTTCAATGGTGTAGTTCCCTTTCGCTTTGGTCTAGATAATGGTGGTGTGGAGACGGAGAACAGTGGTTGCTGCTGCCTGCCTGGACATTGTCTCCCTGGTTGGAAAGCAGGGGTGCCAACTTGAATAAAATATTGGGGGGGGGGAGCAGGTAAGCTCTACCCTGCATCATCATCATCATCATCATCATCATCATCACCATCAAATTTTATTTGTATCCCGCCCTCCCTGGCCAAAGCCGGGCTCAAAGCAGCTAACAACAAGTAAAAATAGCACAGTGTACATAAAATCACATAGTCAAATAATTAAAATACATTCTAAAATCAATTCAGAATCAAATTAATGGCAACCATTGGGCTAGAGTTCTATGAGGATTACAGAAGGAGAGAGGGGGTCAGACTGTGCCTTGGCCAAAGGCCTGGCGGAACAGCTCCGTCTTGCAGGCATTGCGGAAAGATGTCAAGTCCCACAGGGCCTTAGGGTCTTGTGACAGAGCGTTCCACCAGATCAAGGCCACGGCCGTAAAAGCCGTAAAAGCTCTGGTCGAGGCCAGTCTAACCTCCCTGTGGCCCAGGATCTCCAAGACGTTTTTATTTGAAGACCATAAGGTCCTCCGTGGGACATACCAGGAGAGAGAGGTCTTGATCACAAGACTTGGTGCATGCAACCATTTGAATGCCCATCAACTCTGGGGGTGGTGGCCCCTTCAAATATTTGGGGGGGGCTGAAGGGACCTCAGCCCCCAGGAGTTGGTTCCTATGATGGCAAGCCGTGTGTGTGTGTGTGTGTGTGTGTGTGTATGTTGCAATGAGGAGGAAGTTGGCCATGATGAGGGTGAGAGGCACTGAGAGGGCATGGTGGCTTCCCTGCCCAAGTTCTCTCCAAAACTTGCAGCTGCCACTGGAGATACTGAGGCCAGATGCCCAGCGAGGCCACAGATTGCCTGGGCAGGGATGGCCATCCTTTCAACACCCACCTGCTCAAATCAGAAAAGCACCACTCTAAACCAAACAGGAAAGTTAGAAAAAGGAAACTAGCGATTACAAACGCAATAGGAAACGATCCTAATCAGCTTTGACTTCCCTGGTCACTGTAGCAGCAGGTTGCTTGCAGGGAAAGACCCTGGTCCTCTTTCAAGAGAAAGGAATGCTCTCAGTCCCCACGTAAGATCTTCCACACTTTTGGTGGTGCTGAGTCAAAACTCCCATCTCTTCAACATGTATAAATTGGACACTATGGCTGATCCAGAAAGACACAGAACCTCGACACTCAACAGCAAAAAAATTGGAGAGGATTTCTCAATCAGTCATGCAAAGTCACAAAGGTGAGCATAGTATATTTTTTATTACTTATATATCTTATATATATCATAGATGGATGGATGTATGCCATATTATTATTAATAATAACAATACAAAAAATAAGATCTGGAGGGGGGGGTGAAGAATTGCATTGCAGTGTAAATGTCCGAATTTGAAATGAAGCAATGGATGGCGACAAAATATTTCAGTAAATGTGGATGTTTTTATTTTATTTTATTGAAATGTAAGGGGTCATGGAAGTTGCTCTATTATATTACATGTCAAGAATGATAACTGTATAAGGGGGAATGAGGAGGCAATCAGCACCAACAGCTCTAAAAGAGCTTCATCAAAGGGAAAAATTATAGATGACCTGATTTTCTGGGAAATATGGCTTCTTCATTTGATCACAGGGGGATAGAGAGCAAAGGTCTCCAAGTGTGCTGCCTTTAAGGAACTCTTCCCGCATCAACTTGCCTTTCCCAGAAGGCCATGCATGCTTTGGAGGATAGTGGGTGCTGGGGGGGGGGGGACGAAGCCCTGCAGCCCTTACGCTAGCCAGCTGCCCACAGGTGGGGAACCCTGTCCTGTGGCCAGCAGCAATTTGTCCAGTCAGCTTCTGAGAGGGACGTTTTCACCTGAGGGACGTTTTCACCTCAGGCAGAAACATGTTTTCTCTGGCCCTGCAATGTTGAATTGGGGGTGGGAGAGGCAATCTTAGCCTCAGGTAGCAAAATGTTTTGGACCAGGCTTATTATTCATTTATTTATTCCATAAATTTTATATACTGCTTGACTGTAAAAAAAAACCCAAAAAAACACACCCTTCTAAACAGTTTACAAAAAGAATAAAACAATCAGAAAAAAAGTTTTAAGGAGCTATTTAAAAGAATTGGAAAATAATTAAAATCAACAATAAGCTCAAAACACATGTCAACATGTCTGGTTACGCTTATCTAAGCAAAAAGTTGAGGGTGAAGGTTTTTTCCCGGTGTCAATAAACAGGCAGTTCAAACTTTTCTGCTACACTAAAAACTGTGCTGGCTGAATGGAGAGTGCTGGACAACTACAGATGAGCAAATCTGCCCATTTTGGCTTCTCTCCATTTCTCATCTTTCAAGTTCAGTTCATAATTCCACATCCGTTTGGAATTTGATACATACAAAAAAGGTCCTCATGAAAATCCACCACCAGGAACCCATGCTTGTCTCAGTTTCTTCTTTTATATGCATTCCTGCAAAGCCACCTCCCCCTAGCATAATGCATTTGTGTGTGTTGTTTTCACTCATGCATGCATTTTATGCACATGTTGTCCCAGTAAATGCATTTTAATAAATGTAACAATGTGCTGCATTAATAAAAACAACATCAATAATTTTTGCACACAAGCATTGCAAAATTCACAGAAGGGCTGGATTTCAGTTTGCATATTGTTTCGTTGAGAGCAAATTGGGTAGGTGTCCCTTCCTGTGCACGCCACTTTGATGACTTTATGATGTGAAACATTTGTAAAACAAACAACAAAGGTAATAATATTAATACAGTGGTACCTCGGGTTAAGTACTTAATTCGTTCCGGAGGTCCATTCTTAACCTGAAACTGTTCTTAACCTGAAGCACCACTTTAGCTGAGGGGGCCTCCTGCTGCCGCCATGCCGCCGGAGCATGGTTTCTGTTCTCATCCTGAAGCAAAGTTCTTAACCTGGAGCACTATTTCTGGGTTAGCGGACTGTGTAACCTGAAGCATATGTAACCTGAGGTACCACTGTACTCACATACAGGATCTAATTTCCCCTCCCCTCAACTCCCCCCACTCCCCCCTCTGCGTTGTGGCCTTGTAAGTGAGGCTGTGGCAGGGAAGGGGTCTTCCCAGGAAGCCTGTCTCTGCTTGAGAAGTTCCACTGATGAACTTCTTCTCCATCCTCAGGCTCCCCATCCCAGAGCCCAGTCTGGAAATCACTGATGTCGAACACACAGGGAAGGGCAAAGCCCATACTGCCTAACTCTGCTCTTTGTTTCCTCCTTTGCCCCCCTGAACAGGAATCCATGCCTTGGCCTTTGTCCTCTGCTGGGCCCTGGCACTCGCAGCTCCCCATGGAAAGCAGAAACGGTGGGACAAAGATTGTTGTGGGGAGTTGGGACACCAGGCAAAAGAACTTTTCGATGCCTATGTAAGTATGCTGAATGGATTTTTATTATTAATTAAATGTCTATACTACCCTTCATCCGATGATCACGGGGCAGTTTGCAATATCAAATGCTAGGAGCATTTAGCTCAGCAGCAAGGAGCCTCAGGCCCTCCAGGGATCTCCATCAGGCCCTTGGGACTCTCCCTAGGCCACGTGGCCTTCCCAGGCCCCACTCTGACTCCCCAACAAGCTCTCCCTCCAGCCCCCAGTGTGGCCACGCATTTCTACTCCTACCACACCTGCAGCAGCAACGCCATACCCTCCGACGTTTCTCTGATGAAAATAGGGACAGCCTAAGGAAAAGCAGGTGGCACTGTGGTCTAAACACTGAGCCTCTTGGGCTTGCCGATCAGAAGGTTGGCGGTTCGAATCCCCGCAACGGGGTGAGCTCCCGCCCACCTAGCAGTTCGAAAGCACCTCAAAGTGCAAGTAGATAAATAGGTACCGCTCCGGCAGGAAGGTAAACGACGTTTCCGTGCGCTGCTCTGGTTTGCCAGAAGCGGCTTAGTCATGCTGGCCACATGACCCGGAAGCTGTACACCAGCTCCCTGGGCCAGTAAAGCGAGATGAACGCCGCAACCCCAGAGTCGTCCGTGACTGGACCTAACGATCAGTTGCCCCTTTACCTTTACCTGTAAGGAAAAGTGAGACATCCCAGGACAAGATCAGAAACCGGGATGGCTTCTATAAATCTGGGACTCTCCCGGGAAAATAGGGGCACTTGGAAGGGTCTGCAAAACCACTTTCTGCCCTCCTCACCATCTCCACAGACTCCCGTTTCCACAGTGGGTGGCTGCCAGGGCTGCCACTTTGCAAAGGGAGCCAAGCTGGACTCTCATCCGCAGTGATCACCCACAAGTTAAATCGCCCCCACATGTAATGCTCAGGCCTATAGGTCTATGGATCCCCAGTCAGGGCCCAACCTGGCCAGCTGCTGGCCCCAGGCCTGTGTGTGCGTGCCTGTCTGAACGTGTGTTTCTGCAGGCGCATTTGACTGCGTGGGCGTTGGGTGTGTGGGCCCATCTAGGGTTGCCAACCATCGTGCATCATAGAGGATTGTCCTTTACTTCAGTGTAAAATGCTATGTCCTGTATTGTTTCAATACGGGACGCAGGTTCTGCATTTCCCCTGTTTCTGCTCTGCTGCTGCAATTTCTCTCTTTCTCCTCGCCTCTCACTTCCTTTCCTTTCCTTTCCTTTCTTCTTCTCGCTCCCTCTCCTCATCTTGCCCCCAAGGAAGAGCAAACCAGGCCAAGGCTTTCTTTCGTGTTGTCCCTTCCAGTTCCCTGCAGCTTGGGCTGGGTTAAGCTGGTCCCTCAGAGAGGAACAGGTTCCAAGAGTCTCTAGAAACAAGCGGTTTTGTATTGGTGTAGCTCAGAATTCCCAATTCTGAACATAGATATCTGCATGATATTTGAGAGAGGAGGGTGGGGGGGAATTAGCTCCTCGCAAGGCTTATTCCCCCCCCACCCCAATATTTTTATTTCTTTAGAAATTTAACCCGTGGAACAAAGCTTGTCTCCTCATCAGAATATGCCCCCCCATTTAATTTTTGCCCAGTACTGTACAGTACTGCTTGTGTGTGTGAAGTGTCATGTATTTCAGCTCTGTATAGCAAAACACGAGGGAAGTGGGTGGCGCTCTGGGTTAAACCACAGAGCCTAGGACTTGCCAATCAGAAGGTTGGCGGTTCGAATCCCGACAGGGTGAGCTCCCGTTGCTCGGTCCCTGCTCCTGCCAACCTAGCAGTTCAAAAGCACATCAAAGTGCAAGTAGATAAATAGGTACTGCTCCAGCGGGAAGGTAAACGGCATTTCCGTGCACTGCTCTGGTTCGCCAGAAGCGGCTTAGTCATGCTGGCCACATGACCTGGAAGCTGTACGCTGGCTCCCTCGGCCAATAAAGCAAGATGAGCTCCGCAACCCCAGAGTCAGTCAGGGGTCAGGGGTCCCTTTACCTTTATAGCAAAACACAGGCAGATTTACAAGTGTTGGGGGGGCACTCAGTTGGCTGCAATAGATTGCAATTGGTTGCTTTGAAGTTATTTCGGCACCGGGCTGGGGAGGGAGGCTGTGGATTTGCCCCACACCGTCCTGTCGCGTATTTTGCCAGAACAAAGTTGGCATCCCTTTCTCGTCCCTGGCACGCAGCCCAGAGGAGTGGCAACTGTCCTTGTAGTAAAGTTAAAGGGACCCCTGACAGTTAAGTCCAGTCATGAACAACTCTGGGCTTGTGGCGCTCATCTCGCTTTAGAGGCCGAGGGAGCCGGCGTTTGTCCGCAGACAGCTTCCGGGTCATGTGGCCAGCAAGACTGAGCTGCTTTCGGTGAAACCAGAGCAGCGCACGGAAATGCCGTTTACCTTCCCACTGGAGCTGTACCTATTTATCTACTTGCACTGGCGTGCTTTTGAACTGTTAGGTTGGCAAGAGCTGGGACCAAGCAACGGGAGCTCACCCCGTCGCGGGGATTCAAACCACCAATCTTCTGATCGGCAAGCCCTAAGTTCTGTGGTTTAGACCACTGCGCCACCCGCTTCCCACTTTGGCCCAAAAATGTTTCCCAGCCCTGGCAGGAGATGTCATTGTTAACAAGGCTCTGTCTTTGTTTCAACTTCCACAGAAGAATGATTCCGGGCCAATTGCGCTTCCCCACAACATCCGTCTCAACTTCACAGGATTGCCCAACTGCACTTTCTCAGAACCGCCGAAGGCCGAGGAAGGCTGTGCCGCCATAACGGCATTCCTTGGACTGCTGGAGCAGTTTAACAGAAGCCATGATCCCATCCTGAAGATCGCTGGCTGGGAGATTCCAACAAAGATCAGACAGCTAGCCGAATGTCGCCGTTGTTTTGAGCAGCAAAACACCAGATGCCCCAATGAAAATATTTCTTACACCAAAAATGCCTCTTTTACTAATCAGAAAATGATATATTACTATGCTTTCCAAGAGTACCAGAGTTGCATGCTAAATTTCACTAGTAAAATACAGTTTGTTTGAGAGAAACATTTTGTAAAGGGGTGGCTGCACAATAATGAGATCAGCTGGTCACATTTTTGTATACAGAAGACATTTCCCCTGGAGAAACTAAGGCCTATGAGTTGTGTCCCTGAGCTCAGTGGGGCTTACCTCCGAGTAATGATTTAATTGCAAGGGAATCAAAACATCATTTCAAAACACAATTAAAATGGGAAGGAGACAATTCCTTACTGTGGAAAGTCTATTCCTGCCAATAAATGTGGCTTTTTAATTTGATTTATCAACCCAAGAAATTCAACTGCAGTATGTCTAAATGTTTTTAATGCATATATTTATTCTATTTTTTTAAAAAATCTATTTATTTTTATATTGAGATTTGTGTGTGTGCATTTTATAAAGTAATTATATTAAAGAGAGGTTTCTACAATAATATATATTTTATTGATCTCAGGACGAAACTGGGGGGGTTGCCTCTAAATATTTAAATATATATTTAAAGTATTTGGAAGATCCTCTGTTGTATGTATTTCTGTATTTATTTATTTATGTATTTGTAAGCCACCTTTTAAGATTCACAACAGAATAAAATCATGCTATTTAAGGTTAAATTGTATGTTTAACATTTTATAGGTTAGCATTCAAAGGTTTCTGCACTGCCTGTTATGCACACGCCCACTTTCCAAATGCACTGGGAACTCACCTGGGACCTTAAAGCATCTGTTCAGCACCCAAAAGTTCATACCCTCCAACATTTCTCCAATGAAAGTAGGGACGTTCCCATTCTATAATGATAATTTTACTATTTATATCCCACATATCTTACTGGGTTGCCCCGGCCACTCTAGGCAGTTTCCAACATATATAAAAACATAATACAGTGGTACCTCGGGTTAAGAACTTAATTCGTTCTGGAGGTCTGTTCTTAACCTGAAACTGTTCTTAACCTGAAACACCACTTTAGCTAATGGGGTCTCCTGCTGCTGCCGCGCCGCCGGAGCATCCTGAAGCAAAGTTTTTAACCTGAGGTACTATTTCTGGGTCAGCGGAGTCTGTAATATGAAGCGTATGTAACCTGAAGCGTCTGTAACCCGAGGTACCACTGTAAAACATTAAACATTGGGGGCGGGGCCCTTTCCTATACAGGGCTGCCTTCAGACAGCTTGGGGGTGGGATAATTCCATACCCTACAAATTCTCTAATGAAAATAGGGACGTCCTAAGGGACGTGGGTGGTGCTGTGGATTAAACCACTGAGCCTAGGGCTTACCGATCAGAAGGCTGGCGGTTTGAATCCCTGTGATGAGGTGAGCTCCCATTGCTCGGTCCCAGCTCCTGCCAACATAGCAGTTCAAAAGCACCTCAAAGTGCAAGTAGATAAATAGGAACCGCTCCGGCGGGAAGGTAAACGGCATTTCCGTGCACTGCTCTGGTTCGCCAGAAGCGGCTTAGTCATGCTGGCCACATGACCCGGAAGCTGTACGCCAGCTCCCTCGGCCAATAAAGAGAGATGAGCACCGCAACCCCAGAGTCGGCCACGACTGGACCTAATGGTCAGGGGTCCCTTTACCTTTAAGGAAAAGTGGGAAATTCTGGGATCAAATCAGAATCCTGGACAGCTTCTCTAAATCAGGGCCTTCCCTGGAAAATAGGGATGCTTGGAGGGTGTCTGGGGGTTTGGAGGGTTCTCATTGCACAGAGAAGCTGGGGAGTCCCTGGCCTCTTTCTCTCTGGGCCTCGAGGTCCCCCCAGCCACCCTCCTCCCCGGCCCTGCTCTACACCCCCCTGTGAGTGTTTCTGCCTGTCTCAAAGGTGTCCCCGAAACTTGAGGATGCCTCTTGCTTCCCTGGATGGAGAACAGCATCTCTGGGGCTGTGCAGTAGAAAGGCAAATCTGCATTACTTGCTGCACCTCTGGGCTGGTCCACCCTTGACATGTGGCCCCTGGAAGGGACTGTGGACCCCAGGCTGCAGTCCACACCTCCCTGGGAATAAGCCCCATGGAATTCACAGGGACTTTTCTTAGAGTAAACATAGAGAGGATTGTGCTGTGGATCTCATTTGCTGCACAGACTTTCTCAGTAACTTCTTCCAAGCATGGAAATGTGCTGTAGCCACTGCATACCCAGAAAAGAGATGAGGATTATTGAAGTGACACCAGCAATGCAGGATATATGCAGGTGGACCCTGCAGCATGTTTACTTGGAAGTACAGTGGTGCCTGGCAAGACGAAATTAATCCGTTCCGCGAGTCTCTTCGTCTTGCGGTTTTTTCGTCTTGCGAAGCACGGCTATTAGCGGCTTAGCGGCTATTAGCGGCTTAGTGGCTTTAAGAAAAAGGAAACAAACTCGCAAGAACTCGCAAGACGTTTCGTCTTGAGAAGCAAGCCCATAGGGAGATTCGTCTTGCGGAACGACTCAAAAAACGGAAAACTCTTTCGTCTTGCGAGGCATTTGTCTTGCGAGGTACCACTGTAAGCTCCAGCATGTTCCATCGGTGCGCCCATGAGGTTGCCATTTTGCAGCATCTGAATGAAATGGACGTAGCTATGGATTCTAACACTAACATTCTTTTAACACCATCAGGAATGTTACATCGTTTTAATATTAAAATGGCAGGTGGGAGACCTTGTCTAAGGAGTTGGGATAGGTTTAGCCTGGAAAAGAGGAGACTGAGAGGAGATACGATGGCCGTCTTCAAATATCTTATGGAAGAGGGAACAAGCTTGTTTTCTCCTGCTCTGGAGGGTAGGACTCAAACCAATGGCTGCATGTTGCGAGAAAAAAGATTCCGACTAAACCTCAGGAGGAACTTTCAGATGGTAGGAGCTCTTTGACAGTGAATCGAAGTGGAGGATCTACAGGAGCAGCTGGTAGAAATAATACTACCACCTTCAGCTCCCATGTTTATTTTCTTTAGACCCTGTAAACCTGGCTTTGAATAGTCTCACCATCTGAACTTTTTGTTTCTGATGCATTAAGGTGTTTTTTTATTGGTATTAATATTTTATTGAAAGAATTTCAATTATAAGGAAATAAAAGTGTTATAGAAAAAAATAAGAAAACAAAATGTAGAAAGAAACAAGACAAAAATAGAATGTAACATGCACATTGAGTTTGAGGGGTTTGAGGAGAGTTAACAGGACCCAGAATGACTGCAAAGGTTCCTTAATAGTCACTGGTAAAGTTGCCAGGAACATCTTCTGTTCATGAAATTACTGGTACATTTACATATAGGTTTCACTAAATCTCTTGCAAAGGTCAAGTTTCATTCTTATTTTACAACTTCTTGAATCTCAGCATAAATCTTGACTTAGGTATCTCCAGAATGGCACTATTTTGTGGGAGTCAAGTGCATAACGGAACTTGTTTTCTACTTTTGAATACTGCTTTTTCTGTGTATTGAAGTGTTCTGTTGCCCTAATAGTGTAACAAATCCTCTGCAACACACACACACACACACACACACACACACACACACACACACACACTGAACTCGGTGTGGTTTGGATATTGATGGGGGAAATGCAATAAAAAGCGTGGGATGATCTAATAGATTAACAGAAAGTTGTGTAAACACCTTGGAAGCAAATCAAACCAAATGCTCAATCAATAAATGTACAGATGAAAGCCAAATAAAGAAATCATCTAGAAGAGTCTCTAATATTTGATGGTTGTAAGAAAAACACTGCTCTTTTTCCCTTATGGGGTACCCAAGAGCTCATATAGAGTCCTTTTGTAGGTTCTCTATCTGTAGGAGAAAATAACAGAGACCGATCATAGCAGGGGTAGGCAACCTAAGGCCCAGGGGCCAAGACGGTCCAAGAATCAGTGTGTTTTTACATGAGTAGAATGTGTGCTTTTATTTTAAATGCATCTCTGGGTTATTTGTGGGGCATAGGAATTCATTCATTCTTTATTAAAGCTGTTGCAACAGGGTGCTCCCCCACACACACAGGAGGGGAGGGAGGTGTGCAAGCCCTTACATAGACTTTGAAATTGCCCACCCTGTAGCTCAAGACCACCCCCCAGAAACATCATGCATACATCACAGAAGGGGTGTAGCCCAAGACCACCCCCTTAATACATCAGAGAAGGGGTGGACTACAACAGAAATCTGAGCGCGTTGTCTGCTAGGTTACTTGATTGGATTACCTGGGCATCCTGGCCACTCTGGTTTTCCTGAATCCAGGTGACAGACTCACCCTATTCATAGCTTAAATGTGCCCTTAAGACGTGATATGTGAAAGAGACAATGGGGAGATCTCACATTTCCTTCGACCTTGCAGAGAAATATTTGAGGTCATTTTGAGAGAGAGAAAATGGTTTCAGGACTTTTCTGTGGGTTTCAGACATGTGGTTTACATATTTGAATGTGTTTGCTTGGTACATTTATGAACATCTATTTTATATATAAATAAGACCTTAAAATTCTTATAACAATGGTAAATTTCAAAGTTACACACAAAAACCTGCTGGTCCTTAAAGTCCCTCAAAACTCTTGGTATTTTACTTCAGTTAGCACTAGCTTATTTGTTTTAAATTATTGTAAAGTAAGCCTTTACAATATATCATCAGTGTAATGAGCTGCACAACATGGCTTTTTTCACTCCCCATTTATCTGGCTAGCAGATCTGCAGTCATTTGCAAGCATCCTACTCACGCACACTCAAAATAAGTGTGACCTGCAGACCTGCAACTCTGAGAAAGCTTGATAGTGTTGATTTGATTATTCCGATTCTCTGTTGCTTACAAAGAAGTTGATGCAGCAAGTTTTGTCTTATGGAGGAAAGTGTGGTTGCCCGCAGATTCTTCAAGCATAAACGTGATTTATCACAAAGAGGCACAAAACCACCTTGCAGAAACTTTTTTTAAAAAACAAAACTCCAAGGCAGCAGAAGGGGGTAAATGCACGCAATACTATAGGACTGCTGGAACTGTTCAGCTTCAAAATGCGGGTGACATTGGCATGGTTTGCTTGGCTTGCTTAAAGCACTCATCAGGGGAAAAAGTGGTACAGTGGTACCTCGGGTTAAGTACTTACGGTAATTCGTTCCGGAGGTCCATTCTTAACCTGAAACTGTTCTTAACCTGAAGCACCACTTTAGCTAATGGGGCCTCCTGCTGCTGCTGCGCCACCAGAGCACGAGTTCTCATCCTAAAGCAAAGTTCTTAACCCGAGGTATTATTTCTGAGTTAGCGGAGTCTGTAACCTGGAGCGTATGTAACTTGAGGTACTTATTCATGACATAAATTCTTAAAATAAGAGAGTTGTACTTTATGGGTTTCCCCCACCCTTTTAAGCCTTCCAAAAGAACTGGAAGAATTGTTGTTCATCTGCGTAAGGACATCAGAAGAATTCTGTTGGATCAGGCCAATGGCCCATCTAGTCCAGCCTCCTCTTCTCAAAGTGGACAACCAGAAGTCACTTGGAAGACTGCAAGCAGGACCTAAGCGGAGCAGTCCTCTCCTCACTTGTGTTTCCTAGCAACTGGCTTTCATATATAGGACACTACTACAAAGCCATCGTTGCCAGCAGTCATTGACAACCTCATCTGTGAATTTGTCTAATCTCATTTTAAAGACATCCAAGCTGGTGGTGATTACTACCTCCTGTGGGAGCAAGTACCATAGTTTAACTATTTGCTCCGTGAAGGACTCTTATGTTTCTTGAATCCTCCCAAGAGTCAGCTACACTGGATGTTCAGGAGTTCTAATACAGTGGTACCTCGGCTTACATACGCTTCAGGTTAAATACGCTTCAGGTTACAGACTCCACTAACCCAGAAATATTACCTCAGGTTAAGAACTTTGCTTCAGGATGAGAACAGAAATCGTGCTCCGGCAGCAGCAGGAGGCCCCATTAGCTAAAGTGGTGCTTCAGATTAAGAACAGTTTCAGGTTAAGAATGGACCTCTGGAACGAATTAAGTACTTAACCTGAGGTACCACTGTACATAAATGAAGAAAGTGGATCAAATGGTTGCAGCAGAGAGGAACTCTGGATGCATAGCTAGGGTGCATGCCCCAATCCCTAGAATTTGATGGGGGAGCAGTATCTGTTGGCATGTGAATGCTGTGACTGCACCTACAAATATTTGCACCTACAAACAGTTAAGAAACCATTGGTCACAAAATGCTTTACCTCTCCAATGTTACATCTCTGAAGCCTCACAGCTTGGAGAACTGGGCTGTGGAAGCAACAAGATATTGTGTTTTCATGGTGCTTGAGGTTGAAGAAGATGGATAGTGCATTACCTCCAGAAATCAAGCGCTCTGCCCAGAGTCCTGGGGTTTTTTAAGATCCCAGAAAAAGATGAGTTTTACACACAAAAAGCATGAGATGGGGGGTGGGGCTCATGTTATGCAGTGCAGACCTGTCTTCTCTTTGCAAAAATCTAAGCATCAAGCATTTTGTGGAACCTCTGCAAGACCTCTCATTCAAAGAGGCTTGTCTCAGACTCAGCATCGTAAGAGGCAACAGCCACAATTTAATATTGCATCTTAATGGCTTGGAGCTCTCATCACACTTTCCTCTGGACGGGGCAGAACAGAAGTCTAAACCAGATGCATCACCACAGAGACTCTACGCCTCTGCTGAAAACTGACACAATACAAGACACGCCATGGAATCCTAAAAAAGAGAGAATATTTATTTTGGTTGTAAAAAAGTGCAATTGCATTGTTGAAAGACACCAACCCAAGAGGTTGTCATGGAGCACCATTTTCATGCAACAAAATTTTTTTCACAAGGCTGAAAGGAGGGGCAGGTCTGAGATCCTCCCACAGCTCGTTAAAAAGGAAAAGAAAGACAACCAATTCATTATAAAAAGCTTTTATCGTTTGTAGTTGCAAAACAAGCAATTTTGCCCAGAACAATAATTGAGGAAATATACAATTATCTGTACTACTTGCAACCCCATTTATTAAGCAAAATGCAACTTTATGAGCATCATTCAGATTAAAGCAAGTCCCAAAATATCCACAACCTTCCAAAGTACAATCATATGGAAACTACCTCTCTGCAATGCTGGTACCTTTTCAAAGCCATACAGAATCTTGATTGCTCACCACCTGTCTGGCTGAGGAAAATGATGGTAGAGTTCATAAGAAAAAGGTTCACCTGAGCAAAGGTAGGCAGTGTTAAGCATCTCTGGAGTGATACCCTTAGGAGACTAGATGCCAAGGAAAAAGGGTTCTTCAGCTCTTAACAGTCAGTCCAAGACATGGGTGGGGAACTTGTGCGCTGCCAAATGGTGTCACTGGCCAGGCTGTCAGGGGCTGATGGGAGCTGGAGCTCACAAGTTCTCATCCCTGGTCCAAAAGGAAGTTTTTTCTCTGGTTCAGCTCATGAGGTGTGAAGACAGCTGTGATGAAACTACTAAACCAGCCTTCACGCAGCCTGGTGGCATTTATGCATTTTGGACCAACTACTCCCATCACCTCCAGCCACCATGACCAAAATTCAGTGGCAATGGGAGCTGTAATTCCAACATCTGGAGGGCACCATGTTGGGGAAGATGGTCTTAAAAGGAAAAGGATCCTTGCCGTGTTCACATCTGGGTCAACCAAGCCAGCACTATTCATGCCACTGTATGCTAAGAGAAACAGCCAAACCTTGGTGCACCCAGGGAGGCTCAGGCAGAACAAATCTGTGTGCATGTGCCTCTTGCAGAGCTCTTTTCCACACAAAGAACTCTCACGGACCCAACTCCATCTTTGCACTGAAGGCAAGTACCTGAGAGCAGCTTCTGAAAAGTAGCTTTATTGACCGCTTTATGGTTTGCAGAGTAAAGATGGTCAGTGCTCCTGGAAAAGGTGGATGTTCCATTCCCAAGCTAAATGCTCTTGAGCAAATCAAGAGAAGGTAAACTGAAATGGAGAGTTTAAAAACCTCTCTTGTTTGCAGAGTGCCACAACCTGAGGAGAGCGAGGGAATGACAACGGACAGCTCCTGAAACAAGAGGAACACCTGCTGCTTTCAGAGCTGTTCAGGGGTTGGACAGGCGTGAAGTCTCCTGTCCAGGTACCCACAACAGTTTGTTCTCCTGCATCAGCCTCTTTCTCAGAGTCAGGAAGTGGCAACACTTGCAAATTCTGCTTGCTCAATCTGGTCAACAGAATTTGCAGAGGCCCGGGGCCAATAGGACGATTGGGGGGGGGTATGTTGCCCTGCATCAATCTTTGTTCTCTAGGCCAGTTTCTGGAGTTGGTTGCAGATCTTAGAAGGAGACGGCAGTGGATTTTCAAAGTATATTTGAAGAAATGGGAGAGTAGAGGAACTTGGGGCCACAAACAGAGACGGTTCTGAACAACTGCCCGTCCCCCACTATAGCTTGAGGTTTAGTGTCTTGGGTTTTTTTTTTGGCAAGAATCCTCTTCAAATACTGCTATGGCTGCCAACGTCTGAGAAAAACATTGAAATAACAGAACTGGGTGAAAGGGAGCTCATAGCTCTTTTCACACAACAACAGGTCAACTAGTGGCCCAGAGTCTAATTCTGGCCCGTGCCAGGAAGCTCCTGCCTATTTTATTAACTGTTCAGGAGCCTTCCTCACAATTCGGGGGAGAGAGAAAGGTGCTTGCTAGCTCTGCAGCCCCCTCCCTCCAATGCCACCAGAGCCAGCAGAAACCACCTTGCCAAAAAGAAACCACCTTGTCAGCTGCTCTGCAGATGCTGGCAACTGATGCTCTACTCCAACATAAGCTGGAATTCTTGGCTGGTCACAGGACAAAACTGTTGCTATGTTTTTAGGTAGCCTGCAGTCATTCTGATGCAGAGAAAACCCAAATTCATTGAGCAGGTCGGTTTTAAAATACTCCTCAACAGATATTGCATTGTTATGTGCACGGCTGTGGCTTCAGGGACAAGGTCCACTAAACAGGATGCTGAGGGTAACCGGAGAAAGCTGACTCTCCAGAGGCAGCCCACACTGTGGAGAAAGCATGTATGGTACCAGTCCCTGTTACACCCAAGTAGGAGCTGTAGGGCTCAGAGAAGAAAACAGGAGTTGGGAAAGGAGCTGGGATAGCTCAGTCAGTAGAGCATGAGACTTGGGGTCAAGCCCAATGCTGGGCAAAAGATTCCTGCATTGCTGAGGGTTGGACTAGATGACCCTCGTGGTCTCTTCCAATTCTATGATTCTAATCTGGTCCCTCCTCCTGCAAATGTAGCTTACTGAGAGACAGTTCCAGGGAAGAGGAAGGTCCAAGGAGCTCCTGGATTATGCAGACCCCTGGTGAACTTTTAGATTTTAAAAATACAGACTTTTAAAAAGCACTTCAGATATTATTATTATTATTTAAAAGTAGGGTGGAGCAAAATGCAAAGTGCAGAGACAACTGGGATAAGAAGAGTTGGGGAAGGAGAATGATTCACAGTATCAGGCCAGCCTCCTGCATGGAGTTCTTCTGGAACAGATGACCAGACAGACAGACACCACTATTCTAAATTAAATGCAACAAGCTGAAAAGGGCCTGAAAACAAGAAGCAGAATGGTATCTGTGCCAAATCTGCATTGTACATTCAGCAGCTATAAAATTCACAAATACTTATTAGTAGGGCTGCAATGTTTAATCAATTAATGGGTTATATTAATCGATTAAAAAAAACCCATGCTTTTTGACAAGCGAAAAAATTGCAGCAGACTGAAATGCATCTGTATCTTGTTATAAATGATAAAAACTGCAGATGGCAAGCAGAATCTTAAGAGGCATTTCCTTTATACCCCACACCCCAAGCATACATTCCTTCTAGATGTTGTCTGCATATGTCATCATCTTAGTAGAGGTAGAGGCAGGCTGTGGGACACGTGTCCCCCCCCCCCCAAGCACAGCCTGACTCTCAGGCGTAAATTCCCTCTGCTGGCTTTAAACCTTGGTTAATGTTAACCAGAGCCTGAAGTGACCTCCTGGTTAAGGACTATTATAGCTGAGCAGGGTGGTAGGAACAGAAGTGGCTTTTAAATGGCTAGAACATATCATGTTTCTAGGGACATAGTTCCTAAAGTTAAAAAGACAGTTCACATCTCTCTGGTGGCACTAAGTCATTTGTGTTGGGTTTTCAGGGACAGGCTTGTGGCCTGGGACAACCAAGAAGCCACTGAAGGTGACCAGGCAGGCAAGTTTTGTTTTGGAAGCCATTAGCATGCTATTAAGATGTGTGGGCAGGCAGGCTACTGAACTTTTTGCTGGTGGGCTAGTAACTTTTGTGAACCCCTTGGCAAGGCTAACACACAGCCTAGAGCTTAAACTAGTTGCACAGGAGTTAAAAGGTCTCTGTTTAAGAACAGAATGAGCAAAGCTTAAAGAAACACTCTCCTGTGTAAAGGGGACGGGCGTGTCAGCATATCTTGGCTTCCCAAAGGCTACAAAGCTAGAGCGGATTTCACATTAACAAAATACATCCTGCATTCTGGGTACAGCTGTGAACATTTTTAAATTTTCTCCTTTGGTTATGAATGTATTTCCCACCCCAGTCACCAGTAAGGATCCAAAGGACTGTTTCTGATGCACCTGAACGTCTGCCAGGGTCCGGTGGGAGACAAACAAACACTATGCCCCTTTCCCCTTCCCAAAGCCATTTCAAAATCTGCAGGGGAAGAACGGGAGAAGAGCTGATCTAGTCCAGCATCCTGTTCCCACCGTAGCCAACCAACATAGCTTAGTTCTGGTTCAAAGGCGGTTTGCCTTTTGCTACGGCAGCAGGAAGAACTTTATGCTCTGTTTCCTGCCAATACGGGTCATGTGGGTGCATAAGTCTTAGCCAGTGAAGGCTGAAGCCAGAATCCCACGTAGAAGGGAGACCAAAAGTCCAGTAACAAAATATAAAAGCAAGTTATATTTCACAAAGATGGAAATGCATTTCCCTTTTAACACATGGCTCTGCCCCCTCCGTCCTCTCCGAGCCATGATGCCTGAGGTCAAGTTGCAGAAAAACATCAGCACTGCATATATTTTCAGTATGTTGCATTGAAGGAGTGCTTCTATTGCTGGGTGCAGATATCTCACTCTGCGTAGTTACCTGAGTTGGCTTTCCCGTTTGACCAAACCCAAGCACAGCATTTAACAATTGTCCCCCTTGGCTCCCCCCACCGCCACACATCTTTCTCGGCCAAGTGCCAAGGCCTCCCCCATGTGCTGGAAGTTGACTCAACCACAAGGAGGTCTCTCTGGGCCTCGGTAAGGCTTGGGCGTCTGTCGCGGCTTGAGGTCACACTGTTGCCTTTGGTTAGGTTTCTGTTTTGTTGAGCTTGCGCATTGCCTCGGTAGCTTGTTCTGGCAAGCGAGACGGGTCAGAGAGAATGGAGGTGGTTATGCTCAAGTGGCGAAGAGTGTTCAAAACCACTAAGGATGGGAGGAGAAGCAAAAGAAAGAAACCAAGATTATTTGCCAAAAGAAGTGATGTAAGCTCAAGGGTGCTTTGCAGTAAAATTCCAACAAAGACACAGGTGTATATACTAAGTGTGACCACAGCTGCACAGGAGAGATTCTTGCAACGGAACAAGTCTATCATAAAAGTGCTGTATTTTTTGCTCTATAAGACACACTTTTTCCCTCCTAAAAAGAAATGTTGTGTGCGTCTTATGGAGCGAATGCAGGCTGCGCAGCTATCCCAGAAGCCAGAACAGCAAGAGAGATCGTTGCTTTCACTGCGCAGCGATCCCTCATGCTGTTCTGGCTTCTGGGATTCAGAATATTTCTTTTCTTGTTTTCCTCCTCCCAAACCTAGATGCGTCTTATGGTCTGGTGCAACTTGTAGAGCGAAAAATACGGTACCCAGCTTGGGCTGTAATGGATCCTAGTCTATTTCATGCAACACAGAGGGTGTTGTACCTCACTGAACTGTGTATCACTCAAAACTATTGTGGACTGGTGGTTCCCCATTCTGGAAGGTGGGCACACTACCTCTTCTACCGGGGGTTGAGCTCCCCACAAAGGAGCAGCTGTACAGTTTGGCGTTGTTGCTTGATACCAACTTAACCCTGGAAGAGCAAGTGGCTCAGTCCTCTCTAAGCTGCGCCATCTTCCACCTCACCCCACATCCATTTTCTTTCCAAATACTTTTTTGTACTTCTGCCAACATTGGAGTTCCTCCAAGCCTGATGATACCCTCCCTCTTCTTTAGTCTACATAAGGATCCAGTCAAAGAATGAGCTTGTTTTTAGCATATGGGATCTGCTGTTCCATGGGGCTTCCAGTTTGGTTAGTTTCAGTAATGTAGTAGGATCCATTGTTCCCCACCATTCAATGGGTCTCAGAATGTATACATTTTTGAAAAAAATCATTTCCATCATTGCTTGGTGCTAATCCTTCAAACTCATGTTTTTGCTCTCAAAAGCAATTTCCTCTTGACAACCAATTTGAGAGAAAATTTTGAATTCATAGATATTCAGAATCATTTGACCACTATCTGCTTTTAATCACCTCAGATTTTGACCCCAAAAAAGCCCCAAAAACCTAGAAAAAAATGCTCTCCATTTGTCTGAACTCTTCTATCTCTCCCAACCACCACAGGGCAAAGAAGGAAGTAAAAAATTATTTGTTAGGATATCTGAATCTGCAGTGTGTATAGAGAGGTTTGGGTACTGATTCATTGTGTTCGGATTAATGAACTTTCACATACCAAATATTCAGAAAGCAGGACCTGAGTGTACAGAATTCAAGTTGGCTTATTTTTTTTAAAGTGCAAACAGAAAAATCTCCCCCTAGTCCAGATGCTGCTGGACTAGGAACTCCCAGCTTCCCTGATCATCAGATGTGCTAATTTGGGCTGATGAAAGTCGTATTCCAAATCAGACTACACCAGACTGGCTGAGTTAACAGCTTTGACTGAGACTCTCCACTGATGTTTCAGCTGCCACTATGATGCTCCAGGAGGGAATCTGTGATAAACACCCCCTTGGAAACTCCCAACTCCTTACTTACTTGGCCTCAGGACAGGCAGTGAGCAGTGCTGATCTACCCACGCCAGTGCTGTCTGGTTCAACTCTTCTAAGCTGGTTGTCGAGACCATTCCATTGAATGTTTCAAACAATGGGTTAATTATGATGCTGAACTGCACAGCAATGTGAGTTAAGGGGAAAGTAAATACACATTCACATTTTTGCAACAGAAAAACACAACAGGGACTGTTCTAGAATTCATCATGCATCTGGCTGAGGGCAGTTATGGCAGCTAAGTCTTGACAAAGGAAACGCATTGCTTTAAAAATCCCTAATGCTCATGTGCTCTCAATACTCTGTCCAGAACCATGAGGACTAGGATAATGCTCTTTTAACAAAAATTAAAATTCTGGGGTTCTTTGGAAGCCACTAAATTTTCCATTAGAGGCCTTCTCCACTTCCTCACTTGCTCTCAAAAGGCCGTCATGCTATGCAGAATTGACTCATCTGAATGCCTTTTTATCTTTGTTATGAATGGTGGCTAATCAAATAAAACTGCTACACTACACATGGAATTCACGGCTATCAGATGTGCTGTCAGCTACTGGTGGCTTTTTAATGGGGTTGAACAAGGTGATGGACAGATCAGTCAACAGTGAATAAAAGCCACGGGGCAGCTGAATGGAACCTGGATGCTCAGAGGCCTGGTAATTCAGAGCACCAGGCACAGAGGACAAGCCAGGGGGGAAGGCTGGCAGGGTTAGTGCCTGAATGAAGTGACAAGTTCTCTGCCTCCTGCCAAAATGGGATGGCGGGCTGATGGTCCAATGCTGTATGGCACTTGTTGCACAGTCCACTACTTTGTAGTGGGGCACCCCCAATATGGGAAATGCAACACGGCTTGGCTGATGCTTACAGCAAGAGCTTTTTGATACGAGGCAAACACCCTTTTATTCTCCCAGGCCTTTTAGAACTATGCTATTTGCTCACAGAATGGATTGTTTCTACTGGACTTTAAACTCTGTAATTGATACCTTGTGCTGGTTTGGGGGCAGGAAATTGAACTGCTCATTTCAATTTATGTTTTAACGTTCGTACTTTTAGCATTTTTGAACTTGGTACAAACCATCCATAGGACTCTGTTGATTGGGCAATCAACAAATGCTCTAAGCCAGGCATGGCCAAACTTGGCCCTCCAGATGTTCTGGAACTACAATTCCCATCATCCCTGACCACTGGTCCTGTTAGATAGAGATGGTGCGAGTTGTAGTTCCAAAACATCTGGCGGGCCAAGTTTGGCCATGCCTGCTCTAAGCAAATAATTAAGAGATTACCCATCAGTTAACTTTCTAGCCATGTTTGATGCTGATGTCTCTGCAGCTGTGGCTGGACCAATCTAACTGGTAGAAGCAGGAGCTGCTTGGGAAGCTGTAAGTCAAGAAGCAGCAACTAGGGACAGCAATATTAGTTTCAGGCCAGTCCTGTACATAGCTATGTTCAAGGCTCAGACACAAACAAGGTCTTGAAATAGAAAGAAAAGAAAAACGCTCCCTTCCTGCCAGAGCCTTCCTGTCTGATACACATCACGGGAAACGAGAAGTTATAATCTTAAACTGAAGCCTGGAGAATCCCCTCCCATCTCTCCACTATGTCAAAGCATCAAGGCTTCCGATGAGTTGTCTCTCCCACTGACTCAACAAAATGCTCTTGGGCTTTTAAGGGAGTTCAAAACCTAGAGAGCGCAACACATCCTGCTTGCCAAAGTGGTTTCTGGATGACATGTTGCTTTCATTTTCAGGATGGGTGGAACCCTTGGCACGAAAGATACCGGCCTACTGCCATTTCCATTAAAAAGAACCCCAGCAACCTATAAGTCACTTTTGAAATAGGAAATGCTGGCAAGGCAGAAGGCAGGTTGATATGACCCTTAGGCTTGGGTAGATTTAAGGGACAATCTAGTGGCATGCCTTGACTGCTAAAGCTAAGCTATAAATCTGCATCCTGAAGCAAGGTGGCCTTTATCTCTAACTATGCACAAGATGTGGGTGCCAACAGCTGGCTGCCCTGGAAGCTCAATGGCCCTTGGCTTGATGCAACAAAGCAGTTCTTTGTTAAGTCATGCTAAGATTCTGCTCTTAATTCAGTAGCAGATCACATGCTTTGCATGCAGAAGGGCCCAGGGCCCAGCGGCTGCAGTCAAAGCCTTTAAAAGACACCCTCAAGGAGCTGCCTCTCTGAGCAGATAGTGCTGAGATCAGTGAACTGAGATCAGGGTCAGACCAACAACAAGGCAGGCATTCATTTGCATGCATGGGAAAAGGATACGATCCAGAACTTCCAATTCTGCAGGGTCCTGCTCCTGACGTATTCCTCAAACATGCTCCGCATCTGATCAAACCTGTGCCGTGTGATGGGAACACCCGTAGCAGGGAGCTGCTGCTGACAAGAACTGAAGAATAAAAAGAGAAAACTATGAAACGTTTCCCTCCACTGTTAAGTCTGGGGGCTTCCAGGCTGGTGTTTATTGCGGGGTCTGTGCTGCTTATGCACGCAAATTTTTCTGCAGTGCTCACACAACACTGCCAGCCCATATTCCCCCATCCCCTTAATCTAAACTTATTCTTTCCATAAAAAATTCAATAGGCTTAAAAAGTCTGCAGCCAATGACCCATTTGTGGTAGTTAAGTCCCCACCTAGAAGTACCAATTGAAAGTACAGTGGTGCCTCGCTAGACGAAAAGAATTCGTTCCGCGATTCTCTTTGTCTAGCGGTTTTTTCGTCTTGCGAAGCAAGCCCATTGACAGCTTAGCGGATTAGCGCTACAGCTGTCAAGCGGCTTCCAGCGATCAGCTGTTAAGCGGCTTATCAGCAGAACAGCTGATAAGCGGCTTAGCGGTTTAAGAAAAGGGCGAAAAAAGCGAAAAAAAACCCGCGGGGGGATGCAAGATTTTTTTCGTCTTGCGAAGCAACCCCATAGGGGAATTCGTTTTGCGAAGCGCCTCCAAAACGGAAAACCCTTTCGTCTAGCGGGTTTTTCGTCTTGCGAGGCGTTCGTCTTGCGGGGCACCACTGTAAAATATAAAACCAATGGTCAGGTAGGAATAAATAGCAAGAGATTGCTTTGTTCTGTTTTTCACCTGATCCAAACTAGGACTTTTCAGGGGTGGCTCCTTGCTTACAGAAAATTTTCCCTTTTCAGCCATCAAAAGACCCCGCTTTTCTTCTCTGGGCTTAGAATGGTTCTAACATTTTTACTGCTGTTGAGTATTATATACAGTCATACCTTGGGTTGAGGCAACGGAGGTGAAGTAACAGAGCGCGTTACTTCTGGGTTACACTGCTCACGCATGCGCAGATGCTCAAAATGACGTCACACGCATGCGCAGAAGCGTCGAAAAGCGACGTGTGTGCAGACGTGCTGTCGCTAGTTACATTTGCTTCTGGATACGAACAGGGCTCCGGAACGGATCCTGTTCACATCCAAGGTACCACTGTAATCAGATCAGTTTTAACAGTGATTGTGCCTATGCTTGTGGGTTTGAGGTGGCTCTGAGTATTGTGGCTGGGACAACCCAGCCAGAAGGGTGGGGTATAAATAAATATTAGTAGTAGTAGTATGGAGATTTCTTTCAACAGCTTTATTCATTTGTTTGAAAACACTTTCAGGATCCTTTCTGGGCAAACGCCCATCCAAAGCGGCTTGCAGACAAAAGAAAAGATAAAAATCGGACAAAACTTAGAACCCTTGACATAAAATTACAGAACTGGAGAGAACAATAATTGAGCCAGACAGTTACCCAGCTAACAAACATCATCCCTGCAAGGTCTGTTGAAAAAGATCAGTCTTCAGAGTATTCCGAATGCCTGCAATGTAGGAATTTGGCAGAGTCCCAATGGGAGGGAGTTCCATAGCCATGAGGCCCCCGGAGAAGGACCCCTCCCTCGTGGACACCCACCTTGCCAACGTGGAGGTGGGTGGAAGAGCAAGCACCAGGCTGGGAAGGCCAATGCAGCTGGAAACAGTTGCTGCGACAGAGAAAAGCCTTTTGGGTTACCCAGCAGGTGGTATTACTTGAAGACAGAAGAAAGTGCTGCTACCCCTAACACCCAGTCCTTGCTTGCATACCAGGCAGCATTTACTGGGGTGTGCACTGGGACCAGTTAAGTTTCTGCAGAAACACAGCTGTGGGAATTCACTTCCTGAATCCCTCGTTTAGTATTATTCTGACACCCTTTTGTGCCTATACTGGCCCTGATGGGAAAGGTCCCCTGTCTCTGGTAGAAAGGGAAAGAGAGAGCCCATAAGGCTTTCAACCCTCACATGATGGCAGCATTCAGATCCTCAATCTCTTCCCGGAGGCGCTTGGCTTCTTCTTGCATCTGGGATCTCTCCTGTTGAAGCTTTGCGATATATTCCACCGTCTTCTGGAGTGTGAGGGCATGGCTGATCTGCAGCAGATACAAAAAGGCACCCATTGTGAGTGAGCTCAGCAAACTTGAGAGTCAATGCAGTGAGGAGGGCAAACCTGCACTCAACCAGGCAGTTCAAACCTGAACTCAACCAGGCAGCTCCCTAACCTTGAGTCAGTCCGTCAGTTGCCCTCCCGGCCTAGCTTAAACCTCACAGGGTTGTTTTGTGGATAAAGGTGTGGGGAGAGAACTATGTTTACTGTGCCCTAAGGCTATGTGCCTACAAAAGTTCAAGGAAAAGTAAGGAGGACGAGAAACCACTGGTGTGTGTCCATTTGAGCATGCGCACAAACACACATTTCTATGCCATGATTCTGTGGGAGTGCAGGAAACTTGCAGCATGTAGAAATGGGAGCAGATTTCAGCATCCTGAGAAGCATGTAAGAAAAGCCTGCTGGATCAGGCCAATAGCCCATCTAGTCTAGCAACCTGTTCTCAGTCACCAACCAAATGCCTGAGGGAGACACTCTAGGTAAAGGTAAAGGTACCCCTGACCGTCAAGTCCAGTCGCGGATGACTCTGGGGTTGTGGTGCTCATCTCGCTTTACTGGCCAAGGGAGCCGGCGTACAGCTTCTGGGTCATGTGGCCAGCATGACTAAGCCGCTTCTGGTGAACCAGAGCAGTGCACGGAAACGCCGTTTACCTTCCCGCCGGAGCGGTACCTATTTATCTACTTGCACTTTGACATGCTTTCGAACTGCTAGGTGGGCGGGAGCAGGGACTGAACAACGGGAGCTCACCCCATCAGGGGGATTCGAACCGCCGACCTTCTGATTGGCAAGCCCTAGGCTCTGTGGTTTAGGCCACAGAACCACCTGCGTCCCGGTCTAGTCTAGCAACCTGTTCTCAGTCACCAACCAAATGCCTGTGGGAGACCCTCTAGCAGAAGAAAAACTCTCTCCCCCACACCCCGGTTTCCAGCAACTGGTACGCCAACCATGAAGGCAGAGCACAGCCATAATGGCCAGAAGCCATTGAAAGCATTCTCCTCCATGACTCTGTTGAATCCTCTTTTAAAGCTATCCTTGTCGTCAGCAACCATGGTCTCCAGTGGGAGAGAGTTCCATAATTTAACTCTATGCTGCATGAAGAAGTACTTTTATCAACAGATTTCATCAGCAATACAAAACAAGCTTCTAGCCCTCACAGATGTAAATACTGTATTTTTCGCTCTATAACACGCATCCAACCATAACACGCACATAGTTTTTAGAGGAGGAAAATCCGGAGGCGTGCCACCCGTAGGCATTTCCTCTATAACATGCACAGACATTTCCCCTTACTTTCTAGGAGGAAAAAAGTGAGTGTTATGGTGCAAAAAATACGGTATATGATTCAAAGTGTGTAGGCCATGGCTGTTCAAATCACAGAAGCTAAAGGAGTGAGCCAGAATAAGATAATCAAGTGGTTAGGGCAGGGCTCCAGTTGCCTGAACAGCTCCTGCTCTTGTGACTAGCCAAACCAAAATAAATTACACTAATTAACCAAACTGGAAGAACATATGAAGACAAAAATCACTCCCATCCCAAATGATGCACATTTGCTGAGTTTATACAGATTGCCAGACTGTATAAGTTTATACATAACTTCACGATTTGGTGGATGCTGCCCGCAGTAGTGGGTGAGAGAGATGGAGCAGGAGATGGAGGATCCCAGCACACAGCTTACCGATTTAGAGTTTGCTGACACCAAGCTGTTCAAGGTGCTAAAGCCGATCTTGATATTGAACCTTCGCTTCTGTTCTGCTGAAATATGCTTCATCCTGCGACTCTGTACCAAGTAGAAATGTGACTCTTTTAGTTGCTTCCATAGATGCTGCCTTACTTTCACCATCAACCTCTACAGCGGAGCTTTACCACAATGCCAGGAAGGGCCGTTTCCCAGTGCCAACGCCAACTTCTTGGCACAACAAGGTTAATTAAAGACCAGAGACCAGCAGCTGTGAACAAGCCAAGGAGCAGCCAGGCCACAGAAAAAGGTTGGTTAGGAAGGTTCAGAGTTCGCTGGACTCAATGACAACCAGGGCAAAGACTTCAAAGCAACCCTGTCATCCTTTTGGCTTAAGGCAGCCTCCGCCAACCTGGTGCCCTCCAGATCTTTGGCACTACAGCACCCCTTAGACTGTGCTGGATGGCGCTGATGGGAGCTGCAGTTCAAAACAACTGGAGGGCACCCGGTTGGCAAAGGCTGCCTTAATGTAACTAAGACCAGGGATGTGTAAGAAAAATAAACCTTTCCCTCCACTTCCTCTGCAATCTTCATTGTACAGTGGTACCTCGGGTTACATACACTTCAGGTTACATACGCTTCAGGTTACAGACTCCACTAACCCAGAAGCAGTACCTTGGGTTAAGAACTTTGCTTCAGGATGAGAACAGAAATCTTGCTCCGGTGGCGCAGCAGCAGCAGGAGGCCCCATTAGCTAAAGTGGTGCTTCAGGTTAAGAACAGTTTCAGGTTAAGAACGGACCTCCGGAAGGAATTAAGTACTTAACCCGAGGTACCACTGTACTTTTATTTCTATACTGTAAGCTCCTTGAGGCAATGACCTGCCCTCATTCTTTGTAAAATAATCCTATTACTATAAAAGCAACCATCCTTCAACCTATCCCAGGCTATCACATGCAGAACAGTGGGTTCCTCCAGGCCATTAATGCTGTGAATAAAGGAACCACAAAAGGCCAAACCACCAACCTTAAAAGCAGTCATCTGAGGATCAGTTGCAGTTTTCCCTGAGCAGCTGTTCTGTGGGGACTGAGGGCTGGCACTGAGGTCCGAAGGGCATGGCGAGGCCTGACATTCTTGGCCTTTGAAAGAGAGGGGGGGAGACAACCCACAATCAGTCTAAGGGAATTCCTGACAAGAAATTAAATGATCAAGCAGCAACCTCTCTAGGGATTTGATTGATACACTGAAGAGCATTTTTTAAAAAAAATAATCTATTTTGTTTAAAATATTTTTATACCACCTTTCAAAGCAAAAGCCCTCTCAAGGTGGACAAGGAATAAAACCATAACACAAAATATACAGATGCAAGTGCAATCAACTAAAGGAGCAGCAGCACTAAAATACCATTTCAATGCAATGGTCTGGTTCAGACATAATGCTAAAGTTAAGCTAATGTTAACCATAGTTTCAGATGAGGTACCTGATAGACAAACGCTTAACCCTTGGTTTATTACATCACAGTTAAAAACACCAGCCAGCTCTTGAGAGTGGTTTGAATTTGTTGTTGCTCTTTACTCTGTAGCTTTTGTGTTGGTGAAGACTCTTTAACCAGAGCTAAGAAGAAGGACCACATTCTCACATACAACATTAATTAAGGTTTATGAACCAACTACAAACCTTGGTTAATGAGCAACCTTTAACCTGGGCTGGGTTCACACATTATGCTAAGCCAGTCTGATAAACCATGCTCTTGCACTATGTGTGAACCAGGCCAATCTGGGGCTCCTTGGAATGTCTTCACTATTTTTTTCTCTGTGTCAGTAATAATGAACAAGTTTCCTCTAAAAAGGACACAATAACTGTCCTTTCCTCTGCCAGTGCACAACTCTCCCTCCCCACCTCTCTTCTCCCCCAACCTTAAACTGTCCACAACATCAATGTCTCGCATTGAATATAACTGATCTGTAGAAAGGACTTTGTGATCTGAAAACAGAGATGATGTACTTTTGAAACTCAAGAAAATCTTTAATAAAAGCAATAAAAAGGCAACGAGTGACTGCTGGGTGTGATCTAGGCGCATTCTTAGCTGGCTGGTTCACTAAGCTTGCACAGAATGAACATGAGCCTGAGAACATGTCCAAGAATCCTCTGTCATTTTTCAGGAGCCCAAAGTGGATGCACAGGGGATAAATGATGCGGCAGAGTTTCCCTAAGACAGAAAGCTTGAAAGCCACTTGTTCTACAGCAGCCATGTTACTTTATTTTTATTCACCAGTAGGCAGCCTGTGAGCTACAGCAGCTCCTTTCCTCTACTCCCCATTCTCTGTTGTCCTGAGACCCCAGTCCTGGCAAGCATGCTCCTTCAGAATACTGGGCATGTACACATGCTTGCACGCACATAGTATCCTACTAGAACTCAAGAGACAAACCAAAGTTCAACAAAGTACATGCTGTTCACACGGAAAAGTTCTATGTTCTGTCCCTGCAGTCTCCAAGCAAAGGAATCTCTGGGAAAGGTTGCTCTCTGATCCTGTGTAAGGCTACTACCAATCAGAACAGCAGACAATGCCTGGCATAAGGCAATTTCATACAGTAATGACTGCTGTGTGACTGCTGGGATGATCCTAGCAGTCAGAATGAACATGTGTGAGAGGGAGATCTGGCCTGCCTAACGATTTATACACTTATCCAGACATTGATATCACCAAGAGCCGCTTCACAGCACTTCCCCCAGTTTGGTTAGCTGGGCACTGACACTACCATTCAGGCACCAGTCAAAACATTTCAGCTTATCTAGATATTTTTAAAGATTTTGCCAATTTAGCCAATGTTTAGTCTATTTAAAAGTGTTTTCGTGTTATGGTCATTTGTTTTCTTTATCTATTTATCTATTACAGTCATACCTCGGGATAAATACGCTTCAGGATAAGTATTTTCGGTTGCGCTCCGTGGCGACCTGGAAGTAACGGAGTGCGTTACTTCCGGCTTTCGTCGCTCATGCATGCACAGACGGTCAAAATGACGTCATGCGCATGAGCGGAAGTGGCGAAACATGACCTGCGCACACGCACAGTCGTGTCTTACGTTCTGTTCAGGGTGAGAACAGGGCTCTGGAACGGATCCCGTTCACATCCCGAGGTACTACTGTATTTTAAGGACCTTTTAAATCCACCCTTCATCAATTGTTCCTGGGTTGGAGTACGTGTTTTAAAACAATTTAGAAAAAACAGTCCAACCAAAATAAGACTAGACCATAATCTAAATTAAATACAGAATAAAAATTCCATCACACCAATTCCAGCAGCAGTTTTAATACATGGCTACGCAATCTACTATGTAATGTAATGGGCAGTATTTATTTCAGAATGTTTTAAATAAATACACAAATATATATATCTCTTTCCACCCATCATTGGTAAGTTGATTTCTGCAATTGCCTCAAGGGATATCAATCACTTCATACTTTTCAGATCAGTGCCTGCAGAAGAACCATTTCAACAGATGGACACACCTTGAGGAGCAAAGCTCCCCACCACACACTGTGGCTTGAGGGCCTCTCTCTGTCTGACATGGGGCACTCATGAGTGAAACAGAGCATTGCGGCAGGAAGAGTCCAGTGCTGAAAACAGAGGCTGCAGAGCAGGCCCTCAAGTTTCCCTGGAGCTGATCAAGCGCCCTCTGAATCTTTGCAAATGCCCATGCCCAAATCCTCTTGATGCACATTTGAATGCAGCAAGGGATGCTTCCATTCCAGGATTTGCATTTCTTCAACTTACTGGGTGAAGGCGAGGGGACCTGTGAGCAGGTCTTGTGGGAAGGGGCCTGCTCGCCTTTCACCAGCACTTCCTGGATTGCACTGGAAGAAAAAAGATGTGGAACAGCAGCTTGGACTGGCTGGGGGCTTGGAGACTGCTGGCCTGGGCTGCTGAGCAGAATACCGCTGTGGAATTCTGTTGCTCTGGGTGCCTGGGAACAAAATGCAGAGAGAAAAACGCAAGGCATGTCTTGTACGTTGGCACCTCCCAGCACCAGATGCCCTGCCTTCCCCCATTCCCTGCCCCAAGACAGACATTGTGCTTCTTACTCTGGCCATTCCAGAAGGTGCAATTACAACATTGGGCTGAGACATCCTTGGGGTCCAAACCCCTTCTCTTTTCAATGGCGCTGGAGTTACAATCACAGCTCTGGACTGTCCCTGAAAGGCAGCTGAAAAACACAGCAGAAGGAGGAACCAGGAGAGGAAGAACAAGAGAACCACAACCTAGGGAGGGAGCATCCTTTGAGGGAGCCACCTTGGAGGTTTCCATCCAGCACTTAAAAGGCACCATTTTAAGTATGACATTATTCTTATGTTTTCAACATGTCCACACATAAGCTTATCCCTGGCTAATAGTGAAAAATTGTGGTTGTGGAATTAGAACAGACCTGTTGAAATCAATGAGACTATATTCCACCTACTCTAATAGTCCACCTACTCCACGAGGAAGTATTGATCTAACCCAATGATTTTCACCTCCTGTGCTCTGCACTGTACTTCAGAACATGGAGAGATGGAAGTGCAAATAACTGGATTACAGTCCATGGCATGGCATGGTACACTTGATATATGGGCCAGTTCATTTTGTGACACATGTGGTCCAATCCAGTTCAAGTGTATAAAGACATAGTGTGAGTAGTAACCCCTATGTGGGTCAGCACTCATCCTTTTTTGGTCACATGTACAACCTTAAGAACTGAGCTCAGAAGCAAACGGTTATTTCCATTTGTAGCAGACGTTGGCTGCGCACGTCTGCCCTTGGCCAGGATTCAGCTCTGGCTCCTAGTGCAAGGCGCTGATTGACTAGATTCTGTGACAATCACAAACTACCACCTCAGTGGTATTTTTTAAAAGTTCCAGCTATTTAATGAGGAGAAATGGCACATGTCTAGAGCATGAGGGAACAGATATAAAGAAACAGGAACTGAAATGCTTGAGCCAGATAATTATGACACGGTTGATTAAATTAGTGTCACAGGAACAGGGTGGGTCTTAAAAACACACTCAGTTGTCAAAGGCCAAGGTAAAGACTATCTCACCCCTTATATACCCAATCAATCACTGCATTCTGCAGTGAAGGCCTCCTGCAGATGTCATGAATTCCCTCGCCTGGAATATTAGACCAACACCGTCTCGGTTGTCTTTTTGGCGCCTAGTGAAGACTTTCATCTTCCAACAAGCCTTTTAAATTGAAATTTTCCCCAGTCTGCATCTGTACTGGAATTGTTTTAGTATGTTTGTCACTTGCTACCCTGGGCTTTTTTGGGAGAAAGGGTGGGAAATTAATTAACATACAAATCAATAACAAAGAGGAGCATCTTCAGCACACATCAGAAACTATACAGTATAACCAAGGAGTGGAGTGCCCTCTTATGGGCTGCTTGCATGAACTTCTGAGAGTGGTAGAACTACCAAGAGGATTTCCCTCTGCTGATCTTAACACCTGAGAAGGTTTTAAAGGAGAGAGTTGGTCTTTCAGGTATTTGGGGCCTATGTGTGTAATTTAGACAAGTAAAGGGGGGGTGTATGAAAGGAGAGCTCACCCCACAGCAAGGCGGGAGGGGAGCTCTGGTTCCTGATTGTACCTATTCCTGACTGCAAGATCTGAACACAGGCTCAAGTATTTATTTATGTGAGGCACGGGGACTACAGACTAAGAACATGGGGTAGCTTTGCCATTTTGCCACAGTGGTGCTCTATGGAAATCCCAACACAATGCATCTATCCCCGAATGCACCCATTTGGAAACTAAAGCAATTACTGAAGTATCAAAACCATCACACCACTCTAGGATATTTGCAGTGACACTCTACGTGGAAAACAAAATAGCAAATGAGTGTTTGAACCGATACGTCAGTCTTACTTATCTACTGCTTTAAAGTACTTTAACATTGTGAAATCTCTGTTATTCTCAATTATCCAAAACAGTCTTTTAAAATAATACAAGTAATGTCAAAATTACAAAAAGAGAAGAACAGCTCCAGCTGATTAGCTGGCACCATCCTGTGGAGAAAGCTGAGATCTTAAAAATGATCTCTTTCTGTTCAGTTCAGGCTTTCAGGCCCATTAAATAATTAAGCTTTGGAATATATCAGAAGCAGGTCAGTAGCCTCATGTTACAAGAGGGGGAAACGAGTCACAGACTGGGAGAGTTGCTTGCCCAGAGCTCTTGAGTAACAAGAAGGCCAGCGGTGGCACCCAGGAGCTGGTGGAGACCCCCGGAGAGGCTCAGCGGTAAAGCCCCTGTCCCATTTTCAATGCCTGCCAGCTGCAGTTATGAACAAGAGCAGAGAAAGGCCTCTGCGGAGCCAGCTGGAGGACACTGCTCTGAGCAAGTTCGACAAATGTGGCCCCTTAGCATACGCCAGCCTGGTGGCACCAGGCACCTGCGCCTATATGGCAAAAGGAGGTTTCATAAAGACAGCAAGAAATTGATGAAACTTGGGCATTTAAATAAAAATAACAAAATTGGACTATGAAATATTTATTTTTAAAAATGACTTGCTTTACTCTTCCTGCATGATTGTGTTTACTCTTTGTTCCTTCTTCATGAACAATTTTACACAGAAGCCAGCAAAATGCATTTTTGTGGGGAGGGGGTTATGTTCCATCCCAAGTGGCTGGGCTCAGCTACTCAAGGCCCCAAGCAGAGTCTGGTGGCAGCAACGCCAATAGCACTCCTGCCTGCAGCTCAGCAGAAAAGTGGCCTCCCTGCCCCGCAAGGGCCCTCACTACTCTGTCTCTTGGCATTACAGTGGCACCTCGGCTTACAGACGCTTCAGGTTACAGACTCCGCTAACCCAGAAATAGTACATTGGGTTAAGGACTTTGCTTCAGGATGAGAACAGAAATCGTGTGGCGGCAGTGGGAGGCCCCATTAGGTACCACAGGTTAAGAACAGTTTCAGGTTAAGAACGGACCTCCAAAACGAATTAAGTTCTTAACCCGAGGTACCACTGTAGTTGCCCTACTGTTATTTTTCTCCACGCCTGATGCCACACTGTTAGTTTATAAACCTGGAACAGGAGCCAAAGTTCCATGTGACTAGTTGCACATGGCCAAGGAGGCTTTGTGTGTCCTAAGCAGTGGATTACCACCCTATAACGTTGTGGGGAGTTTCATAAACAGTTTGCGATATGGAAGGGAGGGAGATGCCTCTGAAGAGTGGGTTCTTCCTTTCATGGGCTGCTTGTGGGATTTCTGGAGGCAACTGACTGACCTATCTATATGTGACTTTTTCATCTTTACCAAGATCTGCTATTTAAAAGTCAAACATCCCACTGTCTCCACACAGGCCTTTTTGAACTCACCTAAAACAGTATGCTGAGTATCTGAGGAATATTTTTCAGGATGAAGGTTTGTCCCCAGACTTGCAGGGTGCCTGACACACACACACACACACACAGACTGGCAAGCACCCAAACTCTGTAACCCTTTTTTGCACACAGATTGGTAGCACTTGTGATGCCTGACTGCACCTGGCCCCAACCCAAGGGGGCATTCCAGGACCACTCACCTGGGGCAATGAAGGCATCTTTCAAGACCAAGGAGACAGTTTCTGGCTTTCGAGCAGGCACTATCTTTTGCAGCTTCTTGGACCTTGTCCCGCCACTGGCCACTGGGAGCGCAAAGGTGGGACGTGGCTGCAGCAGAGGCTGTCTTTGTGCCACGGCAGTCTGGAGGGTCAGGCTGCAAGGCACTCCTCCCCCTGGCTGCTGGGTTGCCAGGAGGCCAGCCTGGCTCTGGCTGAAGGTGGTGGCTGGGACATTGTGCGTCGGAGTGGCTGAGGCTGTGTGAGTGATCACCGAAGACTTGAGCCCAAACTTTGGGACCTCTGAAGCAGCAAACATGGACCCCTGCGAAGCCATGCCGGCATTCAGAGGCAGCGCAGTCTGCTGCGGCAGCGTCTGGGGCAGCACACCTGGCTGAAGAAGCGGCACCAGAGCCGGGAATGGAGACAGGAACTGTGGCTGGCTGCTCAGAGGGCGTTCAGAATTGAAGTTGGAGGGCTGCAGGAAGGAGTCCGTCCCACTCCTCAGGCCAAGGCACTGGTCGGCACCAACGTCCGTTGCAGAGGGAATGATAGGGGCAGGAACTGGGGTGGTGACGAGCCCTTCGCTGAGGTTCACTGGGGGAAGCGTGCTGGGCAAAGAACCTGAAGAGAGGTCGGATGTCTGAAAAAGAGAGGGAAGAGGCACGTTAAATGTGGCCAGATACCAGGCGGGATGTTCTATATTTCTAAACTGGTAAGTATTGGGGGAGAGAAATAGGACCCAGATGGGACTCCACTGTTGGCATTGCCCACCATCACAAGTAATTCTTACTAAAGTTACATGCTCTTCCCCGCTCCATTATTAGCTATTAAGATAAAACCATGTTAGTTACTACAGCCTGCCTGCTGGAGTGAATAGAGCAGAGATAGCCAAACTGTTGCCCATTAGATGCTGTTGGACTACAATTCCCAGCAGCCTTAGTCAGAATTACAAAAGGAGTCAAAATTCAAAAATTCAAAATTTATTTACGGCCGTAGGCCCATACAATTAAAACAACACATAAATAACAACTTGTGCACGTGGGAAAAACAGCCGCTAAAACACCACTATAACAATAAAATACAATACGATAGAATGGCATACTACGCCTTAGTTAGCTTGTAGTGCTCCTTGGCGTCTCTTTTGGGTAAGGACAGCGACCAGGAACCTTGCCACTTTCAGGGTCGTATGAGTATCCTTATCCTGCAAGATTTGGGCAAGGTGGAATTTTGGTGGGGTACCCTCTAGTTTCTGTATGATTGGTCCCAACAAGTTTGCCCGTGGCACATTGAACAGGGGGCAAGTGAACATAATGTGCTGGAGCGACTCCAGTGTCTCCTTATCACATTCGCACGTGGCGGGGGCTTGGCCTTTTGAGAATCTATGTCTCAGGACGTTGGAGGGAAAAACGTTGAACCTCGCTTTGGTGAAGGCCAGTCTATGGGCAACAGACGAAAGGGAGGAGAGGTATGATGGAACGCAGTAAGTTAAAGTGATCCCGATGTTCTGGGGCGAACAAACACCTCCCCCCAGCATATAATTTCGCTGTAGATCGATGTCATCCAGTCTTTGGCGGATCAGTCTTTGAGCAGTAATTTGGTCTAGTTTTAGGGAATCTGAAGGAGAAATTCCATAACTCAGGAGTTTGGCATGAATTCTACTAGTCCAAAGGCTAGAGAATTCATCTCGCCATAAGCATTGGACAAGGTAGTGGTTTGGTAATCTATGCCACAATGATAACCAATAATTGAAGACTTGCTTCCACAGGCAAGTTTCTAAGGATGCGATCTTCAATTCTAGTCGCATGGCTGCATTGCTTACGCACGGGGGAGCATTAGGAGCCGGCGTAGGAATTGATTTTGCAGCGTCTCAAGAGGAGCAAGATCTGTCATCACAGCCCAAAGCGGGGCAGCGTAAGCAAGCACGGCAACCACTTTTGCCTTGAACACCTTTAGGGCCGAGGGAACATGCAAAGCTCCATCCGAAAAAAAGAATCGGAGGAGCGCATATGACAGAGTTTTGGCCTTGTTAAGTAGGTGTTGAATTTGAGCTTTCCACCCCAAATTGTATTGAAAAATAACTCCTAGGTATTGAAATTTTAGAACTTGCTCTATTTGTGCTCCACCAAGCTTCCATTTGTATAGTCTCCGGCTTCTGGAGAAAATCAGAATCTTGGATTTAACGTGGTTAATTGGTTGAGTTGACAGTACGTGGCAAAGATCTTCAAAGCTCTGGTTAGTCCAACACGTGTGTAGGATAGAATTACCGCGTCGTCCGCATATAAAAGGAGTGGGCAGCGGTAGTCCGCTAGTCTAGGCGCGTGTGTACTTAGAGATGAGTTAACTAGGGGTGCTCGCATGTCGCTGATGAATAGGTTGAATAGACAGGGAGCCAATATACATCCTTGGCGCACTCCCTTGTTTATTGGTATCAAATTTGTGAGGTCGCCCGCAGGAGTAAGTCTCACTCTGGCAAGGGTACCTTCGTATTACAAAAGGTAAAAGATGATGGGACTTGTAGTCCAACAACACCTAAAGGGCACCCTTTTGCATTATGTCAGTTACCCAGCCTTCGACTGGGGAGATCTGGGTTCAAGTCCCTGCTTTATATGGAAACTTGTTCGGTGACCCTGGGACACTTGATCTCTTTGCTTAGCCTACCTCACAAGATTGCTGTGTAGATAGAATGGGAGGAATGGAAGAAGGGCAGAACAAAACTGTAAGTAACAAGTAACTTGTGGCCTGAAAGAAAAATGCACACACCCCTAACTTGAGTTACAAAAATGACCCAGCTTCATCATCTGCACCTACTTTTCATACTCACAGGTGATCACAGTTAGGACCAAACAGCTAGAGTCACACACACACCAGCTCATGTAGTAAGATCTGTAGTTATATGAGTCCAAAATGGGCACCAACTCATTCTGATTTAAGAGAAGCCATGCTACTTAGAGTTACCCTAAGGATATTTTATACATTCAGATAAATAAATAAAAGTCATCTGGGAATATTTGTTCAGATAAATATGCCCAGCTGTGGTGCTGACTGGCTGACAGCCCAAAGGCATGGAGAATGCACATGAAAATCTAAGACCAGACTACCTTGACTCTAGGAAGACTTCTTAGGAAAGCACACACTCTAACTGCCACTGAGCAACAATTCTTCTCCATCCTTACCTGGGAAGAATGGTTGCAGGTGTCTTCCAGGGCAGAGCTGGCAGTAGGAGTGATGGGGGTAGCATTGAAGTAACTAGGACGACTGGAAGAGAAAAGATCTGGGAAAGATGGGGGTGGGGGAGGAGGCAAATATTACAATCACTTCTGGATACTCCTATTCATTTTACAGCTGCACTTTAAATAGATTTAAATAAACAGAAAACCTTTGTTACGCATCAGGAAATAAAAAAGAAAAGAACACCTTCCACATTAAAACCTATTTTTATTTCATTTCTATTTATTTCAATACATAGTTGTCCTACTTTTAATGCAAGCTATCCCAAGTAGCTTAACCACTGTTACATATTTTTATTAAGACTTTCATTCTGCCTTTCCAAAGGCTTAGAATCCAACAATAAAACCCAAGAAAAGGTGGTGATGACGACGACGACCACAATAACAACATCAGGGCCATTCTACCCCTTCAGCATTCTTCCACATGTGCAGACCAATCTAGAGAGAGGTCCATTGCCCAGTGAGGGTACTGCTGCTTTGCCTACAAAGTTCATACAAAGGGTCAATGTTCATACCCCCTAAACTCTGAATAGAAGCAATGATGCTAAATGGAATGCACCTCTATTCTCAGTACGGTGGTGTTGCTGGTGATGTTAATCACACCCAAATGTTGACTGTCAGTCTAAAACCAGTGGAACAGTACATACCTCCTCTTGGAGGAACTACACCTTATAGGAACAAACTCTGGATACTCCAAAATCCAGATAGCAGAGGGCAACGCAGCAAAACATTAGCATAGCCTAATACTTTCAATATACAGCTTCATAAACGATACCAGGGGAAATCTGTGCTGGCAAACAAGAGTGTGTAACCCCTGCAAAATTCTTACCTTGGAAAAACTCAAAAGTATCCATACAGTTTGGTTGGAGAGGGCTGAGTCCTGGCTGAATCATGTCAGCATTTCCTAAGTGTGCTGGAAAATGTCAAAGAGAGAAAGAGTGAGAAGGTGTACCGGAGAGCTTCTAGACCAGGGTGCTGGCCAGCCACAATCAGCATGGCCAATGGTCAGGGATGATGGGAGTTGTAGTCCTGCAGCATCAGGAAAGCACCAGTTTAGCTAACCCTGTTCTTGATTCTCTGTGGTGCCCTCTAATGCTTTGGAATACAGTTCCCATAAGCCCAAGGCAGTATGGCCAATGGCCAGGGATAATAGGAATTGTAGTCCACAACATCTGGACATTGTGCTGAATACACTTAGTATGGATGACTCTGGAAATCTGAGGTTGAGGGTGGTACAGGCATCACCAATACTGCACCAGTGTGCCCAACTGCCCAAAAGCAAGGTGTGCGAGGGCGGGAGGGAGCAGGAAATCTGGAGCCCAACAACTGATACCTGGAGTTTGGGCCCCTGGGATACAGTACCAGAGCCAGGCCAACTTCTCTGTGTTTTCTGTCTCCTATTGCTACCCTCCCCATTTACGTAACAAGAGCAACACTGTGATCTGAAAAGCTGGGGAACTCAGGCGGCATGGTACAAAACATGGTCGCTTCCCCTCCGAGGCAGTGATGATCAAACTTCCTATTTTCAGGAAACAATTTCTACACTAATGTCAGATGCTGGTAGTGGTTGCTCGTGAGTAACCAGGCAGGGCTCCGACCTGTCTTTAACAGGTTTTATTTGGTGCAAATTATTTACAGTGCAGAAACACAAAGTTCATGTCCGTCTTAGTCACTTGCAGATTCCAGGAGTGGCCCCTTTCAGTTTCTCCCCCAATATAAGAACTTGGGACACCCTAAATCTCCGCCTCCCCTCCTTATGTTTCTCCCCTCTGCGTAAGCTGGGCGACATAAACGGCATCTCTGCCTCCTGCCCAGCCAGGCTAGGTCAGGAGCTTGGGCTCTCAGTAGGATCTTTGAGCCTTCCCCTCGCTTGGCTCCCTCCTTCCCACTGTGCTCCACTGGAGGTGTGGCTTTCCCCACCTCTGGACGAGGAGCTGCTCCTCAGAAGCGTCGGAGGCTCTCTGTACCCCCCTGGCTCCCTCCCCTGTTCCAACGGCAGCCCCCTGACAACTACCTAATATGTCCCCCAAACCCAAGGGGTTTCTGAAGATTCGGCAGGGTGTGTGGAAGACCGCATAAAGTAGAGCAGCTCACACAGGGCATGGGAGGGTTTCCGGACACTTTCTACCACCTCACATCTACTGAGAGCATGTCCAAGAATACCGCCAATGCTCCCCCTGTGCCTGCGTGTTTTGTAGGCGGATTGGAAGTAATGGGTGCAATTTGCTAGGCACAAAGAAAACTGCCTTTTTTCCCCATGGAATCAGACCACCATCTGGGTGCCTGGAACCACAGTGCCTCCCCCCAGAGGCTCTTTCACTGAACCTCTCACCAAGGACTATTCTCTGGATTAGAAACTATTCCTCCAAAGAAAATAATCTGCCTTGACCTCTAGATTCAAGACAAGGGTCTACCAATTTCCCCCCTTCCCCCCAACTTAAGGAATGGAAAGAAACAAGTGCTTAATGTCTAAAGTGCGTGGGATTTGCCTGGAAGTTTTTCCCCTAACCTCTGATGCCTGCATGGGTGGGCCTGTGATCAAGGAAGATAATCTTTTTTAAAAAAAATTAAAAACTTACTGACATAAACTCATACAGAATACAATAAAAATGATGGATATGGAGAATAAAAAGAAATGTGAAACTAGAAAAAATAAAACACAGATACAGAAGAGATGTAATTCAAAGTATAGTTGGAGATACCCCTTTAAATGTTCCAAAGCAAGATGCTGTAGTCTTTTTTAAACTATCCCAATACTGGTGGCTGCCAGGAGGCACATTTCAAAATAAGACAGCAAGGTACTTCCTCGCCTCCCACACCCCCCAAAACAGGAAAGAACTTGGAAGCACTTGGAAGCCTATCCTGTGGAATTCCTTCTCCACAGATGATCCAGGAAAGGGCAAGCTTCTCTTACCTATCTCTCTGGGATTTGGCCAAGAGAGCGGCTGGTGAGATGACAGTGTGGAGAAGAGGGTGTCTGGCAGCTCCGACATAAGCATGTCTGTGCTGAAGAGGCAGTCCAGTTCCATAGGGACTGGTGTTTCCCTGCCGTATGTCTCTTTGTGCCAGAGGAATGTGTCGTCATCCTGGTCAGGGGAGGGAGGGAAAAGTTAAAACAGGGCCCAGTTTGGATGTCGGTATTTGCAATTTTAGTGGGGGCTGTCATGTTTTGTATTACTGTCTTTGTGGTTTGGATTGTACGACACCTTGAGTTTCTTTGAAAATACATTTTAAAACGAAAATAATACATTAAAAGAAGCAGGAGTGTCTGGAGCTGCACCCAGCTAGCAAGGAGTCCAGAAGGCATAAAACTCAGCAATTTCATTTCTCAATTGAGAGGAGAGTCACAGAGCACATTCTGCAATGAGCAATTCTCTGGGAATATGGTTTCTTTCAAGGAGACCTCGACGCACATCTCTCAGTTAAGTCATGGGTATCCTGGTTGGCTCAGCTGCAGCTGCGAGCAAGAAAAACCCAACTCATAGTGGATTTTCTATAGAATAATCAATAGGACCATTAAAGAACTTTGGAATTCAAAATGGTGCTCAGCTGTAGGAATTCACTGAATTTTACTGGTTACAGAACCCCTCACTTCCCCTCTGACTGCCCTGGTTTCACCCCTAATTTTTAAGCAAAAATAAGAAGAGGAATACCTTCTTCTTAACAGTGCTGGGATTTCACTTTTTAAATACTTTCAGGCCTAACCAACAACAAACAAAACAAGAGCTAACTCAACACCTACCCGGACCAAGCTGGAGAGGTCTTCATCTTTATGTTTCTGCAACTGAAGAAGAAAAAGAGATTTTTACCCAACAGAATTACAACACAGTTCTAGAGTTAACATGAACTGGAGCTCCTATTTGTGTGAGGGATTCTTACTGCCTTGAAGCAAAGTATTTTATCATTCAGAGCTGGTCTGCCCATGAGGTAGGGTGAGGCAGCCACCAAGAGAGGCATAAGCCCAAGAGAGGCTGTTGCCACCACAGGCTCTCTGCTCACCAGGCTGCCAGCAGAGAAACGGTTCAGGCAGTGGCACCAATTCCCAGCAAGATCTGGGCCATGAACAAGAAACCCTATCTAATCCTGAAAGTGACCCTCTAGGATGTTATTCCAAGTCTATCATGAGTTTGCATGAGTTAGGGAGTATAAAAACAGCTATCCTTGAAGTTTCCTGGGAGAAAGGAGAAGCAAGGGAAGTGAGATAAAGGAAGCAATGTCAACAACTCGACAAAGGCCTGATTGCCAGGGGAACAGTGATAGAAATGTGGCATTAAAGGCTCAAAAGGCCTGGGCACCTGGGGCACGCCAAGGTACCGTATTTTTCCGTCTATAAGATGCCCCCATGTATAAGACACTCCTACTATCCATGTATAAGATGCCCCCTAATTTTTGACATTATTTTTCAGAGAAAAAACCTAGACTTACACACGGAAAAATACAGTAATTGCGAGGGAGCAGATCACAGTATGGAGCCATACCTGTTTACCATCCTATGACCTGCAATCTTTCCTGATGTATGTAGAAGGATGTTTATGTTTTAAGAATATTTAGATGTTTTAGGACTCTTTTTGTGTGTTTTGCCTTGTTCTAATTCTTATTAACTGGCCGCTCCGATAGAACAACCGCATTGAGTTGAGCTCTGCCCAATTGCAATAGCTACAATAAATTCTGGGTTCGTCCTGGATACTGGACTTGAATTCATTTCCTTGGTTGCATGTTTTATTTAAAAGGTCCCTCACCTGGGTAACGAACAGTGTGGTATAGAAGCAAATTCTTGCCACAGGTTGGATGACCACCTGTCATGTATGATGTATGATGCAGTTGGGATTCCTGCATTGCAGGCTAGATGACCCTCGGGGTCTCTTCCAACTCTACAGTTCGATGATACTTGGACTATTCAGGTGAACCAGGACAATATGAGTGACAACAGAATGCACAAATAAGTACAAAATTAACATTTTATTGTTTGGGGCGAGCATATTTCTACTAATACAGATGAATTACCAACCCTTTTCATTCTTAAGCCTTCGTTGGTAAGCTGAAACTTTTCCTTCCTTTCTGGAGGCAACTGAGAAGATATTGATGTACTTCCAAATTGAAAACTGGGTGTGAAAAAACATACCCTTTTTTTGAAGTAGGTTCTCCACTTGTGGTACTCTCGGATTACTACTTCTATCCGCCGTTTCCAATACTTCCCTTCTGTTGCAATAGCCTGAGGAAGAAAAATGTTTAAAAAATAAAGTGGTGGCGGCGAAGTACAGTGGGCCCATCACTTGTGCTCACTTTACACACCCGATTACAACCTTACGTGGGCAGAGGGGGCAGGGAGGAATCAATAAACAAAGAGTGGGAGAAACCCATTCCCCACTCTTCATTTATTTCTCTCCCACTCAACAGGTTTTCCTTGCTTACTGGGCTCTGGGAAGGTTGCAATTCCCAAAGAGGTTTAAGAACCAATCCATTTCCCCAGGGAACTGTGGGAATCGTAGCTCTGAGGGGAATAGGGATCTCAAAATAACTCTTAGCACCCTTAACAAACTACACCACCTGGCCTCTAGCATCTGACACACCATCTGCCCACCCAGAACTGAAAGGAAGCCTACATTCAAATATGTGCATTTGCTTATGTACGGATTTGTTGTGCTCCTTACCCCACTCTCTACCCCAGTGTCAAAACACAACAGAGAACTATGGAAAGACAGGAAGGGGCAGATAAGCAAAGACAATTAAGGTGAAAGCAGCATAAAATGAGATTAGCCCACAGCATGAAGAGATATCCGCTGTACCACAGTCACATTTTTCTCTGCCTGATGTACCTCAGGGCGCCGGTGCTCATCTACCTCCACAGAACCATCCAGGGGAGTCACAAAGTGGCACACAGGGTTCTTCCGCTTCTCCAGATCTGCAACATGAACCAGAGCATTAGCAGTGCACATCTCTAGGGGGAGCAAGCCAGGTCAGATTTAACTGCCATGTTAAGTAAGCTACAGAGCAGGACTTCCAATGTTAAAGAACCAGGGATGTGCACATGCCAGATTCTGCGCAAGTCTTAAGAAAAAAACAAAAAGCAAAGTGTGGCATGTGGAGCAGAATTCAGCTACTGTACACGACAGAAATTTAGTAGGGAACCTTCCAATCTTCTCCATAAAGGGCTGGTTTTTGTATGCACACAGAGAGAGAGCATAAGGAAGGCTGGAGGAGAAACTCACTTACCTAATTCACATTTCCTCAATCAATGTGTAAACCAAAACACAGCTATCCTTTGAAATCTGCAATTCTCTGAATTTTGTTTTACAGTTTTACAACGAAGTAATGCTTACAAAAAAAGCATAGAATATATAATTTCAATGCTATGTAGATGACTTAAGAGGTTTTCTTTACAATTAAGCAGTATATAAATTCTGTTAAATAAATAAAAATGTATTAAAAACGATGCATGAAAATTTGTGTATTAATGAAAGTAACGTGCAGAAGTCAGCATATTGGGCAAGTGTGCATAAAAATATTCAAACATACCTGGATATGTGCATGTAATTATGCACTTGAAGGTTTGTGGGATTTTTTTTAAAACTGCAAACTGATTTAAAAATGGCGGAAACTGAACTTAAGATGGAAAAATGAGAAAGTGAAAATGACAGGAGTGGGGAAGGGCCATAGCACAGCGGTAGAACCCCTGCTTTGCATGCAGAAGATTCCAGGTTTGATCCCCAGGTAGACAATACAGAGCTAGATGGACCAAAGGTCTGACGGTGTAAGGCAGCTTCCTAAGTCCCTAGAAGCAGGCCTCAGACTTGTATGCTTCCTCCCCCCAGCCTCCAGGCAGAAGTGAAGGTCATCACCAGAGACCCCACATCACTGGGAGAAGTAGTGAACAACTGAACCAGGGAGAAATCATGTCTGGAGGGTTTTCAGGTTCAACCATTCCCTTTTATTTTATTTTAAAACGAAACCTTACCATTCAATTAAAAATGTTCAAGGTTATTTTCAATAATATTAAAATAAAAAGAACAGAGAGGAGAGGAACCAAAGGAGGGGCAGCTGGCCTTGTTCTCACCCGGGGCAAATTCCTAGGGAGGAAAGAATGGGTGAGCAGGGGCTGGCCCCGCATCCCCCTGCCCCCTAATGCATGGAGGGGGTTCGAGGAGAGAGAACCTTTCCAGTGGTGGAGCCTAAGCCATGGAGCTTTCTCCAAAGGGAGACCTGCCTGCCTCTGGCATTACTGGGGTTCCTAGGAAAGGCTGAGATTCTGCTTTCTACTGGTATCTGACACAACGGAGAAGTTGCTCCCTCTGCCTGATTTGGCTATGAGATGTTTCTTCCTGGTTTTGTGTGACAAGATTGCTTTGTTGAGGCTTTTATATTGCTGCTTATATTGCCTGCACACCCTGAAAGAGGACAAGGCACGTGATATGTAATAAACAAACGAAAGTCCCAGGCTGGCCACGTATTAATGTGTGGATTTTCCCAAAGCACCCAAACACATTGAGGATGGGCACAACTTACACTGAATGTACCAAGCCCTCCAGATGGCGTTGTTGAGCCGGATTTTATCCCTACACTGAAGCTTCAGGCCTTTGAAATTCTTCCACTTGGGTGAAACCAACTTGCCGCTGCAACAAAGCAGAGAAGGTTCAGATTTAAACAGCAATAATATACAATGTCTTCTGAAGCAAAACAAAGCAAAGATACAGCACACCAGGCTGACAGCTTTGAAGGCTACCTGGTGTCCTCTGCCTGGGCCTGAGTTTTAATTCTGACCAGGCCTGAAAGCAGAGCTGAAGGGGACAAATTGTGACTCATGGGGACATTGAAACCCCTTACTATAGTCTGTCTTGATGCCAGGGCAAACCCATGTTTCTACTCCAGCCAGCCCTGCTCACATACAACTTTTTTAATTAGGCAGCAGATATTTAGATATTCTGTTCTGTTGAGGCGAATATGTGCCTTAAAAGAGCCACATCCCTTTTGATCACTGTGCTGGTTTCTGGATTTGGGGTATAGTCAGTGCTATTTTTCTAGAAAAAGAGGTGCCGGAACTCACAATGAACACCTCCCTTGTTCCCCTATAGGTAAGGGTAAAGGTAAAGGACCCCTGGACGGTTAAGTCCAATCAAAGGAGACTATGGGGTTGCGACACTCATCTCGCTTTAGACCAAGGGAGCCAGCGTTTGTCCACAGACAGCTTTCCGGGTCATGTGGCCAGCAGGACTAAACTGCTTCTGGCGCAACGGAACACCATGACGGAAGCCAGAGCACACGGAAATGCTGTTTCCTTTCCCGCCACAGTGGTACCTATTTATCTACTTGCACTTTTTTGCGTGCTTTCGAACTGCTAGGCTGGCAGGAGCTGGGACAGAGCAACGGGAGTTCACCCCGTCACGGGGATTCAAACAGCCAACCTTATGATCAGCTAGCACAAGAGGCTCAGTGGTTTAGACCACAGCACCACCCACGCCAATAATGGCAATGGTGTCCACCTGAGAGGTGTCAGAATTGAGTTCCAGCTAAAAAAAAGAAAAGCCCTGGATATAGTACTCTGAAGCAGTGGCTTTAAAAACTGCCTTGTATAAGCTTCCTATAAAGCCTTACAAGGTCAGACTACTGTATTTGTCATTTTAACCTAATAGATGACAGCTCTCCAGGGTCTCCAGCAGGGAGGGATTTCTCCCATCCCATCATTTTTCTTAGCTGGAGATGCCATGAGTTGAACCTGGGACCTTTGCCCACAAAGCATGTGGTTTTCTGCTGAGCTATGGCCCCTCCCTAGGGACGCGGGTGGCGCTGTGGGTAAAACCTCAGTGCCTAGGACTTGCCGATCGCATGGTCGCAGTTCAAATCCCCGCAGCGGGGTGAGCTCCCGTCTTTCAGTCCCAGCTCCTGCCCACCTAGCAGTTCGAAAGCACCCTTAAGTGCAAGTAGATAAATAGGTACCGCTTTATAGCAGGAAGGTAAATGGCGTTTCCGTGTGCTGCGCTGGTGCTGGCTCGCCAGAGCAGCTTCGTCATGCTGGCCACGTGACCCGGAAGTGTCTCCGGACAGCGCCGGCTCCCAGCCTCTTAAGTGAGATGGGCGCACAACCCTAGAGTTGGACACGACTGGCCCGTACGGGCAGGGGTACCTTTACCTTTACTATGGCCCCTCCCTAAGGAATGCTGGAGAGTCCCATGAAAGCCCATCCGGTCTTTCTTTGTAAGGTAATTGCTGGTGAGGACAAGCTTCTCTAGGAAAGTAAAGATGGCTCGCCCACTGCTGTGGATTATCTCCTGTAACTGCAAGCCATGGGGTGAGCGTTGGGATGTTCTATGACACTCCTGTTCATAAAGGGTAATGGTAAGACCCAAGAGCCTTAGAAGTTAGAACATGCCCAAGAAGCCTTTGCAACATGTGCAGAGGTTCCTTCTCAGCTATACTGCTGAAAGCATTTCCTGAGAGACTGCCTAAAAAATGAAGCCAATGCCCTGAGAAATCAAGCCCATCCAGAATCATCTACAACTTTAAAAACATCTTTTGCGTTTCCGGATTAGTTGTTCGGGAATTTTTCCTGTGTTGAAAGCTAGTGAAGATCAAGACTGAGAAAGTTTTTAAGTGCATTCCTGCAGGATGGCCTCATTACATGAGCCAAAAGTAGCCCTGAAGAGGCTATAAGGGAACTATTAACTCTGGCACAGCACAGATGGGGCATGCTTCAATCTCTCTCTCTCAATGCTGCCTTTCACAAGCAAATTCTGTGCAAAAAGGTTTTAAAGGTCACTGGCGCTTGCAAGAGACAGCAAGCCAAGAAACAAGGAAGAAAAAATAAATAATCACGTGGAAAACAACTTGTACGACAGGGATAGACTTAAATATTAACCTCTTGACCATCTCGCCACACTTACCAAACACTATTGCAGATAGAGGTGAAAAAACATACTTAAAAAATGAACAGAGGAGCGTCTGTTCCAATCTGAATTTAAAATGAGGAATGTGGTCGCTAGAGCACGGAAGAGACAGAATTAAGTGACGCCAAATGACCTCAATTGATCAGTTCATTCAAAGACAGCAGAGAAAGTCCATGTTTTGCTGAACCCCAGAACAGCTGATGGGGTTCATTGAAGAACAGATATTTTAAAACTGTTTGTCATCATGAGAGGGACTGAAATGTGCCTTGAAACATCCAGCCATGATTCTTGATGCACCCACCACTCCATGCCCCTTACAGTGGTACCTCGGGTTAAGTACTTAATTCGTTACGGAGGTCTGTTCTTAACCTGAAACTGTTCTTAACCTGAAGCACCACTTTAGCTAATGGGGCCTCCTGCTGCCGCCGCAACGCCTGAGCACGATTTCTGTTCTCATCCTGAAGCAAAGTTCTTAACCTGAAGCACTATTTCTGGGTTAGCAGAGTCTGTAACCTGAAGCATATGTAACCTGAGGTACCACTATACATGCACACACACATATGGGCAGTGACATCACTCTGAAGGAGGAAGCAAGGACATGCTGGGATTCCCAGATGCTGACTACAGTGCAACTAGCACAAGTTACCACCACTAGCCAGAAAGCACAGAAAACTGTCTGGACAAATGAGAGGGCAGGATGCCAAGAGGCAACATGAACTGGGATATCCTGTGCCGGGATATTCTGGGTTTCGGAAGCTGATCTAAGCCAGGGATAGGCAACCTAAGGCCCTTGGCCACAAGCGGCCCACGGGGGTCGTTTAACTAGCTCCCAAGCCGCCCCAAACCGAGCCGCCCGCTCGGCAAATCCCCACGCACTGTGCTAAACCAGTGCAGCGCGACACGGAGGCTCGCTTCCGTGGTGCCGGAAATCACGTCTGTGCATGCTCAGACGCCGAATATCGCGTCTGAGCAGATGCAGACACTGGAAATCATTTCTGCGCGCACACAATCCAGCCCACAGAGGAATCTGGTGGAATCTTGGCTGGAGTGAACCAGCCAAGGCAAGGTAAACCTTGCCGACACACGATCTAAGCTGATTTGAAGGGTGTGTGTGTTTGTGTGTGTGTGTGTTTGTATACTGAAGACAGTGTTCAAAATTAAGTTGGAAGAAAATTGATGCATCCCTAGTGAGCACTTCAATTGATGGTTTCCAAGACGGATGGGCTTTTGAACTGAGTTTACAAAAGCCACCTAGGATGTGGGACCAAAATGGGCCCTGCAGCTCTTGCGTCTTTGCCACCCGCCTGGCTGTATGCAATGTGATTTAGAGAAAGCAAAGCAACTGCAGGCATGAGAAGGCCCGCAGAGTCTTGGAAAAGCGACCGCTTTCCCTGCATCTAGTGCAGGGACAAAAGCCCTGATCTCTCACACCTGCTGGCCCAGTGACAGCTGCTTGCTTTTCCCTGGGATTGCCAGAGCTGGCATTATTCCCCAAATAATCCTGTAATGGCTCATGGCCACAACTGCGTCTGTGACGGGCTTAAGTCTAGACAGGGTGGACACGGCCACCTGGCTTCCTTTCTGGTCCACTGCTTGGGAGGGGGTGTTCGGCTTTATCTGTTTTTAAGCACTTTGAGCAGAATGGCTGACGACACATAGGACCTCTTTAATCCTTGCCATGCTTTAAAAGAAAATGCCTCGCCCCATCGGGAACACAAATTCACTAAACACGAGGCTCTCCCTCTGGGTTCATTCTCTGATGTTACATTCCATTTGAAAAACCACACACAAGGGAGCAACTACAATTTCTGGGGCAAAACAATGACATAGGAAATCCATAATCAGACTTCTTGCTGCTTTAATGTAAAAACTGTCTTTAACTTAAAAGTTGCGCTCTGTCATTCTGACTAAACGGGTTGGTTAACTGCATTCCTAGAAAATATCAAAAGTGAAGTTCATGCCCCTTAAACTCAAAATCAGGGTGGATAAAAATCAATGATTTTTTAAAATAAAAAAATTGATTTTTTTATTTAAATCAGATTTTTTTTTATGTAAATCGGATTTTTAAAATAAAATGCTTTTGGAGGAAAAATCTTTCTAAAGATAGCTACATTATAGTTACATTATAGTCCAAAGGCTATTCATCAGGAAATAAGGATTTGTTTTAAGTTTTTCATGTGTGCTAAAACTCAGTCTAAGGTGTTTTTTTTAAAAAAAATCGTTCAACCACATCAGTTAACTAACATGGATATATGCTATAATGTTATTGTTTTAGTTAAACAAATCGTTTAAATTGTTATTAAGGAAATGATTGTTTTTCTCCTTCCAATAAAGTACAGCAGGAAAGCTGTCCAAATATAAACAGTTAACTTATTAAACCTCACAATAGTTTCATAATTATCTGTCTATGTATTTCTAATAGTATAACCAAATTAGTAATTTTTGATATAACTGTAAAAACTACTCTGAAAATTTATTATTCCAAAACTGAAATCTTCATTATTAAGATTATACCAGCAAGAATGAATCCTTCTGTAAAAAAAAAATAAAATGATTTAAATCAAGTCTTACTGACTAGTGATTTAAATCAATTTGACTTAAATCAAATCCACCCTGCTCAAAATAGGTTCCTAAATAAGATTTTAGTGACTTGCTGCTGTACATTTTACAGCCAACCCACTGACAATTGCTTTGTCAAAAGTGGGTAGTAAAAACCTGCGGAAGGAGTTTGACTGCATTGAGATGAATGTATACTGGCTTCCCCTCGCAATGATAATGTCAGGTAACTGTTTAGCTTCTTCTGTATTGTGCTATTACCACAGCACCTGACCTATGCAGCTCCTATACTTGCTTCCCTACTCCTTATTCCAGCCGTTGCCAACCTGATGCCCTCCAGATTGGCACCAGATTGGCAAAGCCTGCTCCACTCCATTATATAGCAATGAAATATATAGTACAATTTAAAACAAAACACCACGACCACCAAACACACACCATCCTGCTGGACACTGAAAAGCATAGACTTGAATCATCTGCTAAAGCAACTCTTTGTCTCCTGAGATTTCCAGGGCTTTCCAAAAGAGTGAATGCCCAAGGTAGACATAATTCTTCAGCTTCTTTCATTGCCTTAACCCCGATTGCCTAACATACAATGAAACTGTAGCTGTATTCCTGTATTCCTGGTGTCCAATGCTCAGTTTCCTATCAAGCAATGCTGGTGATGACAACTTCTACATCCAAAACAGGCAGGAAAAGGTTTGTGCAACAGGATATCTGTGTCTCCCACTCTCACAATGTAAGACTTCATGGCTTTAGGCAGCAATCCTAAAACACCAATCAACAGATACGGAGGGCGCAAATATATGATATTTCAAATGCATAGCGTGCAGCTTTGGCCACAGGTTTTTCTCTTGAATACAAAGCATGTGGGTGGGGGGTCCCTAGGAATGCAGAGTGTGGGGAACCCCTCCCTCTCCAGCTGCAATCTTGGTGACCCCCCAGCCCTGCATTAGCCTTGGACACAGAGGTTGAGCTATTTATATATATGGTGGCTTTTTTTCCTTTCAGGCCACAGACATGGTATAAATGACAAGCAAATGTATTTCATCAGATTTACACCCCACACCATCTTCAAAGGAGCCCAAGGTGGCACACATACCAATACTAATAACAATTAAAACGTCTAGTAAACAACTGAAAACAACCTACCAAAAATCAGTTTAAAACTCCCCCCCAAAAAGGCTAGGGTGGGCTAGTTAGATTTTTGTATGTAAATGTTATTAGGAGTTATTAGCAAGGCTGGATTTAACAAATACTGTAATAGTAATCAAATATTGACAAATTTGTTTAAAAACAAAAGTAGCTCTACAGTCTGGATGTGTGTAATGCACTCTGCTCTCTCTTGGCTGAAATCCTGGAGGGGGAGATTCAAGTTCTCAGTCCAAGTTAATGGCAGGTCAGATAATAATTAATCCCCAACCCAAGAGGCAGGCAATACTTTAATTAACCTGCATCGCATGAGGTGACTTTTTAAAGCTGCTAATTCCCAAAAGGTCATACTGCCTCCCTTTAATCCTGCATTTCCTAAGAGCAACGTGTTCTTAAAAACCCCCACAAACCTCTTGTGCCATTTATTTACAACCCCCCGGGGAAGATAAAACAGCACGGGAAAGATATGAAGAACATTTGATTTGAGAAAGCAAGCAAGCAAAGCTGAGTTCATGGTAAGTTCTGAAAGCAGGGAACCATCCATGGGCAAACTGGAGCAAATGCATCCTGGAAGATCAAGGAAGAATCAACCTATGCAGCAGTGGAGGGAAATGTAGCTCTGCCCCCCAACCTCAGTCTGTTCTCAGCTATCCCCCCCACCTGCCCACTTTGCTACTTAGCTACCAATCCAGGGGGTGGCACTGTCAGATTCCTCTTCTTCAGCCTAAAAATTGCCCTTGTAGAACTCAGAAGGGAGGAAGATGGGAACAAATCTAGAATTTATTGACGTTACCTCTGGCTCCACCTGCTGATGGCTTCCTGCTTTACACCTCACCAGCCCCAATGAGCACCAGCCACCACTGCTGCAACTAGTGAGGCTTCCTTGTGCTACTTTGTCTTGCAAACTGAACTGTTGCTTGGTGGTCACATGTTATGGTATAATCTGACTTTTTGTACTGATGTTACCTGCCCTTCACCATAATGTCCCAGGGTGGGTTAACCCTTCTCCCCCCACCCCAGCTGAAACTTTACATCAGAGGACTGGGGTGGCTCCTATTAACTAAATCTAGGTGTCAAAGGCCAGGGTAAAGAGCTGTGCCTTCAGCATACAGCAAAAGCTATACAATGAAGGTGTTAGATACACCTCTGTTGGGGGTGGGGGAGAGCAAATTTCACAGCTTAGGGGCTGCCACAGAGAATGCCCTTAGGGGCTGCCACCCTGAGGATGATGGTATAATTTCCCTAAAATTAATCTGGAATCCCTTGCCACATGCAAGAGATTGCAACAGGAGTTGTTTATTACTGGGTGGCATTTGTGTCTCGTGTGACTTTCTATTTAATTTTATCAGGTAAGCACCTGTGCAGCATCGCAGCTGTACATTAGGAGCAAAGGGGGGGAAATGCTCTGTGATGTTCCACAAGGTGCAGCAACACAGCTGAGTTCATGAAACAAAAGCAATTCCTTACAGCTACACTGCAGCAAAGGGTCGTCTTCACTACTTACCCAATGGCCATGAAACAGAGGGTCAGAAATGAAAATGGCAGGTTACTATTTCCCGCCCAGAAAGCCAGCCCCAGCGTTGTTAAAAACAACAACCACCACCACAGGTTTTCAGGTTTAAGAAACCTCCCACCAGTGATAATAGCGGAAAGCTAAAGCACACAAGCACTAGTACAGAGACAGTGAAATAGCAGAACAACAGTAACAGAATAGCTCTGGAAAGGCACAGGACCAAGAGGCCGCAGATTGCTGGCCCTTAAAGTGCTACCTGCAGAACCGCAGAAGGGGGAAACTCTTGTGTAGACTGTCTCAATGACAGAATGAAAATTGATGTTTACTGCTAAACCAAACTTCAAGCAGTAAAAGAGCACATGAGCCTTGCAGATGGCTCCCCCTCTTTGCCTTGATACAGGTGGGGAGAGTGCTGCTACTGCACTTAGGTTCTGGACATCTGAGTGGCCTTTCTGGGAACAGGATGCTGGGCTAGAGGGACTACTGGGCTGGCTGCCTTGATTCAGCAGACTATTCTTACGTTCTTCATGTTAACTAATGCTTTCCTTCCCTGATCTGGTGCTCTCCAGTTGTGTGCTGGGCCACAACTGCCATGATACCTGAGCTGTGGTCAAGCTGGCTGGGACTAATGGAAGTTGGAGTCAAAAAACAACTGGAGGGTGCCAGATTGGGAAGGGCTGCTTAGTGCGTTGCACATGCTGCTTCAGTAAGCCACAGGCCCTGTGATTTGGCTGCTATCTGCTCATTGCTACTTTGCCCTTGAAAGCAACTATGCTCTGAATGACCGTGTGCATTTCATGTATGAGAATTTTCATACACCATTCCACCTTGAAGCAGACACAGGCCAAGTAGCAAAGCAGTGATAATCATAGTGAAAGATTATTTCAGAATGGGGTAGCCTGAATATGGGAAAGGCAAAGTACTGTTGACAATACTATGCTGAATCAACAGGCTGGGTTGTACAGTGGAGAAACCTGACTGCCCCAGTTCAGACTGCAGAATGGGGTGGGGGTTAGCATTTTGAAATGCTCCTCTTTGTTTATACCATTTCCAAACCTCTCAATTAATAAAAATATTATCAGAAAACTAAAGCAAGAACAACAAATGTTACAAAAATACACAGAAGAATTAGTAACAGAACTTATTCAAGAATACTTCCTGGTATCAATTCCTTCTCCTTCCGACACAATACCTCTCTGCTTCCTGGCTCTTACCTAGGACACCACCCATTGACCTTGGCTCTCACCCAGAGCCTAAATGAGATCACCCACAAGATCTCACAACCAAGGCGTCATGGAACGTGGTGACCTCACCCTAGGTCGCCCACAGCTTTGACCTACTCAGCACTGTCAGTTCCAAGCTACAGAAGATTTGGATTGGTGAGTTTCCCAGAGGGTCCAAGGATGGTAAATAGGGCACCCATCCGCTTATAGTCCTCTGCACTTCTCTCCTCTTCCAGTTGTCTATTAAAAACCCCATAATAAACAAATGGCCCTTTATGCCTGACCCTACTCCCTGCTCAACAGTACATTATTTTCACATGTTAACACCCTTAACTGCACTATAATTATAGCTGATGGTTTATTTTATAATACCTGCATTATGTGAATAATTTTTATGTTATACAATAAACATTATATATATAGAAAGTGCAGTATATTGGTTTTAAAAAGAAAACTAACAACTCATTTCTTCTTAGTATGCTAGTTTTTATGGGCAGACATGGGGAAGTGTGAAAAAGTGATTATCTCCCACCTGTAAATCTGAAGTGGTACAGTGCATTCAACCATGTTGGCATCTACATTCTGTATGTAGAAAACGCAGCCAACAACGAACTTTATTCTGTCGCTGAGTCACTGGTAAATCCTTGTAGGAGATGAGTGGTGTCTTTTTGTTGCGACTTATTCAATTCCTAGTTGGAACTCGGTCATAAAACTGTTAAGTGATGATACCCATATTCTGCTACACTAACCAGACTTTTAAAACAATTAATCTGAATGCACAATAATAAAACTGAGCAACTTAGGACTCCTAAACCTAATTCTCAATACACATTCAGTTACCTAGCCTTTTCAGTTCAACTGAACTAAACAAACCAGTTTTGACAATGGCTCACACTTTCTCCACATTTCTTTTTTGTTAAAAGAAAATTAATCTAATCTCTTTTGTGGGAAACTGGACACGTGAATTCAGCTCTCTTCAAGCCAAAACTAACAATATTTTCTCAAACAAAGGTTCATTCAGAGCATCAGATAAGAACGCTCACTTATTGTGCTGCGGAGCAAAAAGGCAGACATGCAGGACAAAAACATTCCTGTATTGAGCCAATAAGAATTGTTATTTCCCTCCTGTCTGGGCGGCTTCAATGAAGTCCAAACTCACCCACTGATTGTTTGTATACAGTTTTCAAAATGGCTAGAAAGCAAATCCCCAACTGCCCTTGAAAGCTTCAGGCACAGCCATCGGCTCACATCAAGGAAGGACACATTTAACTCTGGCCTAGTGCCCTATTGCCATGAGGAGGAAAGAGCTAAATTGGAGATCATATTTAAGGGTGTTTCTGCAATCTGATTCCCCTTACCAATAGGAGTGGTTGAGGTCTTGTGAGACTTACTGAAGCCAATCAGGAGTGTGTACAGTGCCTTTCATCAGTCTGTGGTGGTACTCTAGCTGTGACCCTACCTGCACAGAGACAGGCTGGCTTTGTTAATCCAGTCTCTGGTAATGTGCACATCATTGTGGCACCATAAAGACTTACATCCCCCTCCTCCCGCATGATGTTTTTTGTTATTAGTTATTAGTGCCAAGCTTCCTGTGTCAGTTATGGATATTGTTTGCTCTGCTTTTATGGTATTATGTATTTATATTGATGCTTTAATGCGTTGTAAGTTGCTTGGAGACCTTTGGATGATAAGCATCTAACAAGTCTAATAAGCAGCAGCAGCAGTAATAGCTATTACAGTGGTACCTCTGGATGCGAACGGGATCCGTTCCAGAGCCCTGTTCGCATCCTGAAGTGAACGTAACCCGCGTCTGCACGTCGCCGCTTCCACATATGCACGTGACGTCATTTTGAGCATCTGCGCATGCGCGAGTGGCAAAACCCAGAAGTAACATGCTCCATTACTTCCAGGTCGCTGCAGAGTGAAACCAAAGAATGCTCAACCCGAAGCTACTTCAACCCGAGGTAGGATTGTATTATAATAATAAGTGACTGAAGAACCTGCAATGGGAGACTGCAACATATAACTGCAATCATCAATGCTGTGACTAACTCAGCACAAGAACAACTATCACCTTGAAGATCAAATTGTTATTTTTTTATTCCTATGGCAGAGGGAGGGGAAGGGGAGCTCTGCCATATGGACACTTTATTTGGCAATGCCATAATTTCTTTCACATATTTCACAAGCTGGTGGGGTGTAAGGATAGGGAACAGAGAGGATGCCCTGGAAGAATTTTATATTTATCTCACTTCCTGCCTCTAAAAATAACCTTTGTAATGCCTGCACCCAGTGCTTTTCCCCCAGAAAAATAGGTGCTGGTACTCACCATGAAGTTGTTATAGTAAGTGCCACAGTTTTTCAACAACAAAAAACAGAGATGCTGGTACTGTGTACCCTTGAATACCCCAGAAAAAAAGCAATGCCTGTTCCCCTTCCTTCTCTGCACTCCCTTCCATTCTCCTAATCTTGCTAGAGCTTCAGAAGTGTGGAAGAGGATGAAGGTTTAAGTGAGGTGAAACAGAAGTCTGTGTGGAGCTGGTTTAACACAGAGCACTAGACTGCAAAGGAATGTTACAAGAGATCAGATACAACTGGGAGCAAACTCTTGACCTCCTTTACGTTATCAAGGGTTCCTTTATTGCTTTTATTGTGGCTGGGATGGACACAAACAGAGGGGACAACGTAGCTCTGCCACTGTTACCATAACAAGTTGCAGTTAGCATGCTCAGCTGCACTTGTGCTTGCCCCACCTAAAAGGCTCATCCAGGGGCAAGAAGACACCAGCTGGCCACAACAAATGAGCAAGGAAGACGGGACAGAGAAGTGGATTGGAGTTCAAAATCCCAGTTCAACATGGGCTAAACTGGGACACACTTATTTGTCAGTTTGTAAAATTGTGACTAAAATACAACCCAAGTCACAGGGGTGGTTGCAAGAGACATTTGACTTTAAAATGCAAAGCCAATCTGGTTTAGCAAGTACAGTGGTACCTCGGAAGTCAAACGGAATCTGTTCCGGCTGGCTGCAGGAAGCCGTGTTGGACATTCGGGTTCCAAAGAACATTCGCAAACCAGAACACTCACTTCCAGGTTTGCGGAGTTCGGGAACCAAAACATTCGACTCGCAAGGTACGACTGTACAAAGAAATGGAAGATTTCAGAAAATTCAGCTTCTCTCCTGCCGATGGTATTGCAAAGGCTGGGAAGATTCACCTGTCAAAATTAACTCAGCTATTCAGCTATTGCATTTCCAGGAGCCCTTTTATCCTAAAGATGCGAGAACAGTTTAACAATGTGATGTGAGTCATAATTCTGGCTGAAGTTGAAGCATTTCCAAAAATAACTGCCAAGCTGGAAGTGCCACCTTATGGTTCCTTCCAAGTATTAAAAATGACCACCCAAACCAAGTAACGAGTGCTGGCAAATAATCAAATGCTTTGGGATTCTGGGGGATTCCAAATTCTGCAAAGCCTTGAAGTCTAAGCAGCGACTCCAGGTTGAGATGATGTTTTGTTTATCAGCGGAGCTGACCAAGACGGCTCTTGTGAAGTACCTCAAAACAACCTTATTCCAATTATTTATTAGCCTGTCTCTTACCCTAGATGAACAGGAGCCTGGGGAAGGTTTACTGACTTCATAGAACAGTGAGCTGTTTACCACATACAACAGGTGCAGAAACCTGAAGCTAGGCTCTTCTGTCACCAAGGATAATGTAGCATTCCCCACACAACATGACAAGCCTATAAATACCCTGAAGACTACAAGGATCTTATTCTAAACAGTCTCCTCGGTGTTCCAGAAAAGAGCATTCTGGAGAACCAGCTCACCTCTCCCACGCTGAACCTGCCCACAATGCAAACTCTCTCACCCAATGCAAAAACAGTCCTTCAGTTACAGCTCAAAAGCTCATCAACAGCACCTGTTTACTGTTGAAAGCATTAAACTGAACAGAAACCAGGCAAAACATTAATCACAGAAAAAGTTAGTCTAGAATAATAATAAGTTATAACAAGCTAGTCAGGAAACCCTGTGAAAGCCAAAAGACCTCTTTCATAGCCTAAACAGGATTTGCAACAAGTTAAAATGAGATAAATTTTCAAAGTGACCTGTATCACAGCAGCCAGATTTTAAAAGCATGTCCTTGGAATGTGTTATCTGAATTCTAGAAGTTGCTTAGAAAGCAAAAGCAAACATCTCTCTTTTAAAATTCATATCACTGGCTGCAGAAAAATCACAGCGCTTGCTTACAGGGTACCCTTTCTATGGAGGGTAAGGAATGTGTTTTAAAATGCTTTGCATGTTTGGCTTGCCTCATCATATTTGCCACTTCTGTGTTGGCCAACAAGGCCTGAAAAAGCCACGTCAGTTCCTGGTTATTTAAGGGCACGTAGCAGAGGGAGGAGCCATCCTTTTGGCACCTCTTGCTGTCCTGCAGTTTGAAGTTTCCCAATTTATCCTCAGCAGTGGATCTGGGGTGCCATTAAGGGGAGTGAATTTTCACACTGATGGATCTGGCCTATATGGGACAATCCATCTGTGCGTTCCCAAGAAGACTGGATTAAGACCAAAAAATGGCAGCAAACAGGACTTTAAAATCATCCTAGCATGGAGCCTTTTCAGTCCCCCAAACTTTTCCACGGGAAAGCTTTTGCGTCACCATCTCTCTAAGCAGCACAGGAAATAGTATTTTACTGCACCAGACTTGGCTGATAAGAAAAATTATTGTTGCAATTGAAATACTCACATTTCTGGTCACCTCACATCAAAAAAGGATACTGTAGAGTTGGAAAAGTTTTAGAAAAGTACAACCAAAATTTTCAAGGGGATGGGGGAAATCCCCTATGCGGAAAGGGCTTATTCAAGGCTTCTTTAGTTCAGAGAAAAGACAAGAAAGAGAAAACTTGACAGAGGTGTATACAATTATCCATGATGTGGAGAAAGGGGACAGCAGAAAGTTGTTATCCCTCTCTCATAACATTCTGGAATTTGCTCCCACAAGAAGCAATGATGGCAACCAACTTGGAGGGCCAAATTTATGGAAGATAAGGCTGTCAAGGACTACTGACCATGCTGACTATGTACTACCTCCACTGTCAAAGGCAATATGCTTCTGAATAACACCTGCTGCAAAACACAAGGGAGCAGAGTGCTGCTGTGCTCAAGTCAGGTCAGGTCAGCGAGCTTCTCACAGAATCTGGCTATCCACTGCGAGAACAGGATGCTGGACTAAACTGGCCATTGGCCTGACCCAGCAGGCTTTTCTCATGTTCTTAAAATGAATATTTAACAGTAGAAAGAATAATACACATGCTACTGCAGTAATCATCTACCTACAGCATCTTAAGAGTTAACACAAGCTGGCTGTCGCCTTCTTTTTCCACTCTGAGCAGCTGTACATAGCCAAAGTCAAAGGCATCTCATCTAAACATTTATCCATATTCCGTAGACTGATGCCAAAGGAGATGAAACGAAGAAAACAACGAAAAAGAGGGGCCAGCACACTGGAGAAAATAATGAACCATCTCATCCAAAGACACAAAACTAGAAAGGAAAAAAACAACAATCCTTCATATAATTATTCTCTTACTGAAGACTATATTCTCTTGCTCATATAGAATAACAGAATAATATATTTGTAGAGTTGGAAAGAACCCTGAGTGTCATCTAGTCCAACCCCCCCGCAATGCATGAGAGAGGGCTTAAAAACCTCCAAGGAAGGAGAGTCCACCGCCTTACAATGAACAAAAGTGTCATTCCGTAGTGTCTCTCGTGGTTTTTGGGGGTGGAAGCCATACCTGATTGACTGTACATAGTGAAGAAAACAAACCATGTTGCATAAGAAGTAGTGCTCCCCCCCCCACTTCAGCATTCTTGTTGCAAAGTATTAAGTGTGTCTATAAGTATTAAGTTCAAATCTGTGTGATCCAGGTTTCAAAGAGGTCCACATCTAGGCACTTCCAATGTCTCGTGAGGACTAACTTTGCAGCTGTTAACAAGTGTAAAATTAAATTCTTATTAATTAAATTCTGGGGGTTGATAATTGTCAGGGAACTGACATCAGAGCCAGAGGTGGAGGCAAGGCTCCCAAGTGATGCCGGAGAAGGGCCCAGCAGGGAGAGAGGGAACTCATCGGCTGGGGAAGGAAATCAGCGTAACACCAGGGATAAAGGGGGCCGGATGGGGGAATCGGCGAGGGGGCTCCAGGACTCTTCGCCGGAGACCAGCAGGGAGAGCACAGGTCCTCCACTACCCACACCCACCCTGCGCAGAAGACTTCCGCGCAGGGAAAGTAGGCGTAGACTTGGCATCAAAGAACTTCTTTGCTGGAAGAAGTTCAAGAAACGCCCACTGACGGATACTGCTAGCGACTGAACAGCCACGAAGTGAAGGGCTGTCCAGCCAGAAAAGGTTTAACCAGGCTACCTAGCCAGGAGTGGCGGCAACTTACGCACGAGCAACCCTATATAACCATTACAATAATTAAGCAGCACCACTTTTGGGTCTAAAATGAACTTTTGTTTTATAACCCGATTGATCAAATGTTGAACTTTTCCCCAAAACCTTCTACCATTTATTATTTTAACTAGAATAATTTTTTTAATTGCTTAGGAGAAAATGTAAGTAAAGTACTAATTGCTGCTCATTTGAAAGAAAGTTTTTGTAAATGTGTGAATGATATTTTACACCATATTAAAAAAAAACAGATTAACAAGTTATCTCAGGATAATTGTTGATGTCGAAAAATTTACACAGATTATTTACATTTATTTCTGAAATGTGATTCCTAGTTTTCAGTGGTTTGTGTTGCATTATATTAAACAGATGACTGGCTATATCCCAAATGAACCAACTGGAATACCAACTGGAATACTATTGAATTATTTGGAATGATGTCTGGAGATTACAAATGTTGAGATGGTTACCAACTTATTGGTAGTGGCAAAAATGTTAATTCCCAAGTACCAGAAGAAGAAAAGTAGCACCTCTGTTATCAGAATGGTTTATGGAACACAGCTATAGTGTATAAACATGATATTTGGGTTCAGGATTTTCTACAGATAAATATCAATTTGTAAAGAAATTGTCACTCTATCAATTTTTTAAAAATGATATCATTTGGTGATGAAGTGCAATCTTGTTTTCATTGGTTTAATGAACTGTTTGGTTGATGGGTTAAGCAAACCAATATTTTTAAATAATGTGATGAATTATTTAGAGTTTTTTTATTTCTCTTTTTCATTGTGTTTTCTTTTAAGAAATGTTGTATTGTTTTATGTACTGTATTTCATTACCATTTTATTATTGCAAACCACTGTGGGGCCAAATGATGAGCAGTCTCTACATTTCTTAAATACGTAAATAAGTGCTACAAAGGTGTTTGGAAACTTGCATAACAGGCAGGTAGATTTGTCAAAGACATGGCTTGGGAAAAGGCTCCCCCATTCATGCCTCTGCTGAGTGGTGAAAACCACATTTGTGGCTGGCCGTTCATCTAAAGAAGACATACAAATGCTCAGAAGAGACGCCTTGAAATAGCTGCTCTAAATGGAACATCAGGACTCAGCATGAAATGTCTCCAACCTGGAGCCATTCTTCAGCCACTGGGACAGAACAGAGTGATGAGAAGTCAAGTGCTACCTCACTTAGCACATCAGAGCAGTTCGCCTTATCAAGTGGCACTTAATTATCCTACAATGTGGCGAGTGCTGGTGAAAGGAGTGCAGTCAGTCCGCATGTGCCCAGGACTGGCTCCCAGGCAGCCAGCAGAGAGGCGATGGAATCAAGCTGCAAACATCGACACCTCTGACAGGCTTGATAAAAGGAGCTGCCATTCACTTATCTGCTTAACAAAGGCCATGTAAAAGGATTATAAATACAAACTTTCCCTTTGCAGAGACACTTTGGATTTTATAAGCCTTCAAGCTAAGCAGCCAGCTTTTGATGTGGAAGCAGGGGTGCTTTTGAAAAGATTTTTGGTCTAGTACAGAGCAAAATTAAAAAATTAACAGATGCAGCTTTTGTTTGTTAGCATAGGCTTGCTGGAATACCAAAGGCAAATCTTGAGCAATATTATGGCTGACAGGCAAACTACATATTACATCAGGGGTGGGGAGCATGTGCCTCTCTAGCTGACCTCCCTGAGATGACCCTTTCCATCTCTACAGTTCTATGACCATGGTGACAGAGTCTGAGGGGAGCTAGAGTCCAACAGCATCTGGAAGGCCACAGATTCCCCACAACTGCACATAACAGACCTCCAACTATTCTATTTCAAATGAAGAGAAACCTTGGAAGGCTGCAATTTTGAGCTAAGGAACAGCAGGTGGGCTGGAAGAACTAGGGGTTTTCCTCCCTGGCCATTTCTCCCCATTCATATATATCAGGGGTCAGCAAATTTTTTGTGGCCTGGGGAGGTTCACGGTCCCACAGACACCACAGCGGGCTGGAGTTTACGCGTGCACACGAATGCGCAAATGCTATTTCCGGTGCTCCTTCCGGCACGGAGGAGGCGTGCACAGCTTCCCATTGGCTGCAGGAGCTTCCTGCAACCAATGGGAAGCCGGTCCGCTTTGCAGAAGGCAGTCCCTGCTCTGCGCTGCACCAGTTCAGCACGGCGCACGAGAGCTGACCAAGTGGCCGGCAGGGGTCCATGGGCCAGTTAAACAACCCCCATGGGCCACTTGTGTCTCATGGGCCTTAGGTTGCCAACCCCTGATATATATGAAGGCAGCCCTGCTTAGCAAAGTCTTTAATGTTTGATGTTTTATCAGGTTTCTACTATTCTGCTCAGAGCCGTCCAGAGTGGATGGGGAAACCCAGCCAGATGGGCAGGATATTAATAATAATAATAATAATAATAATAATAATAATAATAATAATAATAATAATAATATTTCCTGCCAAAGAATTTTAGATGAACGTCAACAAGTGTAATTGTGCATCTGAAACCCCCATGTTTTCTCTCAACTGTGGCTTTTTACAGAATGATAAGCTTTGCAAGAAAGAAACTGTAGGAAAAAAACTCAAGGAGAGCTCCTGTAAATGCTTCAGCAACGTGAATTTTGCAAGGGATCAGCAGCAAGTGGGCGGAGGAGGGGCGGTGGAGAAAAGAGAAGAGATTTAACATCTATTTACAGGCAACTGTTTGTTTTGGGTTGATTAAGTCTGAGATGGTAAAGTTTGAGAAGTCCTTGCTTAAAGAATGCACCGCACACCTCTCAGCCTTTGTTGACCTGCTGCTAGGGACACAGCCTGGCCTTGGTTTGTTTTAACATAGCAGCACAATCCACAAGCACCCTATCAAGAGCAACACTTTTCTGCCATTGGGAGAGAGAGCAGGCAGTTCTGTCAGCACATAAGCAGGTACTTTCACAAAGGATTCCAACGAAGAACATATGCAGATTTTACATGAAAATGTTAGCTATCTGATCCTATACCCACTGAAGTGTCTCTTTAACTACCCATTTTGGCTTTATTTCTGGTGTAATGTGTTTGTTATTCACCTGAGGTTGCATTTACCGTATTTTTCGCACCATAGGACGCACTTTTCCCCTCCTAAAAAGCAAGGGAAAAATGTGTGCGTCCTATGGAGCGAATGCAGGGGGGAGGCAGGCGGGAAAAGCCCCCAAGAGCCACACACAAGCTCCGTGCGCTCTTGCGGGCTTTTCCACAGGAGGGAGAAGGGACTGACTGGCCGCATCAGTCCCTTCTCCCACCTCCCAGAAAAGCCAGGAGAAGCCGCGATCTCTTTAAAGGGGTTGCGCGGCTTCTGCGGGCTTTGGGGAGAGGTGAGGGAATCCCCCCACCTCCCAGGAAAGCCAGGAAAGCCCTGCGCAGCGTCTCCTGGCAAGGAGAGGCTGCACGGGGCTAAAGGGGAAGCCAAAACAGTGAGCAGGATCCATCCCGCCCCCTGCCTTGGCTTGCTCCATAGCTGCGCGCAACCCCTCCGGCAGGGAGAGGTTGTGCACAGCCTGTACGCTGCTCTTTGGGGCTGGGGGGGGGGGGAAATACTTTTTTTCTTGATTTCCCCCCCTAAAAACTGGGTGCGCCCTATGGTCCAGTGCGCCCTATGGTGCGAAAAATATGGTACCTAATTTTAAGACCTGCTAAGGAAGAGATGGTTGTCATTATGCCCTGATATGTAAAACCACAGAATTCAAAGAGGGTGTACTTTCTTTTTTCCTTGACTGTATATATGAAACACGTAGCAATAACAGTCAGATTATGTTTATTCCAATTCTAATAGTAATCATCTGTGTAGCTACAGAAACAGAAGTGCCTCTATTTTCACAATATGCTAGCATTGACTGAGCCCTCCTCCCAGAAGGAAATGCAAAAAAATTGCCTGCTAATAGTTCTGGGAAATAACTATTGCCCAAGCAGGAAGAAAACACTTGGAGCAGCGCCAGCAATGCAAAATGGAACTCAGCAACAGCAAACCCAGTGGTACCAGACTTTGGGGGGGCAGAAGTCCCAGACCCTACTTAGGAGAATGAGCAGGTGGGACCCCAAACACAGCAAGGCTGCCATTTTGGAGTAGGTGAAGTCAGCATTCAAAATTCCCCAGGCGCACTTTGCAACCAAATGAAGATGCCCGGGCCTGACATCTCCACCATCTGGGGGTATGTGCCTAGCTTGGGGATCCTTGGATCTTGACTGTTCTCACACACTAGCAACACATCCTGTAGAATTTTATTCATTTTATTTTATCTGCACAATCAGAATGAATTTCAGGAACCAAAAATTTGTATTGAAAAATATAACTTTTGAGTCATCTGGCCAAAAAATGGGAACGAGGCATTCCATTTTGGTGACTGAAACCCTGTTTAAGGAGCCATTTGCTGCCTAGCTTATATATCTGAGTTTCTAACACTGTGAAGTAATACCCACCTACTGTCTGAAGAGGGGCATTCCAATAAGGCAATCAAGTCCAGAGTCTAAAATTACCTAACTGCACCATTTTCATTTACTACCGTTTTCATTTCATACTGTAGTCTGAAAACAGATGGGCTCTGGAATGATATGGAATGACAAGCTCCACTCGAAGCAAACATGTCCATTACAGCGGATATAACAGCTTCAATAAACAATGTTGTGATTCCTGTGTTACACAACTTTTTCCTTTTTCAAGCAGCCACTTCATCCACAGGGAGGATACTGCTCAGAATTTTGATGCTGTGTTCTCATTCCAAGGATTCAATCCCATCAAACTCAGGTCAGGAGGACTTGGTTCCATGTAAAAGGTAAGGTAAAGGTAAAGGACCCCCGGACGGTTAAGTCCAATCAAAGGCGACTATGGGGTTGTGGCGCTCATCTCGCTTTCAGGCCAAGGGAGCCGACATTTGTCCGCAGACAGCTTTCCGGGTCATGTGGCCAGCAGGACTAAACCACTTGTGGCGCAACGGGACACCGTGATGAAAGCCAGAGCACACAGAAATGCTGTTTACCTTCCCGCCGCAGTGGTACCTACTTATCTACTTGTACTGGCATGCTTTCAAACTGCTAGGTTGGCAGGAGCTGGGACAGAGCAACAGGAGCTCACCACCATTGTGTGGATTCAAACTGCCAACCTTCCAATTGGCAAGCCCAAGAGACTCAGTGGTTTAGACCATAATGCCACCTGCGTCCCCTTGGTTCCATGTAAAGAAGCATAGAAACAGGATGTGCATGAGGTACCTAGAGTCTGCAGGTTGAAATCCTACCTTAGGATTTTCTGGATGATCGGGCTGCAAGGAATTCAGGCATGGAACTGTCAACAGCACTTCATCCTAGGCAGGATGCAAACTGATCCTCCAGTGCATGTCTCTGTCTTACACAGGACCTTCTGTAAATAAAGCCTTTTCAACAAACGGGTGTCCAACCTGTCCATGAAGATCGCTGAATGAGATTATGCACTGTCTCTAGGAGGCTTAGCCCATTGATGAACTGCTCTTATAGAAGGACACAGTTTCTACTGTTTAATAGAAAACAATCTTTCTGAAGCATACAAGCATTTCTTCTTGTTCACTGTTGCCCCTTCTTGGACCCTAAACCACAGAAACGCAGGTCTTTTCATTTCACATGCACTATAAACAAGTCCATAGTTCCAGCTCTGTAGGAACAGAGATACGGGCCTGACCCACAGCTGGATGAGACAACTAAAGAATCCCAATATAATGCTCTAAGCTCTTTGGTGAGAGATTGGTAGGTACAAATGTACCCAAAGTAAATAAATGCAACAATAAGCCTAATGCTTGCTTGGCACAGACTCCAACCACTGCAAGGTAGAATGATAAATTTATCATACCCAAAAAACGTAATATGAACAGTGCAATCAACTTTCTTTCCTTTTAGTCAGATCTGCTGCTTTCTATTATCTTTTTTAAAATGTTTACTTCAAATAAAATGCTCTGCTAGTCTTTTAGGCTGCTTCCCAAACCACTTCCTGTGAAAAACTGCTCACTTCAGGGGTTAATGCTTTGTCTGTTAATGACAGATTAATCTCCCAAAGGTAAGCTGGCTAATCAGGCAGGAAAAGTGTCAGTCAATTTTTCCAGCATTACCTTCACCTTCACCAGAAGGAGATACCAAACCACATGATCCAATGGTTGGTTTCACGGAGACCATTGTCCTTGCTTTTCTACTGCTGAATCCCCCTTCTGTACATTTTACAGGGCTAAGATTGGTAAGCTGCTCCTTTTACAGGGTAAAAGATGCAGCACACCAAATCCAGCCTTGTTCCTAAACTGCACACAGGAAAAGGAACAAGAAGAGACTGTTCTTTTTTATCTTACCTACTAGCCTCAAACTGTAGCAGCCTTACAAATAAGTTCACAAAAATTACCACACACAAAAAAGTCACTACAGTGGTACCTCGGGTTAAGTACTTAATTTGTTCCAGAGGTCCGTTCTTAACCTGAAACTGTTCTTAACCTGAAGCACCACTTTAGCTAATGGGGCCTCCTGCTGCTGCCATGCCGCCGGAGCACGATTTCTGTTCTCATCCTGAAGCAAAGTTCTTAACCCGAGGTACTATTTCTGGGTTAGTGGAGTCTGTAACCTGAAGCGTATGTAACCTGAAGCATATGTAACCCAAGGTACCACTGTAGTTCTATTATTCCACATAGTTCTAAATGCTAGTTATTTATTAACTAGAAGAAAAGGGAAAAGAGACACAATCAGCCTTTGTGATACTTCCCTACCAAACTACTTGAAAGCAATTCTTCTTTGCTCCAAGTGGCCAGCTGCATGCAAGCAAAACTATCCTACACAGCTTTCATACTGAAAACCTCCGTAAAGTTGAAGACTTCAAACCTGGACTTCTAAGGCCTGGAAGACCAGATTTGTTTGTACCTGATGGGGGGAAAATGTGATATTTTCATTCTGTTTATATATTTTATTTAAGTACAGGATTCAGCTTTGAAATCTACTTCCTTGGAAATTATGTAAAAATAAATTTTAAAAGCATAAGCATAACCTTGAAGCTTCTGTGGGCAGCAACAATTGGGCATGACAAGTTATCAACCTTCGTTTCGGAGCCATTGGCCTTTTAGCTCTGAAGAATTTGTTTCCAAATAAAAATGTAAAGGTAGCGGGGGGGGGGGGGAGTAAGAGTAAAGTAAATGTGCCTTTTTCTGCACATGTTCAACAAATAAAAAACTGACATGGTAATATTATATTACAACAATGTCAGTGGTTAGTATGCAAACCTGTGAAGAGTCTACATATCCTTACCCAGTGAATGTTGATCTAATTAAAGTATTTTACCCATTTTCTAATTTCCTGGAAAACGACGATAGAAGCTGCAACAGCAAAGGGTCTGTACTAAGAAACTATTGTGGCATATGCTTCTGTGGACAACAGGCCACTTCCATAAGTTGCATGAAGTGTTATCCTGAGTGATACACACACACACACACACACACACACACACAGAGAGAGAGAGAGAGAGAGAGAGAGAGAGAGAGAGAGAGAGAGAGAGAGAGATGTGGAGGACAGGAAGGAACTGTAAACAATATGGCTTGAATTTCATTTTCTTATGACCTGGCTATAAGCAATTAGTCTTTAAGGTGCCCCAATGCTTGTTCCCACCCTGCCCTGCCCCACCCGCAATATTGAGAATTTTGCATTTCATTATTTTAACCCACCCTCACAGCACTGAAATCAACAACAATAATCATAAATAATAATTTCACACATCATTTTAACCCAAAATTTACAGGAACTAGGTTTTGTTGATATCCTGGTCTGGGCAACCTCAACAAACAAGATTCAGAGGGCTTACACTGATTAATCCCAGTGTTAACATCATTCCTAAAATATAACCATCAGCCACACATCTATCTTAAGCAAAGTCTCCTTAACAGATAAGATCGCCTCCAAAGCACGCAAATAGATCTATAAAGTAATTTCTGCTCGCTATATGAACCTGGTACATTACTCTACCCCAGTATAGGCTTCTGTTTGCTGCATATTCTAAAAAGAGCTTACACAAATCACAAGCAATATTTACACACCTGTGTTAAGAACAAGAAGGGAAAACATTCTAACAATATTTTGTGTCACTTGAACATTACTTTGCCTCTAGCACTCTCTTTCCATAACAGGAGGAAAGGAAGTAGTAACACAATTTCTATGCATGCATAATTTGGGTAAATCTGAAGTTAACAGAACCCTTCACAAAATATCTTGCAAGTTTTCATTAACTGAGGGAGAATCACTGTTGAAAAGTATTGTGAGACAGTGCATGCCTACAGACACCTATCTAATCCGGATCAGTCACAATCTTTGATCCTGTTGTGATACTTTGATCTTTAGGCAATGAAGGCAAGGAGAACAAAATGTTCCTGCAATACTTTGTAGAGGTAGATAAAATACTTTCTAGGTCTCATTACTGTAGCAGAATGAATTTAGCACACAATGCACAAGTTGTGTAGTACAGTACTAGCTTACAAAAATGAAACATCTCTTCTGAAACACTAGCCCACTTAGAAACAAAATTCAGCTGTAGCCCTAATAGTCCACCTGACACGCTGTGTTTTGGTATTATTGAAAGCAAGTTTGCTTTGCAACTCACTGCCCTGGAAAGCAGCCCCACAAACTGGTCTTGAACATCAGAGCAGCACTGCTGGATCAGGCCAAAGGTCTACCTAGTCCAGCATCCCTTTCCCCATAGTGGTCAGTAAGACAGCTATGGGAATCCCCCAAAGGGACCATGTGTGCAACAGCACTCTCTTCCTCATGGTCCTCAGCAACTGGTATTCAGAGGTAAGCTGCCTCTAATGCAGAACACAGCCATTATGACTAGTAGCCATTGATAGCCTTATCCTTCCTGAATTTGTCTCATCTCTTTTTAAAACCATCTCCATATCTTGTGGTTGCAATGTGTGAAGTTTTGCTTTTTGTCTGCTCCGAATCTCTTGCAGGAAGAGCAACTTTTATCCACTTCCTTCACACCATGCACACAGACCTTTATAGTGGCTGCACACATTCCTTAGTTCTCTTTCTCCAGAGCCCCAAACATAAACTTTCCTTGCAAGGAAGTTCACCAGTCCCTTCGTAGCCCTTTTCCACACCCTGTTTTTCTAGCTAGATTACTGGTTTATGCGCCAGCTCCAACTTCTGAAACAGACAGTCTAATGGCAGATTTTTAAAAAAGCAAGCAGACACTGTGTTGTAAAGTTATAAAAAGTTTGCTCATAGTAGTATGACAACAGACCTTCTGTGCAGGGAACAGAATGCTGAACAAGACAGGCCTTGGTCTACTCCAACAGGACAGCTCTTGCATTTGTTACCACATTCAATTAGCTTAGCACAAATTTACATTGCAATGTTGAGCAAATCATGTTCCTGAGGCAAGAAGAGGAGAATTACCCAAGAAAAAACAGACCGTAATGTAAATTCCCAAAAGTTGTTTCCATTCTCTCATGGAATTCTAGACCTCTATCAACATAGCTTTTGACACTTCAATCTCTCAATTAAAAGAATTAATGCATACAAAGGAAAAAGCATGGTAAAGAGAAAGCACACTCTTTTCTTGCAATGGGCAAAATAGGAGTGGAAACCAAAACAACATGCTGACTTGGAGGAGCTTGAGATTTTCCACCATAAACTTACTTTTATAGCTCTTTCTGCAAATAAGATTTGCCGTTGACTACTTTGGCTAATTTGGGGTCACACCCAAGACAATTGTTGATACGTACTTGAAAACTGCTACCATGCAAAAGAAGATAGAATGTCACATTCTTTGCAACACAAATTCAGTACATTTTTTAAACACCTCCTCCTACACTAAATCAGCCCCCACTTGCCCCTCTCACAAGCCTCCAGAGCAGGCTTCCTCAACCTTGGCCCTCTAGGTGTTTTTGGCCTACAACTCCCATGATTCCTTATTAGCAGGACCAGAGGTCAGGGATGATGGGAATTGTAGTCTCAAAACATCTGGAGGGCTGAAGTTGAGAAAGCCTGCTCCAGAGAATACAGGCTTCCACTCCAGTGCAACACACCTTCCCCTCACAGTTCCTGGGTAGTTAGAGCAGGCATAGGCAAACTCGGCCCTCCAGATGTTTTGAGACCACAACTCCCATCATCCCTAGCTAACAGGACCAGTGGTCAGGGATGATGGGAGTTGTAGTCCCAAAACATCTGGAGGGCCGAGTTTGCCTATCCCTGAGTAAGAGCCTTAGACTTGAATCTGAATGCCCCTACACAAGCACAATTTGAATATGATGTTAGGACAGGCACCATCTCCACAGGTCTCCGTCCCTTACTTTTTATGACATGCATTGTTTTTACGTGTCTATATAGGGAGGATTGTTCAGCTAATAAGGGTGGGGGGATCATGGAGCTGGCGGCCATGGATTTTATGAAAGGGCCCCCCATTGCCTTCTCTGCTGCTCATCAACTGCCACTGCTAACCTACCTCACAGGGTTGCTATGAGGATAATCCTACCTCATAAGGGCTGAGTATGGGGTAACCATGCTCCAAGTCTTTACAGGAAGGGTGGGATTTATTTTTTAAGCATTTCTATTAACAGTATTAATCAATGGTGCAGAAGAATGGAAGCATAGCTCCATGACTTTTTTCACGACACGGCAAATGTGACAGAGGGCAAGGGCAATTGGCAGGCAAGGGAATGAGGTGATGATGAGGCTTCCAAGTTTTAACTACTTTTGTTAACACATTAGCACAGAGGAAGTGAGAGCATGAGAAAATCAAGCCGAGACTGGACTCCAACTCCCATCAGCCCTAGCTAGCAAGAGCAACAGCTGAGGATGATGGGGGTTGCAGTCCCTGGCATTCTTTGTACAGGCAATCACAATGAGCTCCTACAGCTGAAAATTTACCACTGCATGCCAACTGGTATCCATTTATAACCAACATTTTGATACATAAGCTCTCTATGAACTAGTGAGCGCTCTATTAATGCAAAAAAGCACACTCAATCAGAACAAAAAAAGAAACCAGTAAAATCGCTTCCCAAGATTAGGACACCCCATGCCCAGTGCTTGCCCAGTGACATGGTTAACTCTTCTCCACAGGAGTTGCATGCAGGGCGGCAGCACTCTGGACTCTGTACTGAAGGGGTGGCATTAGAAGGATATGCTCTCACCAACCCTACCTGCCTCTTGCACCTTCTGCACACACACACATCCACTCACAAGCAAGCCCCATTATCTCCAAACAGACTTTGGTGGGCCAGTAACTTTCTCAGCCTAGCCTACCGCACAGCTGCTCATTCGACCACTTCAACTGGCACTACTGTAGGTGCCACTTAATACTTGTTTAAGGCAGCAACACCTAAACTTTGGAACTCCCTGCCTATTGAGATCAAGCAGGCGCTTTGATCTCTGACTGCAGAGGCTAATAAAAACATGGCTGCTTAGACAAGCCTATGTGGATGCTTAAAAGGTTGTGGTGATTTTAATCTGTTTTAGGATTTTAACTTTTGTATGTTTTCACAGTAGCGTCGTGAGTTTTCCCTCGGTTTTACCGTTTTACCTCTCGTAAACCGCTTCGCGAAAGAAAGAAATTTAACCGTGGAGCTGTGCTTAAATCTTATGAGATAAATAAATAAATAATCACCACCAGGTTGTTGTGAGGATCAAATTGGGGCGCCTTGGAGAAAAAGTGGCTGGAAACTAGACAACAAACAAACCAAGGTTTGCTCCAACTAGCCAAAATAAGATCAGTAGCAGAAGTAAATAACAGACGCTCCGAGTGTCCCTATTTTCCCGGATTCACAGAAGCCATCCTGATTTCTGATTCGATCCCACAATGACCCTCTTTTCCTCAGGACATCCCTATTTTCATAGGGAAAACGTTGGAGGGTCTGGAGTTATGGGACCCCCTGAGCCAAGGCCATAAGTAACTATGCACCCTTCAGAAGGCAGGTTTCTCTCGTTTAATGTTTTCTTAACATTTTTATATGTGTTGGAAGCTGCCCCGAGTGGCTGGGGCAAACCAGTCGGGTGGGCGGGGCATTTATTATTTATATTTATATTGTTGTTGTGCTGCTGCTGCTGTTATTATTAATATTATTAATATTATTATTATTATTATCACCCCTCTTTCCATCCGAGGGTATGCAATGCGGGCGGCCTTCCCCGGGCGCCCCCTCCTCACCTGTAGGCGAGGCTCATGCACTCGAAGAGCTTGGTGAGCGAGGCGTCGATGCTGAGGCGGCCTCCCCCGCCGCCCTCGCCCGCCGCGCCGCCTCCCCCGCCGGCCCCCGCGGCCGCGCCGAAGCGGTACGTCTGGCAGGTCTGCTCGTTGACGGTGTCGAAGTCGTAGCCCTTCTTGGGCGGGTGCTCGCTGTGCGGAGACGACACCATGAAGTGGCCCGAGTGGATGATCTGCGCCGCGACGCCCGACCGCTTGCCCGGGGGCGCCCGCCGCCGGCCGCCCCCGGGGGGGCCCACCACTCCGCAGCGCCCGCGAGGGGCCGACACAGCGCCGCCGCCGCCGCCGCCGCCAACCTCGTCCTCGCTGTCCTCCGACGAGGAGAGCCCGGCCGCCTCCGCCCGCCGCGACAGGGGCGCCCCCGGGGCGGGAGAGGCCGCCTCCAGCCCCGGGAAGCGGCCCGCCCGGAGGAACACACCGGCCGCCATCTCACAGACGCTAAAAGAGGGCCGCCGCCGGCCTTGCTCGCCCCCGCCGGCTCTGTCTGCCCCGTCAGGCCCGGCGCGGCCGAGTGGAGCTCCTCGGCCGGCCCGCCCCGCCGTTGCCGCCTCCCGCCCCGCCTCCGCCGCCACTTCGGCCGGGCTGGGAAGGGGCGGAGCGGGGCGCCTGGGAGCCTCGTCGGCCGAGCGCGCCCTGCTGCTGGGCCTCGTTCCTGTCAGGCGGCGAGTTCTCGCCTCACGCAGCAAGGCGGCCGATAGGGATTTCTTTTATTTATTAGGCTTGTGTATGCCGCCCTTGCTCCGCGGATCTCAGGGCGGCTCACAGCACGCAAACACAAGAGGGAAGCAAGAACAAAGCGGACCAATCACCTCCCCAAAGCCAGCCAGAAGCACATTTGCAACTCCCCGCAACCAGAAAAGCGACTGTAGATGGAAACAGGCGGCTGGAAGCCACACTTGCCAGCTGGGGGGGGGGGGGGAGAGCTTGAATAAATTATTTTGGGGGGGGGTAAACTCCGCCCCACATAATCGAGCATATGAAATGGTGCACACACGGCAATGCTCATCAACTGGGGGAGGAGGCGGCCCCCTCAAATATTATATTGGAATTGGCTGCTATCATTGCCAGCAGCCCCCCCGATATAGGATCACACGCAGCGTTACCTTTAAAGCATATTCGAAGCAGTGCCTTTCCCGCAGAGAATCCTGGGCACTGTAGTTTACCCCTCATGGGGTCGCAGCTCCCAGCAAGGCTTAAGCAAACTACCATGCCCAGAGCTCTTTGAGGCAGGGAGGGGGGGAATGTGCATGCAGTCTTGCATGCAGAATGTGCTAACTTAGCGCCGTCCATTTTAATGGGTCTGCTCAAAGTATGACTTTGGACACATCCGCATCATACATTTGAAGCTCTGTGATTCCACATTAAAGTTACAGTTCTCTTTCCCCCACCTGGCCCCACTTTCCAGGAAACTGGGAATTTTAGCTCTGGGAGGGAACTAGGGGTGTCCTAATCACTCTCACTCCACTACAGCCCCCAGAATTCTCTGTTTAACGTGGAATCATAGCACCTTTAATGCATGGTGTGAATGTTGCTTTAGTAAGACACAACTCAGCCAGATTAAAAAAGACACCAGCTAAATTATAACACAGGAAGGTTGTTGGCCTAGGGCAAAAGATCCTATGGGTGGGGGATAAGCTATCTTGCCTGGCCAAAGAATTCCATTTTATTTTATTTCTGCTGTGTGAATAGGTCCTGTTGCCATTATGAATGTGGAAAGTGCTTTTATTTGTAGTATTTAAATATTGTTATTTTATTGTATTTTTTATTATGAATCACCCTGAAGTATGCTTATGTGAAGGGTGGCACATATAAAACTTACATAAAATATTTAAGTGTCTCACTAGGAGTGGTGTTGGCAAAGCAACCTCTTCCAGTTGTCAAGAAGTTTGTGCCACAACTCATGGGACAGTGTTCTACAGAAGCGGCCTTGTTAAGTCTATTTGCAGCAAAAAGGAAAGGGAAATAGTGGCTTAGAGTACCTCAAAGGGTAATTTATTAAAGCAGCAGTTTTAGTCCCCCAAAGCTTTCAACACAAAAGACTTGTCAGCCTGCCAAGGTGCCACAAGACTTTGATCTGTACCACCAACCTACAGATAGCCTTATAGGCCTGGTCAACACTGAGATCCTAGGTATGTTTACTCAGAAGTCCCATTGGGATAAATGCCTTACTATCAAGTGCTTAGACTGCAGGAAACTACCTTAATGTAGCTAGACCACAGGCCCATCTAGCTCAGTTAACCATCCACAGAATGGCACCAGCTTTTCAGACCAGGTTCCTTCCCAGCCGAACATGCCAAAGACTGAATCTAGGACATTCTGGATGCAAATAATGTTGCTGTATGTTGTTTTCTACAGTCCTTTCCTAAGGCACGTGAAAGCTATCACACTCAAACTTTTGAATCAACTAATTTCTTACTCAAAAGATTGTTCACACAGCATTTTGTGTTGTGACTTTAAAGTTTATTTTTTTAATGAAACCATTGTACATTGTACAAACCATAGCTACTGATGGAATAAATAAGTGAAAAATGATACTGCTGTACAACACACAAAATCATTAAGATGGAAAAACAATTAGGTAATGAAATAAACCCACAAAATTCTTTACACCTTCTAGCAGGGCTTTAGATATAAAGAACATTCTAAAACATGACAATGTTTCTGTATGAAGCAAGCTACCACAAAAGCCAGTAATTTTTATGCTGCCTCACCGATTGGTTGTTGTTGTTGTTGTTGTTAAGTGCCAGCACTTTTTGGAATGTTAACAACTATTCCCCCACCCACAAGAACTCCAAAATGAACAGTTCTGCTATAAAATGTTTTGACTGTGTAAATTGCCCAGCTAGCAGGCCTGCCTCCTCACCCCATAACCCACAAAGATCAGCTACCTTGCTAGCTTATGTATACAGATGTAGTTTGAGAGTAACTGTGTGTCCAAATGCCCAGAGTGTCGATAAGGAAGCACTTCTTGATATTCATGCTATTTCTAAAAAAAATGTCAGATTCAACCCACTAACCACTGATGCTGCATGACCTCCACTGAAATGAGCACAGATTGCACAGCTGTGTGTGTGGTGGACACCATCTATTGCCTGCCTGAGAATTTCCAGTCACTGAGATACAAGATGTGTTGACTCGCGCTCTCTCCTCACCCCTTCCCCACTGCTATCAATACAGGCTTTTCCATGCAAGCCCATAAAACAAAATCCCTAAAGATGGCAGCAAACCAAGAAGCTGGACCCAGTACCAAATCTCAAAGGTTGCAAGATCCCTTCCTTGCTGATTGAATTTAAACTATAACTTTCACACATTAAAAATGTGTTTTAACTGCACATCCAAATGGCCTATCAAAAGGCAGAGTAGTTGCAGTGTGCATGTTTTTAAATTTCTGCATACCAAATAGCATCAAGATCCTCCTCTATCCTGATAAAAGGGTGCAGACTGACACTAATGGGTGCAAGGAGTCCAATTCCATTTGCTTTTTCCAACCCCTATTTGTTGGCAGAGGATTCCAATATCTAATGTTGCAAATCAAAGCAGAGCCCCTAACCACTGTGGTTATGCTGGTTTTCTTTTTCTTGAGTCATGGAATAGCAAAATGACTGCACACTTCATCAAAGGCTACTGCCACCCATCTTTCATTTGCAGGTCTCAATTCACAAGTCAAGCACAAGCAAGCCCAACTGAAAGACACTGGGAATTGTGTGGCGGCGGCAGGCCTTAGTGAATGGCTGACACATAACTGAAGAAAGAAAGTACAGTAGGAATTAAGGAGCCAGTTTCATCACGAAGCTTATCAGTGTCAGTAATGCCAATAAACATTTCTACCTAATGAAAAAAATTGAGGTATTTTAGTGCTATTTATATTTTATTAAGTACAGGATTCAGCTCTGAAATTTAAAAAGCCTATCTACTTCCTTGGAAACTGTGTAAAACAATTCAAAAACACAACCACAAAATTGAAGCTTCTACAGACAGCAACTACTGGGCATGACAACATATCAACAGTGGTTTCCAACCCACTGACATTTTAGCACTGATCAGTTAAAAGCTACATAATTACAATTTTTTAAAGTTCAAAAATATATTTGTCTATGTCATAGATCAGCCAATATGTTTTCAAAAAACGAACCCTGGTTAAATATGGTTTTAATGTCCATACCGATTGCCATTTAACCAGTCACAACCCACATTTCTGAAGCAGATACACAATTCAAGGGGTGGGGAAATCAGTTTACCATTTATGTATACTGTGCAAATATAACACCTCTTTCTGATATTAAATGGATTTTGTGATCTAAGCGCAAAGAGACTTTGGAGGGAGCACACTGCTTTCATGAACAATTTACAACCAATTTTAATTTTGATGAGATGTAAAATGTTTATTTCAACATAAAAAATATATCAGCCTTGAGTGTATAGCCAGTTTCTTTGCAGCTTAACAAATGTTGTGATGGAAGGTCAGAATTGGCACCTCCACCTCTTCTAACTTTTCTCGGAATTCATTGCAAATGCAATACAGTAGTTAAAGCTCAAGCCATTTTCACCGCTGGAGAAATCAGAAATAAAGCTTAGTAAGTGACTTTTATGCAGTGTTTTGATTGGAGGCAGGTTTGTTTTCCTTTTAAAAAAAGGTCACCCAGTACTTCCATTATAAATTAAATGCAACCACATTTACAGCTGCAGGTTGCAGTTTCGTAGTTATCAAGACTCATTGCTTCCTTATGCCACCTCTGTGTTTTCCATTCACACACATATTTTCCCCAGCCATCAAATGGAGGTTTAAGGGCTCAACACCTCTTTAGATGTGCAAAACGTAACAAGACGAACCCATCAAGTTCTAGTCACAATTAAGCCCCATTGGGAATGTCTAAAATGTTACAACTAAAGTTGCACTGATTTCAAAACGAATTAGTCCCGACTGTGTGGTTCTACCGGTGATTACAAGTAGCATCAAAGCATCTGATATGGATAGATGGTTCAGGATATTCAATGGCCATGTAGCATGGATAGGATTTACATATTGCCTCCTGCCAAGTCAAACATGCAAGAAATAAAACTGAACTTTTCAAAAACTGAGAGATGTTTGAAGAAGAGATTATGGAAGTAACAAGACTGTATTTACAAGCTACTCTTGAAACAAAAGCAAGCCTCAAGTACAGTATTGCCTGGAGTATCAGTAAACTGATTGTAAAAGAACAGTACAATGAAATTCATTTCAATCAAAACTACATCTGTCATAACACATATGCCTATTTGTACCTGTATTTATAGTTGACCCACTTTTAAAAAAAGGCTCTGATAAAGTTACCTAGATCTAGTACTTAAAATGCATAATTTGCTTCAATACTTTTCCAAACCAGCACCAATTTAAGTAAACAGCAGCGCATGTTCACTTTAGGTGTATCTGTTTTAAAAGACTACATTATTCAGCCAAGGGGAGGCGTGCCATCAGGAAATTATTCAAAGCTATGTTACTGTGTAACTTGCATGCATTTCTGTGGAGGTTGCCAGAAGAGGGTCTTGGTGGCTCACGTTGGTGCATTAAAAATAAGTCATCCCTGTGGATGCAGAAAAATCAAGTGTCAGCTGTATGGTTCTCTCTGGACTCCAACAGTGAAAATGGCTTCCTGATTTCTCTCACAATAGCTCTTATGTTAAAATAGTAAGCACCAGGGTATAAAATAGAAACAAACAAACAAACACAATGAAAAGTTTCCTATATGGCATTGTACAAACCGTAGGCCACTCTGCAGAGGAGAGAACTGTCAAAAACAAGTTTAAAAAATTAGCACTGGTTTTTTTGTTTTGTTTTGTTTTGGAACACAAGGCACACACAAAAAAATAAAAAAGCAGACATCACATCAGAAGGATGAACTTCACATGAGAAGACCTGACCTGTACCATCCTTAAATATCTTATAATGTTAAATAGAGAATGTGATAAAATACAGCAGCAACATAATTGTAATTTTGACATTAGAAACAGTGCGTAGACCCCTCCTGAGTTGTTTACTCCAACCATTTCAGAGACAGTAACTTAAATTCTCAACGTTTTGCTTCACAGAAAAGAAAAGCTTTCAGTGTCTGAAGAGATTATGCCTTTGCTTGGTTTCTTGGATTTTTGCTTGGTAACTTGAAAAGTTTATAGGAGTTCTGTCCTCATCCAAGAGAATATACGTAAATATGGTTGTTCTATATAATTTAGCCCACTGATGTACCTTACATAAAAACTGGCCAGGAAAAATCTAGTGTCTATATTTCATCAATGTTTTGTTGAGAGGGAGCCTCTACTTTCATCTTTTTAGAAGGTGGCACTCCTTCAGAGTCCTTAACAGGAGGAGAGAGAAAAGAAGAATCAGCATCAGTACTGAATAAAAGCATAATAATGTTATTGTGCTCCAGAGGTACAAGAGAATCCCAGGAAGCAAGTGTCATGGCCACAAAGCAACACGAAAGCTGCCATCATAATTACCCATGTAAGTCCTAGTTCCCAAAATGGCAACACACATTTACCTTATAGCCCCACCCCGTCAGATCACACACACCAAGACATGTGAGAAAACATTCTGACAATAAGAGCTCATTGATCGTGGAACAGTCCCCCCTTGGGAGGTTGTGGACTCTACATCCTTGAAGGTTTCTGAGCAGAGGGTGGATGGCCATCTGTCATGGATGCTTTAGCCAAGATTCCTGCATTGCAGGGGGTTGGACTAGACATCTCTTGGGTCCCTTCCAGCTCCACAGTTCTATGATCTTTGCAAGGCATACTAAGACAGGTATCAGTAAGCACCTGGGAGACATATTTGCAGCTTGTGGACTGTTAAGGCTATATCAGTTCCCAGACACATAGGGAAAGAAGGGATAATGTGAGGACTCCGAAGATAATCGAGGCTGGAGTACAACCTTCATACCTTCTGGCTGGGATTTTAGAAGAAAAGGAACATGCTGCTTTACCTTGCCATAATTTGTTCACTTCAAACTGGTGACATTACATTCTTTCCAGCCTATTAAAACTTTACGTGGAAAGGAACATACAGTCCTAAAAGGATCACCTAGCAATTTACTAGAAGGATCATCACGGTTTACTACGGAACATACTTCAAATATTTTAACAAGTTCTCCCATATTAATGACAATTTGCTGCTTAGACCAAGTGCAAAGCACAACAGCTCACTGTCAATGTTCATGTGGAAAGAAATCAAAGCATTCACAGAATTAGAAAGCATGGAACACATAGATGTTAATCCAATAGACAAGACAGGTCAAACTTTCATTCGCACTGTTGACGATACCTCTTTGCTTATCTGTGATTTTGAATTACCTGAGAGTTTTTAGATGCATCTGTGGTTATATCATTTTCTGCCAAAGGTTGAGTTTCCACTTTCTCTGAACTATTCATGGAATTCTCCATTGAAGATTGTGAGTTCTGTTCATCAGAAGCATCTGAAAGAGTTAAGAAGGTTGCACTGAATCACCAATGTATTATAGTACCTCTCATTAGGGTTCTCACCAAATTAGAGATTTTAACTAAATTAATTTATCATCATCAAACCTTTTATTGGCATCACATACAAACCTCCATAGCAAAGTAAATTAATTTTAGTTTATTTAATCTGCATAAATTTGCATGCTGCCAAACAATAGTTTTGAAGAAGAAGATGCACTTTACTTGTTCTTAGAAGACAGATAGATAGATGGCATATTTTGGGAAGTATTTCCTTCTGTATAAGAATGAAGATGGAACACCTTTAAGGCATTACAAGTGCAGATAGCAGGCTATTAAATTATGTTTTCCGAGATATGCTGGCCCAACTTTAAAAAGGGCTTTAAAGTCAGTTAAGCTAACCAAGGTTGCTAATCTGTTTTCCACCCAGCTATAGACTACTTACAGATTTGTTGTCTTATCTAGAAGGGAGACATAATGATTTTGGATTAGAATGCAAGGACGCTTGGGCATTGGAGCAATCTATGGACTTTTACCCCTTCATGGATCACTGCCTTGCCGTGGCGAAGGGGCTTGAAGAACTCAGAGAAGCTATGAACTATGCCGAGCAGGGCACCCAAGATGAACAGGTCATAGTGGAGAGTTTTGACCAAACGTGATCCACCTGGAGGAGGAACCGGCAAGCCACTCCAGTATCCCTGCCAAGAAAACTCCATGGACAAAGACAACAGGCATATAAAAGATATGACGCTGGAAGATGAGCCCCTCAGGTCGGAAGGCGTCCAACATGCTACTGGGGAAGAGCGGAGGGCAAGTACAAGTAGATCCAGAGCTGATGAAGCGGCTGGGCCAAAGCCGAAAGGACGCTCAGTTGCGGATATGCCTGGAAGCGAAAGGAAAGTCCAATGCTGTAAAGAAAAATATTGCATAGGAACCTGGAATGTAAGAACCATGAACCTGGGTAAGTTGGAGGTGGTCAAAAATGAGATGGCAAGAATAAATATTGACATCCTGGGCATCAGTGAACTAAAATGGACGGGAATGGGTGAATTCAGTTCGGATGACCATCATATCTACTACTGTGGGCAAGAAACCCATAAAAGAAATGGAGTGGCCCTCATAGTCAACAAAAGAGTGGTGAAAGCTGTACTGGGATGCAATCTCAAAAATGATAGAATGATCTCGATACGAATCCAAGGCAGACCTTTTAACATCACAGTAATCCAAGTTTATGCACCAACTACTTGTGCTGAAGAAACTGAAATTGACCAATTCTATGAAGACTTACAAGACCTTATAGAAGTGACACCAAAGAAGGATGTTCTTCTCATTATAGGGGATTGGAATGCTAAAGTAGGGAGTCAAGAGATAAAAGGAACAACTGGCAAGTTTGGCCTTGGAGATCAAAATGAAGCAGGGCAAAGGCTAATAGAGTTCTGTCAAGAGAACAAGCTGGTCATCACAAACACGCTTTTCCAGCAACACAAGAGACGACTCTACACATGGACATCACCAGATGGGCAGCATCGAAATCAGATTGATTATATTCTCTGCAGCCAAAGATGGAGAAGCTCTATACAGTCAGCAAAAACAAGACCTGGAGCTGACTGTGGCTCAGATCATCAGCTTCTTATAGCAAAATTCAAGCTTAAACTGAAGAAAGTAGGAAAAACCACTGGGCCGGTAAGATACAATCTAAGTCAAATCCCTTATGAATACACAGTGGAAGTGAGGAACAGGTTTAAGGATTTAGATTTGGTGGACAGAATGCCTGAAGAACTATGGATGGAGGCTCGTAACATTATACAGGAGGCAGCAACGAAAACCATCCCAATGAAAAGGAAATGCAAGAAAGCAAAGTGGCTGTCCAATGAGGCCTTACAAATAGCGGGGGAGAGAAGGCAAGCAAAATGCGAGGGAGATGGTGAAAGATACAGGAAATTGAATGCAGATTTCCAAAGAATAGCAAGGAGAGACAAGAAGACCTTCTTAAACGAGCAATGCAAAGAAATAGAGGAAAGCAATAGAATGGGAAGAACCAGAGATCTGTTCAAGAAAATTGGAGATATGAAAGGAACATTTCGTACAAAGATTTCCACAATAAAGGACAAAAGTGGAAAGGACCTAACAGAAGCAGAAGACATCAAGAAGAGGTGGCAAGAATACACAGAGGAATTATACCAGAAAGAAATGGATGTCTCGTATACCCCAGGTAGTGTGGTTGCTGACCTTGAGCCAGACATCCTGGAAAGTGAAGTCAAATGGGCCTTAGAAAGCACTGCAAATAACAAGGCCAGTGGAAGTGATGGCATTCCAGCTGAACTATTTAAAATTTTAAAAGATGATGCTGTTAAGGTGCTACACTCAATATGCCAGCAAGTTTGGAAAACTCAGCAGTGGCCAGAGGATTGGAGAAGATCAGTCTACATCCCAATCCCAAAGAAGGGCAGTGCCAAAGAATGCTCCAACTACCGCACAATTGCACTCATTTCACATGCTAGCAAGGTTATGCTTAAAATTCTACAAGGAAGGCTCAAGCAGTATCTGGACCGAGAACTCCCAGAAGTGCAAGCTGGATTTAGAAGAGGCAGAGGAACCAGAGACCAAATTGCAAACATGCGCTGGATTATGGAGAAAGCTAGAGAGTTCCAGAAAGACATCTACTTCTGCTTCATTGACTATGCAAAAGCTTTTGACTGTGTCGACCACGGCAAACTATGGCAAGTTCTTAAAGAAATGGGAGTGCCAGATCACCTCATCTGTCTCCTGAGAAATCTCTATGTGGGACAAGAAGCTACAGTTAGAACTGGATATGGAACAACTGATTGGTTCAAAATTGGGAAAGGAGTACGACAAGGCTGTATTTTGTCTCCCTGCTTATTTAACTTATATGCAGAATTCATCATGCGAAAGGCTGGGCTGGATGAATCCCTAGCCGGAATTAAGATTGCCGGAAGAAATATCAACAACCTCAGATATGCAGATGACACAACCTTGATGGCAGAAAGTGAGGAGGAATTAAAGAACCTTTTAATGAGGGTGAAAGAGGAGAGCGCAAAATATGGCCTGAAGCTCAACATCAAAAAAACGAAGATCATGGCCACTGGTCCCATCACCTCCTGGCAAATAGAAGGGGAAGAAATGGAGGTAGTGAGAGATTTTACTTTCTTGGGCTCAATGATCACTGCAGATGGTGACAGCAGCCACGAAATTAAAAGACGCCTGCTTCTTGGGAGAAGGGCAATGACAGGCCTAGACAGCATCTTGAGAAGTAGAGACATCACCTTGCCAACAAAGGTTCGTATAGTTAAAGCTATGGTTTTCCCAGTAGTGATGTATGGAAGTGAGAGCTGGACCATAAAGAAGGCTGATCGCCGAAGAATTGATGCTTTTGAATTATGGTGCTGGAGGAGACTCTTGAGAGTCCCATGGACTGCAAGAAGATCAAACCTCTCCATACTGAAGGAAATCAACCCTGAGTGCTCACTGGAAGGACAGATTGTGAAGCTGAGGCTCCAGTACTTTGGCCACCTCATGAGAAGAGAAGACTCCCTGGAGAAGACCCTGATGTTGGGAAAGATGGAGGGCACAAGGAGAAGGGGACGGCAGAGGACGAGATGGTTGGATAGTGTTTTCGAGGTTACCAGCATGAGTTTGAGCAAACTGCGGGAGGCAGTGGAGGACAGAGGTGCCTGGCGTTCTCTGGTCCATGGGGTCACGAAGAGTCGGACACGACTAAACGACTAAACAACAACAACAACAACATGGACTTTTAAATGGGGCCTGTTATGATTATTTTATTATGATGCTGTGTATTATGTTGTCATTATGATGCTGTGTAAATTATGTTCTTAATGCTGTACATAGCTCTGGGATCTTTGGCTAAAAAGCAGTATAAAAATGAATTATTACTATTATCAGTGCTTTTTTTCTAGAAAAAGCGGTGCAGCAACTCCCACCTTCCTTGACAGACAACCCTAAGTTGCTGAGCTTCTTTCAGGATGACTCCAAACTTGTTGAGAGCGCACACTTTAGAGAAAACACGCATCATGTCTCCTCCCTTAAAGGGCTTCTTTAGGAAGAGAAGCAAAGTGCCAAAATCGCTCCCAGTCCATCCAGATTCCTGCACACAGGAAATGTGCCACCTGCCCAGGATGATGTACACAGAGAGGGGTTGCCGGAAGAGGTTCCGGCTGGGGATAAAAAGCCTTGATTCCTCTTCTTCAAGCAACATACAAATGAAATCTTGAGCTGGCCACTAGAGGGAGGCCAAGACCACATGGATATGGGGAAGGATCCAGACAATATTTATGGGACATGGAAAAGCCTTTAGCAGAGCACTGCAAGGTGTGGGGGTGTAAGCCCCTCCAGTATTCACAAGGCTGCAACGTAAGGGCTTGGTCTGAAAGCACACCTAGCATACCTGATCACACTAAAGGCTAGATATGCATTAAAAGGGTTTTTAAGCACACACTGTAGTATCTCATAACATGAAAGGCTTTTGTATTGCATGCAACTTGCTAAAACACATGCTCCATAATTGGATCTACCCAGGAATCCAGCCACAGCTTATAAACTTATAAGCAACTGTCATCCTACTATCACATACAGGAGGAATCTAAATTCAGAATCTGAAACATTATGTACAGAAGACATAGCCTAAGTAGATGCAGTTTTGTACAAGTTAAGAAAAACTGTGTGGATTTCTCTGCCAAAACCTGAACAAGGTGTCCTTCCGCATTTTCTGATTTAAAACTTGATAATTTAGACCTTTCCTCTGAAGAGGAAGAATCCATCTACATCCATATTATCTGACCTATAATAAATGTTGAACTATGAAAGTTAAAAGAGCTGTCACAGCTTACTTTATGAATGAGTGCATTTTATAAGGCATGCTTTAAGGTTCAATTTAGCCCCCAATCTGATGATAGGAACCCCGTCTATTGACACGAGGCAGGCACCTTTTCTGTACTCTTATTGGAGCCTGTTAAAAACATTTTTGCTGAGACATGCCTAGTCAGAAATGTAGAATGTTGGTTTATGCTTTTCCTTTATTATTTTGTTTTTTATTAATGCTTTAAACCAGGGGTCAGCAAACCTTTTCAGCAGGCGGCCGGTCCACTGTTCCTCAAATCTTGTGGGGGGCCGGACTATATTTTTTTTGGGGGGATGAACAAATTCCTATGCTCCACAAATAACCCAGAGATGCATTTTAAATAAAAGGACACATTCTACTCATGTAAAAACACGCTGATTCCCAGACCGTCTGCAGGCCAGATTGAGAAGGCAACTGGGCCGGATCCGGCCCCCAGGCATTAAGGTTGCCTACCCATGCTTTAAACTGTGTTTACAGCCATTTTTTTCTCTTTAGAAACTGCTCTGAGGTTGTTGTATTTTACAATCAAACATTGTATACATTTTATGAAGTATAAATGGAATGGGAATGTTAGCTGGGGGAAAAGACAAGATGTTCAGTCCTAGGCATCTTGAGACCCCTATGAAGCATCCGAGCGGAAACAGAAAAGCACTTGGAGAATTGGAATTGGATGAAGGAAGAACGTTCTGAGCTAGAGTGGAAAAGCTTGGTACCATCAGCATAACAGGCACCATGGAATATTGTGTGCTTACATGGGGCTAACGAATCTAGAGAGACAAGCATACAGGACTAATAAGAGAGCCCTCAGGGATCTCAACCGAGAAGGAGAGGACGGATTAGAACAGCAAACAGGTAGGAAGAGAGTGAGTCAATGGAATCAGTGAGTTCTTAGATATAAAGGTAATCGTGTAGAAAGTAATCAACTGAATTCAAGACAGCAGAGGAGTCAAGAAAGATGGAGCAAAATATATATTTTTGGAACTGGCACTAAAGCAGTCAGGTAATTTAATAAAGCTATCTGAAAGTAAGGGGTAAATGTGAACAGCTTTCAGAACTGAGCTGTACTTTACATTCAGCCCAGTGAAAATTTATCTCCAACAGTAATTACACAAAGCGAGAATGACTTATTGTTTGCATATACAGTATCACTAACCTAGGGATAGGGAACTTGTAGTCTGTTGGTCAAATATGAGCCAGCAGTCCATTTTACCCCCAGCCCACACCTGACACCATATGATACCAGGTGTGAGTAGGTAAAGCTATGGCTGCAAGCAGGCAGAAGCCTTAACGTGAGTGTGCTCCCAATTGCTCTTCGGCAGGCAGCACTTGCATTCAGCATGTTTTCAATTTAAACTCCTGATTGGAGTAACTAAGTGGAGCTGATGTCTGCTGAAATTTAAAATTCAGTGCCAAATGCAATTCCTGCTTTTGGCCAGAATCTTTGCAGTCGCAACCTGGATTCAAACTTAAGAAGGAAGAAACTCTAAGCATGCTCCAGATTTTTAAAATCTGAATGACCAGATGGCACATAATTTGACAGGCAGGTGGGTGGGTGGGTCAAGTTCCCCATGCTTGCATTAAGCCAAGGGTTAACAACAGCACTACGTAGACAAGCAGCACATCAGGAACAGTACAGTCATACCTCATGTTACGTTTGCTTCATGTTATGTTTTTTCAGATTGCGTCCCGCAGTAACCTGGAAGTACCGGAAAGGGTTACTTCCGGGTTTTGCCGCTTGCGCACAAACGCCAAATCACGCAGCACACCTGCGCAGATACCACACTTCAGGTTGCAGGCTTTTCATGTGGCGAACGGGCCTCCAGAACGCATCCCATTTGCAACCAGAGGTACCACTCTATTTCCACTGACTTTTGCTTTCAAATTATCTATTCGCTGGTTAGTGATATGTATATGTTTGTTTATAACAAACAATGGTTAGTTAAACAAGCCAGCCTCATAAGATATGGTTTGGAGTTGTTTAGCAGTTAACCATTGTTTGTTGTAAATCACAATCCCCATTTTCTATGTAACACTAAGCCAAGGATTTGTTGAAAGCATGCCTACACTTGAGAAAAGTCCTTCCCTGACTGCATGGAAGGAAAGGGAAGCTTATGAGTCTAACACTTTCCGTGGTCTTATGGAGGCTCGTCCACATAGAACTACACCATGGTTTAGCATTGTGTGAATGTGGTCAATGAAAGCAAAAAGTAAAGTGAAAACGGAGTGTCAGTTTTCAAAGCAGTAGGAAGGAGGACAGATTTTAAATTATAGTTACAGTCATACCTCCGCTTACATATCCCTCCGCTTATGTAAACTTCAGGGTACCTAAGCGGCAAACCTGGAAGTATATTTCTGAGTTTTTGTCACGCGTGCGTGCGCAGAAGCAGTCTCTCCGGTTGCGAAAACCTTGGGATCCAGCCGGACCTCCGGAATGGATCCCATCTGCAACCGGAGGTACCACTGTATCTCCTTCTCAAGTGGGAGACACAGCGGGTCTGCTAACAAATGAAGTTTACCGTATTTTTCCCTCTATAACACGCAGGTTTTTTCTCCTAAAAAGTAAGGGGAAATGTCTGTGCGTGTTATAGAGCGAATGTGTGGTCCCTGGAGCCATTTGTCCCAAGTGCATGGCAAAAATCATATTGCGCCGTCACGGAGGAGAGGAGGCTGCTGCTTTCCTGCATTCTGCCTCAGGGTCTTACTGCCCACCCTGTTCTGTTTCGGTTGCTGTTTGCTCAGACGGAACAAAGAGCAGTGAAATCCCCTCCCCTCCAGGCAACCCCTCCCCTCCAGGCAAGTAGAGAGGAAAGCAGAGCGTCCCTGCTCCGGTGCTGCTGCTGCTGCGTCTGGGGACTCGGCAGGCAGCGGAAAACATGCAGATGAGAGAGAGAGAGAGAGAGGGCTGGCTTGAGTGGGTGGGTGTACTTTTGCCTTCCTTCCCCCCCCTTTAAACCCCTCTCCTGCATTCTTAGCCAGCTGCTTCTCCGCACACCCCTCTCGTGCTCGTCCCTTCTATATTTTTCCTTCCCTCCCCACTTAAAACGTGGTTACAAAGCACGGATCCACATGGATCCTCAGGATCTTTGCATTGGGTCAGCCCAAATTCACCATTAGAGCACATAACATGTCCATGGCTACAGCCTGCCCCCCAAAAATCACACACCCACTGTTGCCTGGGGCTGCAATGGTGCAAAAACGTGGTTACAAAGCATGGATCCACAGGGATTCTCAGGATTTTTGCATTGGGTCACCCCAAATTCACCATCAGATCATATGTCTGTGGCCACAGCATGAAGCACAAAAATGATACATCCACTGTTTCATTCAGAATGTTTTTTCCCTTGTTTTCCTCCTCTAAAAACGATGTGCGTGTTATGGTCAGGTGCGTGTTATAGAACGAAAAATACGGGTATATGGTGCACATGGAATGCCAACTGCTTACCTACCAGTTATGAGTAGGAAGATTTGTACATGAATTACCTTCTGAACCAGGCTCCTCTTTTGCATCTGCTTGAGTATCGTCAGATTTTGTTCCAGGGCCATCTGCCTGCCCTGTGGAGTTCTGCTCCGGCAGGGGGCTAGAGTTGCTGCTGTTCTCTTGTTTAATTGGTGAAGCATCAGCTATGGAACTCTGGTTGCTGTTATCATCTGTAAATAAGAGACAGGCTTGGTGAAAGCGATGAACATTCCCAAAATTGTATTTACATGTTAGGGGCTGCTGACCTGCCAAGCCCTCCACCCCTTTCCACCTCACCCAACTCCCCCATCCCCTCACTTCTTCAGCCTCTCATGGGTCCTTTTGCCCCCCATACCTTCCAACCGCAGCCTCTCACAACTCCCCACACCCCTGCCTATCCACCCACTCACTCTTGTTGCTATTCCCAATCCCCTCACAGCTCACTCCAATTCCAACCACCACTCATGGAGGAGAGGGGCATGAAGAGGATAAAGTATTTTGCAGTAACCTCCTTTTTGGCCCCAAGGTTGCTGGCCTGCTAAGGCAGCTCCTCAACAACCATCTTGCTTTTTAGCTGCTTTCTTCCTCCCCAGCTGCAGATGCAGAGACCAAAATTGCTGTGTCAGGTATACAATGGCAGCAGAAGACAGTTTCTGGAAACAACCCCCGTCTGTCCTGACTGTTCCCCTGCAGCTCATCTTGACACCTGCTTGTATGCCTGTTTGCTATTCTGTTGCCATATTGCACTTGACATACCCACCTATTGGCAGCCAGGCAAACTGCAGGGTGATAACTTTTTTTCTTATGAAAATATTATACAGCAAGACAGTGCATGGCTACATTTCTGACACTTCCCAGTATTCCATATCAAATCCATACAGTGGTACCTCTGGTTACGTACTTAATTCGTTCCAGAGGTCCATTCTTAACCTGAAACTGTTCTTAACGTGAAGACCACTTTAGCTAATGGGGCCTCCCGCTGCTGGCACGCTGCCACCACGCGATTTCTGTTCTCAACCTGAAGCAAAGTTCTTAACCTGAGGTACTATTTCTGGGTTAGCGGAGTGTGTAACCTGAAGCGTATGCAACCTGAGGTACCACTGTATCTATGTTGGCAACTCAAACTAGACCAATATAAGGGTTAATTCCTTGAGAGATCTTTTTGCAGATCATTTTAATGTCACAGAAAAGCAACCATGGCTGCCTCTGTTGCATCTAGTTTGTACTTCAAGTATCAATAATCTGTTCACTGACTCTTGCCAGCTGTCTAAATATGCAGAGAAAGCTGAAAGAAGCTGCCTAAAGTTTGGGATTTATCCATTTTTTAAAAAGTGGAGGCTTAAGTGATGTACAAGGTATTCTAAATCTGTGGCATTGATGGGGACTTCATACTGGCTAATAGTCAGTACAGCCATGCAATACTTATTATTCTTGTCAAAAATATGACTATATAATATGCTGATGTCACGCTACTCACATTATAGCAAAATTCTCGAAGGAATGGTGGAGGGAGAGAGCTGGCTCACAATTACAACAAAGGAAAGTGAAGTACTCTTTCCACCCACAATCACATGTCCTACCTGCTCCACTGCCACAGAATCTGGACATAGAATCATACAATTGAAGAGTTGGGACCCAAAGCTCCAGTGCAGGAATCACAGATAAAGAATCCCTGACAGATGGCTATACAGCCTCTGTTTAAAAGCCTCCATTGACTGAAAGTCCACCACCTTCCAAGTTAGACTTGTTCCACTGGCAATCAGCTCTTACTATCAGAAAGTTCTCCCTAGTTTTTAGAAGTTTAGAATCTACTTTCTTGTAAGTTAAGTCCATTGGTTCGGATCCTAACCTCTGGAACAGCAAAAAAAACAACTCTGTTCTCTCTTCCATGTGAAAACCCTATAGATATTTGCAGATGGCTATCGTGCCACCTATCAGGCTTTTCTTCTCCAGGCTAAACATACCCAACTCCTTCAACCGTTTCTTAGATGAGCGTTCTTTCAATTCCTTCATACGAGTAATTTATAAAGATGTTGAACAACACCAAGCCCAGCACAGAACCCTGAAGCAACCCACTTGTCACTTTTTTCCAGGATGACAACAAACCACTGGCAAACACTCTTTGGGTTCAGTCGGTCAACCAGGATCTCCACAAGAATATCATGGGGGACTTTGTCGAAAGCCTTTTTAAAATAAAGATACACTACATTCACAGCATTCCCTTGACCCAACAAACTTTTAAATCATGACTTGTTTTTTCTAAGTGCTTATAGACAGACTGTTTGATTATGTGGTTCTAGAACATTTCCTGGTATTGACATCAAGCTGACCAGCCGGAAGTTCCCCGAGTCTTCTTTCTTCCCCTTTTGGAAGATGGGGACAACATTTGCCCACCTCCAGTCTACAGCCCTTCTCCATGAATTCTCTAAGCTTATAGTCAGAGGCTCTGAGATTATTTCTGCAAGTTCTTTCAGTTTCCTTGGAAGCAGTTCACCAGGTCCTGGAGATCTGAATTCATTTAAAGTAGCTAGGTGTTCCCTTTCCCCCTCTCTTCCTATCCCGGGCTGCAGTTCCCCCTTCACCCCATAGCATTTTCTCCATATCCTTCATGCAGAGGACCCACTCTTGCTTCAAAGATAGCCAAAAAAGTCACCAATTATTATTTATAACCTCTCTTGCAAGCCTGAGCTTGTTTTGAGCTTTAGCCGCCTGACCTTCTCCCTGCAAGTGCTGGCTAGTCCTTCTTTCATGATTTGCTCCTTCTTCCCTTTCTTATACATGCAAGGAATGAACTGCATTGACCATTATTGACAAAAGGACAGTCACAAATACTGGGATGCACAGGAAACACGGCTGCTACGAAAGTTAGTAACTCCTCATTCATGGGGTAAATGCTTCATCTAAAAAGCCACTTGAAGGAGATCACAGTTATGGAGTAAAATCCAGATGCATCTCCTAAATTGCATCAGACAACAGCATGCACCTAAAATGGCTAGTTCAATCAAATCTGCACCAAAGTAAATGCAGGTAATTAGATTTCAGGCAAATTCATCCTTCATTCATGCCGAAAAACATCTAGTCAGCGCTACATGGCTGTGTATGGATGCACTTAGCCAGAGAGATTTAGACCCACTCCAGATGCCTGAACTTGCAAAGAGGACCAATTCCACTCCACCCTGGTTATGCAGACCCTCTCCAAGTGCTAGGGAAAGGATTCACAACTGAATATGGGTAGATCCATGGAGATCCATACCTCAGTGGCGGAATGCATGATTTATTTGTACAAGGTCCTAAATCTAATCCTAACCAGCTAGAAAAATATGGTAGCAGGTGGTGGGAATGACCCAAGAGTCTGAGATCTTAAAGAGTAGTTACTAGTTATGGGAGACATTGCTGGGTGAGACGGACCAATGATTTGAATCAGCATAAGGACAGCTTCACATGATGCTCAAACAAAATAAAGGGCAACTTAATATAGGTAAGAAAGAGGCTTTGGTCACAGCTACCGACTGAAAAACTCCTCCATGGAGTTTCAACGGTTCCCCACACTCTTGATGAAAGATGCTGGCTAATAAAAGCTATCGCCTTACCTACTTTGCCTCTCACCAAGACATTCAGAATTGGAAAATTACAGATTCCACTGATGGTAGCCATGGTAACATTTAATGACTCACTTTAAGTGTTAATCTGTCAAGTACATGCTTCTGGAGAGAAAACCTTAATTCTCCAGACTCTCTTTTGTCAGGGTTGAAGGCTTTCCAGGGACACATATTACAGCAGGAAAGCACCCCATGTGACCTAGAATCTCTTCTTACATCAGATGAGAATCTGAAGCAGTCTTATTCACAAGGTAACAAAACTGAACCAGAGTATAGAGTACAGAGAGACAGATTTAAGGGGAGCATTCTCAACCATGGTCTAGCAACTGGAGAGGTGCCCTAGGAATGCTGCACAATCTCTTCAAAAGAAGGCTGAGCAGGCTATTTCTAAAAATGCTTTGAGTCAATATGCCAGAGGGTAGTATCCAAAATAATCTAGAGGGACCGTAAATTCCGCTGAGCTTTTATTGCCAGTCAAATATTGCAGTTTCCTCCAGTGCTACCCCTTCCTGAGAGAGGGAGTGGTTTTGCCTGCCTTGGAAGAACTCATAGTGCCTCAGAGGCCCAGCATGATGGAAGAATCAGCCCTTGCTCTCTGCTGGACAGAAGAAAGGCAAATGAATCTCCCAGGTCAGACGAAAGAGCAAGACAAGATTCTCCCAAGCTCACAGCAAGATCGGGGAGACATCCCCATCCTTCTTTTAAGCTAGGAAAAATCTCTCAGGCCTTACACTGACTTTGGAAGTCTTTGAACCCATGCACTGCCTTGCTGCTTTCAGATATTATCCAATGTTTTATGCTTTAAAGGAAATTGGGTATGGAACATGTGAATTCAGGAATGTAGGAGATCAAAATTAATTATCACTCACAAATGCTTTATATAACTTGCTTCAAGCTTAATTTCAACTTATGGAAACAATGCTAAGATTTCCTTCCCTTACACCTTACTTATCAAACGATATTTCCCCTTCCTACTGCTTCATTTTCTATGCCAGATGAAAGCCAACCATTACCCAACCTACCAGCACCAATTCAACACAAAGCCAGCCTGAAAATTTTTCTCTCTGAAGCAGCTGCTGTCCAGCAGCCTTTTAGATTATACTGTTTAATCTGCTAAACCAGTCATAGGCAAACTCCGGACCTCCAGATGTTTGGGACTACAATTCCCATCATCCCTAGCTAACAGGACCAGTGGTCAGGGATGATGGGAACTGTAGTCCCAAACATCTGGAGGGACAGGGTTTGCCCCTGCCTGTGCTAAACACTTCAAAAAGTGGTCCACAACTGTGTCTGGTGATACTAGCAGCAGGAGGGACCCCAGATCTCAGCCATGCCCATGTGGGTTCTATTATATAGCCAAATACTAAACCAATGTTGGTTATCAATCCATGTGGAAGTCAAGCGGCCATGTCTGGAGGCCCCTCTCCCCACCACACCTGCAGCTGCTGAAGCTGAAGCTGGAACTGTCTCCTTGCTCCACTCACCATTCATATCCATCATCCCAGGAGAAGAGCTGTTCTCTGGAGTAGTAACCTCAGATCCACACTTTTCATCTTTACCTTTTTTCTTGTTCTTGGTTTTCTGAGAAGGGGGAAAAAATAAGTCATGAAATCGTGTGGCCTCCACTGCGAGGTCCAATGATCAGGGATTTGGTACTTTTCCCCATTCAACCAAGGTTCAATTCCCAGTTACTATATATGGTTTGTTTTATGAACTGAAACTTTAGTTTAAGCATCTCTTGAATAACAGTGCAAACCAAGCATCCCTCAGTGCCACTGATTTTAATCATAGAATCATAGAGTTGGAAGAGACCACAAGGGCCATTGAGTCCAACCCCCTGCCAATCAGGAAACACCATCAGAGCACTCCTGACATATGGTTGTCAAGCCTCTGCTTAAAGACCTCCAAAGAAGGAGACTCCACCACACTCCTAATCAATTAATGACATACAGTGGTACCTCTGGTTATGAACGCTTCTGGTTACAAACGCTTCAGGTTACAAGCTCTGCTAACCCGGAGGTAGCTGCTCCTGGTTGCGAACCTTGCCCCAGGATGCAAGCAGAAATCGCGCACCAATGGAAGGCCCCGGTTTCAGCTTAAGAACGGACCTCCAGAACAAATTAAGTTCGTAACCAGAGGAACCACTGTTTTGATATAAAAGAAACAGGATCCAAGATGGTGTTGCCCTGTGGTTTTCAACCAGAGTGCCTTGAATGATGGTCAGGGTTGACGCAGGCAATACTGGCCTGTCCCTCTTTCCTTCCCTCCCACCTCTAATGCCCTCTCACATCTCTGCCTCCCAAAGGCTTGTGTGGCTGTTTGTTGTAGCAGCCATGGCTACAAGTTCCCCAGGCAAATGGTGCCTCTGGGGCTGGTTCCCAGGTCGCTGTGGGGCAGTTTGAGGAGGCACCTCTATTTGGGGGCAGGGCAGCTCAGAGACGGCAGCATCAGCTGGCCGGAGGACTCCCAAGGAGACGGAAGGGGAGAGGAGGGAACTGGACTAGATGTTCCTCAGAGTCCCTTCCAGCTCTACAATTCTATGATTCTATGCAAGGATATGAATTCTCCTTCAACCATGACAGCTGTGGAAAAGGTTGTCCAATTACATCCTGTTGAAGATGCTTGTGATTATCAATGCTGATTTTCCAGTCTGATGAGACCAAGGTGTATTAATTTAAATTTATTTAATTTAAACTGAGGAGGAAAAACCTATTGGAGGGGGGACCAATGTTTGACTCAAACTTCTGATCTGCACTTCACACAACTTCCTAAGTTAAAAGTACAATTAACATATTTTATTTACAACTGGGAAAATCCTAGTAAGGAAGGTATGTTTTAGCTATACAATGTCTTTAATACATATATATTCACTACTTTAGAAAATGATACAGAATATATTGCTTAGAACTCTTTGATCATAATTCGAGTTAAACTGCATGTGTCGTACCATAGTTAAAATACATATGCAGTCGTACCTTGGTTGTTGAACGCCTTGCAGATCCCGAACACAGCAAACCCAAAGGGAGTGTTTGCAAACGTTCTTTGGAACCTGAACGTCCAACGCAACTTCCGATTGACTGCAGGAGCTTCCTGCAGCCAATCGGAAGTCACGCCTTGGTTTCACATTTTGGAAGCTGAACAGACTTCTAGAACGGATTCCGTTTGACTTCCAAGGTACGGCTGTAATTATTTCAAATCATGGATTTCTGATCATCTCATTGTATTTGCAAAAAGACCTGGACAATGTCACTTTCCTGCAGACTAATGCCAAAATATTTTGGGTCAAGGGCCATAACTCAGAAGTTACTTTGCATGCAGGTAGGGCAAGAAGAGAACCTTGATCTGAGTTTGTATAAGGCAGCTTCCTGTATTCCTAAAACTTCAAATACTCTTCTCCACTGTGAGATGGGAAATAAAGCTGCACATTTTCACAACTAGTAGCAAAAACTGCAGAGCTGGCCTCATTAAAACATATATTACTATTTAAATCTCTTTTCTGCTCTTCCTCCAAATAGTTTAGGACAAGGGACATGGTCTGCTTCTCCTTTTTTTCTCATAGGCTGCATCAACAGAAGTCTAGGGTCCAATGGGGTCATGAAGAGTCGGACACGACTAAACAACAACAAGTCTGCCTTGGTCAGACCCCATCTGGAGTACAGGTAACTCCCATTTATGCACTGGTTACATTCCAAAGCACCACATGTTTAAGTGAAATTGTGTATATTTGAAACATCATTGAAAAAGCCTTCAAAAACTCTGCCCCACCCCTTTTTGTGATGCTTTTGTGTTATTTTCAGGTTTGGCACAATGCACACATGCATAGTCACGCATATCGTGGATGTGCCTAAAATAGTCTCTGCCTGTACTGTGTCCAGTTCCAGACACCACAATTTAAGAAGGATATTGTCAAGCTGGAATGTATGCAGAGGAAGGGAACCAAGATGATCAAGGGTCTGGAAACCAAGCCTTATGAGGAACGGTAGAGGGAACTGGGTATGATTAGCCAGGAAAAGAGGAGACTGAGAGGAGATATGATAGCTATCTGATGGGCTGCCACACAGAAGATGGCACAAGCTTGTTTTCTGCTACTCCAGAGAAGAGAACCCAAACCAGTGGATTTAAATTACAAAAAAGGAAATTCTGCCTAATATTAGGAAGAACCTTCTGAATATAAGACCTGGTCAACAGTGGAACCGACTACCTCAGAAAGTCAATGGAGGTTTTTAAACAGAGGTTGGATGTCCATCTGTAAGGTATTCTTTAGCTGCAATTCCTGCCTTGGAGACAATTGGACTAGATGAGTCTTGGGGTCCTTCTAAACCTACAATTACTGTATATGATTCTGTAGTCATCCAATGAACTTTGCAGCAGAGAGGAACATGAAACTGGCCTAAGAAAGGAATGTAGGACTAGTGTGGTAAGTTCAGAGAATTAAAGAACAGCTTCAAGGTGATTCTGAAGCTAGATCTTACACCTGCCATAGCTTTTTTGTTCTTGGTTTCCATTTCCAAGCCCACAATTTGTTGTAATCCAATCTCTCTCTCACTGGATTTTAAAAATAAAACATAAATATACATTTTACATACTTTATGAATGTATCTATATCTATATCTCACAGTCTTTTGAATGCTAGAGTTCAAGCAGCTTGTTCCTTCTATAGGAAAACCACTTTTAATGCACTTAATTCTGGTCAATATGTTTTACAGAAAGTTGTGGATTAAATTCTAGGAGGTTATATAAAATATACTCTATTTTAACATGTTTGTATTTAACTCAGATTTAATTTACTCTTTTATAGTTCATACCATTACACAATTTTAAATGAATAGTTAAAGATATCCGATTTGGGGCAGGGGGAGTATTCTTATATATGCTGGTGCAGACAACAATAAGATCAACGTGAAACCACAAACCTAATCAGATGCTACATGGAGCACGATCCATTCCCTCAAATGCTAACAGCGCTACAGAAGCTAAAAAAACCAAGTGAGGGATGATAACATCAACCGTGTGAAAAATCCATGTATGAAAAAGGATGCTGCATTTTCAATTAGAAGGTGACGTAATTGGTCTCCTAGGAGAAAGTGACAGATGCACTGCTCTCAAAGCACACACAGTGCCTGCGGAGAGAATGAGAAGCCAGATGCTTGAAAGTGGGCAAAGAGAGGGGCAGGGCTCAGAGATGAGAGCATTAGGGTCAGGCAACACTCTAAAAAATTATAAGCAGATGGCCAGATGACAGCCTATCGCTACAGAAGGCATTGACTCCATGTTGGGGGTTTTGCTCTTACCCGCATTTGTGTATGTCTGTTGAGACAAACAGGTGAAAATGTTGCAGTCACACAAGCGCCATAGCTATGCAATCAGTATTGTAGACACAGCCTACAAAATGATTAAAGGACGCAATTTTCAACACTGCAATCTCTAAATGCCTCTGCATAGACAGAATAGCAATAATGAAAAATGGAGGGTATCTTTCCAGGAAACTTTTGACTTTAAAATAAACTTTCCATGATGCTAATGTATCATTAATTGTAAAGTTGCATGTTAGGTACCAGTTCTGGAGATCTCATAGCCAGTTTTTTTAAAAAAAAAATACATTAATAAAGTGGTTATAATTACAGCAAACAGTCATTCTGATGCAAGCATTCCAATTAAGCGCTGACACTAGGCAATACAATATTTTGCAAGTTTCATTCCAACAGGAATTCTTTTTAGCTTCTGATATTTTAAAACACATGATTAGACAGAAGCCCAAAAGGAAGGGAAAGATGTGCTCCCATTATTCCTATTTAGACATACGCACACTCAAGCCTGATCGAGAGGCTATGTGTTTTCTAGCTTTTTTTCACAACTTGGTCAATCTTCTTGTTTTCTGAAGATTATTATGCATTTCCTTCAGTTATATGCAAGGCATATTGAAATCAGTGTTCGAAATTAACCCATCGCCAGTAGTTTTTGCAACTCAAGAGTACCACCTAGCGACCAAGTTGAGATTTCCAGTAGCCTGAAATAAATCTCCACTGCAGAAGAGCTAGGGCAGCTGCTATCCCCTTTTTCTATGCTACTTCCCTGAAGCCTTCTGATATGCGCAAGGGGCTCCATTGTGGTACTGCTTTCATAAGTAAACAAACTGTAAAGTATTCATGTCATTTCAGCCCACCCACACCCACCTCCCTTAACTGTGGTATCCAATTAAGAACTGCTATTAAACATGTGAAATTAACAATGTGTCACTGAACTGTGTATTAGTTCATGTTTTTAAAAATAAAAAAATAAAAGTGCTGCTGCATTTGGAGGGGAGCAGACAGCAACTAGCCATGCTGCTTTTGCACCTATAAGCCAGGTTCCAGGAGCAATTCGGCTCCTGGCTTTTATAGCTCAGTTTCTAACACTGCTTGAAATACTTACATCATCTACTTTGGGCTCTGTTACTGGTACCCATTTGTAAATCCTGAGGGATGTGTCACCAACTGTCACCCATTTCTTCTCCCTACAAAAAGATAACACATGTTACTTTCAAAATAGCACATTAAAAAGTGACGTGGAAGTATATATTGTGGAAGGTCTGTAACAACCTATTCAAATTGGTTGTATGTTCTCTAGGGACCTGAGAACATACGATGATGTGTAGAGTTGTCTGCATTTAATACAGGAGACATGTTATCTTTTAAAACCAGCAGATACCATTGAGGGTTCTTGTTGGCACAGCCCAACAAGCAAAAGTGACAAAGCGAGCGAGAGAGAGATCTACCCATTCAGAGAGCACATGCACTGAACACAATGTTTTGGTCATTTAGTACATCACAACAGCAGATGATATCTAATTTGAGGGGAAACGTAACCGAAATCAATTTTAAGTGTTTCTCAAAGTATAAAGGTACACCAACTAACTCCAAACTCCTAGAGACAGGAATACCACATGGCAGCATATGTATGCCCTCCAATCTCCTCTGCAAAACCCAAGCAGCTGGTGGCAGCTGGAGAGCTTTTCTACAATGGGAGGCTGTCAGGCTTAGAAAGGAAAATTTTGGAAGGATACATGACACATGAAACTCAAATGCTAAACCAGAGCTTGCCAGTTCAGGCAAATGAGCAAGCCCTGGTATGCCTCAAACCAGGTAATCACTTCACGTGAGGCACCCCCAAACCAAAAACTGCTCACTCTTCACTCAATCAATGCCAAACCACTGTCTTGTGTTATGTCTGAAGCACCCCATTAAATTTCCGTATGATATAGCACACATACATGTGCAGTTAACTGGAACTCAACTCCTTGCAAGTCCCAGCAAGTATGAGTAACAAAAGCAGCTACACTGGAAGGGGATAAAGAAGATTCCCTGGTGGACCAGAAGTATTAATCTGTAGAACAGAATGTGAGAGGTTTAGTGGAATTTTAAGAACAACAATAGAATGGAAAGAGGTCCAAATTATCTTTTTATCATTTCTGTGATATCACAAAGCTTGTTTTTGTTTTTAAATGAGAGACACTATGAAAATTAGCAGCAATCCCCCCATAGCTTTATTTCACCTACTAGCTATTCATCATAGAGAAAAGGGTGAAGACAAAGACTATAACAGGGGCCATCCACATCATAAAAGTGTATAGTGTCTTACAGCAGCATTTCTTACAATGGTGTTTCTGAAAACATGTATTTTATATATTATATCAACATTCTGATCCAACGGAGCCATTCTCCATTCCTAAACCTCAATGCTCTGAAATGTTTATCAGTGCTCTGAAATCCAATGCACTGACCTACCACTGAAAGAAAATCACTAAAGTAGAACGCACTCTAAATTTGAGTTCTAAACGTAATTTGTTATTTAACAAAATTTATAGACCGCTTAATCAAAAAAGAGCTCTTCAGCAGTTTACATAAGGCTGCATGTGTAATGTAATTAAGCAATTAAGCCAATGGAAGAATGAACCTATCGCTGTTCTCTTGAACACAAGACACCTGTGTAAGTATTTCTAGTTATAAAAACAACATTTAAACAGAATCTGTTCCACAACGTATTTAGAGATGCTGCATTTGAAAACCAAAAGTTCAATATACCTGTTAGCATCTCAAAGCAGCCACAAACAGCATCTTCACTCGATCAACTGTAGAATACAGGAGGAAACCTATGTTAGTATTTAAAAAAAAAAAATCTAGAGTGAAAGTTATCCCTGATATTTGAGAGTCTTCATTTAATTATGTTGATTTGACGTAACTCTATTTGGCCCAAGAGACACATTCCCTTGTGGGCAACAATCTGGGGGTCACCTGCCAGTGCAAGGGAGAGCTATTTTACCCATTGGCTAGTCTACACACTCACACATCCCTCTCTATCTTCTTTCCAGGTAAGCAGAAGACATTATCAGGGCTCCAGGACACATTCCAGCCAGGCAAAAACACTGCAGAAGGAGGTGAAGGGGCAGTGAACAGTGTGGCTAGGAAGAGCGACAAGGGCCTGGAGGGTCACATTTGGCCCCCAGGCTAGAGGTCCCCCACCACTCATGTAGATGATCAAGAGCACTGAACTCAGGTCTACATATGCTGAAAAAAACAAGATTTAACAAGCTGCCTGAGATGTGCCCAGCAGACTAACGTCTTCTTCTTTGAGTATCCCATGCCTCTTACAAAACTTCCTTAAGATTCAAAAGCAGTTTCCCATTGCTTTATTAAGAAATACAAGTCCAAAGTCCCCTTGAGCATGCAGTGTTAGCTGCACGGTTCTTTGGGTATGGGCCAAGGGACAGAACGCTTGAAGAATCAGGGAATGAGGGAATAGAGATACTGGTAAGGATATGGAATAGAAACACTATGTCCCAGTACAGTCATACCTCGGAAGTCAAACAGAATCCGTTCTGGAAGTCTGTTCGACTTCTGAAACATTCGACTTCCAAAGCGTGGCTTCTGATTGGCTGCAGGAAGCCATGGAAGCCCCGTTGGACGTTTGGCTTCCGAAAGAACATTCGAAAACTGGAAAACTCCTGGTTTTCGATCGTTCAGGAGCTAAAACGCTTGACTCCCAAGGTGTTTGGGAGCTGAGGTACGACTGAACAGTATGTCCTATTCAGCCACTATGACAGCTTACAAATTTTAGCAAAAAGATAATTAGTTCCTCCAATTTAGCAATGCTGCTTCACTGACCTGTCCTTCAAAAAGCAGTATCTAACTGGAAGCACTCTATTTTAATTACATAGTTCCCCATTCTACAAACATTTTTGATATACCAAAATCTGCATGGGTAGTATGCATGGAATAGGGCCTGCTCAGCGCAATATGGATTATAATTTGTATGAATGATACTTAGGGACGTATATGCCTTCTGTAATCTTGAATAATAAAGAAAAAACAGGGGAAACCAGCAGTTTCTTTGAGCAGGATTAGGATTCTACTTCACATAGGCTGCTATCTGATCTGTTTTACTATTTCCCATGACTACTTAAGATGGGTGTTTCTTCTCTTTACCTACCATCACCATCAGTATTTTAAAATTAACACTTTCTAATATTTTTTCCTCCCTCTAAGCATTTCACTTGGCAGTAGTACCTCTGTTTCTTAGTTTATCTCGACCTTTCTCTATTGTGTTGTGAATGGCCTATCAGGGGGCACAATGACATTTGTTTTCTTCTAGGGAAGTTGGAGGAGGCCAACTAGGGTCAGGGATGGCTACACTTGTGGATAAAGATTTTGGGGGGTGCACTAGGATTAGGTATACAGCAGTGCAAACAGATCGGGTTGTACCACTTTTGCACAGAAACTGACCCCCATAGATCTGGTTAACTGCACCACACCATTTCAGCAAACTAACCCAATGATTTTTCACATCTTGGTCAAATTAAGCTTCTTTAAAATCGAGGTATGTTTTAATCTCAAGTTCAGTTATGCATAAAAAGCGACATACTTTTCTAGTTTAACACATTATCTTAATATGGACCTCAGCAAAAGGTAAATTAATACAGTATAAAAATCCTTCTACAAACTGGTTATGGACACAAGCCAGAGTAAATTAGATATGCCGAAGCATCACTCACATCAATATGATCAAGCACATTGTTAAACACAACTATTTCTACTAGTAATAGGATCACCTGGTTTCTCTGGCCTGCACCATGCATACAGATATCAAATAAAAAGGTGCACATAACACATACACATGAGAAATACTCAACAGACTTTGGCACTGAAATAAATCATTTTCATCATAGGTTGCCTTCAAGGCCCTATTTAACCTCATGCCTAAGATACAACTTTTGAGTTTTCAAAGCTATAGCGTATCCATCTGATAAATAGAAGGCTGCATCCCCGACACAGATGCACACCTTGAACAAGCAGAAATCCAGAAATCCATGTGCCTCAGAAGGAAAAAAATCTTTCTCTAATCATCAAGCCACAGACAATCAACACCATCAAACCACATGAATACTGAACAATAAACCTTTCTGTCTCAAGCAGATGTTTGACTGGAGGCTGAAACCAGTGTCAGTAGCCATGCTGATTGAGAAGGACTTGTCTCTTCTCAATGGTTTAGGACTGCATGAATGCAGAGAGTGATCCAAACACCTGAACCATCAAAGGTAGTCAATAACTGCTAAAACTACTGGGTTCCCCAAGTTTGCCAGCATTCATTAATCACACTTGGTAACAGCAATGGAATAACTTTTTGTAGAACATTTTGCCTGCAACAACCTTCCAGTGAGAGATATATGTATATGCCTGGTCTGTTTTGCTATTTTCCCATGACTGCTTCAGGCGGGTTTTTCTTCCTCCAGCACCATCTCTCTCTCTCATTCTGCATACACGCACACACATGTGCATGCATGCACAGAACTGTACCCAATGTATAATAATAATAATAATAATAATAATAATTTATTTATAACCCGCCCATCTGGCTGAGTTTCCCCCACCACTCTGGGCGGCTTCCAACTGAATATTAAAAACAATGCAGCATTAAATATTAAAAACTTCCCTAGGCAGGGCTGCCTTCAGGTGTCTTTTAAAAATAGGATAGTTGCTTATTTCCTTGACATCTGATGGGAGGGTGTTCCACAGGGCGGGGGCCACTACTGAGAAGGCCCAACGTATGTTGGGACCCAATGCCATATCACACAAAGTGTCTTCAGCAATAGCAAGCTTGAAGTCTTCAATACAGTGCAGCACACAGAAGGCATGTAAAGACATTAAATTTCATGCCAACAATCTTTCATCTCAGAATACAGAAATATCCACCAACCTTTCACTGCACATTAGTAAAGGTTTGTACATTTCTTCTTGTTCTTGTTCCCCAATGGGAAAAATAGAGGGGGGGTCCTACATTTTTCATCTGAAGAACAAGATCTACATAAACTTGTGACATGAACAATCCTTTTAAGGATCTGACTAGGTTTCCCACAGCAACTGGAAGGCTGCTATGTCAGGATTGAAGTCTGCAAAATTTCTATGGCTTTCCCCATCACTCTGCTCTTGGAGGAATGAGCCAGTGTGATCACCTGTGCACAGTTGCTATGACAACAGAAGATGCTGGCAAAAAAGTTTCACTTGACTTATTTGTTAAACAAGAAGCAAGGCTCCAATGTTCTCTTCTCCACACTTTTGGCAAAGAATGACAAAAGGAAACAAGACGCACACTTGCCTTGAAAAAACAAATGGAGCATCAAGCACCCAGCTACAATGATGCTGATAACGAGCATACCATCTCTCCCTGCATTATGTTAGGCTCCTAAAAGTGCGTGCCAGCGAAGTGCATTTTCTTAAGCGCACAACAAAAGCATTATTCCTAGAACTTTGTACTATCATTAAGACTACAAGGCTGGCAGTGTTTCGGCTTTTCAACACAATGGCTTGGATTTCTATTTTGAATTCCTCTTCTCAGTCTGCATCAGAAAAGACACTTTTTAGCTATTTGCCCATTACAATTTGAACTGGACTGCTCACAAACATCTTTTAAAACTGCAATCATCCACTCTGGGAAGAAAAGAAGGATACTAACCGGTTTTTCTGTATTCTGCTTGTTTATAATAGATACCTATAGAATAACTATTTTATCCAACACAAAACCCCTGAATCCAATGATTTCTGCTTTTTATGAGCTGTGCATTGGTGTAACAAAAACTCAATCACATTGTTTTACAAAATAAGCCTGTCTTGAATTACATTCATACTATGTTATCTGATCCAAAAATACCAAACTGCACACTGATTGCCTATTGTGCTTCAATAACCATTTTGCTGTATTGTTTAGCTGTGCCACAATGATTTTCACAATAAAAACTACACAAAAACCCCACAAAAGAATAAAATGCTAAAACGTTGTAAAGATTTAACAAAAGAGGGCAATTCTACCAAGGTTACAACCTTTAATTATATAATTTCAAACAAATTCAAGTAGCAATTACACCCTCCCTGTATAGCTCCACTCAGATTTTAGAATTAAACAATACAAGCTGGAACCAATGTGATTCGTAGCACAAAACTAAAAATCTTTAAAATACGTTCACTTGGTTGACCCATTCCCATTAAAATATCGAAACACATACGCATTCTAAACTTTACCTTTGATTTCAAGATTTCCTCTGAAATGTGTGAAAAGCATTTAAAATAACCATTCACACTTAAAGGTGCATGAGGATTTTGAAAGAAAGATGGGAATCCAAGTCACATCTGATGTCTGCCTATTCACCATAATATACTCTCCCTTCTGAATTAATAATAAAATAAAAAAGGAAATACCCACAGATCACAATTCACAAAGCACATTGTTATCTTTCGCACGAACCAAACAAAAGCGCAAGGGAGCCAAGCAGAAGCAGCACTACACTTCAGGGGGTATCAGAAAGAAGGATAAAAGGAGCTACAACAGCAAATGATCATTGGAGTGTGCAGAAGAGGGATCTGCCCCCCCCCTACAGTGAAGCAGGAGACAGCTCACCAAGAGGATATTGGGAAGGTGCTGCCATGCACATTCTAAGAAATATGTTGGGTGAATAGCCGCAGAAAGCAGTAGCACGCACACGGAACAAAGTGATGGTAAAGAGTGTCTGTAAAATTCATGGAAGGGAGAAGAGCTCACGAGATACCTGCAGCGGCTACAGCACAGTCACAGGCCCCAGATCCAGTCTCTGTTCAGTTAAAAGGATCTGCCCAAGACACTGAAGAGCCTGTCCTGGGCTAGATATATAAAAAATCAAATGACTGGTCTAAGAATGCTTCAAATCTAGGTCAAGGGGCAGTTGGGAGGGGAAGAGGTCATATTGGGTTCAAAGAGGAAAAAAGAGTTTGGAGAGAGAAGTCCTTCTCTGCCTGCTGCCAGATTTAGCCGAACAGGATGTGGAATGGTGAGAATATTGATCTATTTCACACAACAGGGAGCAAAGCCAGTGGGTGTGGGAAGCATCACTTGGGGAAATATACAGTGAGGACAAGAAGAAAGTTGAGAGGAAGAAGATGCTTGAATGGAGGCCAACCAAGGAATCCATCCCAATGCATTTGCCAAATGAGTTTATGTCTAAAGGGGCAAGGGAGAGAAGAGAGACAGGTGGAAGGAAATACATAAGACCAAGGGAGAGGTTTAAGTAGATCCAACAGTGAAAAATGGGGGGGGGGCTAGATATGGGTAAAGAAAACCTTAAAATAATTACAATGGAGGAAAATAGGAAGAAATTAGGAAGGGGAAAGACCCAGGTATCTGTAAAAGAAAAGGCACCCAAATTGTACTAAGATATGATACAGAAGATCAGAGATAGTTCAGTCCGTAGAGAATGAGACTCTTAAACACAGGGTTGTGGGTTCGAGAACCCCACATTTGACAAAAGATTCCTGCATTTCAGGGGGTTGGAATAGATGACCCTCACGGTCTACTTTGCCATTCTATGAAGTTAATCAAGGAGTTGAGGGTGGGGTTGCTGAGCAAAAACCATCCAAGGGTAAGGGGTGGGACAAAAAAACCCAAGGGACTGAGAGGGGGGAGGACGAGAAGGACAAAGAAATATATGCATAAGAAGCTGAAGTCAGAAAAAGAAGCCGAAAAAGGAGGTGCCTGGGGGACTTCTAGCCGACCACAAGGGGGAAGACCACAACAAAGGGGAGGGGGTCCAAGAAGTAAATCTGCAAGGCTGCCTTGGAGGGAGTCTCACTAAGGAACTCTAGGGGATCTAGAAGACAACCAATAAGGGGCACAGCACCAAGAGGAGAAGGGGGAAAGCCAAGGGAAAAGGAGATGGGAGAAAAGCCCCGAGGATGTGGGGACGCTGCTGCTGCTGCGGTGTGTGCTCAACTTATGTGCAAGAGGGGAGAAGCCTCCCAAGAGGACGGAGCTGGGAGGAGCCCCAATAGATGGGGTGGGAGGGGGTGACTCAGGAGGGATAGCACTAAGGGGTCTGTACTAGGAACTGGATGGGGGGGGGGAGCCTGGGGGTTCAACAATGAGCGGGCGGAGGGGCGAAAAGGAGAAAGCCCTGAAGGGTATCTGGTGGAAACTGAGGGAGGGGAGGGACAGAAGACATGTTGGAGGGGGGGTTGGGGGGTAAGACATATTGGGGGGGGGGAGAGAAAAGATGAGTAGGCCCCATGTGTGGGTGTTTTCACAATGGGACTCCCACCCACCTACTCGGAGGCAAGGAGAAATGTTGGCCTGTCTGGGGAGGGATGGAGGGGGGGCGCCGACACCCCCGCGCCGCCCCTCTTCCTTTATCCCCTTTCTCCTTCCCTCACTCCACACCCCCCCCCCCAAAATAAATCTCGAGACAAAAACAAAGCCTCCTCCTTCTCCTTCTCCTCCCTGCGGCTCAGCCTCGCTCACCATTTGCGCACTTTCTCGATGGCCGCCATCACCCGCTTGATATCATCCTTGGCGCGGCTGCGGGTCTCGGCCCGCACCGACCGGCCCGACATGCTGCCGCCGCCGCCGCCGCCGCCGCGAGGGAGAGCCCGGACTCCGGCTGGCTGGCGCGCTCCCTCCCTCCCGCGCTCGCTCGCTCCCTCTCGCACTGCTGGGCCCGCACCGGCAGAGGCTGGGAGCGGGAGGAGGCGGAGGCGGAGGCAGCTCCGTCCTCGCTCGGCTCGCTCCGCGGCAGCGCCCCCGCACGCACGCACGCACGCACGACGGAGGCGCCTTCGCTGGCTCCGCCCCGGAGGGAGGGAGGAGGAGGAGGAGGTGGTGGTGAGCCGAGCGGGGCACTGCGCAGGCGCCAGCTCGGCGGACGCGCCCCCGCGCGCCCTTAGCTCCACCCCCAAGGCGAGGGGGCGGGAACGCGGCGGGGGCGGGGGGAGGGGCGTTCCCGCGCTTTTGTCCTCTGAGGGAAACGGCGCTGCGCCGCAGTTCGGTGTGAGGCGAGCGCCCTTGGCCGGATGCGGCGATGCCTGCGCTTTCCTCTGAAACACTGGGGCAGGCATAGCCAAACTCGGCCCTACAGATGTTTTTTGGGACTACAACTCCCATCATCCCTGAATACTGGTCCTGTTAGCTAGGGATGATGGGAGTTGTAGTCCCAAAACATCTGGAGGGACGAGTCTGCCTATGCCTGCGCTTGGGGGTTTCCTCCCGCCCCCCACCCCTTTTGTGCCCCACTTCTTCCAGCTGGATGAGTTTACCTCAGAATTTATTTATTTCCTTCATAAAATTTATACACAGGTAAAACAAACACAAACACGGACGGTCTCAAAGCGGGTTCACGACAAGGAGCTGCTTCGTGTGGTGCCTGTTTTGCTTTTAAATGCACCTTGCATTGTCCCTGTATCCTACTGAATTTTTTTTTCTTGTTATATACACTTTCTTGTTATATAAGATCGTTGTATGGAAGGTAGCTGATGAATCAACTAAAATAATGCATAGATCTGGGAGATTTGTGTTGTATAGAAACTGCTTGTCAAGTCAGTTTAATAAGTATGCAGATTAACGGTGTCCTTTGAGGGAGTGGTGTAGCCTGGTTTGCCAGGGCCAGGCAAGTATTTTTAATTTATAATTTTTTATTGTTAAAATAATTCAACATTAATACACATACATACATTTCATACAACATACCTACATACATACAACATACCTACACTCAATCCCACAGATAATTCCCATCACCATCCACCCCCCTCTCCCTTTGTGTTAGACTTCCAATCTACTCAATTCCAATTTCTTTCTACTTCTATTACTTTCTTTCACACAATGTCTAATAGAAAAAGAAATATGAAATTAGGTTAAAGGTGTGTGAAAGAATGCCAGGCAAGTATTTTGCACCCGCTAACCCCGGCTCATTCACGGTTCCTTGTCATCCTGGGGGAAAGCGACCAGTGGGATGCCGCAGGGTTCTGTCCTGGGCCCATTGTTGTTCTACGTCTTTATAAATGACTTGGATGAAGGAACTGAGGGTGTGCTCATCAGTTTTGCAGATGATGCCAAGCTTGGTGCAGAGCTAATGCCTTAAGACAGAATCAGAATTCAAAATGACCTTAACAGATTGGAGGACTGGACCCAAAGTAACAAAATGAATTCCACGAGGGACAAATGTAGGGTTCTGCACTTAGGCAGGAAGAACCAGATGCACAAATATGATGACAGAAGAGCAATGTCCAGCCACTTTTGATTGATGGGGTCTGTGTGGAGAGGGTAACAACGTTCAGATTTTTGGGTATTGAATTACAAGAGGATCTGTCCTGGAGTGCCAACACAAGGGGGCTTGTGAAGAAGGCGCAGCAGAGACTGTACTTTTTGAGAATCCTAAGGAAAAACCATCTTCCGCAGAAACTGCTGCTTGCCTTCTATCACTGTGCCATTGAGAGCGTGCTCACTTATGGCTTATGTGTGTGGTACGGAAGCTGTACTACCCAGGACAGGATGGCGTTGGGCAGAGTTGTGAAGGCAGCAGAGAGCATTGTTGGCTGCCCACTCTCCACCTTAGAGCAGATTTATGCCACAAGGTGCCAGAGGAAGGCACTGGACATAGTAAAAGATCCATCGCATCCTGGTCACTGTCTCTTCCGAGCTCCTGCCGTCGGGACGGAGATACAGGACGATCAAGACAAGAACGAGCCGTCTCAAAAACAGCTTCTTCTCCAGTGCGATCTCGGCCCTGAATGGGAAACCTGGACTTTGAAAGTCATTTAATCTTCCTTGCTGTATTATACTGTATTGTTTTAATTAGTGTTTTTATAGTTGTTCTGATTTTGTGTGGAGTGCCCTACCTGGGTGGATGGAGCAGCCAAGTAATTTTCGCTGTCCCCGAGAGGGGGCAATGACCATAAAGATATTATTATTATTTAAAAAATATAGGGCAAAGGACACCTGGCTTACTAGCAGTGCATGTGAAAGGGACCGAGGGTTCTTGGTGGACCACAATCTTAACATGAGTCAAGAGAGTGATGCAGCTAGGTGTTCCCTTACCACCGCTTTTCCTATTATGGGCTGCAGATCCCTCCTTACCATCATTTATTCTGTTATCACCAGAAAAAATCCTTCATCTTCCATAACCCTGGCTCTGATAATTTTTATTTCAAAAGAAAATACAATTTCTAAAGGGATGCAAAAAATAATATTTTTTTAATGCAGCTACAGCAATGTGTTTTCTTTTTAAGGTTTAAGAAATATCAGCGGCCATTAAGATTTAATGATCAGAATGCTGCTCCCAGATTCAGGTTCGTTTGTGGTCTTTGTTGTTTCCGTCTCTGTCAGTCTCGGCTCAGGAATTGGTAAGTCAAGAATGTCTGTTATGAAGTGCGTCGCTGTGATTTCCTCTGGAATTTCTTCCTCAATAAAGGCATCTGCACCTGAAAAGTGAGAGGCATTGAAATGGATGTTAGGATTCAGGACAACGGAGATAATGGTGTTGCATCTGCACCGGGCTCTCCCCTCAACAGCTTACACTGGGCTGCATACACATCATTCATTTTGCTGATGTTTTCACAGTAAGTGAACCCCAGGGGCGTACAAAGTGGGGGTGGTGGAGGGAGGTGACAAGATGGCCCCTGCCTCCCCCCAGCTGTAGAGCAGTCGTATGGACTGTGCATGTGCAGCGACCGTACGGGATGCAGCACATGCACAGTCCATACGGGATGCCACACGTGTTCACTCTGTACAGGATACCACGTGAGCGGCAGCCCGTATGGAGTGTGCATGTACAGCACCCCATACGGTCGGCGCACATGCGCACTCCATACGGGCTGCCACACATGCGCACTCCATACAGTTGCTGTGCAAGCAGCAGCCCATATGGACACTGTGCAAGCAGCAGCTCTTATGGACTGTGCATGTGCGGCAGCCTATACAACCCATACAGCATGTGCGGCAGCCCATACAGCATGAGCAGCAGCCTGTAAGGAGTGCGGCATTCCATACGAAATGTCCATGTGCGGCATTCTGTACGGCATGTGCACGTGCGGGATGCCACACATGCGCACTCCGTATGGGCTACCCCGCCCCAGGTGCCGGAGACGGTTCCTCCGCCACTGCTGTAGCCAAGTACCTGTAGCGTCATAGGTGCCAACCTCTGAGCGGCCCCCCTCAGGATTTGCGCCCAGCAAAGTGGTGAGGCACTCTGCTAGCTCCTCTTCTGTGAAATGCTCTCCTGGGTCAAATAAGGTAAAAACACAACCTGTTAGCTTTGTGACAAATCCGTTTTGGGGCCAATGCTGCCCTCCTCTGGGTTGAGGCCCACCTCTCTGTTGTAGCAGCAGCAGCAGTTCATCCCTACTAATGGCCACCTCACTGTTCTCATTCTCATAGCCCAGCACTTGGAAGGCATTTTCTATTTCTTTTAGTGAGAGCCCAAAAGCAGGCCGGTGATTCACATACAGCTTGATAAAGTCGCCTAAATTGATGTCGGTCACTTGCATGCCGGTCTCCAGATATTCACTGAATTTGACTTCATTTAGCATGTCTTCAATCTAAAGGAATAAAAATGTGCCTTTGTAAACAGAGATGCTGACGCCACTGGAATGCTTTGACATTCTGCGCCAAGGCAACAATAAAAGACATTTCATGGCCACTGAAAAAGGAACACTTTGCCGCCTAGAGAGGTCACATTTCCCAGCCCTCCAACCCATGCTCAGAAGGACTGGGAATAAATGGTTTGCATGATGTTCCTCTGAGTCTTACCCATTTGGCTGCCGCTGTTTGCAATGATGTCCAAATATATATTTGTTCCATTTCTATGCCATCTGTGTACCAAAGTCTGCCGGGTGGCTTACAAAATCAATAAAATACACAAATACAATACAGTTCAGTTTAAGCAAACTGGTTTGCTGTTACATCTGAATTAACAGACCATTGTTTCTAATGTTGCTCCACCCTTGTGGGCCACTGTTTGGAGCAGCATCTGAGAATTGTCCAGAAAAGCAGAAAAACCATACAAAGCATTGTTTGCACAAACGGCCTTTTTCAGACTTAAAACTAAACCATGGTTTAATATTAGGGTATATGAACAAGCAAATGCTGTGTGGAACCTTTGTTTTAATTCTGCTTCCACATAATTGTGGGGAAACCATACTTCAGCAGTGTTAAAGAGCTCAAGGAGATGCAAGCTTGGAATTCATGTACATGCATTAACAGGCATGAGCCCTAGAGAATGAAGCACCTTCTGCAACTAGAGATTTAACTTTTAGAAACTTGGGTATTGGGGTAGAAGCTGAAGAATTGCCTCTCTCTAGTAACCTGCTATATGCCCACTCAACTGCTTCAATCTGCAGAACTGGCACTGTTACAGATGTTCTGAATATGAATCCATATTCTAGTGAGGCAGCACGAACCCCCTGCATATTGACATCAGGCAGGCACTGTCACTAAACTCTTTTCAGTACCTTCTAAAAACCTTTTTGTTTAGAGAAGCTTCCCCATATATGTGGAAAGTTGCTGTGCATTTTAATCTGCTGTTAGTTGTTTTTACTGGTAATGTCATTGCTTTACTCTTTTTTAAAAAACCAACTTGATGTTTTTCACAACCAAGTGGCATATACGTTTTATGAAACCAAATAAATAAATAAATGCACACACACCCTCAATAAAAACCTCCTGAAAAGGAAAAACAGAGATGGTGATTTACCAGCCACAGATACCAGATAATCAGATCTGGTCCTGATAACACAGATGCTGTTAGGAGTGAAAATAGATTTATGAATGAGAAGGAAGAAGAGAGGTGACGCCACTTGCAAGGCTATTATAATAATTACTGCTCCTGCCATAAAATTAGAAATATCAGTTTCTTTCCACGACCCTCATCATCCCCAAGAAGCATTTTCCCAAGGATATGACATGCATAGGGGGAAAGGAGTCGCAAAGGATTAGTGAGGTGGGGAGAAGAGCTGGTTCGCTTTTCACACCCTCTGGCTGTTTCATAAAAGTGGGGCAGCTCCAGCACTGTTCTTATTGTGCCTGAGCATATCTGCTCAGCGGAGGGAAGTAGGCCATGAACCCTCCCCGCTACGCTACAATGCGCAGGGAACTGGGCTACATGTTTGGTCACCCTTGAAGAGCTTTTCCTGTCCTTCTGCCACCAGCAGGCACCTTCTCTTTAAAGCACACACAGAGCCTGCAAAAGGAAGATGCAGCTTGGGCTGAACTGTCTCCACAGCCCTGTTCGATACTGAAACACAAGGACACTTTTTGCTCAGTTCACCTTGTTTTGCTATTATTTCTGCTCTGTCCCTGTCTCTCCCACCCTCAGGACTACCTGCCAGCAATGCCCTGTGGTGGTTTCCGCCATCCCTAAGTGACAGAAGAGATACGGCTGCAATCACTGACGCACACTTTCATCGCTTCTGAGCAACTGCCTATAGGATTGCTCTGAAAAAATAGGCATGCACAAGAAAACCTACAAGGGAGCTCTTGGGTCTCCCTGGAAACCCCTTCTCTTCAATGCAGTGCCATCTGGCACAGTACATAAGCTACTGCAGAATCAGACCGTTATGCAGAATCAGACCGTTGGTCCATCTAGTTCAGTACTGTCTACACTGACTGGCAGTGGCTCTCCAGGTTTGTCTGTCTCAGCCCTGCCTTGAGATGGCAGGTATCTGTGCCAATTTCACGTCAAAAATATATCCAACCACTCAGTCCTCTTTTTTTAAGGAAAAAAGTTGTCAGTACTCAGCATGAAGTGTTGCTGTAAGTGCCACACTTTTAGCACTGGGGGGGGGGGAGGTACCAGTACTGTGTACCCTTGAGTACCCCCAGAAAAAAGGCACTGCAGTCATCACTGCTTGCAGTACCTGAACAGTACCTTTGGTGGCATATACCATATTTTTCGCTCTATAAGACGCACATTTTCCCCTCCAAAAATTAAGGGGAAATGTGTGTGAGTCCTATGGAGTGAATGTAGGCTCCTTGGCTTCAGTGATAGCAACGCGAAGCCTCCGAAGTGCAGTGGGAGCGCTCTCTCCGCGCTCCAGAGGCTTTGGGTTGCCTTCACTGAAGCCTGGAGAGCAAGAGGGGTCGGTGTGCATTGACCCCTCTCGCTCTCCAGGCTTCAAAGATAGCCGCCTGAAGCCTCCAGAACTCCCACTGCACTCCAGAGGCTTTGGGTTGCCTTCACTGAAGGCGAAGGCAATGTGGGAGAGAGAGCTGCGCAGCGCCCCTTCAGCGAAGCGGGAGGAAAAATGGAAGGGGCTCCGTTTCTCCTGCCGCTTCGCTGAAGGGGTGCTGTGCAGAGAGGGGGATTTTTTTTCTTGTTCTCCCCCTCTAAAACAAGGAGCGTCCTATGGTCGGGTGCATCCTATAGAGTGAAAAATACGGTAGCTGGAATGGTGGAATTTACGGCAGGAAACCAGCACAGGGCCTTTATATGAATCATTTCCCCAGTCTTCAGCTCTCAACGTTTCTGACTACTGTCAGTATATGTATGCATACGTTGAGAAATTTAGTGCAAATTTCTGATCCTATACATATTTTAATAGGATATTTTTCATGCTTTACGATTTCTTGCACGCCATTTCCCCATATATAATACACCCCCCCTAAATAGGGGTGCCAAAACGTAGGCCCCACACGGTGGGTGCCCAGCACACCCCGCAACGTCAGGACACAATGACACCGAGTTGTGGCCAACATCGGGGGGGGGGAGCCTTGTGTGGGGAGAGAACCAAAATGGATGGATTCTTCCATTCCGTTCCTACACACAGGTTTGTGCAACTCTCCCCTGTAGTAATACTGACCTGTTCCTCAGATGGGTAGAATCCCATGGCGCGCATGACAAAAGGGATTTGCTCCAAAGGGATGTGTGTGGACACCTTTCTGGGTTCCATGGTGTCAATACCTTGATGACGCAGCTGAGCATAATAAAAATAGTCTTCCAGCTCCTGGAGGAGGGGGAAATGTAATACACAGCCCATGAGGAGAAGGTGAGGGAGCAGAGTCTGTTCGGCCTGGACAGCACATGGTTAAGAGAGGTAACTGGGTAGCCACCTTCAAATATTCATTTACTGCCACATACATAATGGAGCGGGACGTGGGTGGTGCTGTGAGTTAAACCACAGAGCCTAGGACTTGCAGATCAGGTCAGCGGTTCGAATCCCCACAACGGGGTGAGCTCCCGTTGCTCAGTCCCTGCTCCTGCCAACCTAGCAGTTCAAAAGCACGTCAAAGTGCAAGTAGATAAATAGGTACCTCTCCGGCGGGAAGGTAAACAGCATTTCCGTGCGCTGCTCTGGTTCGCTAGAAGCGGCTTAGTCATGCTGGCCACATGACCCGGAAATTGTACACTGGCTCCCTTGGCCAAAAAAGCAAGATGAGCACCGCAACCCCAGAGTCGGCCACGACTGGACCTAATGGTCAGGGGTCCCTTTACCTTTACATAATGGAGCACATTTCTTTTCTCTTGCTCCAGAGGCTAGGAATGGAACCAATCAGCTCAGATTGGGATTAGACTAAACATTTTGAAGGATTTCGTGGCTACATGAGTTGTTTGACACACTGCCTTAGAAGATGGCCAACTTTCTTTTTCAGAAGCTTTTAAGCGCAAGGTTTGATGGCCCCCAATTAGGGATTCTGTAGCAATGGGTTTCCTGCATCAGCAGTGGCCTGTGGGTGTCAACTAGATGATCTTTGAGATCTTTTCCAGCTTTGGGATTTTATGAGAAAGGCACACTGAGTTTTGTGGCATGGAAAACACAAAAGGTGATGATTTAGATAGCTAGATAAATGATATCATTAATAGCCATTTCCTCTAAACTTGAACCCTGACATTAGGTTGATGTTTCATCTTTTAAAAAAACATGTAGTTGGGAGGAAAGTGATCAAGTATAAATGGTAAAATGCAATGACCCCATGTGCAAAGCAATCAACTGGACATGCAATAATGGCTGGATCTTGAAACAGTGCCGGCTCCAGGGTTCTGGGGTCCTTCAATGGGGCACTTGGATCTGGGGGAGGTGAAACATGGGGCTGGCTTGGAAAAGCATTTGGAAACTTCAACTGGTGCAGAACATGACTTGCTAGTGGGACCCAGCAGCAAGGAACATATTACTCCAGCATTCACTGGAAGCACGATTTGAAATACAATAGTGCCTCCAGTATCTGAGACAGCCTCTGAATATCAGTTGCTGGAGAGCATGAGAAGGAAGAGTGCCATTGTGATTCTGCTTTGCGTTTGGGCTTCCCATAATGAGCATCTGGTTGGCTCCTTTGAAAACAGGATGTGCCTTGGGTCTTATCCAGGAGCCAGGCTCTTCTGATATCTTTTGAACTTTAAAACCTGAAACAATATGGGGGTGAGGTATCTAAAGGAGCACTTTCTTTCAATGAAGCTTTCCACTGATTAGGAACTTTGTCAGGGACGCAGGTGGCGCTGTGGGTTAAACCACAGAGCCTAGGACTTGCCGATCCAGAAGGTCGGCGGTTCGAATCCCCGCGACGGGGTGAGCTCCTGTTGCTTGGTCCCTGCTCCTGCCAACCTAGCAGTTTGAAGGCACAAAAAAAGTACAAGTAGATAAATAGGTACCGCTCCGGCGGGAAGGTAAACGGCGTTTCCGTGCGCTGCTCTGGTTTGCCAGAAGCGGCTTGGTCATGCTGGCCACATGACCTGGAAGCTGTACGCCGGCTTCCTCAGCCAGTAAAGCAAGATGAGTGCCGCAATCCCAGAGTTGGCCACGACTGGACCTAATTGCCAGGGGTCCCTTTACCATTTACAAAAGCCTATATCTGTGTATACCTGTCTTCTGAGCTTAGGGAGGTGGCTGCCGGAGAGTTTTCTCTACAGTGGTGAACAAACTGCTGGAAGCTCTTCCCAGATAAGTTTGCTTGGTACCACTTCCGTTAGCGTTAAGGGGTCAGGTGAAGTTTATTTTCTGCTTTAATTATAGTCACAGCCCTTTTCCTTATTTTGACTGCTGCTTTCACCTGCTGACTCACCAGGGCTGGCCCTCTCCAGGGTGAAGCAGCAGGCGCATGGATGGGGTCAGGATGCCGAAGGAAGGGGTTGGAGCACTGGGATAAGATTCAGCCACCAGTCCAGTCAGCTTCTCTGCATGGAATGAGTTGCTTCAGGCAGCAATGCATCTTGGGCTGATGCTGGACTCTGTCACTTTTTATCCATGTGGTTCTACTGCTGCTTTTTGGTGATCTATATTTCATTTATCAACTTATTGTAAGCTGCCTTGAGGGTGTGGACGCGGAAAGGCAGAGGAGCAAAGCTATAAATAAGGAAAGCATGCAAGTCTTACATTACCTTGAAAAACTCGCCCTCTCTGCCACCTTCCAGAAGGTTGTAGAATGGGATCAAATCTTCACCCCCCAGAAAAGAAGCTGCTTCCAGAGCACTAGGAGGAGAGCAACAAAGACACGTCTGGAGGAGAGGGGTGAGGCAGGAGCCCCACACATCCCATTGCCCCTGCCACCTACTGCACTGAAAAACAGGTCCTTAAAATTAAAATTATCCTGTGCCATTCCAAAAAAGCCTAAAGGGTGCAATCCTATACTTGAGTTTTGCTGTATGAGGAGGAGCTTTGAGATATACCGGTACCATAAGCATGATGGACATGCCAGCAGAATACATCAAATATACAGGTGGAACTGCTGAAAGCGATGGCGACGAGCACCACCACGCTGAATCTTCTACCCCTTCAAGCCACACCCTGTTGGGGGCGGAATTCTGCACCAGCCCCAGAAATGGGCCCAATTTCCACCCCTTTTACAGTGGTACCTCGGGTTAAGAACTTAATTTGTTCTGGAGGTCCGTTCTTAACCTGAAACTGTTCTTAACCTGAGGTACCACTTTTTTCTCATCCTGAAGCAAAGTTCTTAACCTGAGGTACTATTTCTGGGTTAGTGGAGTCTGTAACCTGAAGCGTCTGTAACCTGAAGCATCTGTAACCTGAGGTACCACTGTACTTTGTTGCCAGGCATTCAAAAGCTGAGTGGGACCATGCTGTTTTCTACCAGCTGAGGGAGCTTGAACCTCCATCTTCTCATTTCTGACCATGTGACCAATGCAGTGATTATTGCCTCTCCCAGCCCTCCCCTTGGCTGCTTGGCAAAAGAATCTTGCCACCCCTAGGTGGGACTTGAACCCTTGTTCCAGGAGAGCTGGGCCATGTGGGAGCTCTCGCCTTCCTGGTACTTGATTTAGGGGGGCAGCTGCACACCCCCTGGGTGTACGTTGTCACACACATGTACGTAAAATCGCACAGAATGTGGAGGACATCATCCAAACCTCTGGAAATCCACAAAAATCTGCCAAACTCCACCATAATCGCTCCCTCCAAACCTGATTTCACAATCTCCAACTTTCCGTGTCTCAGAGGCTGGTGCAAAGCCGCAATAGGATTATAGTTACAAAGGCTCCTGGGATTGCTAGCTCTTTTCCCACAGTTTTTGCAGTTCCCCCCCTCTTTCTGGATCGTTTTTGCCCTTTTCGCACCTTTTCACAATTTAAATCAATTTATTTACTAATTTCCCAGCACCACACATACAAGGAGGTTGCATGCAAGTTGAACGCATGTATGTGGGGAGACATCTGTACAAGTGTATATATGATCTATTAAAAACATACTGACAGTTGCAACAAAAACAGAAGCTTCTGATTGCTTGCTACAGGTGGTATTTCTAAGGAGGCTGGGGGCATATGATAGTTTTGTGCTGATTTTGTATTTTCCAGCTGTGTGCTTCCCTCCTCCCCTTCTGGTCTGAGCACATGAAATAGCAATCCCCCACCATCCATAAGACACAATAAAATAATTATATAAAAGAGTCCACATGGCTCACACTAGGCATTGCGCACACACACACACACACACACACACACACACCCCTCACACAGAAATAATGAAGCCCCTCAATTCCCGCAGTTCAATTTAATTTAATTTAATCCTTCAGCCTCCAAGCCCATCCCTGCAGGAGCCAAGGCAAGAATCCAGTTCACGCTGCCTCCTTTGCATCTGAGCATCACACTGGAGACACAAAACTAATGAAAAGGTGATAACTGAACCAGGGTGGAGCCTGGGCTGCTTGAAGAGTGCTTCACCCCCCCCCCCCACACACCTGATGAGGAGTTCTGTGCAACTAAAATCCTTGCATATCCCAGCATGATTGAATATAACAGGGACGGAAGAGGTTTTCCAGTCCAAGGGCCACATCCCCTTCTGAACAACCTCCAGTGGGCCAGATGCAGAAGAGGGTGAAGCAGTAAATGTGGGTTTTACCTTAGCACAGTAGTCTGGTTTCTACACAAACACATTTCCCTCTCTACCCTGCATCCAGACAACTGAGAGCATGACCAGAGTTCAAGGAGGCATATTCTGGTCAGCCTGAACCCACTTGTCCTGGCTCTCACTCTTCACTTCAGGAAACCCAAAAGCTTCATTCAATAAATCAGCACATGGTCTCAGCATTAGCTCAAGTTAGACAAAAAAAACCATTGCAATTACAAAGTGTAAATTGCAGCAAGGCTTACAAATTATTTTTGCGTGGTTGTTTGCAAGCCTTGCTGAAGTTCTACACTTCGTAATTGCAATGGTATTTTGCCCTGCTTTATTGTAAATTTATTCTCCTTATCAATATGTTGTTGTTGTTCCAGTCCTGCTCAGGCTTAACTAACAGCCATGCTTAACCATGGTTTGGTTAGTGCCCCATCCCAGACATTTGCCAAGCTGGAAAACCTTTGCCCACCTGTGTGAAGGTCTGTGGCTTGTTGAACAAACTACAGTGGTACCTCGGGTTAAGTACTTAATTCATTCCGGAGGTCCGTACTTAACCTGAAACTGTTCTTAACCTGAAGCATCACTTTAGCTAATGGGGCCTCCTGCTGCTGCCGCGCTGCCGGAGCACGATTTCTGTTCTCATCCTGAAGCAAAGTTCTTAACCTGAAGCACTATTTCTGGGTTAGCAGAGTCTGTAACCTGAAGCGTATGTAACCTGAGGTACCACTGTATAGTTAAAACAAACCATGGCTTGGTGTCATGCATGCACAGAGTGATTTCCAATATTTCCTCTTGCTTCAACCTCAAAGAGCAGCATAAATTTTGATCCATGCGCCTGCACCCTGGATGTGGCTGTGCCTTCTGCGATCAAAACGCTTGATGCTTCTCTATATAATTAAGTTAAACTTGGACATTAAATATTGCAGACACACAGAAGATGCCAAAGGCAGCAGTAAACCACTAATTAGCTCATAAAGCTCCTTCCTCCATAAACAAACTACAAAGCCGTTCAAAACTGCCTGGACTCCAGCCAACAATTACAATGAAGGATCGTTTATATTCTAGTGCCTTCGTTTAAATCTTGCTCAGGCTGGACCTCCAACCGATTAAGTCACATAGACAAAGAGTGTGCATGTATGCACCTGCATGGAGAAAATATTACTAGTACAGCTGTCCCACTGCAATTGTGTTTTTCGCCTGCTTGCTCTGATGCTAGTTAGCCAGATGCCCTATAGCAGGGGGCAGAGAGGGAACCTGTGGCCCTTCAGATGCTGCGGGACTTCAGTTCCCATGACCCCTGGCAACTGGCCATGTTGACCGTGGGCTGATGGGAGTTGGAATCCAACCACCTATCGGGAGCCACAAGTTCCCCACCTCTACCCGACAGCAGTGGCCCCACAGCTGACTGCCAGGAGTGTCCTGGGGAGCATTTTTACCCCACTCCCACGCCAAGTGACAAGCATTTGAACACCCCATACAAAAAACACATCCCAGAATGCCCGGGCATAGCACACACAACCTGCTGAAAATATCCTACAATTCCTGCAGTGCTTTCAGCTACCACCTATCCATAGCTAGGGGATGCGCAAGGGGTGGGTCGTCCTGGGCAGCACTGGGCCCAAGCTGCCATGTCCCTCCTGGGTGCCCTCCAGCAGGAAGGTGCCTGGGAGGGATGTGGCAACCTGGGCCCCCTGCAGGCCCAGCGGTGCCCCAAAAAGGGTCTTGCTATGCCGCTGGGGCCCATATTCTCTCCAAAATCTCAGGCAGATAAGCATCCTTCCTAGCCCTGCTACTTGAGATCCATTTAAGTGGCGACTGGACTGTCAATGGAATCCGACCAGTTCTGGCAACGGGAGGGTGTCCCCTGTGCTGAAGGACAGCAGGTTCATGATGTGGGGGCAGGCCAGGCCATACACAGCTTTGTCCTCCAGCAGGCGGGTACAGCGGCGTAGCGTGGGTTGTCAGCACCCGGGGCAAGGCAAGTAATTTGCGCCCCTAGCCCCTAACCTGCCGCCGCTGCCAGCTTCTTCTTGCTGCTGCCTGGGCTGGGGTATTTACGGTAAGGTAGCCACGGTGGCAGCGGCGGGTCTGTGTCAGGTGATCTGAGGCGAGTTGCCACTGGCGCTGCCGCCCAAACGACCCCGCTTGCCCGGAGGAGGAGGGCAGAGAGGCGAGGAAAATACAACATGGCCCAGCAGCTGCAGCAGCGGCAGCGGCGGGGCTGTGAGGAGGGGCTGCCTGGCACGCCCTCCGTGGCCCTGACGCGCGGGGACCGCGGCGAGCGCTGAGAGCCGCTGCCTGCCGGACGCCTTCAGCCCGGACGTGCGCACAGCTCGTTGGTTCCGCGAGACATGGGGCTCTGCTACAGTCTGCGCTCGAGGCTCTTCAGCGACTCCGGAGGCGGCGAGCGCCCCCCCCCAGATGTTGTGCCCGGTGCGGCCGGGCCCCCCTGCACCCCCTACGCTACGCCACTGGGTGGGTACAGGAGTAGAGGCTCAGGAAGGAAACAGCAAGGGGCTGCCCCCAGGGCCTGAGGCAGCCACCTCACTTTGCCTAATGGTAGGGTTATTGTTTTGTTGTTTAGTTTTAATTATTTACCTGTGTTTTTATCTTGTATTTTATTCTGGGAACTGCCCTGAGGAGATCTTATGATGAAGGGCAGTATATACATTTAATAAACAAACAAACAAGTAAATAGGGCCAGCCCTGCATCCCAGCCAGTTTGGGATAATGCCTTTTACCCACACTAAAGAGCACTCTCAGGTGGGGGGCAATTCAATTTCATTTCAATTTCTCCCAGTTTCTCATTTTTCAAATATAAGTTCAGTTCTCCACATTTCCACATCAGTTTGCATTAAAATAATTTTTTAAGTCCTCATCAGCATTTCTTGTGGATTTCTTCTAATAAACACACTTACGCTAAGCACTTCCCTCTAACTGAAATTAATATATGTTTTTTATTAAGACATGTATTTGAATGCACACTTTCCCCTTGTGTTTACATTTTTGTGCACATTACTTGGCTGTAGAACTGCACTGCAAAATTTGGAGAAGTGAAAATTTCTATGGATGGTTGTGCTTCGATAAGTGTGAATTAGTTTAGTCCCCCTTTAAATGTAAATCGGACTGAATTGCTTCCCTCCTCCCAGCCCCTCAGTGGTTTGCTCTGCAAGTCAACCTTACTGGACATCCCAGCATTGATCAGGGGAAGTGAAAACTCAGCTGCGACTTACACTAAATTAATGTCCCACTTCATCACAGTTAAGTCGTTACCCCCCGTCGTGAAGAGGTAGCACCCATCGTAGGAGCACTCCAAGTTGGTGACGCCTGAAGGGTGGCAAATGAAAGCCGAGGACTTGTGCGGGTTCCCATCTATGGGCAGTATCTGCAGGCCAACCTAGGGAAGAATCCAGAAAACCTGATGTGACTCTCCCCAAAGACTCACCTAGTCCGCCTCCCCACTCCACAGCCTAGAGTGTACACCATGGGGAGCCCACCAGATGATGCCACACTACAGCTCCCATCACCCTTGGCCACTGGCTGGGCTGGCTGAGGCTGATGGGAGTTGGAGTCCAACATTGGAGAAATAGCTCAGTTGGTTAGAGCATGGTGCTGAGAATGCCAAGGTTGCAAGTTCGATCCCGGTATGGGAAAGCTGCATATTCCTGAAATGCAGGGGGTGGACTAGATGTTCTTCAGGGTCCCTTCCAACTCTACAATTCTAGAATTCAGTTCTATGTATGGAAGGCCAGGGATTCCTCCATCCTTGGTGTTAAGGCCAAGGAATTCTCCACTGGTATTCTCACCATAGCAGGTAAGTTGAGCGAGAAGACCTCTTTGTGGAATTTAGAGGCCTACCAAGGGCAGCCGGAGATTGCCACATCTCTTTGGCCATCTGCCAGCAGTTCAGGAACTGAGGGGACAGTTGGAGTTGTGCAACAGGCCAACAAAAGCCAGCAGACTTGGGTATTCCATGCCATACTGGCTTTGAAAAAGGAGCAGACCGGGTTGGGAGAACCTGGGATGTCACAACAATGGGCCTCAAAGCATATGACTTTGACAACAATATATGGACAAAAATAAGCAGTTTACGATAAAGACAAAAGATCACGGCAATGTTCCTTGTAGCACTTTTTGTGATTGTTCTGTACAACTGTGCCTGTGCCTATGATTATGTACAATAATGTGCTCAACACCCCACGGCTGTTCCCGACCCATCACCAATGTCGGTTGCAAGCCTCCCTAATGTTTGAGGAGGGCAGAGGTTGAACTGGGAGCCTATCCCAGGCCTCGAAGGGACTCAGGATGGGGCTGGTCCAAAGACCTTCACCTGCCTTGTCTTTTGTAATGTAGGCCAAGTACCGTCTCTGAGGATCATGTCCCTCTGCGAGTGGAAGCACCAGAATCTTCTCCAGGGGGGAGCCATAGGCTGGTCCCACAACAGTCTTCCTAAAATAAACAAAGCAACAACAGGAGCTCTTGAGCACCTGACCTTTAACAAATTAATCCAAGGATCACACCTATGGATAGTGAAGGATAGCAGGCATTCCACCTTCTCCCCGCCCCCACAAAAACATACATTTGCCATTGCCCCAGGTATATTAAAATCCTGTATCGTGGGCATCTAATAAATCCTTGCCACCTTCACTCCCCACAGACTAGTTTCTCTCGAGTAACCCCTACGCTACCCAATCTATTAAATATACATTAATATATGCATATCCGGGTATAGAATGCATAGTTTTTGGAGATAGGTCAAATTAACTCATAACTTAATAAATATAAACTACCGCTCCATGTCAGAATAAAAGGGTAGGCAAAGCCTAGTCTCCTGCTTTTCATTCCTTGCACTAAAGTGCCTCCATGAAAAAGTAAACACATGCTCTGAACTTTCCTTCCTAATGATAAAAATGGGCTCCTACTTATTAATCAACTGAAATGTCAGTTGATTAATCTACAAATTAAAGCTTACAGTCCTAGTTACAGTATCTTCCCATAGACCTCCTAATGGAGGAAGGAGTTTCAGCACTGCGAAAGGAACCTGTGGTCACGGATGATGGGAGCTGGAGTACAAAAACATCTGATAGACCTCAGGTTCTTCAGACTTTGTCTAGGGAATAAGGGTCCACAGGGAAGCTAGTCGTCAGCAAGCTGTGTGACCAGGAAGGAAAGGGTTGTGTTTCAGAAGCAGCTATGAAAGGTCAGATGGACCAGAGATAAGATATTGTAGCTCAGGAGAGGGAGGAGGTCAAGCTCAAGAAGACTGCAACTGAGCAGGTGGCAGGGCTGACACTGCAGCTGAGGTGGGGTCATTGCCGCACAGAGCTCAATCGGCTTTGTGAAACAGTGCGTTGGTGGGAGTGCAGGTGGCGAGATGGTGCTGGACCCTGGATGTCTGGAGTTGCACTTGGAAAGACACACAAATACAGCACTTACAGGGAGATAGGAGTGGGATAATTGCAGGAGACACGGAAGAGATTTACCAGGTTACCTGCACAATCTTGTGGTTACATTATACATTTTCATTTTGTACTGATCGTTGGCAGTGAGGAAAAAATATTCTGTGGTGAGAGGTGGGTACCAGGTGATGCACTTGGGAACGGCATGTTGTTCGATGCGGTCCCTTCGGATGACAACCAGCTCATCCTTGACACTCTTCTCCAGGTCATATTCCACCTGGAAACAAGGTAACAGAGACCCAGTGATGGGGTGTGTGTGTCCAAACACCTGTGTCCATCACTTGGTTTCCCTGAAGCTGAATGTGTGAAAGTGACTCTACTAGGGCTGTGGAGGAACTGTGTTTGAACTAGGGACGTGAGAGAAATTCGATCCAGTTAACGTTTAAAGGTGAATCTAGCAAATTTACATTTTTTTAAAACTGCAACAGAACCCTCCTTCAAAATTTGCACTTTTCTGGATTTCATAATGCAGTTCTCCAGCCAAGTAATGGGTATAGAAATGCACGCGCCAAAGTAAACCATGCAAAAAATGCACAGATTAGTGAAACTAACAAACCATGATGCATCCTTAGGAGGGAAATGTCATGGATTTGTTGGACAAAGAGGAATGGTGGGAGGAGAGAACTGGGGAACCCTCAAGGGAATCTCCAGGAAAAGATGGCTCAGGGCCTGGGGACTGGTGGTGGGACAACGATGGGTGGTCAGAGGGAGAAGACTGGGAGGAGGTGGTGTCGAAAACTGAGGAGGTACTGTAACTGGGCTTAGTGAGCTGGGAGAGTGTATGGCAGAGAGAAGTCCAGAATCAGAGGTAGAAGCTGAAGCAGGGGAGGAGGGAGGCCATGAGGCAGAGATGAGTTGGGCTGGTGAAGAGTCACAGTATCTTCCCCTCCTGCTGCAACAAGCTCCCCTCTCACTTTGTCTCCCAGAACCAGAAGAGGCATGAAAAGGACAGATGAGAGATTGGCGACACACAGACACAGTGATGGAATCTACACACATATAAAAAACGTTCTGAAAATGCTTTTTTAAAAAAAGTATATTGAGTTTTCCATAAGGCTCACCATCGTCATCTAGTATCACATTGTATATTGCACTTAAAACACACTTAAAAGGTTTTATTTGCAGCTGTATAGTTGAGTCCAGTCTCTGATTGCTTGGGGGAAAGCCCACGAGAGGAAGAGACTAAGGCAGCTACAGGGAGGCAGGGACCTTTAGTCTCAGCAATTGCTTCATGGGGGCAAGAGCTACCAGAGATACGCTGCTGTGCTCATTAGGCCTGACAGTCCTGCGCAGATCCTGTTTCTGCTAATAAAAAGTTAACTCCCAACTTGCATGGTGTGGTTTACTGCTGGCTTGCTCCTGACAGGAAATGATGCTTTGCAGAAAGGTATGTATTACGAAAAATGTATACAGTGGTACCTCGGGTAAGTACTTAATTTGTTCCAGAGGTCCGTTTTTAACCTGAAACTGTTCTTAACCTGAAGCACCACTTTAGCTAATGGGGCCTCTTGCTGCCGCCGCGCCACCGGAGCACGATTTCTGTTCTCATCCTGAAGCAAAGTTCTTAACCCGAGGTACTATTTCTGGGTTAGCGGAGTCTGTAACCTCAAGCATATGTAACCTGAAGCATATGTAACCTGAGGTACCACTGTACTAAAATACGTGCATTAGGAGAAATGCTGATGCATTCAACCGAATGTGTGGTGGAATGAGCTTGGTATTCTACCCTTGCTGAACCTCCACAAGGCTGAAGTTGAAGAGTGGAGGCCAGTCATGACCTTTGGGCAACCTGACTTGCACCGCTGGCTTGACCTCCCAAGTCCCTGGTTCCCAGCCTCCAATGGCTCCGCTCTGAAACCTCTCCAGGCTGACACATCTCTATGCAACTATGCAGCATGACCAGAAACTGTGTCCTGCTCACAGCACCTACCAAGAGTCGATCTTCGCCAAGAGTTAAGAGCCAAGGCTCATCACTGTCCAAGTGAACCCCAAAGAGAATGGTGCGAATGGGCTTGTAATGGGAGTGCAAGGCTGCCAGGCGGTCCCAGACTTTCTTCCCCTCAACCATGGTTTGTTTGTAAAGGTTCAATGAAATGTTTTCATCCTGAAAGACAATTAAAGAAAAACCCCACTTTGTATCAATGAATCGTTTCCTTTCGTTTTTACTTTGCCACAGCAGCGCAGCTGTTTAGAGCAAGGGTCAGCAAACTTTTTCAGCAGGGGGCCAGTCCACTGTCCCTCAGACCTTGTAGGGGGCCAGGCTATATTTTAGACAAAAAAATGAACAAATTCCTATGTCCCACAAATAACCCAGAGATGCATTTTAAATAAAAGCACACATTCTACTCATGTAAAAAACACACTGATTCCCGGACTGTCCACGGGCTGGATTTAGAAGGCGATTGGGCCGGATCCGGCCTCCAGGCCTTAGTTTGCCTACCCATGGTTTAGAGCGTTGGATTTTGATAGCTACCCTATACTGAGTCACATCACTGCTCCGTGTAGCTCAGTACTGCCTACATGGACTGGCAGTGGCACTTCAGACAGGGGTCCCTCCCAGCCCTATCTGGAGATGCCATCGGGGTTTGAACCCAGGACCTGTGGCAACGGCAGGCAAGGCTGGTGCTCTGCCCCTGGGCTTCCAGCATGGAGAGATCTGGCTTCACAGCCCTTCTTGGCCGTGAAAGCTCATTGCAGTCACTATCTGCCTGTTGCAAGGTTGTTAGGAATATAAAATGGGGGCAAGGGGGCAGGATGAGAGAGCCACGGATGCTGCTCTGAACTTCTCGGGGAAAGGGCCGGATTGTATTTGCAGTAAAACATTGATTCCATTTTCCCTCAGACTGCTTCTGTGTTGTGGGGAGATAACAAGAAATGCTTCTGTAGGAGTAAAGCGCTACATGACTCACACGACAAGGGGAAGGAATACTCACAGCAGTCGCAAGATACTGGGAGTCAGGAGAGAAGCTCATGAGGGTGATGGGAGTGCTGGAATATCGGAAAGGCTCTGGACAGTCGTTTTCCAAAGATATAGAATCCAAAATGTAAACACTTCCATCAATGAATCCGGCTGCCAATAATGAACCTAAAAAGTGCATGGGAGAAATAGTTGTTCCGCAAACTTCTCATCCCAGCAAGATTGGATGATCTAAGGCAGCCAACCCCAGCCTGGCTCACTCCAGATGTTTTGGACAACCACCGTCATCAGCTCTGTGCTGGTTAAGATGACGGGAGCTGCAGCACAAAACCTCTGGAGGGAACCAAGTCAGCGATGGCTGGTATAAGGCAACATCTTTTTCTACTGGTGAGAGGGTGGTTCCTCACAACGGGGGGGGGGGGGGGGAGAGAATTAAAATGTTGGTTCCTTGTGGCAACTAATATAATGCTATATTGGCATGGACAAGATTTTTCCGTAGGGCTATCTTAGACATTATTGCTGTCCAGCCATTTTAATTAAAAACTGCCCGATTGTGACTTCTGACTCTTATTTGTATTCTGTTCAAGAGATAGAGCCATCCCAATGAACCAACTCTTCATCCCTCCACAGGGAACAGATAACTCAAAGGGCAATTCCTCAGCTATGCTGAACGGGAAGCCTATAGCAGGAGATTCCACAAGGAAGAAGCGTCTGATTAAAGGCACAGTAGCTCCCGAAAGCTCAGTAGTTTGGCACTGCAAGTGCACTTATTTTTATTTCATTTATTATTATTATTATTATTATTATTATTATTATTATTATTATTATTGGTCAATACCTGCAAATCAGGTTTGAAAAATTATGGGAGGGCAACACAAAGAATGCTAGAAAGCAGCTAGCTGGAAATAGTGTTTCCTTTAAAATGTGAATTAAAAGGATTACAATTCCAAAAAAATCCCTGTTGGTGCAGAAGCAATAAGAACAAACAAAAACCACTGTTAATGGCCAGCAATGGGGCCTCTTATTTGGAATCTTCCTTAGAAAGAGTCAATCTGATTTTGAGGATCCATAATGACTAGCATTGTTTAAAATGTATGCGTGTAAAGAATTATTGCAAAGACATCAATAGACTCAAACTCTCCCTTCCCTTCAAAAGAAATGAACCCTGTACCCCTAACCTGCCAAAAATCTCCCACCTCCCCAGACTTCCTTTTGCAGGGGCGAAACTAGGCTTTCTTTCACGCAGGTTAAAGACCCAGTTTGGCACACCCACACCCAGGCATTTCCATGCACAAACACAGGCTTGGAGCCTCAATGGCACCCCTCTGGAGGCTTCACACGGGGCAAAAAGCCTGGCTAGCCTGCCCCCACCCCCTGTAGCTACAGCTCTGCCTTTTGCAAAGGAAGGAGTATGGATCAATACCACTGGAGTCATAGCAGAGGCTCTGGATGCTTTCACCCTTAAAGATTCGGCTAATGAGGTATTTATTGATCTTGTAGTTCCACACTTTCAGGAGCCCGCAGAAACTCCCCTTGGCCATGAGAGGTTTGCTCGGGTGGCAGCAGACGGCACGGACGGCCTCCTTGGGCTCCTCTAGGCACTTGCTGACTTTCGTCCCTTCCGTCTTGACGTGGATCACCAACGCATCCGCCGTGGAAATAATAAAATTCCTGCACCGTGAAAAAGAAACAGAATTTTGATTCATACTCCAGAGCAGGCATAGGCAAACTCTGCTCTCCAGATGTTTTTGGCCTACAACTTCCATGATCCCTAGCTAGCAGGACCAGTGATCAGGGATGATGAGGATTGTAGTCCCAAAGCATCTGGAGGGCCGAGTTTTCCTATGCCTGCTCCAGAGTAACATGCTGAGACAGTGAATATGATATTTACTGGATGCCTACCATTGATCTCAGTTTTTCCATACAGTTTGTTATATAACTTACCTCTTTGTGACCGATATATACACAGAAAATGAATGCGAAGCTGCACAGACGGCCTTATGTGGTGGCAGCTTTTGGGACAACATCACCATGAGTAGAAAATAGCCCTGCAGGGTGGGACCAAACCCGATTCTCTTCAGTTCTCACCTGACAACAAAGGGAAGCCCTGCTAAAGTGCAAGAAGTGGGGAAATTGGTGGTGTCCTCAGGACACATAGGTTTCTTGGAGAAGGATATGGATCGGATGCGTCCCAGTTTAAACTGGCTGTACCAGTGAAGAAGCTGCAGGTCTCCATCATAGAATTTCACATGGCCTTTGACATCACAGGTCACAAAATTCCTGAAAGGAAAATCAATTTGTTGTAGAGATATGGCATCACATTGGCCACAAAGAATAATATTAAAACCTAAAATAGGTAATATACTATTGCTCTGGACTTGCCTCTTAAAAGAAAAACCTAGCTACAGGGCTTGGACCAACGACATTTTGCTTCCTGGGGCAAAGGACAAGGTGAGGGGAGTGCCTCAGGTGGCAGGATCCACAGGTTAGCAGATGCTGATGTAGATCTTTACCAGCCCCCTTGTCACTGATGTAGATCTTCATTCATTCCCTCTTCCCTGGCAGGAAGAGGGGCACCATTTTGTGGTTCGCCCCAGGTGCCACAATGCCTTGGCACCCATTCTCTGTACCCAAGTCAGCGAGACTGCAGCTGAATGTCCAAGACAATAGCAGTGGGGAGCATCTCTGCCATACCTGAGTGCAGCACACCAGCTCAGAGGGGGCAGAACAAGGCACAAGACACACACAGCTCTGCTCCACACGTTGCCTGCAGTGGACACTTCAATCTGTCCTGCTGGACAAACATAATGTGAATGGCTTCTACAGGCAGCTAAGGGCCACAAAATAGGGAGCACAGGACATTATTATTATCAGGACCAATGTCCGTCATCAGAAAGAGCTCTACCTCAACTATATTCAGATATAGTATATCTGATATAGATATAGCAGCTATATTCAGATGGTCCCAGCTTCAATCCCCAGTGGCGATGTCCCCTGCCCAAAACCCTAGAGAGCTGCTGCCAGTCTGTGTAGACAATATTGGGCTAGATGGACTAATAATCTGGCTCAGCATAAAGCAGTTTTCTATATTCTATTATACTCATGTATATTGTTCAGAGCATGTCTGTCTTTTATCCTTTGAGGGCCAGCCCTGTCATTAGGAAGAGTGAGGCAGAAGCTGGGGGTGGCAAACACTGCCAAAGTCTGAGAAAATGTGTTGTCTGGCCAGCAGCTTAATGTCACACTTGGGGGAGAGGGCACCGTCTTGCAGCCATTGTTGAGGCCAAATAGTTTTGGTAGGTGGGATGGAGTGAGGGCTGCCATCTCTTCCTTCACCTCAGGCAGCAAAACGTCTTTGGCCAGGCCTTGTTCTGAAAGAGGCGGGTGAGCAGGTGTGCTTTGGAAATCTCATTCCAAATATTTATTTCCAAGGGAGAGGAAAAATTGCTGGCAATCAGTTAGTAGAACCACAGAGGAGGAGGAGAATTTGGCAAAACAATTCCTTGCTTTTGCACTAAACTATGTTTCTTGGGATTCTTTGGCTCTCTGAGGTTCAGTTAGCAATTCAGATCCAGGGAGCCCATGTCACAGATGTTGAAGCTCTGGCCCTTGTGACAGAGCAGGTCCCGTGATAAATAATATGTTGCCTGCATTGCCAGGGCAGCTGCTTGGCCTGCAACCACATCTAGTGCTGCCTTGGTCTTCTCATAGAGCTGCTGCACTGTGTGCTATTTGTGAGACAGGATGGCAGCTCCCTTGATACAACCAACCCTTTCATGGGATGCAATCCATCGCTTGCTTTTGCACTTTTCTCTGTTCCTGAATGCAGCAGTGCCCTCTGCTGGGTAAAACTGGGGAACTCCTCTTAACACTCACCAGGTGTCCCATAAATGACAGTCAAACTAATTACAGTACAGTAACGCAGTAGTGGAAGGAGGGTTGAATCGGATCAGAAGAGTGGCAGACTGCATTTGGACTGGGGTTGCTAGGTCAGCAGCATCCCAGACCCTAAGATTTCAGGGCCCAAACCTGAGACCCCCTGATGATGTCATGGGGCCCCAGTGATGTCATAGGGAGTGGGCCCTGGAAAGTCTGTGCAATAGGTGTAGAGATGGGGGTTAATGTGACAAGGGAAGAACAAAGGAAGGAAGGCAGACCCCGTGCCCTGAGAGTCAATCCAATAATTTGCAGCTGGCTATGCTGGGCCAGCAAGCTGCACACATTGTCTTCCTATTTAATAAATTGTATTACATTACATTAAGGGCCCTCTCACCCCCCCCCCCCGGAGATTCAAGCCCTCCTCCTGCCACCTGGAGGGGGCCAGGCAAGCCCCAAGACTTCAGGTCAGCCCTGGAAGGTCTGGCAACCCTAACTGGGGTTATTGGTGACAAGTTCTCTCCCCGCCCCCCCACTGCCCCCGTAGGGGTAGGATGTGCCTATTAAGATGGCCTTCTCCCAGAGACATATGGCATCTAAGGATTTGCGGAATACTTTTGTGGATTCTCCTCTTGGCCTGGCTGGTCTTCCATGGGTGCACTCCTGGCTAGGTACCTGAAGATCTAGCATGGTCACTTGATGCCCAGGCGACAAGGCAGGAGTGATACGTAAACCTGAGAGATAAGCTGCTCACTTGTCTGTGATGGCCAGCACTGTGATCCCATCCCGCTGCAAGTGCACCAGCTTGATGGCTTTCATGTTGTAGGGTTTGATGCACACGGCAGAAGATTTGGAGGGAGGGCTAACGGCATCCCAGACCACCAGCTTCCCTTCCATAGTCCCAGTAATGGCTTGCGTAGAGCTGAAGTGGAAAATGGTCTGGCTGAAGATCCCCACGACTTTGTTGAATGACTGGAGAAGGGAGAAAGGGAAAGATGCCCTTCGCCACCGAGCAAAACACAAAGCAGCCAGCGACAGAAGAGCTTTCAAATGCATACAAGTGGCAGAGAACAGAGATAGAAGAATGTGAGCGCTCTCTCTCCAGTTCTCTTCCCCCCCCCCAATTTTAAGGTCAGTTTGTACCCCATTTCTGCATCAGTTGGCGAATCTTTATTTTAAAAATTCTATAGCTGCATTTTCCTGCACAATCCTTCCAATGGACACATTTTTGCAAGCCAACACAACACATTTTGCACATTGCTTTCAATAACATACACGTTCTTGTGTCCTGTGTCCCATAATATATGAGGTTTTTGCTTGCCAAACTGCATCACCTAATTCAGACACAAGCACACTGTTTCAGTTTGCATACTGTTTCAGGGAGTGTGAATTAAGTGGACTTGCATTAGAAGCAAATTCCTCACCTGTCCCTACCAGAGAATAAGAGAGGGCAGGGTGGGTGGGTGTGTTTTCGGTGGTTCTCACCCCCACCCCCAGTGCTGCACAAACAGCAAACACAGCTCCTCTGCCCCATCCATATAACTAAGAAAAACAGAGGAGATTGGGGAGAGGTGGAAGAGAGAAAGAGAGGAAGGAAGGAAGGAAGGAAGGAAGGAAGGAAGGAAGGAAGGAAGGAAGGAAGGAAGGAAGGAAGACTTGGGCATAAGCACAGGGCACAATTTGCCCAAAACATTGCATATGCTAATTTTTATGTGAAAATACAGATTTAAGCCTCTGAGCCAACCTAATGTATTACTTGTGCATTCCTTTTTTATCTGGAAACAGTTCCTACCTCCAATATCCTCTAAAATTGTTTCCCCTTCCCTCTCCCCAAGGCACTTTCACGTACATTTGTGAGGAAATGCCCTGTGTGATTTATAAATGTTAATTGTATTTGTTGTGATAACTGAAGGTTTTATTTAACTAAACTGGAATATACTTTTATTCATTAGAAAAGGAAATGGGGTGAGGGCTGTTGAAGAAGAGAACACACTTTTGCTCTCCTCCAGCAGTTATCAAACACACATGCTTAATTTTATTATATTTACTATACTCAGTGGAGTCAACCATTACTTTAGGTTGTTCATATTTATGAGTTTGCAAGATGAGAAGGGCTGTTTAGGGAGCCCTGTTTAGGGGAGCTTTTAATGTTTAACAGACTATTGTATTTTAATATTTTGTTGGAATTTGCCCAGAGTGGCTGAGGAAACCCAGCCAGATGGGCAGGGTATAAATAATAAATTGTTGTTGTTGTTGTTGTTATGTTGTGTGGCTGAAGGCTTGTTGGCCCCTGCACTTAGCAGCATGCTCAAGAGCCCTATAAGCAAAGTTTTGTTTGTTTGTTTGTTTTGTTTTTAAAAGGCAGGAGGATAGTGGGCAGGAGCTCCGAGGACCAGGGCAAAGACCCCAGGCCACCCCCTTACGACACTCCTGAAAGAAAGAAGGAAAGAGGGAAACATTAGAAAGGAAGAGAGGAAGAAGGAGAGACTGTCATATGCTAGTGTAAGGTAGTGGTTTGAGTGCTGGACTAGGATCTGGGTCGACCAGGGTTCGAATTCCCACTCAGCCATGAAGGTCACTGGGTGGCCTTGGGCCTGTCACTGCCTCTCAGCCTAACCCACCTCACAGGGTTGTTGTGGGGACAGAAGGAGAACCATGTAGGCCACCTCAAGCCAAGACATTTTGGCACTTGGGGTGAGCCACAAAAGGAAACACACACAGACACCCCCGCCGGCAGGGAACAAGGGGCGAGTGAAGCTCTCCTTTGGGAACAAGGGTAGGAGGAGACCAGCAATGTCTCCTATTTGCCAAGAGGCTGCTGAGAAGGTGGCAGATCCGCCCTTCAAAGCATGTGGCTCAGCCATCGCTGCCACTGCGTCGGCGGCAGCAGGCGACATGTTCCTTTGAGACCAGATCAGCTGCCCCTGTGAATCCTGCCACCTGAGGCAGCAGCCTCACCTTGCCTCATGGATGAGCTGGACTTGCTTTGATCTCTTTGGAGAAAAAGGTGGGATAGAAATGCAGTTAATAAATAATAAATAAATATTGACTCAAGGTTATGAAAATGGAGGGAGGGGAGAGAACTTTCTGTGTTCTATGTTCCTTATTAATCTCCGGGTTCTCAGCAGCACAAAGCCCTTTGTTCCCACTGCACAAAATGTGTTGAGCTGCCGGTTCAGAATGTTATGTACAGTATTGAGGTTCTCACCCTGGCCACCAGGGGTATTGTGTATATAGTTTTCACTCAGGTCCATGTCAGTTACTTTAGGCAGGAAACCCTGGGTTGTTGTTGTTACAATGTGATAGCCTATAAAAACAGGCTGGCTGAGTTGTTCAGTTCAGTTCAGTTCCAGCTTACTTATAAAGAACTACTTGGAGAAATCTCTGTGTCGTCTGCTATGTCCATCCACTATTCCTCAGCCTCTGCAGGCCCAAGATGTTCAAGACGGCCCAAGTTTTGACCATGCCACTAGCAGTCCAGGCAGTGCCGTGGGACGTGCTAAAGGAGAAGCTTAAAAACCACTACGCTCCAAAGCCATCCAAAATTGCTGACCACCATGCATTCTACCAAAGGGTGAGAACTTCAATACATAACACAAAATATACTCTGGAGCACAACTGTAGAGCATTTTTGCCCTCCTCTGCTCTCCGCAAACCCAGCCAAGGCCCACATAATCCATTTGCTGCTGCTTGGCTGGGAAGGCTGATGGGCAGAGTGCACAGCACACAGGTCTCAAGATCTGTAGAAGGCCCTCCCATCAGATGTCAAGGGAATAAACAACGATCCGACTTTTAGAAGACATCTGAAGGCATCCCTGTTTAGGGAACTTTTTAATGTTTGAAGTTTTATTCTGTTTTTAATGTTCTGTTGAAACCCGCCCAGAGCGGCTGGGAAACCCAGCCAGATGGGCGGGGTAGAAATAACAAATTATTATTATTATTATTATTATTTGTTCAGCAATTACACATTCAAAACAGAATGAGTCAAATGACATGAACACAAGCAGCAGGGCTGGATGGGACGACATACCCTCCAGTTTAAAGGTTTGCTTTCAGTTTAATTGCGCCATCCATCAAGGTACTAACAGGCAAGTCTTTAAACTGATTACAACACTGGCCTTGGACTGGAGATAGCCAGGGTCAGCCAATTGTGTGAATTGGCCTCTGGGTGTCTAGCCATGGTGAGTTTGCACACAGATCATCTGGTCACCTGTTTTTGCTGAAGGACTTTGGATTTGCTTGCTGCAGAACCATAACACAAAACATAGGCGCCAATTCCTAGGGGCTGCGGTCCCTTTGCCTCCCCATAATATATTTGAGCCCTTATCCCAGTTGATGGGTGGTGCTGAGAAGGAGGAGCAGCTACAGATGCCACTGCGTGCTTGCGCACTGGCTCTCTGCCTGGCAAACAAGCAGGGGGCACCATGCTAAAGAAGAAGACAACGAGGGGCAGCAGTTGGCAACAACAGTGGTGGTGACATAGAGGAAGAGCAGGAGGGCACCTTGCCCAAAGGCCCTCCAAAGGCGTCAGTTCTGTACATTCCTAAGGTGATCAATGCAATACTCACTTTATCTGTCAGGGGCGGAGCATGGTAGTGCAAGATGTCGGCATTCTAAGGAGACATGGAGGGGAAAAAACAGAATCAAATCTCAGACACCACCAAGGCCTGTCTCCCACCCCTCCACTTCATTGTGAGCCGCCCATTTCCAGTAAGCTTATTATTCTGAGAACCTTCTAACATCATTTTCTTCTTTCCTCCCCATCACTTTTTCCTTTCGTGCCATTTCTTTATATAACAAGGGCAGAGCCTGTGTCTTGTTTTTGTTGATCTACAAGCCTGCTGGGAACCTTTCCAATTGATGAACAGAGGATAAATGCATTGGATGTGTTAATGAATGAACCTGGGACCTTCTGTGTGCCGGCACTACCCAGGCCAAAGGCAGCCTTGAACCTTGGCTGGGATTTCCAGGAGGCTGAATTCTGACCATTTCTGTGTTGGAGCTGTGCAGTCATAAAACAGAGAAGACCTACATCCCCTGTGGACTTATTACCAGCTACAACAACATACCAAAGTACAGCAGACATTTTTATTCCAACTTACCCATATGTAGAAGATGACTTGAATTTTACTGTTGCTGACCAGCTCATTATGGTCTCGGGAATTAAAGGCAATGTAATTCTGGAAAATGAACAAGCTCAGAGGTGACAGCAGTAGCAGAATGATATTTTAGCTCAGTGGTCAGCAAACCTTTTCAGCAGGAGGCCGGTTCACTGTCCCTCAAACCTTGGGGGGGGGGGGACCGGACTATATTTTTTGTGGGGAATGAACAAATTCCTATGCCCCACAAACAACCCAGAGATGCATTTTAAATAAAAGGACACATTCTACTCATAAAAACACACTGATTCCCAGACTGTCGGCAGGCCAGATTTAGAAGGTGACTGGGCTGGATCCGGCCCCCGGGCCTCAGTTTGCCTACCCATGCTTTAGCTCATGGCACTTATAATTTCTTCTCATTTGGAAGCCTACATAGAGTTTGACCCCTAAGTCAGCCTTCCTCAAATGGATGCCTCCCTCCAGATGTTTCAGACCCCAACTCAGACCGTGTGGTCAATGGGCACGGATGATGGGAGTTGTAGTCCAGAACATCCAGAGAGCTCGAGGTTGGGAAATGAAATCTGATGCCTAAGTATTGACTAAGAGTCAGTTCACACACTTTTTTTCTGCTACACTGATGAATTGTTGTTGTCTCTACAGGTAAGGATTCACAGAATCAATATAGTGTGTGCACGCGCACAAATGTCCACATCTATCTCACCAGTCATACATAAAGGTAAAGGGATCCCTGACCATTAGGTCCAGTCGTGGCCAACTCTGGGGCTGCGGTGCTCATCTCACTTTATTGGTCAAGGGAGCCGGCATACAGCTTCCAGGTCATGTGGCCAGCATGCCTAAGCCGCTTCTGGCAAACCAGAGCAGCGAACAGAAACACCGTTTACCTTCCCACTGGAGCGGTACCTATTTATCTACTTGCACTTTGACATGCTTTCGAACTGATAGGTTGGCAGGAGCAGAGAGCGAGCAATGGGAGCTCACCCAGTCGCGGGGATTCGAACTGCCAACCTTCTGATCGGCAAGTCCTAGTCTCTGTGGTTTAACCCACAGCGCCATACATACACGGTGCTTTAAAAAAGAACAAGAAAGCCTGTGTGATGCAGTGAATGGAACATTTGGAATGGCGAGACCTGGGCTCAAATCCCCAGGTAGTAAGGCAGCGGCCAGAAGCTAAAAAGGGGCCGGGGGCAGGGGGAATCCAATGTACTGGTACCTTGCCTACAGCTCGGTAGAGGGAAGGCTGAATACAAAGTAAGTAAGCAAGGAAGGAAGATGAAGGAGTCATCTAAGAGATCCTAAGAACAGCTTCACCACCACAAACAGGATACCACGGCAGGATTGCTCAGTTGCTCTTAGATGAAATGCTTTTACTTTGTTTTTGCTTTTAAATTGTGGATGTGGGCTCCCTGGAGGGGAAGGGGTGGGATATAAATCCAATCCACCCACCCACCCATCAATAAAACAAACCAAACTCATGTCTCACCTGGAAGCCAAACTGCGGCTGGATTTCTACGCTGCAGACAGGCTTTGTCTCAGGCGAGGTCCACCTCCATATGCAAACTTTCTGATGTGATGAAGAAAGCATTTTAAGGAAAGAAAATAACATACTCTCCTAAGACTTAACAGACCTCCCACATCCCCCATGGCATACCACTCTGGACAAAACCTAACTAGGCATCGTGTCAGCACGATTATGGACAGGAGTGAGGTTACACTTTGTCTCAAAGACCTGCACTGACTGCCCATTTGTTAGGTCTCTGAGGCCCTTAACAGCTTCGGACCAGTTTGTTTGAAGGATTGCCTCACCCCCAAAGGGTGTATACTTGTTCTAATACCACCCCCAGTGCTTTTTCCCCCAGAAAAAAGGTGCCAGAACACACTCCCTTAGAAGACCCACCCAAGAGGAAGAGGGGTGTGAGGAGAACCTACCGCCCCTGGCAGTGTGATCCTGGCGGGGTGCCATTGCAGCTGCCCGCCCCTGCAGGTGGTGCACCATGCCCCCAGGACGTGCGCCAGCCCCACCCCCGCCTGTTCTCCGCCTCCCTCCCCCCCCCCCCCGGTGCCAAAGCATGAAGCTCCGCCACTGCAGAGCCCAAAGAATCTGTGTTCTGGGAGATTCTGACTCCTGCTTATAGCCCATTAATCAAAACTGTTCACGCCCTTCCCTCCCACCATCGAGAGTGCCCCCCTCACTTCTCTCCTTCACGAATCCAAGGCACCCTAGTTAGATGATTCAGCGCAGGAAATGCTTCCTTTACCTGCGCTTCCCCAGCCCCGATGGTAGCCAGAAACTTGGAATCATGCGAAATTGCGATGGCGCAAACTCCGCCCTCTGGGTGGCTGTCAAATATGGTGTGCACAGGAATCCTGGAGAACACAGCACACACGGAACGCTCTGAAACTGAAGCAGGTTCACGTCTGCCCTGGTGGGGCAGATGCAGCCGAGACCTCGGCTTTATGGCTGCCCAATTACCCACCAAGTTTTAAGAGTCGCGACACCAACACTGTTGGCAGCTAAGGCCAATGCGGGAGAGGTCTAACGCAGAAATAAATGGTTAGCAAACCTCCGCCACCAGATGCTTACGCAGAGTATCCGTCCCAAACAGTCACCATGCTCTGGGGGCCCCTGTCAGCTGTTGCTATCCACCTTCGGTCTTCACTTATGCAGATGCAGGATATGCAGTCTGTGTGTCCCTGGAAAGTCAAAGGCAGAGAGCGAGCCCTGCAGAGGCAGCTCATGGGAAATCTCACTCAAGCTGGTATGCTAAATGTTGGACCGCTTTTTTATTGGGGACATAACCTTGTGGGTAATCTGTCAAGGAATGCATCTCAGTGGGGACACTGCCAATGGCAGGTGCATACTTAGGGCAGCACACCCGGTTTCCCTACATGGGACACAGGGGGGCCTTCCCAAAGCCTAGTAAATGCTGTACTTTGGGATGGAGGCGTGAGGGCTCTGACAGGGTCCTGGAGTCCTTACCCCAGCCTAGTTAGTGCTTGCCCAGCTTTGGGAAGGCAGCGTGAGAGGTGCAGGCCACAAATTTTGGCCTCAAACAGACCACCATATGACCAAGGTCCTTCCCTGCCAATGGCCAGCGGCACCAGAGGGAAACATGCTCAGGATTAAGTCGTCTACAGTCAAACCCTCCACCCTTCATCATGGCGACTTCAGATTACAGTTCTCTCTGTTAGGCAAGATGTGCCGCGAAGCAGGCAGGGCAAAGCGGCTGAAACAAGAAGAGCAAACAGGAAAAACCCTTCTGACACGGGACCTTTTTTGCCTGTGGTACAGGGCAAGATGGCACCCCATCCAGTTTCATGTGCAGAAGCTGACCAGACAGAAGCGCTGGCAGCAGGGAAACTTCCTCCACTGTGCTTGAGGGCAGCATACTAGCGGAAGGAACCTAGCATGGGGCACCCGGGGAGTAGTGTTGGGATGATGGAGAGCTCTGTGTGCGCCCTGAAATCTGCCCGGCTGCTGCCCCAACACCAGTGTGGCACCTCGTCTCAGCTGCCCGTTCAGTGAGCTTCTGTGCAGAGAACGGGATGGGGCGCCATCTTGTTCTGTGCCTCAGGCAGAAAAATCTCTCAAGTTGGCAGGGGGGGGGGGGAAACAGGCCACATGCCACACTCAGCTCTGTCCTCCAGCACTAGGTCACCGCTCCTCCCTCCTGCCATCTGCCTCTGTGACCCCTACCTGGAGGAGATATTGCCTGTTCCTGAGGACATCATGGATCACGGCCGTGTGAGAGGAGACGTATAAGATCACTCGGTAGTCTTCATCAAGCAGGTTGAAAACCGGGAGTTCGCTGTTATAGCCAAAGACCCAAGACAAACTCTGAAAGAGAAAGCCAGAGCAGGGAGGCTCTGCTTAGTAAAAAAAAATACACAAACACACCCCAACATCAACATTTTTTACTGATATAAGCCCAACAGCACAATTGGTGCAAGTAATGAGTCCCAAGGAAGCATCATGGAGGGGCTGGTCAGAGCAGGACAGCGTTGGGGGGGGGGCACTGAAGGAGCTACCTGTTGGCAACAGGGGAGGGGGAGCAGCTGTGCCAGGGAGAGTGGCGGGGCAGAGGGAGGGAGTTACAAATGATGAGTCAGATCACATCATACAGCAGCAATATGCTAAGTGTTCCTGTCGTAAAGTGTGCACAGCAGTAAGTAGAAAGTGTGGAAAGCCCCCACCCTCCACCCCGGCAGCAATCAAAAACATATTGTGACCACAAATGCCATAAATTAAATTTGCATGCAACCATGAATTTTGTGCCCTTCCAGACTGGTACTTTGTTTTTATTTTTTGTTTTTTGGTCTGGGTGTCTTCTGCAACAACATTTACATTGTGGAATAAATGTGGTAGAATGTAATGACAACGTAACTTATGTAATTTACATAAGTAATTGTGTAAGTTAAGTCATTTCGCTACAGCAGAAAACGATACAAATAGAGTAAGCCCGCAACTTACACAGGGGTTACATTCCGGGGATCACACCTAAAGCAAAACCGTGTATAGTGTCAAAATACACTGGCTGCGATGGAGGGTGGGATTGCCAAAGATTTCCCCCCTGCACACTCACCCCCTTTCCGCCCCCTTTTTAATTTTGCCAAGTGCATAAAGCTGAATGTGCACAAGTTACATGTGCTTCCTTTGCGAGTGTACTCTGGCGTCATTTTTGGCAGTGAAACAGAAACTGGGGGGGGATGCAGGACAGAATGGAGAAGGATGCCTCCCTACATCCCATCACAGAGCTGCCCTGAGACCATCACAAGCACAATCATGAATGCACAACTTTAAAATGTCTAGATGGGCCCCTGAATGAAACTGATGTTTGACTGGGTGACTCCCAATAACGCTTGTACAGTACAATCAGAATTTTTTTGGCCAATTAATTTTTATCAATTTTCGAAAATGTTCAGTACAACCGGATCTTACACTGGGGTCATGTTCTGGGTGTGGTGCATATATGCAAAAATGCATATCAGTGTGGTGTAGTGGTTAAGAGCGGTGGACTCGTAATCTAGTGAACCGGGTTCGCTTCCCCGCTCCTCCACATGCAGCTGCTGGGTGACCTTGGGCTCGTCACACTTCTTTGAAGTCTCTCAGCCCCATTCACCTCACAGAGTGTTTGTTGTGGGGGAGGAAGGGAAAAGGAGATTGTTAGCCGCTTTGAGACTCCTTCGGGTAGTGATAAAGCGGGATATCAAATCCAAACTCCTTCTTTTCCAGAGCTGGCATACCACATGGGCCTTGTCTCCCTAGCAAAACAGAGAGCTTTGACTGGGCAAGGCCCGCTCAGCCTGCCAGCTTGGCAATGCTCTCGCGAGATCTCACAAGGCTGCCCGAGTCCCCACAAGATCTTGTTGTGCAAACATCCCCCCAGTTCCCGAGACGGCACAATGAGATGGCCTGTCCCAGTAAGCAGGGCAGAGAGCTTAAAAGCTCTTTTTGCACAGTGAAAACCTTGCCTTCATTTAATTTGTGGGATTCAAACTGATCGGCCTTCAATCGCACATGCGTGAAGTTGCACAAGTTTAATGTGTATAAGATGTGATTGCATTTTACTGTAAGAAGACAGAAAGGAGGTGGAGCCTCTCTTTCCACTGTTCTACTGATGCCGCTCCCTTTCTGAGCAATACTCACAAGTGGGTGCGCCGAGAGTGGCCTGCTGGTCTCCTCTAAGGTCATGCCAGGGAGGGCCGAAGAGACAGCGGACTCCTCCTCCCCCTCTGCTGGGGTCAGGCTGCTGGCTGCAGTCCGTGCTTGGGAAGGGCCACTCTCTCCTTGGGCTGTTTTCACCTCCGTTTCCCGGCTGGCCCTTTCATCCTCACTTGAGGGCCCTGTGCCTCCAAGGGCAGCGTTGACTTCGTGGCTCACCTCGGCCTCGGCCTTTGTGGCCGGACTGCCAGGCCCACCACTGCTTGCGGAGCTTGCAGCTTGTCCCGAGGCAAGGGGCTCTCTGAAACTCACTGCTGCCTCTCTGGGACTCCCGGCTTCCTCTCTCCTGGCAACACTCTGGGTGCGCATGAGGCCACGTCCTTCCTCTGCACCAGGAGCAGGACCTGCACCTTGGTCATCTGCTGCTGCTGCTTCCCTGGCGGGGGACTCCTGAGTCTTTTTGCTGCTGGTCTCGTCTTCTGGGGCTCCAGGCTCTTCCTCCTCTGAAGGCTGCTTAGCCGCTATTTCCTAAGAGGCAAAACAAAGTTTTGGGTTGAACACCCTGCTTTGCAGAGGACAGTTCTTGATTTAAATTGTCAGAGAGGGCTGTTCTCTCTTTGAAACCACCAAGTCCAGAAAAGAGGCAAAAGACGGGACAGGCCACAGCTCTTGACACTGACCACCAGAGGTTCCCTGGCTAGATTTCCCCACTATCATGAGATGTTTTATATTCCTAGTATAATCATCGTTGCTACTACTACTACCAGAAGTGGCCCAGGTGCCACATAATGCTCGTTTCGCAGTTGTAAGGAATCAATCTTTGGAACTCCCTGGCTATTGACCTCAGGCAAATGCCTTCACTGTACTCTTTTCAACAATTTTCTTTAGGGAAGTCTGTTCAGACATGTAGAACGCTGACATGTGTTTTTATTTGCTTTTAGATTATCACTGATTTTTAAAAATGTTTTAGCTGTTTTTATTGATAATTTTATTGTTTTATTCCTTTTGAAAACCACTTGGAGGTTTTTTTGCAATCAAGGGATATAATCATATGGCATAAATAGATAATAAATAAATAAATGTTAGCAGAGTACAAATGTTACGATAAATAGATAAGTATATAATAGGTTCACTGGGGGGGGGGGACCAATGCTATATACATACAAATGCATGAAAATGGCCTAATAATTCATTCTAATTTGTATTTCTATTTAAATTATGGCAATCATTCCTAAATCTGCACTTAAAGGTAAAGGGACCCCTGACCATTAGGTCATCGTGAATGACTCTGGGGTTGCGGCGCTCATCTTGCTTTAATGGCCAAGGGAGCTGGCGTACAGTTTCCAGGTCATGTGGCCAGCATGACTAAGTCACTTCTGGTGAACCAGAGCAGCACAGGGAAACACCGTTTACCTTCCCGCTGGAGTGGTACCTATCTATCTACTTGCACTTTGAAGTGCTTTCGAACTGCTAAGTTGGCAGGAGCTGGGACTGAGCAACAGGAGCTCACCCCTTTGCGGGGATTCGAACCAATGACCTTCTGATCGGCAAGTCCTAGGCTCTGTGGTTTAGACCACAGCGCCACCTGTGTCCCTAAATCTGCACTTCCAGACTTATAAATAGCTACTTGCTTGTTCAATGCAAATTGTCATCCACTTTGGTCTCCTTGCCTGCCTATGAATAAGCAACAATATCCCTCTCAGGACAGCACCTTCACAAAGCCAAAGTTTTGAAAAAGAGTAGGGAGAGGGGGTGTCCAGCTGTGAAGACCTTTGCAGGTTATACCTTTTCAGTTTGCTTTAAGTGCTTGCAAAAATTGAATAGTTTATCAATTTCATGTGCAGGAGCCCAAACTGCAAAGCCCTGAATCTCTGCTCCCTGGTGTCCACCCAGCAATACTCCAAATATTTCCAGGCCTATCAATACTTTCATGAGAACTAGAAACATGATGTTTTTATTATTAGTATTTCAAAATGAAAGGTGAGCTTCCTAGGACGCTGCATGCTGTGTGCCCAACTGCAGAACAAAAAGTCCCGTGTCTTTGGTCCACTGGGGCACCTCTGCTGATTTATGGGTCTCACCATGACAAATGCTTTGTGTGAATACTTACACCAGGTAAACTGGTGGCAGCAGTGTTGTTGGAAGTTTCCAGTAGGTTCGGAGAGCTGCTGGTTTCTGCTGGGAGAACATCTTGGGAGGCCTGCACTGGTGTCTCCCTGTCAAAAGTGACTTCCATGGGTTCTGCTGAAAATTGGGGCTGCGGACTGGGCTGGCTCTGAAGGCTTGGCTCCGAGTCCATAGCAGCACCCACAACCTCCATCTCTTCTCTTGGTGCCTCAGTCGCTTCCTCCAATCCTTTTGTCCCCTGAGAAGGGGGTTCCGATTCATTGGTGTCTTCCTCCATCTCCAAGGAACTTTACTGGAAAAAGCAGTCTTGTACCCAGTGCGACTCAGGAACTCTTAAGAAACAAATAAATAAATCAGTGCAGTTTTGAAAAGAACAATCTACCATATTGGTTCTCAGTGGTGCCCATTTGTATCCAAACACAAACAACAACTTGTTCCTTGGTGTCACAAACCTCCATGCAAAGTTTGGCCATCATCTCTTTAAGAGGTGTCCATAGGGACAGAGAACAGAAAAACGACTTTGTAAAATATACAGTGTATATAGTATATATAATTATGAAGCAAGCACCTGAGATTGCCCACTAATGAGGAACAAAATACTCTAGGCTGCTCTTACGTCTTTCATATTCTAGGCAACAATCTTAGCCCCACTTACCAAGGAGAGCAGAGTGCGGGGAGAGCCAGTGAGGCACAGTGGCGAAGAGCGCCAGACTCCCGGAACCCGGGAGGGTAAAGGTAAAGGACCCCTGACAGTTAAGTCCAGTCGCGAATGACTCTGGGGTTGCAGCGCTCATCTCGCTTTACTGGCCAAGGGAGCCGGCGTTTGTCTGCAGACAGCTTCCAGGTCATGTGGCCAGCATGACTATGCCACTTCTGGCGAACCAGAGCAGCGCATGGAAACGCCGTTTGCCTTCCCGCTGGAGCGGTACCTATTTATCTACTTGCATTTTATGGCGTGCTTTCAGACTGCTAGGTTGGCAGGAGCAGGGACCGAACAACGGGAGCTCACCCCGTCGCAGGGATTTGAACCGCCGACCTTCTGATCGGCAAGCCCAAGAGGCTCTGTGGTTTGACCACAGCGCCACCCACCAGGGTTCAAATCCCCCACTTGGGCACCACTTTGCCCACAGAGTGAGGGCCTCGGGCCAGCCCTTGCCTCTCAGCCTACCCTACCTCGCAGGGTTGTTGTGGTGTGGGATTGGAGATGGCGGGGAGAACCACCCCGTGCACGGATCACCTTGAGCTCCTTGGGAAGAAAAGGGAGGGGCACGAATATGCAACGCAGTAGAGGCAGCAGAGAGACCTACCTCCTCCCCAGCCCCTTTGCAACAGACCCCCAGGAGCCCCGGGCCTCGTCAGCCGCCGCGTAGCTGCTCCTGCAGGACGGGCAGCTGTTTGGCTTCCTCCCCTTGTTGCCATAGCGACCGGCGGCAGCCCGGGCCCTTTCCTTTCGCCGGCGCGCGAGGGTTGACAGGCGGGGCTATGCAAATTAAAGACCAATGGCGGTCCGAGAAAAGAAGGAGGGCGGAGCTTAACGTTTCCCCTTTCAGAGGCTGCGCGAGCCGAGAAGTTGCCAGGTGCGCTTTGCAGAGCGAGGGAAGCGCCGCTCGCCCCTGGCAGGTGCGCCCTTGGCAGCGCGCAGGTGCTCGCCCGCACCTGGAAGGCGTCGGGAAAGGGGTCCGGGGTAACTGAGGGGGGAGGTGGTCGCTGCTCCGCTTTGTGCGAGGGCTGAAAGTCCGTTCTCTTTTGCAGGGGGGACAACTTGAATAAAATACTGGGGAGGGGGAGCCCCAGGTAAGCCCCGCCCACATAATCGAATGGCAATACCCATCCACTTTCGGGGGGCGAAGACCCCTCGGGCCCTGGGAGTTGGATCCTATGGGGCCAGACTTCTCGCAACACCTCCTCCACTTTCCTGCTTTTCATTTTTTTAAAATAATATTTTCATTCATTTTAACATATAAATTATAAAATGCACCACAGAACTTATCACTTATACAATCTTTTTGGACTTCCATCAGCACCTCTGATGATCCACCGTTTTAACCACTTCTTATGCATTTCTTAACTTTATATTGCCTTTACATCTCTTAACAAGTCAACCTCCCCCTTATCCATTTTTACAATACTTCTAATAATACTCCTCACAAAACTTCTTGCAACCCTACAAACGTGTCGTCTGTTCTTCACAATTACTTTTCAAATAGTCCATAAATTTACTCCAGTCTTCCGTGAATTTCTGGTCTCGCCAGTTTCGAACCCTTCCTGTTAGTTTATCTAGTTTCTTTCCTGCTTTTCCAGGCTTTGAAGGGCGTTGCTATTCCAGATGTGGACGCAGCTGGACGGGACGCCTCCAGCTTGAGCCTCTTACTATGCTATGCTGCTTGTTTCTTACCTTTAGTTCACAAACATGCATCCGTTGAAGGTTGTTTTTTTATTACCTTCTTTTCTGTCACGAGTCTGATTTCCTTGATAATTCTTCCCTGTTCTACTCTGTTTATTAGCATATACTACACATCCACACCACGGAGGGCATCTTCTCCACTTTTGCCATTTTTCCACTTTTTTGAAATACTTCTGCTTTCTGCCTATACGCAGCTCCCTCAGCCCATGATACAAAAGTTCTATATGGTTATCTAATTTTATTGTCTGCGTGACAAGTTTCATTTTCTTCAATAATTTTACCTGTTTTTTTCTACCCATTGGCATGTCACTCTGTTTTGAACTAGTCTGGCATCTTGAAGAGAAGTTCAAGGCTTTTCTCCCCTCATGTGTCTTTATTCTCATCCATAATTTTCATTTTGAATAGTTTCACCACACCATAATTTTTCTTTATTACACTTCACAATATTTATATACAATATTTATATACATGACAAAAGACACTCTACTTTACCCTGGTCTTGGGTACTTGAGATTATATAATGTCCCACTTTAGCTGTCATTTTAATTTTATAGGGTTTTTGTATTTCCTATTGTTCTGCCCTGCTGTTGGATCTTCTGAAGGCAGGTAATTAATTAATTAATTATCCTTCTACTGCAGACCCGAGCTCCTTGACCTAATTTCAACCATCATTTGGAGGACATGGTGGTTCTTCCCTCAGAAACCTGACTGGACTAGCAGTTAATTCTTTCTTCAGTTCTGGTGACAGGATAGTGCCCTCTGCACCCGAGTCAGCCCAGGGCAGCCCATGTGACATTTACATCTCTGTCCTCCAACAGATAAGGTGGCCATTTTTATTTTTATTTTACAAAATAATGTCTGAAGGGCTATTCTGAGGGAATTCAGTCAGTCATTCTCTCTCTCTCTCTCTCTCTCTCTCACACACACACACACACACCCAAAATGGAAGTGTGCAGCATTTAAGAAACCTTTAAAAACAATGCAGAACAGTCATTAAAATGACTGGCTATTAAAGGCACCCTCTAGATGCAGAACAGCTTGGTCCCAGTCTGGTTAAAAAATAAAAATAAAAGCCCAAGAGAGAGCAGGCAGGACCTTGAAGCTGCCCTTCCTTCAGCAGTGAGCTCCTGGAACGCAAACTAAACAGGCACACAGGCTATCAAGCCACATACTTTCTCACAGAGATTGTTTGTATTTGTCTATATAAATTAGAACAGTTGGGTTGTGTCCACTGCTAGTTAAGAGCCTCTGCGGAGACTTTTCCAAGTATGTCTTTGTGCACAGGGCTATACTGCTAGTTACTCTAGGAGCAAAGAAAGCTGCTTTATACCAAGGGAGACCTTTGGTCCATCTAGCTCAGTATGGCTACAATGGCTGCAGCAGCGGCTCTTGGGGGTTTCAGGCAGGGGTCTCTGCCAGCCCTACCTGCAGATGCCGGGAAGTGCACTTGGGACCGTGCTCTGCCATTGAGCTTATGTCCCTTCCCCGTCTAAGCTGGAATATGCAGCCTATTTTAAAAACTTTATTCAAAATGACTTGATAATACAAAGTACAACATAAATTAACATTCCAGGTCTGACAACAGATATGCCACAGTAAACAAAAAAGAAAATGGAAAGACACCATGAGTACTGGTGTAAAACTTTTATTGGCAAATTCCCAAGCAAACCAAAATGTCACAGAATAAGTCATCCAATTCTGCAGAAAGCCACAAGCTCTCCTTTCCAACTTTTATTTACAACAGGGGCAAACACCATAAGAGGAGGACTAACTAATCCCTTAAATCCTTTAAACTCTTTCAAAACAGCATCTGTGTGTCAGATTCAAACCCCTCTTGACAGCCAACACCAAAACCTCAGCATTTGTCTTTCCACATCCTGGCTTCTTCGGGTTAAGGGGCTCCAACCCAGGTTGAGATGCCATCAAGTACTTTTGAGCTTTCTCACGGAAAAACATCATCTTTGCAGAGGGACTATATTGCAACTTGGGGGAAAGAAAAGAGAAAGATATGAGACCTTCTGCAATTCTAATATTTTGATTATAAGAAATCTCAGAGGATCATACTTCTCAGGCATGCACTTTTTATTTGAGGAAGGGTTGTAACTCACCAGAAGAGCATCTGCTTCACAGTTGGACCAGTACAATGATTGGCAAAGCTAGTCAAGAACTGCAGATCCTCATTTAAAACTGGGGGGGGGGGTATTTTCCCAAAACAAGGGCAGGGAAGGAAAGAAGTGCAACACCCATTCTAGACCCTGGAGTTCAGGGAATGGCCAGGACACCAGACCCCTCAGGACTCTCCCGGAGAAGGGGGCTGCTAGCAATGGGACACCAACCCTGGGAAATTCATGCAAGAGGCAACCACCAGATTGTCCAGAAACAGGCTGCGCACAAACTCCTACATCCTGGGCCAACCTGATGCTCTCCAGACCTTTTGGACTACAACTCCCATCAGCTCTTGTGCGCACAGGTGGGAGTTTTAGTCCCAAACACCTGGAGGGCATCAGGTTGACCAGGGCTACCCTCCTGCTACATGCAGAACCCAGCTTTCTGCGCACAATGGCCAAGATTGGTCAGAAGCTCCTTGTGCTTGCAGAACGTAATTTTAGCTTGCCCGGAGGAAACGACACTGAAACAAACAGCTGCTTCATTTGATGGGGCAGGGAAAGTCTCCCTGGGTATGAACCTCTAGAGCAGGTGGGGAGGGGAAGCTGTAGCCCTCAGGACGCTGCTGGACTCTAGTTCCCACCCACCCCAAATCAGCCATGTTGGTGGGGGTGATGGCAGCTGGGAGCCCAACAGCCCTTCTGGAAGGCAGGAGTATTCTCCCTCACTCAGTTATTTACATCCCACCATTATCTCAAGCTTCAATTCATCAAGGCAGCTTCAGACACTGAAAAACAGCATTATGAAATGCACAGTATTTGCCTGCCCCTTAGCTGCCAAAGGCCCGTCTGAACAGGAAGCCTAAGCCTAACCAAGCAGGAGCCAGGTTAGCCTCTCTGGGGAGGGAAGGCCCTCTCTCTCATTCACCAGCAACCTGTGAAGGCTCTTGGCACCTGGGCAGGATTGTACAGGTAGGCACATGTGTCACAGGGGGGGAGGAGGAGGGCCCTCTCCCAACATGTTTCCCTTAGTGCTGCCAAACATCAATGCACATGGAAGAGAGAGATTCCAATCATAGCTGGCCAGCGAGTTCAGAACTGAGGTTACAAGAGTGATGCAGGACCGGCTACAAAGGTGTCAGTCGGTGCTGCCTTTGATTTTTGGATTGCTTACCCCAGAAGCCCTTTTCCACTCCAGCGTTTCGGGGTGAGCCCCAAATGAAGCTTCTCACCATTGCGGATCACGGTCACACTTAGCGGCTGCTGCAGGGGGCAGAAAATAAACAAGAGAGTCCTCACTGCACGCAAGACAGTTCTAGTAACTGGCTGAATATCTTGTGGAACGCCCAAGGGAGCTGTAGGTGAAGGGAGGGAGGGGAGGGCCCCATGTCCTCTGTGCCTCATTGCTGAGCTTATGGCACAGCCAAAAGTGGGGACTTATCAACATCAGGTAGGGGCCCTAGCTGTATCATTTTAGACACCTGCTAAAAGACCTTGATTAGGGAAGCCTACCTAGACATGTCATTTTATTACAGTACTTGTTTTTAAGTTTCTCTCCTTTTAATGGTATTTTTAATAAATATTTAGCTCTACTTTTCTTTGTCTCTTCTGATTAAGAGGCAAGTAAACTTGATTAGATAAAAACATCAAATGATTCTATGTCATACAAATACACACACAAATCAACAAATCACACAGCCACAGAAGTAAAGGGCAAAGGGACTTTATAGGATTTAAAGTTCTGAGTCACTTGGTGTTACATTTCACGTTACTGACTGATCACTCAAAAGCTTCGAAATAAACTACTGCTTTGTCAGCTTAAATGGCATTTAAGTTTTAAAAGGCTTTTTAATAACGTGTTCAGGTGGGGTTAGATTTATAGGCTTTTATTTCAAAATTCAAAAAGAAGAAAAAAACATAAAAACACATAGACACACACAAATCAACCAGTCACAGAAGGGCAATGGACACACACCCCCACCCCGTGCATCCTGGTAGACCTGCTTGGGACACCAAGGTCTATGATTAGTCAGACTGTGGTGCCTTCCCAGTTGGGACTGTGTCACTGGTGCCTCCAGGCTGGGCTACAGATTCACAGCAAGTGCTGGAGCTGTTTTCCACCAGCAGGTCATCACTGAAGGGTCGACTCCAAAGGGAATATCCCCCTTGATTCAGTGTTCAAAGGAGGAGTAGCATGGAAGCCCCTTTTTAGCTTGGCGGCAGAAAGTAGGTGTGACACAAGTGCTTTAAGGAGGGCGGCAGCTATCAGTCTCCTGCCCTTTTGGAGCATCAGTGGGTGACTTCAGGCAAGTGTCGCTCTGCACGTGCTCCGCACTGTGGCTTGGTTTGCCTTCTACCTGGTCACTGATACTGGCAGGCTCTGTGAGCATTTGTGTGGATGAAGGTGAGACCCCATTTCAGACACGGAGGGAGGGGGAAAGCTGCTCACCCCTTCACTGTGTTGGACCACAGTGGCGATATTCTGCAGCGACTGGAAGTTGTGAGTGTTGACGGAGCCAAACTCGACGATCTCGTCGTTAACTTGCAACCCCTTCAGAGAGAACCAAAGAACACATTATAAACCCTGGTTTCCCCTTGGGAAGCCAAAGTCAGTACCTGGTACTTTAGCATTGTTCTACCAGAGAGCCTAGGACTTGCCAATCAGAAGGTTGGCGGTTCGAATACCCGTGACGGGGTGAGCTCCCATTGCTCGGTCCCAGCTCCTGCCAACCTAGCAGTTCGAAAGCACGCCAAAAAATGCAAGTAGATAAATAGGTACCGCTCTGGCGGGAAGGTAAACAGCGTTTCCGTGCGCTGCTCTGGTTCCCCAGAAGTGGCTTAGTCATGCTGGCCACATGACCCGGAAGCTGTACGCCGGCTCCCTTGGCCAATAAAGCGAGATGAGCGCCCCAGAGTCGGTCGTGACTGGACCTAATGGTCAGGGGTCCCTTTACCTTTACCTTTTTAAGTTTGGCAGGGGACCGCCCAAACCTTAGAAATTTAAAAACAGCAAGATTATGATTGTTTGGGATACAAAAAGAGAAATACAAACTGCAGACACCTGAAATCCTGTGCACAGCTCAGCAGGGATTATGGCCAGGGGGGAGCTGGTAGCAGTGTCATATCCCAAATGAAAATGGCTGAGTAACAGGTGGAGAGGGGCAATGTGACAGGTGTAAATAAAATTATACATGGTGTGGACACATTTTCTCCTTTCTTATCATGCCAGGACCCAGTGGGATCACCCAATGAAGTTGGGGATGAAAGATTCATGGCAGACAAAAGGAAGGACTTCTTCACACAGCAGTGAAGAGCTAAATTACAAATAAGATGTGATAAAGTCCACCAGCTTGGATAGTTTCCAAAGTAGATTAGACAAATTCACCGAGGAGGGTAAGGCTATCAACGGCTACTGGCCCAAAGCAGCGGGGTTCTACTTCGCCAAATAACAAACCCACAAAGGTCTGGATGGGCGAGAGAGATGCAATACTTGCCGAGAAGCTCGCTGGAGAACCCTGCGTGACGGCATTCACCCTGGCAAAAGCCTGGGGCAACACCTGACTCTGGCTCCTGGCTTCGGCTCGCGCTTCCGCCTCGTCCTTTTCGCGCTTCTCCTTCTCCCGGGCGTGGAGCTGGTGCAGAGCCTGTTCCACCTGGTGCATCAAGGCTTTGTGATCATTCTGCAAACCTGAAAGTAGTGGGGAAGCGCCTGTAAGCCCAAGATGTATTTGCACAGAAAGCTGTTCTCTGAGTTATTATGGTTCTTTAAGCCAGTGTTTCCCAACCTTTGGTCTCCAGCTGTTTTTGGACTACAACTCCCGTCATCCCTAGCTAGCAAGACCAAAGGTCAGGGATGATGGGAATTGTAGTCCAAAAAGAGCTGGAGACCAAAGGTTGGGAAACACTGCTTTAAGCAATGGCATCAACACACATGCGCTTGGGGATGAACAGGCATGAGGGGTCCCTGGCAGGAAATGGAGGAGAGGGGAGGAAACGGAAGAATAGGCAACGATTTCAAGCTGGCTTGAAATCTGTACTGAGGCTTCGGTACAATAATGTACAGTACAGGAATGAAAAGGATGAAAGGAGAAATGGCAGAGTGATCTCAGGAAATGGTCTCCAAGCAACAATCACAGAATTGTTGAGCTGGAAGGGACTCAAAGGGTCCATATAGTCCAACATCCTGAAATGCAGGAATCACAGCTAAAGACCCTCTAGCAGAAGGCCACCCAACCTTTGCTTCAAAGCCACCACTGATGGCTGGCCAACCACTTTCCAAGGGAGTCCATTCCACTGCTGAACAGCCTTCACCACCAATAAAGTTATTCCTAATGATTACTTAGAATTTCATTTCTTGTAATTTGAATCCATTGGTTTGGTCCTGCCCTCTGCAGCAGCAGAAAACAAGCTTGCACACTCAATATAAATAATAATAATAATAATAATAATAATAATAATAATAATAATAATAATGTCTCTAAGCCACAACAAATCTATAAAATACTGCTGCTTAGAGATTTTTTGGTGCACAGTGATGAATAAACATGATAAAATATTAATCATTTGTTATATATGATAACAAAATAATATTTAACTCAAAAAAATGGGAACAAAATTACTTGAACTATACATCTGATCAGAGAACAGCTGGATTCTCCCAAGATAGGAAGCTGCCTTGTACCAAATTTGATCTGGGTCCATCTGGTTCAGTACTGCCTACACCGACTGGCAGCAGCTCTCCAGGGAATCTTTCCTGGTCACAGACCCACCTGGAAACGCTGCCACAAAGGGAACCTGGGATCTTCAGCATGCAGAGCAGATACTCCCCCATGGAGCCATGGTCTTTCCTTCAAGGTTAGATAGATGCTCTACACATTAGATCTTGTCTGCACTTGTACCAGAATTACAGCATTATCCACAGGTTGCTGATCTTAGACTTCTTTTTATAGAACCCTAGGGCTGGGCAACATAACGTCCAAAACCCGTTTGAAGTCCGTACCGTGATATTGGTTTCGTAATGTTTGACCTGGCAATATATCATGAATCATTCTCTCTGTGTGTATGTGCTATGCAAAAATCACAACGTGGGGGAAACTGTGAAGCCAGCCAATGCTCCTCTTGTTTCTGCAGCCGCTGTTAACTCTTGCCAGCTCAGCTCTTCCCTGCCTCATGCAGAGGGCAGCAAAACAGAAGAGCAGGCGCCGGCAAAAATCATGATACAGGAAAAAACATGAACCAACTGAGGCCACTGCATAGCTCCATCCTTATTTCAGACACTGTGATATATTGGTATATCACAATGTTTAGCTGGTGATATATCGCAATGCTGAAAACCAGATATTGTCCAGCCATATAGAACACCCCACCCCATTAATATTTTCCTTTCAGATTGGTGGGCAAGCCAAACCTTAAGCCCCTCTGAACTCATGTGTTGTGGCTGCAATCCCAAGCACTGAATGCTACCTGAGAGTAAGCCCCACTGAAAACAGTGCAGCTGACTACCAAGTAAACATACCCAAGTAAACGTACCCGGGCTGCAAATCAATTAAATTGTGGACTGTTGCTTACAGATGATGTTGTGCCTTGCTGTCCGGACTTGATAGACATCCACATCAGCACGAGGATAGCCTTCAACATCCACAAGTGGTTCGTTCATCCCGACACCTTTTTGCTGCAGCATAAAAAGAAAAAACACAATTACCCCTTTGAGACCTTTTCCCGAATAGGGCAGATAATGTATTAGCTTAAAATCCTCTTTCCTTTACAGTACAATAATACACGTGTCTACTCAGAAGTAAGTTCTATTGAGTTCAATGAGACTTCCAGATAGGTATAGCATTGCTATTAACAGAGATATTAGTTTGCAAGTTTATTATTATTAATAATAATAATAATAATAATATTCATACTGCCTTTTATCCGTAGGCCTCAGGGTAATACAGAAGATTAAAATACAAGATCAAAACACATAATGAAAACAAGAAGTGACCACGGTAGCATTAAAAGACACCAAGCGCTGCAACTGCTGCAATGTTACAGATACCCTCATGGAACCATCGGGTTGGAAGGGACCTCGAGGGTCATCCATCCCAACCCCCGGCAACGCAGGAGTGAAACACAACGGCTTGCAGACGGCAGGGCGGCAAATTCACCGGGCAATGAGGGCGAGGCCACGATGTCGCAGCAGCTCCCCGGGTCATAGAATCATAGAGCTGGAAGAGACCACAAGGGCCATCGAGTCCAACCCCCTGCCAAGCAGGAAACACCATCAGAGCACTCCTGATATATGGTTGTCAAGCCTCTGCTTAAAGACCTCCAAAGAAGGAGACTCCACCACACTCCTTGGCAGCAAATTCCACTGTCGAACAGCTCTTACTGTCAGGAAGTTCTTCCTAATGTTTAGGTGGAATCTTCTTTCTTGTAGTTTGGATCCATTGCTCCGTGTCCGCTTCTCTGGAGCAGCAGAAAACAACCTTTCTCCCTCCTCTATGTGACATCCTTTTATATATTGGAACATGGCTATCATATCACCCCTTAACCTCCTCTTCTCCAGGCTAAACATGCCCAGCTCCCTTAGCCGTTCCTCATAAGGCATCGTTTCCAGGCCTTTCACCATTTTGGTTGCCCTCCTCTGGACACGTTCCAGTTTGTCAGTGTCCTTCTTGAACTGTGGTGCCCAGAACTGGACACAGTACTCCAGGTGAGGTCTGACCAGAGCAGAATACAGTGGCACTATTACTTCCCTTGATCTAGATGCTATACTCCTATTGATGCAGCCCACAATTGCATTGGCTTTTTTAGCTGCCGCGTCACACTAGGACCCCGGGGCGGCGGCTGCTGCTGCTGCTGCTGCTGCCGCCGAGACCCCAACCCGCCCGGCCCGGGAGTTGCGACTCACGTCCTCCAGGACTCCGTAATAGGCTCGGATCTGGGCCTCCAGCTCGTCTTTCTTCCGCAGCAGCAGCTGCACGTCGCTGACGGAGATGCCCTTGGGCTCCGGAGCCTCGTCCTGCGCCGACATCCCGGCAGGAGGGAGAAGCGCGGCTCCGCCAACCAGGCCCGGGGCGAGGGGCGCCTCTCCAGACGCGACAGCAGCCACGGAGGAGCCAAAACAGCCTCGTCACGGCCGGGCGGGGGGGCGGGGCCTCCTGCAGGAAGAGGCGGGGTTTGCGCGTGACGGCGAGGGGCGGTTCACACGTGACGACCGCAGCGTCCGGCCGGGGAAGGCTCTGTGCACGTGTGAAGAGGGCCCGGGGGGGTGGAAGCGTCCTGCGCAAGGGCTTCCCCGCCTCCTGAACCCCCCCCCCATTTGTGGAAGCGAGGTTGCTCTATATAGACACGTGTCATGCGCCGGCGAACCAGGAGGGCCTGGGGGGGGGGTATCCTCTGCCCGTCATCAAGGGGTTCTCAAACTCTTCTCTCTGGACCACACTTTCAAAATAAAAAATTGCTCTCGCCACACCAAATTTTTTATTGGTAAGAAATACATCGAGAAACAAAAAACTGTTGGCAGTAATTGTTCTATATAATATGGAACACAACTACTTTATAATATGATCATGGGACATTTACATGAGTGTAGCCAGGATTTATGGGGTTTGAGGGGGGTCAGAACCTCAGTTAAGTTTTTGTATTTACAGTGGTACCTCAGGTTACATACGCTTCAGGTTACAGACGCTTCAGGTTACAGACGCTTCAGGTTACAGACTCCACTAACCCAGAAATAGTGCTTCAGTTTTAGAACTTTGCTTCAGGATGAGAACAAAAATTGTGCTCCAGCAGCGTGGCGGCAGCGGGAAGCTCCATTAGCTAAAGTAGTGCTTCAGGTTAAGAACAGTTTCAGGTTAAGAACAGACCTCTGGAACGAATTAAGTACGTAACCAGAGGAACCGCTGTAATCTCATTTATATTAGGTCTAATTTGAGATAAGCAAACTCATCAACACAAAGAAACCTCTCCCTTCTCTGACCTTCCCTGTTCACAACAAAAGGTTGTGGAGAACTGTAGAAGAACAACCAGGGCTCTTGCTCTCATCTTGAAAAGATCTATGCTCCCAACGGAAACCGCTGCTCTAACGGGAAGCCCAAAAGCGCCAGAGCCCTTGTCCCTCTTGTCAGCTCCAGCAGATGCCATTCAGAGGCACCTGCTGCCTTCAGCCAAGTAACATAGCCATTGGGACTGGTAGCCATTGACAGCCTTTTGCTCCAGGAATTCATGTTTTTTTTTAATTTTAATATATTTTTACTGATTTTCAAGGTACAAATGCAAATATGAAGAAAGGGGCTGTTGTGTGACTCATCTGTACAAATAGCACAGAGGAAGTTAGCCATGTTGACCAGTATTAAAAGTTCCCAAATCCACATTAGGGCTACAACACATTTATTACGCTAATCAAAATGTCAAAAAAAAGTGCAAGCTTTCAAGTTCTCCAGAGCTCCTCATCATGCAAAAATATAAGCAAAGAAAGGGAGGTGCAGACTCCACAGCTTCACCATAAACCAACTCCTCTCCTCCCTGCCATTGCTCTGGTTACCATCTATAACATGGGTAGGCAAACTAAGGCCCAGGGGCCGGATCTGGCCCAATCGCCTTCTAAATCAGCGTGTTTTTACATGAGTAGAATGTGTCCTTTTATTTAAAATGCATCTCTGGGTTATTTGTGGGGCCTAGGAATTTGTTCATTTTTTCCTTCAAAATATAGTCCGGCCCCCCACAAGGTCTGAGGGACAGTGGACCGGCCCCCTGCAGAAAATGTTTGCTGACCCCTGATCTATAACAATAAAACAATGGACAGGGTGGTGATACAATGACTACTGCATTGGGCAAAAAAGTTGGTTTCCAGGTGGAAAAATCAAAATTGGGAACAGAATTGTTAGATTCAAAAATTAAGTACTTGTGAAGAATGTATAACTTGCTGTTGAAATGGAACACTCAGGATGAAATGGTGAAATCTGCTATGATAAAATGGGCACAAGACGTTGGACATAACATTATGATGGCTGACTGGGAACAGTTATGGACCACAGGTATGAAATTTACGGCATGTAATGCCCTAAGAATTTAATGAAAATGATTTACAGGTGGTACATGATACCAGTCAAGCTTGCAAAAATTTATAATTTTCCTGACAATAAATGTTGGAAATGTAATGAGACTGAAGGTACATTCTTTCACCTTTGGTGGACATGCCCATGGATTAAGACATTCTGGGAGATGATCTATAATGAAATGAAAAAGGTATTTAAATATACCTTCCTGAAGAAACCAGAGGCCTTTCTCCTGGGTATGGTCGGCCAACTGGTGCCAAAGAAGGACAGAACTTTTTTTATGTATGCAACAACAGCAGCAAGAATACTCATCGCGAAGTATTGGAAGACATAAGATTTACCCACTCGGGAAGAATGGCAGATGAAGTTGATGGACTATATGGAACTGGCGGAAATGACTGGCAGAATCCGAGACCAGGGAGAAGAGTCGGTGGAAGAAGACTGGAAAAAGTTTAAAGACTATTTACAGAAATACTGTAAAATCAATGAATGTTAGAAAAATATTGGAATGAACTTATATGGCTTTAGTAGAAATGTTATAAGGAACTAAGTACAAATAGATTATTAATGCATTAAAGGAAAAAAATAAGGTTAGAATATGTTAAGATAATTACAGGACAGAAAACAGAGGAAGATGGAAAGGAATTGCTGAAACAGTTAACTGAAGTGGAATACAAAAAGGGAGGTGTGAGGAGGTCGTTGAAACAAGTGAATGAAAGATAAGATATTGAAATCATTTGATGTGTCTTAAATTGTTTTTGTTTTGTTTTGTTAGTTTAATGTCTTAGTGTTAGTGTTATGTAGTGTCTTTGTTTTTGTATTGTACTGTATTGTTTTGTTTAATTTTTTTTGTTTTGTAGTGTTTAAACTGTTAATATTATTTTTTTAAAAAAAAGATACAATGACTACTGCAATTGACACAAGATAATATCACCAAGGCAACTATTTGTAAACAGATAGAGGACAGATATACCCCTGCTTTAAGTTGTTTGGATGCTCACTGTCTTCACTTGTATATTGTTTACTACAAAGCTGGTAAATAATGGTACTAAGAGCCATTATAAAATTGGTGAATTAATTGAAAGGTAAAAAAATTGCTTAGAAACATAAAGAGTAGCTTCCTATTTAAAAGGTCAGTCTATTGACGCTTATATAGTGGGACCTTGGTTTAAGAACAGCTTTGTTTATGAACCACTTGGATTAAGAACGCTGCAAACCCGGAAGTACCGTATTTTTTGCCCTATAGGACGCACTTTTTCCCCTCCTATGGGGCGTTCTATGGGGCGAATGCAGGCTTTCGCTGAAGCCTGGAGAGCGAGAGGGGTCGGTGCGCACCGACCCCTCTCACTCTCCAGGCTTCAGGAGAGCCCCACCACCAGCCCCACAAGCTCGGGGGACAGTGGGGAGGCGCAGCACGCCTTTCCCGCTGTCCCCCGACTTGGTTAAAAGGCTAGCGGAGGGCTTCCCCCTCCTCCAGCCCCGCAAGCTCTGGGTCCCATTCTGGGGGCTGGCGTCGGGGGAAGCTCGGGCTTCCCCTGCCCCAGCCCCGCGCCTGGGGGGGGGGAATAATTTTTTCCCCTTTATTTCCCCCCCCCCCCCAAAATCTGGGTGCGTCCTATGGGCCGGTGCGTCCTATAGGGCGAAAAATACGGTACGTGTTTTGGTTTGTGAACTTTGCCTTTCAAGTGAAATCATTCTCTGCGCACTCAAACACAGTTCAAACACATTCAAAGCTTTTAATAAAAAGCAATCTTTATTAAATAGTTTTCCAGATGAAATACATTGTTTCCGAGAGATTTGCATGGGGAAATCTTTTCGATTCCTCAATAATACGGGGCAGTGGGGTGAGGGAGGCCAGGGCCACATCCACACCATTTCATGTGCTATGAAGCCGCTTTAAACACTCATGGCTTCTTCCCCCAAAGAATCTGGGAACTATAGTTTGAAAAGGGTGCAGAGAGCTGTTAGGAGACCCCCTGTTCCCCTCCAAGAGCTACAATTCCCCGAGTTCCCTGACAAGAAGGGAACCCTAACCCTAACACTACCCCAACTCAACCCTACCCCTACCCTACCCTTCTCCTAGCCCTACTTCTAGCCCTACCCCTACCCCAAGCCTAACCCTAACCCTAAGCCTGCTTTGGTCTTTCTAGCATAGCTAAAAAATAAAACAGAATTTTGTTGGCACCTTGGTTCCCCCCCCCCCTTTGCTTAACGAGCTCAGATTACAGCTGCTCTCCCCCTCCTCTGCCTTCCGCTGCTAACGGTTCTCTCCCTATGCCTGCTTTTTCTCCTCCTGTCAGCATCTGAGCTTCGCTGACAAGAAGTGACTGCCACGGCATTCCCTCACAGGATGGCATGGGCAGGGTAAGGGTTTATATACTGGGTAGTAGATTGCAGCCTGGTCTATTGCTGTTATTTTATGGATCAATGGTCTCGTTAGATAGTAAAATCTATGTAAAATTGCTGTTTTAGGGGTTGCTTTTCATCGTCTGGAACAGATTAATCCGTTTTCCATTACTTTCTATGGGAAAGCATGCCTTGGTTTAAGACCACTTTGATTTAAGACCGGACTCCAGAACGGATTAAGTTCGTAAACCAAGGTACCACTGTAAGGCTAAGCTCTTTAGCAATGAAATGTTGGATTACCAGAATGATTCCTAGCACTGAACTACTGGTATATTGCAAGTGAATTCTTTATTTACTGTGTTTGCTATTGTTTAAGATAAAATCTATCGGGGACACACACCTATTTTTGCCATTTTTCTGGATGTTTATTGTTTATTCTGGATGTTTATTGTCACCATCTAGGCACACTGAGAGCTCTGGAGAACTTGAAACTTTGCACATTATTTTGTAGCATTTCGGTTGACCTAATAAGGATAAAGGGACGCGGGTGGCGCTGTGGGTTAAACCACAGAGCCTAGGACTTGCCAATCAGAAGGTCGGCAGTTCGAATCCCCGCGACGGAGTGAGCTCCCGTTGCTCGGTCCCTGCTCCTGTCAACCTAGCAGTTCGAAAGCATGTCAAAGTGCAAGTAGATAAATAGGTACCGCTCCAGCGGGAAGGTAAACTGTGTTTCCGTGCGCTGCTCTGGTTCGCCAGAAGCGGCTTAGTCATGCTGGCCACATGACCTGGAAGCTATACGCCGGCTCCTTCGGCCAGTAAAGTGAGATGAGCGCTGCAACCCCAGAGTCGGTCACGACTGGACCTAATGGTCAGGGGTCCCTTTACCTTTAATAAGGATAAAGTCCCAAGAATGCATTTCAGAACTTGTGTTTTTTCTTACTCCATGGCCTGATTCACATGTAACTCCAAACTACAGTTTATCATTGCATGCATAAGTTTCAGGGCTGCTCCCTGTCCTCTCTTCCCCCACAAGTGTGCACCGTCTTTCTCAATTCTGGTTAATAAATATACCTGAATCCAGATAAGTAGTGGCTGTTGGCTTATTTCAACAACAGCTCATGGTTTATGACGCTGACTTGTTATCCTAAAGTGCAAGCAAAATTACACAAGTAACCAAAAGTACGGTCTCCCTGCTCAGATGCTTTAGAGGTGCATTTTATCGATGTTTTAAAGTCTTTGTGGAGTGCGTTTTTCACATTGGTCAATGCTCCGGCTTCTCGTGGGACAAAGGGGGGTATAAAATGAAATGAAGCCAGTGTGGGTTAGTGGTCAGAGTGTTGGGCCAGGACTTCAGCCTGGAAGCTCCTTGGTCAGACAGACAGTCTCTCAACCTACCCCCACCTCACAGGGTTAGTGTGAGCATAAAGTGGGGTGAGGGAAGAGCCATGTATGTCTCCTTGAGTTCTTTGGAGGAAATGGGCGGCGTCAGTGGCGGGCGGTAGAAATGTAATAATAAATGAAAATAAATAGAAGATTATTTCCATTATTTCACATATACACAGATGAGGTCTGATCTGGCAGCGACTGGCCAGGAATGGCATCATGGAGTCACGGAGGGGAGCTCAATGATAGCAGAAGACTTGACAGGTTTCAGTGGCTGCTGAACAAGCCCATCCCCTCCAACAGTTATCCGGTGAAAATAGGGATGTCCTATTCAATAATAATAGAAGAAGAAGAAGAGTTTGGATTTGATATCCCGCTTTATCACTACCCAAAGGAGTCTCAAAGCGGCTAACATTCTCCTTTCCCTCCTCCCCCACAACAAACACTCTGTGAGGTGAGTGGGGCTGAGAGACTTCAGAGAAGTGTGACTGGCCCAAGGTCACCCAGCAGCTGCAGGTGGAGGAGCGGGGAAGTGAACCCGGTTCACCAGATTACGTGCCACACTGCCTCCCTGGCATCCTTTAGTGCCTCCTGGACAGCAGGGACATGGGCACAGACCCCGTAGTCAGGGCCGTCTTTACCCAGGGGTGCAAAGGGTGTGGGGCACCCAGGCGCCAAATTCTGGGGGGGCACCAGGCACCCACTGCCGAAGCCGCCGAAGCTCTTAACTATCTACCTGTTATGAAATAATAAATAATGCTGATCAAGCTAGAAAAACAAAATACATACATACCTAGGTATTACAGAAATGTATACCTATGGTTTCACTAAAGGACTTTCAACTTTGTGCGCTCATTTACCAAAGACACGCCGCACTAGCGGCGGCGCTTGTCATTCACCATGGTGCTGTGTATGCAAAATTAACTCTTACATCAAAATATTATGTTATGTATTGTATTGAGCTGCTATGCGGCAGCGGGGTCACCGGCGCCTTTGACCCGACTGATGTTTCTCCTAAGTAGGTGCCTAAACAATACTTATAAGTTTATTAAGTGTGGTGGTGTTGTATACTTTAGTATAAGTGTATTGTAAATAAATAAGCAAATAAAAATGTTTGTTTCTTTTTCCTTTCATAAACAAGAGATAAAGTGTGGTGTTTGACATAAGCATAAGGGGGCTAAACTAAATTTGGGAGCGCTGGGCGGATCTTTGCACCCTGGCGGCGCATATGCTAAAGACATTGCCCATAGTCCAGCCCCAAACTGCAGCTGCGTGAAATCGTTGCATTTTGACCCACACAGTGACTTTGGAGTCACTTGGTCCCCTGCCTTTTCTCTTGGGTCACAGATAATGCTTGCGAGAAAGACAGCATATATCTGGGGTTAAAGTGTTTAAAATTTCCATCTGGAGTAGGAGGAGTGAGGGAGGAGCTCGTCCTCCAATGTTTGCTTTATTAAAAGCTTCGGATACTGCCCCTCTTCCCATCTCTCTCTCTCCCTGTCTGTCTTTCTTTCTCTCTTGGTGACATCGCTTTGCTGCCACAGAAAAGAAAAAATGGTGAGGCTTCATAGCTCTTAATCAAATTATATATATATATATTGTTGCTGTCACTCTAAGGGTAACAAGAGGTGTTTTTGACCCTGTGAAATTTGCAAACACTTCCTAGTTGTTCACGTTTGGACTGTCCTGCAAACATCTAAATCAGTGCATGAAAACCAAGCAATTTCTTGGAGTGAGTGAATATGCTGTGAACACCTAATTTGTGCGGACAGTTAGACATGGGTTTATATTTTTATTTTGGTTTCATCCCTCTAGTATTGGTGGTGGTGTCTGGTGTATTTTTAAAACTCTCATGACTTGCATAGAGCCTTAGTTTTGAGGTGGGTTTTTTAAAACTTCTGGAGTAACTTTTTGCAAAATTAATGTCTCTGTTTTATTCTGTTTTGATCCTTAACCACTAGACGACTTACTTGGATAAAGGGCTGAAGGTAAGATCACAATGCAGTCTAATATCCATGTGCCCGCCCCACCCCAAATATGGTCTATGGTGTCAATGGCATTTTGGATTAATGTCTTAGGGCATAAGCTGGCGAGAAGGACCATGGCAAAAGCCTTTTTGAAATGAATATTCTCTTGTTGCGTAGAAGAACTGGGCTGTGCATTTGGCAAATACCCGATAAACCTAAAAGCATCGTACAAAAGTCACATTCTTACATTCTACAAGATGCAATTGTTTTGTATTTTAACTGAATGATTGTAATTCTTAAAGCAGAAGTGTGTGAGTCTCATAGACTCACACATTACTTAAGGGAAACCTGGGTTAGCCACCAAGTGTACTCTCATTCCAGGTCAATCCCAGCTGCCTTTCATGGGTGCATGTATGATACAGGGGTTTGCAAACAACATGTTCACCCTTTTTGGGTGTTCATGTACTAAATATGCACCAAGTTCTTGTCTAATATTTTTTGATATTTTATAATATTGCGATAGCTGACAAAAGTGGTGTATTTAAGAAACAAAAGCTCCCCCATCTCAGCTAAAAAATAAAACAAAACAATGAGGGCACAGTTCAGCCAACATTAAGCAATTTTCAGCCTCATTAAAATGAGAGGGTGGTTAATTTTGGCTAGTTGGTGCCTTATGTTCTCAATCGATTAAGAAAAAGTGGTACATTTGCTAATTACTGTGTGTGCCTGGTCCATTTGCCCAAGGCTATGATCCTAAGCTACTAGAAGGGAGTTCCATTGAACCCAATAGGACCTGCTTCCAAAATAAACCTCATTGTCCTCCACAGAGGGTAGCTGTGTTAGTTTGTGTCCCAGCAAAAACATTAAAGGATCTTTGCCTCTGCCATCCTAGTTCCAAACCTGCCTCACCTGGCTCTGTTGAGAGGGGTTTGAATGATCCTGCATGCAGTGGCACAGCATGTGGGGGGCACAGGGGGGTTGCCAGTGTGGTGTAGTAAGAGCCAGTGCAGTGTAGTGGTTAAGAGCGGTAGTCTCGTAATCTGGGGAACCGGGTTCGCGTCTCCGCTCCTCCACATGCAGCTGCTGGGTGACCTTGGGCCAGTCACACTTCTCTGAAGTCTCTCAGCCCCACTCACCTCACAGAGTGTTTGTTGTGGGGGAGGAAGGGAAAGGAGATTGTTAGCCACTTTGAGACTCCTTCGGGTAGTGATAAAGTGGGATATCAAATCCAAACTCTTCTTCTGCTGCTTAAGGGTGCAAAATTTGAACATCTGGGCTCTGTTGAAAATGGCTTCTCTTTGCAGAAGAAGTTACCTTTATGGACAAGGGAACAATTCTTTTTTTCTTCTCTCTACAGCTGTGATCTCCTGGGGGATGCGGGTGCTATTAGGCAGCTGAATCCGCATGCGTACTCTGTCCATTTCACTCTCTCCCACCCCCACCTCTGCACGGCCCTGGGTGCTGGCACCCTTTCATACGCTACTGCCTGCCTGTGTTAGGGATACTGGGCTGCTCTGCCTCTGAGTGTGCCACATACCGTAATAACCAGCTACCTTTTCTCCCATTCAGCCTGAAAGAGGCAGGTTCCTTCACTTCCATTCCTTGACGTTTTGGGTTGGTAATGCAAAGCAGGTGAGTATGCTGATAAAACCAGGAAGGTCTGCCAGGGCACGGGGGTGGGGCGGGGCAGGGGGTTGTCTCTCGAGAAAGGATGAGAGAAGAAACCATTTTGGCTCGGATTTCAGAGCAGACTTACTGATTCGCAGTGCCCCAGACAAGATGCTTACTGCAATGCGGCAAAACTTTGAAATGTTCACTTCTCTGAATTTTGTGGTGTATACAAAATGTGTACATTTGGGGAATGTGTTATAAGAATGCAGGTGTTTAGTGAAAACCATGTATGAACGTGCATTGTATGGGGTCAAATTGTTTGCAAAAAGGAGAAATGTGGCAGGTTTCCATGAGGATTATAAAACCGTATCTCACATGTGAGATATGGCAAGCGGAAAAGTCTGGGAAAATGTGAAAGAGGGGGAAGCCAGACTTGACAGAGTGCTTCCTCTTAATGTTGTTGGCTTTGCTGCTGCTGCCCCCTTGTCCCCTTCCCAGGCACCTCACTGGGGCATCTGCGAGAACAGTGTGCTGGACTGCATGGGCCCCCTTTGGCCAGATCCAGCTGCAAATCTCTCCCTGCATTTGTTTGCAATACAGAGGGCTGTGGAGGGGATGTGCTTCAGGCTGTTGCGCTATTGGATGCTGGAGACGGGGTGGAGACCCATCTGAAAGGCGGGGTGGGAGTGGGGCAGATTTCCTGGGTAAGCTGCATTCAATTAATGGCTTGTGCCTTGCTGGCTATGGGGGATGGGGCATTGCACTCCCAGGAATGTGGAGCTGGAATGGTCTTTGGACTAGCCTGATGCAACCGAGAGAGAGGAGAGGGGAGGCAGATTCTTTGCTTGGTTGGCGGGGTTAGGGAGCTGCTGAGCCAAACACACACCGTGCACAGAGGGCTCACCCACACCCTGGCTGAATGCCCACATTTCCCCATTCTGAATTGTGCACTGTAGCCCCCTGTGCTCCCACACCTCCCTGGTTTATTGCTGCCGCCACATATCTTTCTGCAAGGACCACAGGGCTGCTGCAGCCAATCCTCACCCCTCCATGTGGCTGTTGGCATCCGTCTGTCTCGAGAGACAATGGAGTGCAGCTCCTGGGATGAAGTCAAACTGCTGTGCTAGCAGCACCAAAGTGGCTTCCCTGAGGCATAAGCCTGGGCAGTGTGTCTGGAGGTCCTGAGCTGCCCAGACAACATTAACCTCGCTGATGTGGTCCAAAGGAAAGGGAAGCAATATGTTTGACACCGGCTTGGCAGCAGGAATTGCCAGAAAGAGTCATACAAGATGTCACCCAACCGCCTTAGGGACTCCACTCCACATTTGTGGAAGGTGAAATATACTCAGAGTCGCAAAGTGATTTCATGCTCTTTATTCAGCTCATAGTGGTGAGGAGGAATGAATGAAAGTCCCCTCAAAGTATCTACTTTATATACATTATTTACACAATGGGCTGCACATGATTGGCTAATTCCGGAATTCTACTGTAAGCCAATCAGGTTGTGGATTCACTTCTATCTGGAGCATGATTGGGTGGTTCCTGCTAACCAATCATACTGCTGCATTGTTCTAGGACCAATCAGACTGCTGCATTCTGAATCCTATTGTTCTAGGACCAATCAGACTGCTGCCTTTTGGAGCCTATTGTTCTAGGACCAATCAGACTGCTGCAGTTTGGATCCTATTCAACTCAGTACATAACAGAAGGGTTACCCCTGAGCCTTTTCTTCTCGCAAAGATATGCAGGCAACAGGCAGCAGAGGTTTAGGATCAGAGTTTTGCTTCTACTAGATGGACTCCTTTCCCAGGTTGATGAGTCCCATCAACCTCACCTTTCCTCCAACAAACTGAAAGTGATGTCCCCCACCCGCCATTTTGTTTCTTAATGATGTCATTTGCAAGCTGTAGTTCAATGGAAGATGCCCCCAGAGTGGTCTATTTAAGCTATACCAAAAGATCTGTTCTCAGGCTTGAAGTCTGGTATGATGTGGCGCAAAAAGGGGAAAGGGGTGAGGCCTCCTAGGCAAGGCTGAGGGGCAGAGTGGGGATTTGAACCTTAGTCCAAACCCAATATTCTGACCATGATGTCACACTGGTTCTTGCCAAGTGTCATGCCAAGATTTAAAACATCACACCAGTAGGATAAACAGGTAACGCTGTACTCAATGTGGCACTGAGCAGTTCGTTGCACAGCGCAAGGGTTTCTCCTTGTGCAACAGAACCATCTCCCCTCTGTGCCCCCCACCTGACCTGGGGGTTTCCCCTCCCTGCAGAGTGGATTTGAGAATGGCATAAGATGTGTGTGTGGGGGGGGGAGCTGATTATGACCCATAGTCTTAATATTATGTCTGGTGACTTACTGATAACATGCTTTTTTAAAAAGGCTATTTTGCTTTTTTTCGCCCATGTGTTTTAAAGGCTGCTTCATTTTATTGTAACAAAATGGGGTTTGAGGAACTGGCCTACAAAGGTCTGGAGACAGGAAGCAGAGAGGTGGTGTCCCATGTGGTCAAACAGGACAAGGTAAGGAGAAGAGAAAACTGCATTGATGTAGGCTTGGGGGGTCTAGGGTTGCCATATTGCCAGAAGTGAAAATCCAGAGACAAACAAATTGTTGACCTTTTTTTTTAAAAAAAGAAAATTTCCTTTAGAGGTAGAGGGTGTGAGAGCAAGCTTGCAAAACCAGTCCCTTTGTCTAGGCAACAGTTGTAGCTGACAACTAGCACCATGATCCACATGCCAAAGGGATAAGCTGAGCTGCAAGGGCTACAACTAAGTGATATTGCCCTCTGGGCAAATGAGTGGGTCTCCCTGTCCCCCACCCACCCACCCAGCTGCCAGGGGAAGGGAGCAATAGGCATTGCTGGGCAGAGGACAGGCTGAAAAGCTGGAGACAGAGACATGCTTGCTCTGCGCTAAATCCAAGGTGACTCAAAGGATAAGCAAGATCTCCTGGGGTATTCATGCTGTGAGCCCCTTCATCCTATGCTCAGGTTATATATGTGCGTAGATAAAAGGTAAAAGGACCCCTGACTGTTAGGTCTAATCGCGGACGACTCTGGGGGTTGCGGCGCTCATCTTGCTTTATTGGCCAAGGGAGCCGGCGTACAGCTTCTGGGTCATGTGGCCAGCTTGACTAAGCCGCTTCTGGCGAACCAGAGCAGTGCACGGAAACACCGTTTACCTTCCCGCCAGAGCAGTACCTATTTATCTACTTGCACTTTGACGTGCTCTCGAACTGCTAGGTTGGCAGGAGCGCCGACCTTCTGATCGGCAAGCCCTAGGCTCTGTGGTTTAACCCACAGCACCACCCGTGTCCCTTGATGCGTGTAGATAAACTATCTATAAACCATATATCCTAAAGACCCTCACTCCAAGGAAATTGAACCTGGAACCCTTGGACTCTCTTAACCTTTGGAGAGTTGGGCTGGAGTGTACCAGTAATGTGAATGGGGAGGGGGACCCACGACTGTCTTGGGTCTAGCAAAGAGAGACCATCTCTCTAAGCCAGCCTTTTCCCAACCTGGTGCCCTCCAGATGTTATGGAATATTCCTGTTTTTAGCTTCCTGTTTGTTGTCTCAATGATCTTGGATATCAACATTTTAAATGAATGCCAATGTCAGCATTTCAGCCTTTGACTCATCACTTAACCTTGTCATAAAGAAAACGAATGCTTGTAGTTATTCTGATTATTATTCTGATTACCAACAGATCATATTTATCTTCTCCTCGGCTCTCAACCCTGGAAATCAAGGTAATTCAAGAGTTGGTCCTGTTGTAACTTTTCTTACCAAACGAGTTCCTTTTGAAACCCTGGGAGTTCTGTGTCCAGCTCTGGGGGCCACATTTTGAGACAGGCGTTGGCTCCACGCAGGTCAGGAGTAGGGCAAACAGGATGGGGAGGGTTCTGTACTCTCAATAAGGAATGCATTAAATTGCTGGCTGTCTTTTAGCCTGGAGGAGAGAAGTTTAAGGGGAGACGTGAAAGTGGTCTTCAAATAGCAGAAGGGTTGTTGCATAAAAGGTGGAACAGACTTTTTCTCTGTTTCTCTGGAGGGCAGGACTTGAACCAAGGACCAGGAATGGCAGGGAGGGGCAGATTTTGGCCAGATATGCAGAGAAAGTTCCTAAAAGCAACTGCTCCTGCCCTCTCTGCCACAGGGGGAGGTGGCAGACTCCCCTCCGCAGCACTATTTAAGCCGAGGCTGGGCAGCCGTCTGTAAGGGGCTGCTGCAGGATTGTGTCTTGCATTGCAGATTCTGCACTGAGCATTGGGGGGTGGAGCTCAATGCCCTCCCAGGGTCTCTTTCAATGCAGTTCACTGGTTTATTTTACTGTGCTTCAAGTTACTGTATTTTTTGCTCTATAAGACTCACTTTTTCCCTCCTAAAAAGTAAAGGGAAATGTGTGTGTGTCTTATGGAGCGAATGCAGGCTGTGCAGCTATCCCAGAAGCCAGAACAGGAAGAGGGATCGCTGCTTTCACTGCGCAGCAATCCCTCCTCCTGTTCTGGCTTCTGAGATTCAGAATATTTTTTTCTTGTTTTCCTCCTCCAAAAACTAGGTGCGTCTTATGGTCTGGTGTTACATAGATCATCTCGGTGTTTCCAGCCCAGGCAATGGCGTAGCGTGGGGGGTGCAGGGGGGGCCGGCCGCACCGGGCGCAACATCTGGGGGTTAGGGTTAGGGGGCGCAAATCCACGGGTTAGGGGGCGCAAATTACTTGCCTTGCCCCGGGTGCTGACAACGCACGCTACGCCACTGAGCCCAGGTGTGCCATCTAGGGGAGCTGGGTGGCTGAGGCCTCCACCCAAATTTTCAAGGGGTGGGTTGGGCCCCCTCAAAATTCAGTGACCCTGCGCACTGAAAGCTCTCTGATGGTCTCTGCCAGGGGTGTGGCAAGGCAAAGCATCTTCACCCTGGCGTGCCCTTTTGCGAATCGCCCGGGCCCCTTCCCGGAAGACACCAAAACGAGAGGCTGCATAAAAAAGTAGGGTGGGGGGGCGGGAGATGGCAGGCCATGTTGGCATGTCTGGGGGGTGTATGTGTGATGTCACGCATGTGCGATGCCTTCCCTCCCGGCAGCGTTGGGCACAACTTGGTGCCTCTGTTCAGCCTGTAGTGTTGGCGCCTTTTGCTCCATGGAGCCATGGAAGGGCCTGCATTGTGGTTCATGGCCACAGTGGCATTGTTCTCCCTCCACTGTTGAAAGCAGCACACCTTTGTTGGGAATCCCAAACGGGGAATCGTCTGCTGTGCTCACGTCCTGCTTTCAGGCTTCTTGTAGGCATCTTGGTTGGCCGTTGTGAGAACAGGATGCTGGACTAGAGGAGTTATGGGCCTGATCCAGTGGCTAGGCCCTTCTCATGTTTCCATGTTCTTCACCACCCATCAGCAGTGCCATAGGTGCCCTCTCGCACCGAAGATTGTGGGTGCCCGCAACAAAGGGCTTCGACTTCGCCCATTGACTTTGGAGTGGCTCAGTCCCCCAAATATATTGTTGTGGGTGCTGAAGCACCCACGGCTCCCTAGAGTGAGCTCCAGTGAGTGGTGCTTTAATATCATAAGGACTGATCCAGCCCCCAGTTTCTCTTCATGGCCAACCAGATGCCTCTGGGAAGCCCTCAGGCAGAGCCGTCTTCCCCATAGGGCTTAGTGGTGCGTCGCGCCAGGGCGCCAGTATCTCAGGGGCGCCCCAGCGAGTGGGGGAGCTGCGTGGCTTTGCCAGTGGTCTCCCCTTTCCCTGCATGCCCGCCAGCTGCGCCCCGCCAACCATATGGCTGGTGGGCGTGCAGCTTGCCTCCCAAGCCTCCGCGAGGATTGCTCTACTGCAGCGGCATGGGGGAGAGTTGCGTCCCCCGATGGCTGGCAGTGCGCAGCTTCAGCCCCCCCATCTGTGGTAATTTGGGGGTGCTGGGCAGATATTTGCACCCGGCGCCGCATCTGCTAAAGACAGCCCTGCCCTCGAGCAGCCTGGCATGGTGGCTGTGGGCCTCTCCCTCCTTTTCTCTTTCTGCGTTCTCTGATGGGCCTTGACGGCTGGATTCAGGGTCACCACGTCTGCCAGTTCCTCAGCTGGAGTTTTTACCAGGGTTATATGCAGCCCCTTGGCAGGACGTCAGATGCAGGCTTCTCCTTGTCTCAGGGGAGAGATGGAGGCTCCTTTGCTCTTAAAGGACAATGCAGTTAATTCACTAGCACTAGGTAATTTGCTGTGCCTGACTAAGGCACAGCTGGCGTGCAATGTTCTAAGGTACACCGCCTCTGACTATGGAGGTTTCATCTTTTTTGGCCAATAGCAGTTGACAAACTTCTCCTCAATTAAATTGTCTTGGTGTTTCCTCTTTCTCTCTCCCTCATTATGCAGAAATGGGAGCACACTTAGTGAAGCATGGGGATGGAGTCAAAGATGTCGCCTTTGAAGTGGAGGACTGTGATTTCATCGTGCAGGTGAATCTTTGCTGAGGAGGGTCTCTGTGTGACTTGAGAGGCTTGCTAGCCTTTCGCCTTGCTTCATCTAGTAAGTGCTATTTTTATGTTCCCCACTCAGAAAGCTAGAGAGCGTGGAGCTCTGATTGTTAAAGAACCCTGGATAGAGGAAGATAAACACGGGAAGGTGAAATTTGCAGTCGTTCAGACGGTAAGAAAGTGAGGGCTTTCACCTATAAACTGCATTTGGACAGACTCAGGAAATAATAATACTAATAGGCAGTTGTTGTTAAGACAGCGGAATTCTCCCTCCTTGGAGGTTTCTTAAGCAGAGGTTAAATGGTCATCTGTCAGGGATACACTGCAGGGGGTTGGACTAAACTCTACGACTGTGATTAATAAATAGGATTTATGTAGCATGTTTTCTAGTCACTTTGTTTTTATTTTATCAGAAAGCCTTTAAACAAGCCTGTCTTATTAGCTTCATGTTTCTGAACTGGAGACTGAGAGAAATTACTAGACTTCTTCAGCCTCAAGAAAAAGCTATGCATTTAGCCAAAGGTAGTGATTAAAAAGAGTTCCTGTTTGCCATTGCAGTATACTCGGAGTCCTGTAGTGACTCCATGCTCTTTATTGCAGCTTGTAAAACAGTGATTGAATTGCCCCCCAAACCTCAGGCCTTTATAGATATTATTTACACAACGAGTCCCATCTGATTGGCTGATTCTGCTTCCCTCCTGGAGCCTGATTGGTCTTTTCCTGCAGGCCAATCAGTTGTTGCATTCTACTATCCTACCAGCCTAATAGGCTGATTAACTCCTGGAGCCTGATTGGTCTTTGCCTGCAAGCCAATCAGTTGTTGTGATCTAGGATCCTACTTGCCTATTGTTCTAGGATCCAAGCTTAGTACATAACATCATATACATTAAAACAGCATCATGGCACTTTAAGCTGTCATGCCCCCCCCAATTACCAAAGCATCCTGGGAAGTGTAGTTTAAGGGTGTTGAATAGCTGTTTTGGAGGTGTCTATTCCCCTCACAGAACTACAATTCTCAACTCTACAATTAAATAATCCCTCCCTCTTCCCATGGATTTCTGGGAGTTGTAGGCCTGTGAGGGGAATCAGAGTCTCCTAATACAGTGGTACCTCAAGTTACATACGCTTCAGGTTACAGACTCTGCTAACCCAGAAATGGTGCTTCAGGTTAAGAACTTTGCTTCAGGATGAGAACAGAAATCGTGCTCCGGTGGCAGCAGGAGGCCCCATTAGCTAAAGTGGTGCTTCAGGTTAAGAACAGTTTCAGGTTAAAAACAGACCTCTGGAACAAATTAAGTACTTACCCGAGGTATCACTGTATGCATTTTTCGTAATACATACCTTTCTCAAAGAAAGTCATTTAAAACAACTGTTGCTGAGATTTGGCAAAAATAAATAAAACAAGTTTTGGGGGCGGGGAGCCAGTGGGATCCCTCAGCTCGCTAGAGTGATATTAAAGTGTTTCACTTTCCTCTTCCTCCTCCTCCATCTAGTATGGAGACACCACACACACCCTGATAGAGAAGAGGGGCTACAAGGGGCTTTTCCTGCCTGGGTTTGAGCCACCCATCTTCAGGGACCCTCTCTTGAAAAAACTGTAAGTACCAGCCCTTCCTGCTCTGGTTAAACTCTAGCGTGAAAGATCTGAGTCTCATTTTAGACTGGGTGCCATTCCACACACTTAGATTTGCCACTGGGATTGTTCAACCAGCAAGGAGCTAGTCCTGGCCATTTCTGAGTATCATTCCCACATTACACTTTTAGATAATCTTTTCTCTCTTCCCCGCCCCCCGCCCCCTGCACACAGATTAGCACAGTGACCCCACTGGAAGTTGTTATCCTTGTAGGTACACACTTCAGACAAGCTTAAGCATACACCTGAATAAAAAAAAAAAAAACACGCTCAAAGTTTGATGTCTGTTTTTTTTTTTTAACCAACAACAGTGAGACCCCCCAGGCGGCTGATACATTGGGTGTACATAATCAATAATAACATATTCAAATCAACCATGTGTACAATTTAATATACGTTAACACTTCTCCATCCACAAGGTTTATTTAACTTTTAACATTTTAATTGCCCCAAATTGTTCAAACCTACCCAAATAACTCAATATCTTCTCAAACCTATCCTCCTCTTTCTTGCTGACCTTAAACCCTTTCATGCTGTGTATCTTCGCAGTTACTGTAAATATTCTAAAATTATAATATTATTCAGTTTTTTCCTCCATTGGTTCACCCCAGCTCTTCTGCATTTTTCCAATTACTCGCTATAACCTGTCTGGCTGCAGTTACCATCAATTTTACCCATTTACATTCCTCTTTTGTTTTTAACTTGGTGCTGCTCAGACTAATAAGAACCATTAATTTAGCTATCCCCACCTTCCTACCCACAATTCCCAATATTTCTATACCAATCTGTTTCCAAAATTCATTAACTAACGGACAATCCCACCACATATGACTGTATGTTCCCATCACTCCACATTTCCTGACTGATTTTATTTGTTTATTTATTGCATTCACATCCCACTTTTTCTCTCTCTAAGGAGTCCAAGATGGCATCCCTTGTTCTCTCTGCTGCTCATTTAATCCTCACAACCACCCTGTGAGGTAGGCTAGGCTGAGGGGAATGACTGGCCCAAGGCCACCCAGGGAACTTCATGACCAAGTGGCTGGACTCCCAGTCTGTGCTGACACTCTAGCAGGACACCACACTGGCTTATGGGGAACCCTTTGTGTAAAGGGAGATTAACCCCTGAAAGGCAGACAGGAGCTTAATTTGCAAATGGGTTGCTGAGATACTTCAAATGGGCCTTTGGCAACAGGCTTCTCTTGCCCATATGTTTTTCTCTGGAAAGAGTTAATGGGGGTGGGAGGATCTGAGGCCAACTTATCTGCATGAGAAGTACTCATCCCACAAAAAAAAACGCTGTGGAGGTAAAAACCCCTGATCTCATCTGCCTTTTTCTTTCTCAGGCCACCTGTGAAACTGAACTTCATTGACCACATAGTGGGGAACCAGCCTGACCAGGAGATGAACTCTGTGGCAGAATGGTAAAGATTGCTTTTGGAAATCAACTTAAGGGAAGAATTGCTTTCCTTCTAGAACATGAAACTTCCTCAATGACAACACAGGACATTTAGAGCAGCCATGGGGACCCCGGATGTTGTGGGCCTGATTAATCTAAATCCCTGATTCAGAGGAACTGATTTTAGGACATTTATTATGGGCGGCCTTTACAACATGATACGTACGTACGCAAACACGCATCCAGGGGGTGGGGTCCCCAACTGAGTCTTCTTCGATCCAGGTGACAGAAAGCCTCATTTTAGGCCCTGCTCATAGACCATCCTCTCCGGGGCTTTGCATACCCACCAGCTCAGCATGTGGGGGGTGGGGAGGAAGGAAGGGGGGCTGACCCTCTTCTTGGCTCTGCTCAAGGAAACGTGGCCCAGAGGATGCAGGCAGCTGGGCCTTGACTGTGGCTTTATCAGCGGGGATATCAAAGGGCAATAGCTATGATGGCTAGCATTGATCTCCAGGTCCATCTACTCCAGGGGTTTCAAACTCAAATTCATCGGGGACTGCATCAGCAGTTTGGTCACCCTCAAAGGGCCACTTGTATCTGTAGGACTATGTAAAGAACATGTAAAGTGGAGGTTTCCTGTGTAGAACGGCCGACGCCACTAGAGGGCAGACGTTCTCTGGCTTGTAGGCTGCCGCGCATGCGCTGAAGAGGCGGCTTTCTTGTGTAAAAAAAAAAAGGGAGAATAAAAGGTGAAGGCTGGCGGATGGCGGCGGCTACACGGACCACATGACGAGGTCTGGCGGGCCGGATTCGGCCCGCGGACCTTGTGTTTGACACCCATGATCTACTCTATACCTCTGAATGCCAGCTGCTGGAGATAAGCAGTTGTTGGCTTCCTGTCTTGCGTGAGGATTTCCCAGAATAATCTGGTTAACTGCTGGTGGGACCATTATGTTGGACAGCTGTGCTGCCTGGGGCTTGATGGGAGTTGCAGTCCAAAAAAAACAGCTGGAGGTTTGGAGAAGAGTGGAGTAGATGGACTTTTGATGTGATCTCGCTTAGCTGCCTGGAGATCCACCCCCCCCGCTCCCCCTCCCATTAGCTGATTTTTAAATGGAATTTCCAAGACAAATGCAATTATAAACACCCACAGAGCAGATCCCCTCCCTCTCCCTTCCTTCTTTGAGCTTCCAAGCAAGCAGCCTCCATTCCAGCCACGGTTCCATAGACCCAGCGCTGCAATTCTGGAAGGAAGATCAACAGCCTCCGTAGACCATTGGCCAGTCTCCCTCTGTCCAGTGGTCAGCCATGGCTCTCCAGGAGATTAGATGGGAGTCTTCCCCAGCCATATCTGACCATACTAGGGATTGAGCCTGGGGTCTTTGTAAGCAAAGTGTGTGTGGTGCCTCCTCTAAAAACAAAGGAGGTCTCTAGTCCTCACTGTTCTGAATAAAGGATTGAATTAGATAGAAACTGCTTCCGACAGAGTTAGACCGCTGGCCCATCCACCTGGCTTGGTACTGTGCCACCCTGACTGGCAGTGACTCCCTGCCTGGACATATCAGGGGTTGAAGGTGGGTGCAAAAGGAGGTGCTCTACACCTGAGCTATGGGCTCTTCACAAAAGAAACAGACGGATGTCAGAGCAGGAAGCTGCCCAGGTAGCTCTTGCTGCCTTGCTGCATCTCCTTGTTGCAACTTTTTAATTCTTCAGTCATTAATTCTTCAAAAGAATGTTTGTGAATGCATCTAGACTTCACCCAGGATGTTCTCTAAGAATATAATTGTGGCTAAAGCCCTTGGCCTACTTATTCTGACATGTGGCACTTCTTGCACAGGTACCAGAGAAACCTCCTCTTTCACCGTTTCTGGTCTGTGGACGACAAGCAGCTGCACACAGAGTACAGTGCCCTCCGGTCTATTGTGGTGGCCAATTATGAAGAGACCATTAAAATGCCCATCAATGAGCCTGCAGTGGGGAAGAGGAAGTCTCAGATCCAGGTGAAAGCAGAGACTCTCTGGGTCCTTTGTGTCAGGGCTGAGTGGCCAGAGTTGAGCCTCGAGCCAGGGCAGAGGAACAGGCAGAGACATACCAGGACTGTGGAAAGTCCCCGGCCAAACAGGAAGTCTTTCACCACCCTCCAGTGGCCAACCTGGGGAGATGGTTCCATCTCGGAGCCTCAGGATGCTTGGGAAGTCATTGCCACCTGCAATTCCAATTGTGTGCTACCAGGTGCAGCTACCCCCTAGAGAAGAAGGTGCCAGTTTCTAACTCCAGTGGCTTGTAGCATAGAGTTGTTTTAGGGGGTGCCGACTGCTTTGGGGGCTCTGGGCACTTGGCATGCTGCGGAAACTCGGGTGCAACACACACACACACACACACAGACATATACTACTGGCTGCAATGGAATGCCTCAAGCCTCATTTAATTGGGCGAGGGGGACCATTTGACACCCCCCCCCCAGGAAGGTCTCTACGGACACATGGTGTGCCATGCTGGTGACCGCCGGAGTTATTTGGCCTCTTCAGTACAAGCCCTGCCCATCCCAATGCATTTGCCTATTGCATCCTTCCTCTAAAGAGGTTGAGACTGTAGCGGTGTGCATTTCCTTTAAGCAAGGAGCGTTGACTTTGTGGACTGCTTCTCCCCTGGTGCAAGGTGGAAACATTTCTCGATAATCGGGTCTTTGGCTGATTGACATTCTATAGCCAGCGTGGTGTAGTGGTTAAGAGCAGTGGAATCGTAATCTGGTGAACCGGGTTTGATTCCCCGCTCCTCCACATGCAGCTGCTGGGTGACCTTGGGCCAGTCACACTTCTCTGAAGTATCTCAGCCCCACTCACCTCACAGAGTGTTTGTTGTGGGTGAGGAAGGGAAAGGAGATTGTTAGCCGCTTTGAGACTCCTTAGGGTAGTGGTAAAGCAGGATATCAAATCCAAACTCTTCTTCTCTTATTCTTCTATAGCCTTTTAAATGTGTTTATGGGAGGGGGTTATTGGTTTGATTTTGTTTTAATAGGTATTTTGTGTTCTCATCTTGTATTTTTATGCTGTAAACTGCCCTGTGATTTTAAGATGAGGGCTGTGTGTGTGTGTGATTTGATTTTTTAAAAATCCACAATACGGTAAAAAATTCTTGTACTATGAAAATACAAAAGAATCTGACTAGAGCAGCTGTCATTAGTGATGGCCACGTAGAGATTCATCAAAACAGCAGTAAGAGCACATGTTCCCACCCCACCACTCTGGGTAAACGCTGTTTCTATTCCTCCGGTGTTTGGATGCAATGAGACAAGCGCTAATCAGAATGCAATCCAGCACATTTCTGCTCAGAAAGACTTCTACCCACAATGACGTATTTTTCTCTCCTCCCCTCAAGCTCAAGGTGGTCTACATAGTTCTCCCTCTTCTCACTTAATCCGCACAACAGTCTTGCTAGGTTGAGGTTGCAAAGTGAGCTTCATGGCTGAGTTGGGATTTGAACTCTGGTCTCCCAGGTCCTGGTCTTGGCCTGGTGTTTTTGTGATGTTGTTGCTGGCGGTTCACCACTCACATGGTGCCTTGCTGTGCTTACTGTGTGCTTTTCGCTCTGCAGGAATACGTGGACTATTACGGGGGCCCTGGAGTCCAACACATCGCTCTGAATACCTCGGATATTATTGCTTCAGTAAGACAGTGTATTCCCTGATCAGTCTACCAATAAGTGGCCACCTTTGGGAATGTGGCCTTTGTCATTGCTGTGTACATTTTTGGGTTGCAGGTCACAAACCTGAAAGAACGTGGCATGGAATTCCTGGTGGTGCCCCCCACCTACTACCAAAAACTTAGGGAGAAATTGAAATCAGCCAAGATCAAGGTGAAGGAGAACATGGATAAACTGGAGGTGAGTTGGCTACCAGGGCTACCCTACATCTTGCAGTTTGGCTTAGTGGCCAGAAGGTTGGTCTAGACTAGGACTTCATCATACAGTGCATCGTTAAACTATGGAACTTGCTGCCACAGGAGGCAGTGATGGCCATCAACTTGGGTGGCTTTAAAAGAGGATGGGACAAATTCAGTGGCTACTAGTCATGGGGGCAGGGACGCGGGTGGCGCTGTGGGTAAAAGCCTCAGTGCCTAGGGCTTGCCAATCGAAAGGTCGGCGGTTCGAATCCCCGCGGCGGGGTGCGCTCCTGTTGCTCGGTCCCAGCGCCTGCCAACCTAGCAGTTCGAAAGCACCCCCGGGTGCAAGTAGATAAATAGGGACCGCTTTCTAGCGGGAAGGTAAACGGTGTTTCCGTGTGCTGCACTGGCTCGCCAGATGCAGCTTGTCACGCTGGCCACGTGACCCGGAAGTGTCTTTGGACAGCGCTGGCCCCTGGCCTCTTGAGTGAGATGGGCGCACAACCCCAGAGTCTGGCAAAACTGGCCCGTACGGGCAGGGGTACCTTTACCTTTACCTTTAGTCATGGGGGCTGAACAGGAGGCTGATCTAGATGGCCCATTGGCCTGATGAAACAGGGTTTTCTTATGTTCTTACTGACTGGCAAGGCATGAAGTCAAATCCCTACTTATCTGTGAAGCTTAGTGGGTGACCTTGATATAACCACTAGCTCCAAGTTTTGGTGGGAGCAAAACAGAAAGGTCAAGAACCAGATACTCCCCTTGGAGGATCTTGGATAGAAATACAATACAAATGCAAGCAATTACTTTAGCAGCTGCTCAACTTGATGAGTTTTACATTGGGAAGGGGGTTGCGGCAGTTCCAATGTAATGTGCAAGACCACCAGCCTTTAAGGTGGGACTGGCTATCCTGTGACCCCCTTCCAAGGCCCTTGGACTCCAAGCTCTCACCAGCCCCAGCCAGCATGGCCCAACGCCGGAGAGAGATGTGAGGTGGAGTCCAACAACATCTGGAGGGCCACAGGTTAACCCCATCCCAGCTTTGAGGGCATCACTTCCTGGTGGCAATAGCGAGGCAAAGAGGACATTCTTCACCGCCTCTATTGCATCTGCAGAAAACAGCAGCAGGAGGCTCTTTCAAGTGGTTCACAATCTAGCAGAACAACCTCCACCATCAGGGCCTGGTGAGGATCCCAAGATCTCCTGCAATGATTTTGCAAAGTTTTTTGCAGATAAAGTTGCTCAGATTCGGAAAGAGGTAGACTCTACCATGGGAGAAGGGCCGGGGTGGGAGAGTGCTAGAGTCCTGTCCAGTCAAGTGGCATGGGATCAGTTCCTATCTGTTACCTTCAAGAGTGTGGACAGGCTGCTTGGATGAGTGAAACTAACCACCTGTCTCCTTGATCCTTGCCCATCCTGGTCCTGAATGGGGTAACTGTGCCGCTGAAGGACCAGGTGTGCAGCCTGGGAGTCATTTTGGACTCACAGCTGTCCATGGAGACGCAGGTCAATTCTGTGTCCAGGGCAGCTGTCTACCAGCTCCATCTAGTACGCAGGCTGAGACCCTACCTGCCCATAGGCTGTTTTGCCAGAGTGGTGCATGCTCTAGTTATCTCCCACTTGTACTACTCCAATGCACTCTATGTGGGGCTACCTTTGAAGGTGACCCGGAAACTGCAACTAATCCAGAATGCGGCAGCTAGACTGGTGACTGGGAGTGGCTGCCAAGACCATATAACACTGGTCTTGAAAGACTTACATTGGCTCCCAGTGCATTTCTGAGCACAATTCAAAATGTTGGTGCTGACCTTTAAAGTCCTAAACAGCCTTGGCCCTGTATACCTGAAGGAGCATCTCCACCCCCATCGTTCATTACGGACACTGAGGTCCAGCACCAAGGGCCTTCTGGCAGTTCCCTCACTGTGAGAAGCCAAGTTACAGGGAACCAGGTGGAGGGCCTTCTCGGTAGTGGCACCTGCGCTGTGGAATGCCCTCCCATCAGAAATCAAGGAAATAAACAACTATATGACTTATAGAAAACATCTGAAGGCAGCCCTGTTTAGGGAAGTTTTTAATGTCTAATGTTTTACTATTTTTTATGTGCTGGGCAAACCCAGCCAGATGGGTGGGGTATAAATAATAAAATTTGTTGTTGTTGTTGGTTATACAACATCTCACCCATTCCCTGGGCAACTTCTATCATTGCCCTTTCATTTGCTTCTGCTGTAAAGGAACTCAAAATCCTAGTTGACTTTGACGAGAAGGGATACCTGCTTCAGATCTTCACAAAGCCTGTTCAGGACAGACCGACTGTCTTCCTCGAGGTCATCCAGCGCCACAATCACCAGGTTTGTTGGACAGCCGGGACTCACCCCAGTCTCAGTGGAAACAAATCAACTCTCACAGATTGGTGGCTTTCTGCTCTACCCTGCTCAGGTTTTGTTTTTTTTAAAAAAACCTTGCGTGATAAAAGTTGGGAAATGACCACCTTTTTAAAGCACAAAAGGGACTCAACTTGGATAATGCAGCTGCTGTATTGCAACCACTGGAATGAGCTGTTGGCCAGATTTTACTATGCTGCAGCTAATTGTCAGAGGGTAATGTGGCTTGCAGGCCAGATGATCTGAGCAACCAGTAGGGCAGGCATAGGCAAACTTTGAGACTAGTTTCCATCATTCCTGACCACTGGTCCTGTTAGCTAGGGATGGTGGGAGTTGTAGTCCCAAAACATCTGGAGGGCTGAGTTTGCCTGTGTCTGCAGTAGGGGCTTGGCTGACTCGGTGAATAATTATTGTCTCCTCTTTCTGATCAGTTCATTGCTACTAACCTCACCTCCTGCCCCTTGAAAACAGCCTCACTTTGGCTAGGTGAAGGCCTCTGGCCTTCCCGATTTCTGAGTTTACTGCTCTGGAATTTGGCATTAGTCTACTCTGAACTAGGGACTTAACTCTGCGCGCCTTCCAAGTTCCAAGGGGCTGTCTGCAGGTCTGACCCTGACAACGCTTATTCAAAAGGCAGATGGAATAATAACAACAATGTTGCTGGTGTGGCTATTAAATCTGAGCTGATGGGAATGCATCATCATCATCATCATCATCATCACCATCACCATCATGCTTCTGTGTTCCTATGAGGCACCTTGTGACTGATCCTTGGCTTCTCTGCCGTATCACCCATTCCATCTGAGGCGGAGTGGAGATCTCACCTGCCACGGAAGAGAGCTCCAGTTGGGGTATTGGGAAGAAAGTGCTTGCACTATTTACACATTTCTCTCTCTCCTGTGGCCTTAGGGATTCGGTGCTGGAAACTTCAAATCTTTGTTTGAAGCTATTGAACTGGATCAAGATGCCCGGGGAAACCTCACTGTCCTGACACCCACCGGAGAATCAGACTTTGTGTAATGCTCAGGAGGAAACAGTATGGATATATACTGAAAGTGGGGTGCACTATGCAAGGATTGGAATAATTCCTCCCAGTTCAGGCTTTCCTGAAGGCGGTTTTAAAGTCTTCCTTTTTCCCTCCATTGGCTATTTTTTTTTTTTTAAAAAAATTAATACCATGGGAGCCTTCCTCCATGTCCACTTTGGAGAGATCCCTCAGGTTGGCTGAAATAAACAAACGAACATGAATTTGTCTGTTCCTGATCCCAGCATTTGGCATGGCACTTGAAAAAGGACTGTAACAGCTATGCAGTTTTGGGGCTATGTAAAAACTGCAACTTTTGAGTCATGGGATCAGAGAGTTGCAAGAGACCTCAAAATGAATCAAGTCCAAACTCCAGGCGATGAAGGAACCCTTCCTTGTGCCATTTTTGTTGATAGGTGGCTACCTACATGCCACCGAGTGCAGCAGCACCCAGCTGCAAGATCCAGATGCTCACAAGCCAGTGATAAGTAGCCTTTCCCATTATGGTTTTTGCCCTTGTCCAATGAGGCTCTTGTTATGTGCCATGTCTGTAGAGCAGGGATGGGGAACCTGGTACCCTTCAGATATTGCTGGATCCCAAACTCCCATCAGCCCAAGCCAGTATGGCAAATGGTATGGGGTGATGAGCACTGTAGCCTGCCCTACAACAGATGGAGGACTGCAGATTCCGCCACCTCCTCTGTAGTGTAACTTTTTCTCAAAGCCCTTCAAACTTAGTGGCTATCTTCACATCATTTATTAAAATATTGTTAACCCAGCCTCTGTCCAAAGGTTTCAGGACCAGGTGTACCAATAAGTAAACAAAGCCAGCTACAAGTCAGGATCAGATAATAAGGAAATAAATAATCTTAAAACACAAGCAGTCCTTGTACGACATTATGTTAGATGAATCAACACAATGGTAAGTATGTCCTGGCAAATAAAGATGGTACAGTGGAACCTCGACTTACGGTACATACGCCTCGTCTTGTGGATGTTCCAAGTTGCGTTTGCAGCAAACCCGGAAGTAGACACCGGGTTTGCCGCAGTTCGCGCAAGCAGCTTCTGCCATCTGCACGTGCGCAGAAGCGGCTGCTGCCGCCTGCACATGTGCAGAAACTACTGCCAAATGTGCATGCACACAAGACGCCTCTTCTAGCTTCCTGTTTCGACCAGAGGACGGACCTCCGGAATGGATTATGTGCGTAAGTAGAGGTTCCACTGTATTAGGAGAGAGGAAGATGAATTTGTCTATTTACAGATCCCACAGTGCTTGGGGAATTACATTTTTTTCATACTTCAGTACAAAGTGACCCAATCTGTACTTCTTGGACTAACACAAGGATGGGACTTTAGTTATCCACAGGCTTTTGTGCTTGCCAAAGTGTTATTGGCTCAAAAAAAAATCAAAAATCAAATGTACGTTTCAAGTAAAAAAATGCATTTCAAAATATAAACACAATCCTGCCTCTTCTAGGGGGCAGGGTTCTTCTCTTCCCCAGAAGAGACATGATTAATTTCAGAAGGGCCAGCAGCACACACCCAACTCACTGGCCTCCAATACTATGCTTCCTATTTGAACCAAGCTGCACAGATATCTTCAAAGCTTGATGGGCTTCATTGCATATTTTATTTCAATGCAGTCCCCCCACCCGGTCCCTTATCTAGGACAGGAGTAACAAACTGTGGTCCCTCAGATATTGTTCATCACTGACCATTGGCCAAGCTGATTGGGGGCTATTGGGAGTTGGAGTCCAACAACAGTTGGGAGAACCACAGACTCCTGTCCCTGTCTTGGTGCATCATTTAAGGTTTGAGAGGTTAGCTGAGGTGCTCACCTGCTCACCACACCTGCACAATCCCATCACACCTATCCTGTACTGTCCTACCTCTTGCATATACTCCACAGCTGTACCCTGCAAGGATAAAAACTTTTAAAAAGCAAGTTCCTAGTCCTTATGGGGGGCAGTGAAAATACGCTTGTTTAGGATGAAAGCCATTAAACATATTTTCCTTTCTCTATATTAAGGGCAATGGATAGGACATCTTTCAGGCTGGTAGCAACTCATTCTCCAGCTGCTGTCAGTTCAGTGGCCTGAATAGCACCATCTTATGTACAAGACAGAAGTAGCAGCTTTGCAGGAATAAAAAAACACTGAGGGAACAAGACCAAAATGGGGAGAAATCCAAAGCAGCTTGGTGAGGACTGAACAAACCCAGTGGCCCCCAGAACGTTAGGGTGGAAAGCAATGGGGAGTCTTGTCTGAAGCTGGGTGCTCTGGAAGAATGCGTAGCTGGCTGGCTGGCATCCTCAAACTCCACACCATATTTGGTTGCAGGCAACAATAAGAGAACGTATTGGATCTGGTGAAAAGGTCCACCCGTTTTCCTCACAGCCAGATGCTTCCAGGAAGTTCGCAAGCGGAGCATGAGGGCAATGGTCTCTCTCCTGTGCTTGGCTGGCCCGAAATATTCTGAATGACACAACGGACAAGATAGCACCTCCTGCAACCCCAATCTCTGCACTTCAGCAGTTGCTGGCGGTCAACGTCCTCCAGGGCAGCAAGCAGGCTGAGAGGGCAGAGGTTAAGCCACAGGGCACACATGGCTCTACTTTCCAGTATCCCAGCTTGCACCACGGTAGCTGGCTGCCTCACAATAATTTATTACTTATATGCCACCCATCTAACTGGGTTGCCCTAGTTACTCTGAGCGGCTCCTAACAAAAAATAGTAAAAACACAACACAGCCTTGCTTCTGCCTCTCCCATTTCCCATGACTAATGTAATGCAAGTATCTCAGAAGCCCATGCAACCTTTGCGTCATTTCCAGAAGCTCTGCCATATGTGAATCTTCTCTTTGAGAAAGATGCATGTTCACACATCACACCTTCGTGGATATCTAGGTATTTTCAAATACGGGTTTTCTCTTTCTATGTGCTTCCAGACGGTCCTCAATAACAATTCCTGGAGCCTAATAAACCAAACACACAGCTCTTCTGTAAGAAAAGTCAGTATATTTATGGTTTGCTTTATAAAAGTTACTATAATACAATGGTACATAGTATTCAATTCACAAAAAAATTATGAACAAATATTTACAGCATGACATGCCCACAACAAAAAAAAAAAACCACGTTCTTCTAAACAAGGTATACTGAAGACGGAGCACAGAACAGTCCCAAACTTATACAGCTGTTCAAAACAAAAGGGAACAAAAGGTTTAAAAAAATCCCAAATCTCAAAAGCAGAGATTTAATTTTGTCTTTTTTTGTTTTGTTTTAAGGAACATAAAAAATAGATGCCATTTATTGCAAACCATTTTCCTTGCTCCTTTTAAAGGAGCTCTTTATTTTTCACACTGCGAATTAAAAACTGGTATTTTTACAGAATTCAGGTACAAGGACTAAGGTTTTCCCCTCCACAGTGTTTCATTTTAAGAACTAACTCCCAAATTCATAGTATCCTTTGTTCCCCACCACTGCCTTGTCCCAGAAGCTCCAGTGAGGTGAGAGCTTCATGAGAACAGAGAAAGCTTCGGATGAGCAGGACTTTGCTGGCTGGCAAAGACCCTGTTCATGTGGAGCAACAGAGAAGCACTGGAGCACCTTGGAGCTCCAGACCGTGGCTAATGCAATTTTCTTTGTAACCGCTACAAATACTACGTTGGTAATTGAGAAGGAACGTTATAAAATAAAATTGCCAGGGGAGGGTCAAAGTTATAGATTTGCTTAAATACATTTTAGGTTGTCATTAATAGACTATACACATTTTCTTGTCTGAAATAAATAGATTTTGCACATTAAGGTATCAGAAAGGCAAATTTTAAAAAGCCTTAACTTGGCAGGGTTTTTCTTTTAAATCTTCAGCTTCTTAATGCTTCTAGTTTGATCTACGTATTTGACAAAAAAAAGAAGATATTTTGTACAGAATTTACATTATACATAGCTTGACACAAGCTGTAAATGGCGCCAGCTCTCCTCCCCCCACCCCAATCTCCCACTCTCTTATTGAGGTCTTGGGCTGACAATCTTTTAAAAAAGAACTCCAAACTACAATAGTCACTTTTAACAAATTATTTACATGCTTCTGAAATACAAAGAAAACAGCCAAAAACATACAAAACAAAAATCAACATGTTTCTACAAGAAACAGTGTTTGAAGAGAAGAGTTTGAACGGCTGCTATGCACAGATGATGTGTCCATTTTAAATGTCAAAATTTCATCTCCCCCACCCTTTAAAAAACTTTTTATACAGAAATGCACTGAAATGATCCCTGAAAATAGGTCACAAACGACAAAACTGAAACAGCTCTCCATCAGAGTTTACAAATTATTTTCCCCCCCATTGTATTAATAAGCTGCTTTGACAATATAAATATCTGTCAGAGTGAGACATCACTGGCTCCTTCCAAGATTTAATCTGAAAGTGGAAACTAGAGTCAGGGAAAATGATTGTATGAAACCAAGCAGGCTGGGATGAAAGCACAGGAAAGTTCGTTTCCATTTGCAAGATAATCCCAGTGTGAAAACTCAATGAAAGTCAAGTTGAATCCCACACCCACCTTGCCCGGCCCTCCACTTGGAGTGGAAGAGTCAAGGCTTGCGGATGGGCCGACGAGACTTTGGCACTGCTCTTGGGAGGCTGGGGTTAGAGTGGAGACTCGTAGGATCAGGATTGTATCTCTAGACTTAGATTGGAGCCGTTATTCCTTCCAGAGATCTGCCTCTCTTGTTTTAAGGAACATAAAAATCCTCCCCTCGTTTGGAGTAGAGACAGAGAAGCTGATCACCTTTGCCCAAAAATTATTTCCCTTCAATGCAGAGCCTTGATTTAAAATTATGACCACGCTACACGCCCGACCCACAATACACGCTTGTGTATATGAAAGAAAACACTTTTAAAAGTGTGTGTGTGTGTGTGTGTGTGTGTGTGTAGTCACAACTTCTGTGCCAGGAAGTTGCTTCAAGTTCCAAGCTAAGGCTATCCAGCAGAACCACGCTGATACGAGTAGCTTTAGTATTGCTCTACTTCCTTAAGAAAACAATTTGTTTAACACACACAAAAATATGCAGGGTTAATAAATACAGAGAGGCCGCATGAGGCATCTTTCCTGCACATGCCCTCACCTACATTTCCAGCTGGTGTTTCTGCAGGAGATGCTGGATTATACTCCTGGGATGAGAGAGAGTATGGGAAAGGGTGGGAGCCTGTAGATAAGGCAGCTTGCTTACTATGTTCTGTGTTACATGAAATGGATGTGGCTTTCTCAAAAGGTTGGAAGCATTAAAAAGCCACACCAAAGACATGCCAAGGAGAACCTGTAAGGAAGCAGGGGGACTGGCTAAAGAACCAAGGTCACTGCCAACCTTCTGCCCTCCAGTTTTGGACCACAATGGGAGTTGTAGTCCAAAATAACAGAACAGACCCAGGTTGGGGAAGGCTGGGATAATCTAACCAACTGAACACATGGTCCTCCATACTCAATGGCCAGAGTTTGTTCAAGCTCCTCAACCCACAAGGCCAGCAGAGACACTTTGCCCAGAAAGACACACCAGGCTTGCTTCTTCCTTTCGGCTGCTGAACCTCAAAGGGCGGAAAGCCGCCGACTTATAGATGTTATATTTTGCAAGCAAAATTCCACTGCCTTACTATGGAAGCCATCAAGACCACACACAAAATGCCAGAGTAATTAGGTGTGGGTGCTGTGCGAAGGGGCAAAAGGCCTGACAGAGAGTATCTGTGCATCTTCTAGTTACTATTTTTTTCTCTGGGAAATTAATTCTTAGTACAGCCAAGTTTAAAGTCCAGTAAATTTAATCCAGGAGCAAAAGACTGAGGAGTACTGAAGATGAGCATATATTTCAATATTTGCCCGACTCAACACTCTTTTAACAGTTTTGAGACTAATTCTTCTTTTTTTTTAAGGCACACCCCACACACTTTTCTTGCTGCAATGTTTGCTTGGGTTTTAATCCAAAAGAAGAACCCCCACTAATCTATCCAGTGCAAACAAGCACTACATAATTATAGGACAGGCATTTGAGAGTGAGGATGTAGTCAGACCAAGAAATCTGCTTGCTACTGAAAATAAGCTTTGACCACAAAAAATGCTGCTTTCTCAGGCCATAAAACAGTTGCTCTCCACAGACACACAAAAACACACACACAAACATCCACACCCCTTGGGGACCCTCCCTGCCTTACTCAACCAAACTGAGCTAAATGAGGACTAGGCTCCACTGGGCTGAGGCAGGCAGGACCTGGTTCTTTCGTCAGAAGTCTCTTCAATACTTGGGAAGGAAGAAACCTAAAAGATTGTCATTTAAGGACAAGAGCATTCTGCCAAAGGGGATGGGATGATGAGGGTGAAAAACCAAGGAGATAAAAGCAGCCGCTGACTTGGGTAGGACAGATCTTGTCCCAGCTCACCCCCCACTTGGCATCTGCACAGCCTCTATGCATTTGGAGGGGGGGGAGATGTTTGCCCTGGTTTCCTGTGCAAGCCTCAAGTGTGTGGAGGACGTATGGAAACAGGGCTTGGTGGAGCACACTCAGAGTGCTGCCAAACCAACAGTTTCTACAGCATAGCAAGTGCTACAATAGAGGGGGAAATTTGGGGGGGGGGATCCAGCTCTGCTTTTAAAAAGAAAAGGGAAGTAGTGGGTTCATTATTGGGTTCCTAAAGCTATAGTCCCCCCCTCCCTCCCCCACAAGGACCAGCAGTGTGCAGAAAGCCCAGGTGGGCACCAAGGTGACAACATCAACCACAACTCTGATCCACAGAAGGGAGGAGGTATGTCCTTTTGTGCATCGCAGACCCAGACAGAATTCCCCGCCTGCTTGAGAAAGCCGCCACTTGACGTCGGTGTCCCAGCACTCACTGCAGGCGATCCCAGCCAGCTTCCATTCAACTCATGGCCTCTTGTGTCTTTAGTCTCTGCTTCACATTTTTTGAATGTCTTTCTCCTGACCCTCCACAAGACAAAACTAATGAGTAAAAGGTAGCAGCATTTTATGGAGAGAGGAACGTGTTTAAAGGATAATAAGTGTACCTTGCTCTACCCATGAGAGCTACACCATAAAGGAGCGAGCAGAGCAGGAGGCAGGGAGAAGAGAGAGTGTTTTGATTTATGGTGCCACTGAGTAAGGGGAACGATCACGAGGGGTGGAGAGAGGTGGGGTTGTGAATCTGAAGATGAAAAGCACCTGCAGCTTGAAGAGTCCTAGTGTGCGTGTCTTCAATTTGCACTTCTCCTGACAGAAGGATAGAAAGTGCCATATAGGTTCCCCTGTCTCTTCCTCATTTTCCTTCTTCCACCTCATCTCTCTTTTTTCTTCCTTTTTTTTTTTTTTGGCAAAAGTGCAACCACCCTCGGCTACCACAGTTTGGACACAGCCACCACGCGGCAAAAACCTTGGGCTTTAATTCAGGGTCCCTCTGCAGTTCTCGGAGCCACACAAACAGGGGATCTTTACATCCTCAATGGGGAATTTGTAGTCGTATGTAATTTCCTCATTCACATTGATGTACTGCTTCGAGTAGATGACAATCTTCTTCTGAGATTCCACTGTGATGACTTTAGCGTAGCAGTTGGGCTAAAACAAAAGAAACAGTTAATTAAAAGCTTTGGCTTAAAGATTTTGATTCGCTTGTTTAGATTTCGGACCCATCCCTGTCTTAGTATGTGTGTGCATGTGTGTGTTCTGTGTTTCTGGGAAGGGAGACTGAAGAAACAAAAGAAAAAATTCTTTCTAGCCAACTTTTAATATACTTGAGAAGCACATATGATAAGCACAGCATTAGGCACAGAGAAAACTTAAATAAGTTGCAAAGATCACTGGTTTAAGGTGCTGGTTTTGACCTCTAAAGCCCTATACGGCCTAGGACCCACGTACCTATGGGTATGCCCCGCGGAGGACCTTAAGGTCCACAAATGACAACACTTTGGAGGTCCCAAGTCGCGAGGTGGTTAGATTGGTCTCAACTAGGGCCAGGGCCTTTTCAGTACTGGCCCAGACTTGGTGGAACGCTCTGTCACAAGAGACTAGGGCCTTGCGGGACTTGACATCTTTCCGCAGGGCCTGCAAGACAGAGCTGTTCTACCTGGCCTTTGGTTTGAACTCAGTCTGACCCTTATGTTTTCCGTCCCCTTATGGTTTTGATCCATGGGCTACTTTTAAAATGAGGCTGCATTTTAAATTGCATTTTAACCTGTATTTTAAATTTTCCCCTCCCCCATTATGTTTTTATTCTAATTTTATTGGTGTTAGCCGCCCTGAGCCCGGCTCTGGCCGGGGTATAAATAAATTTTATTATTATTATTGATAAACAGGTATGAGGAGCAGGGGAGGGAAATCAAAACTGAAGAGCCAACAATCAGTCACCTCCTTGCCTGAGGATTGCGGGAAACAGAGAGGCCACTGGAATGGGAAGGTCCACTCACCCACCAACCCAAATGGACTGTCTACCCCTACAAGTTTGTTGCCCCACTGTGATGACAATTGGAGCCACCAGGGGACACAAAAATGAATTGGGGGGTGGGGGTGGGGAGGTGACAGGGGCTTGGAAAGGGGAGACGCTGCCACAACCCAGGTGACGCCAGGGAGAAGCGCCCAATTTTGAATGGATCTCTCAGGGCCATCCACTTGCCCCTGCCTGCAGTTGAGATAAAGCCAGGACACAGGGTGAGCCTGTGGCAAAGCGGTGGGTGTCTTCCATCCCTCTGCACATGGGGATGAGGCCTTGCCACAACAAGATTGTGGGCTTGGCAGCAGCAACTGCAGTGAGGAAAAAACCAGGACCAGGGTAGCCCTCAGCAGCTGGTAATGGAGAGCAGAGGAAGAGGTGGTCCTGGAAGCTTTGCTTTGATGACCCCCCCCCCCCGCCTGCCCCTGCGAACAACAGCCCTAGTCTGGATAGCAGCAGCTGCTGATGCAGTGAGATCAGTGACAATGGTGGCTCCTACTGCCTGGGCAGCAATGAAGGAAGCCCAGATGCAGCCCAGTTGCCACACCACAACCGGACCAGGCAGGGCTGGCAAGGGGAGCAAGCAGAGAGCAAAAGCACTTCTGTGTGTGTGTGTGTGTATGTGTGTGTGTGTGTGTGTGTACACCTACACACCCTTTCACATTTAATACAGGAATAAAGTCTGATGCCACCAAGTGAGTGGTGGAGCTTATAAGGCAAAGTAACACTTACATTGCAACTGTGGTTAATAAACCTGGCGAAGTTTCCACACTTTGTTGCATCTATAATCGTGTCGTGGTCAACCCTGAACATGTAACTGCTGCCAATGCCTTCGTCCTCATACCGCTTCTCTCGCATGTCAGCAATTACCTGCAGAACAAGCCAAAGGTCACAAGAGCTACCTTCCAAGAGCAGCCACATTCAGAAAGGGAGAGAAGAGGGACCAAACCAAAGAGGGGACACCTGTCAGAATTTTGCTGCTCACCATTTTATAAAGGCCCTCCATGGCTGAAAGTAGAAAGATTTCAAAAGGTAAACACAGAGAGCAGCATTTTCACAGGGATACTGGCATAGGAGACGGCAATACAGCCGACTCACAAGTTGTGTGCATTTGACTAGTGTGGTTGCAGTTGTATTTGCTTGGCAGCTGGCCAGAACTCAACCACACAAATTAAACACAGCAAGGCAGACAGCATAAAAGCTCTTTCCATGCCAATCCCATGCAATACCTTCCCAGAGCCCAGGGAGCAGGACTGAAGCAGCCACCTTAGGCTGCAAAATCTTGTAGGGCGGCACCCCACCCACCCAGCTCAGGGTTGACAGCAGCAGCTTCTGATTAGAACTCGCAGAACTTTTCACAGAGCTTGTGAGATCTCACGTGAGATCTTGTGAGAGTTCTGCATCATCTGGTGAGATTTCAGGTGAGGAGCAGCACCTTCCTGTTTCATATCAGGTGTCAAAATGGGGTGGGCCACCCATGCTGGTAAGAAGGCAGAAAGCTTAAAAGATCTCCATTTTGCATGGGGGGGGGCAAGGCCCACTTGGAAAAGTAAGAATGGCCAAAGGGGGGCAGTTCTGGGGTTGTCATTGCTGCTGTACAGAACAATGCATGTATCAGACCTTCAATCTGTAAATAAAGCATTTTAAACTTTCTGAACGATGTGTGGTCTGTTTATTGCCAGAGGGGCAAAAAGAAACAGAGTGCTCTAAGTGGACTAAATGGGATAGAAGGGGAACAGTATTGCCCACCTGCAGGCTGACATGGGACAACACATTCTGCCCCCTCGCTCTGCTGTATGTGCAAGGGGGCTCAAAGGCCACTCTATGGGTTGGAACTCCGAGGTTTCAAGGAGCCAGCCCAATGCCAAGAGTCGCGTGGCTCCTCTCCTCTTACCTGCCGGATATTCTGCCCCACGTACTCAATCACCATCTCGTCAGCAGCAATGGGTTCCATTGCAAAGAGTCCCCAGTCGTGAATGTGACTCTTGCAGAATTTTAGCTTTTTCTTCCGGAACTGTGCGATGGGGAAGAGAGACAAGAAAAAGGGTGCCTGTAAGCCATTTGTTCGAAAACCGGCACAATGCTGGAGCAGACTGAGCACAGCGGGGCTTACAACCCAGCAGCATGCCATTCAGAAGAACCATTTCTAAATAAGCCAAAACCACGTTTTAGAGGCTGCTTAGCTTGGGCCATGGCAGCCAGTGCCCCTTCCTGCCACACTTCCCATTTTAATGCTACTTTATCAGAGTAACAGAAAACAGAGAAACATGAAGAATATAAAATAATGGCAGTCCGTAAAAACTAATATGGAGTTACTTGAAGAGAACAGGCACTCCTGTTTGATATAACTTGTTCTTCCCAGGCCATCTCCAGGGTGTGAGGAACTGCATTAAAGCCAACATGGTAATTCGGAACAAAACCACAGTCATGAGTTTTCCAAAGTCATTTAGATTATTTAATTGCCATTTTATTCCCTGCTTGTGTAAATAATAAAACTGTTGGTTCAAACATTTTTGTCCTTTCAAGATTTGCAGCCAAGATGATCAAGGGTCTGGAAACCAGGCCTTATGAGAAATGGTTGAAGGAGCTGAGTACATTTAACTTGGAAAAGAGGAAACTGAGAGAAGATAGGATAGCCATCTTCAACTATCTCAAGGGCTATCATATGGAGGGAGCAAGCTTGTTTTCTTCAGCTCTGGAGGGAAGGAGTCAAACCAATGGCTTCAAGTGACAAGAAGATTCTGACTAAGCAGCAGGAAGAACTTTCTGACAGTATGAGCTGTTTGACAGTGAAAAGGACTCGTTTGATAGACTCTCCTTCCTTGGAGGTTTCGAAGCAGAGGTTGGATGGCCATCTGTCATGGATGCTTTAGCTGGAATTCTTGCATTGCAAATGACCATTGGGATCCCTTCCAACTCTGCAATTCCACAGTTCTATTATTTTGGGTGAGTTTTTCATTTAGGGCCCCTGCCATACTTCAGTATACAAATAAGTTGAATTGGAACTCCTTTAAAGGTAAAGGGACCCCTGACCATTAGATCCAGTCGTGACCCACTCTGGGATTGCGGCGCTCATCTCACTTTATTGGCCGAGGGAGCCGGCGTATAGCTTCCGGGTCACGTGGCCAGCATGACTAAGCCACTTCTGGCGAAACCAGAGCAGCGCACGGAAATGCTGTTTACCTTCCCGCCGGAGTGGTACCTATTTATCTACTTGCACTTTGACGTGCTTTCGAATTGATAGGTTGGCAGGAGCAGGGACCGAGCAACGGGAGCTCACCCCGTCGCAGGGATTCAAACCGCCAACCTTCTGATCGGCAAGCCCTAGGCTCTGTGGTTTAACCCACAGCGCCACCCACGTCCCTGGAACTCCTTTAAATCTCTCCAAATTTTGGCAACCATCATTCTACTTGCCACAAATGTATCTCCAATTAAGTTTTATTATGCAATTCCAAGTAATTGTAATGGTGCCAACTGAGGGATTTTAACCATTCATTCTCCAGCTACTTTTCTCAATTCCTGGAATTTCTTGAAATGTCACATCCCAGAATTCCTGCTACCCTTCAGGCCTTCTCTTAAAGGGTCTTGCAGATTCCTTCTCCAAAGCTTGCCCCAAGACCACAGCAACATGATTTTAACCCTTTCCTGCCATTCCTCAATCAAATACTTCATCACTTGGAAGGCAGACAAGTTCACTGACCAGTAGGGCTTATAGTAAATGGAGGCTTCCAAGAGGGAAGCTGCACAACGTACCTTGAGCTGGTTGAATTTGAGCAAGTCACTGTCGCAACTGCCGGGTAAGGAGGACAGAAGCCTGCGTTGCTCGGACCTCCTCTCAGAGCCAGCCCGGGTGGAAACGTGCACCTGGGCAGGGATGCTCATTCCCTGAGGACCAAAACCAGGACAGCATAGCAGTTAGCAAGCAGGTGAGCGGAACTGGTCTCAGGCAGGTTTAGCTTCAAGGCTGGGGTGAGCTCAGTGACACAGCATCTGCATGCTGAGAAATATTTTTGCTCAAGATCCCAGAGAGCTGCTCAAAGATGGCAGACTGGCCCATAGCCAAGGGGGAGTGCAGCCCATGCTTATCCTGCAGAGGGCGCCAGGCTCAATCCCTGCGGCCTGAAGGAAGAGGGAAGGTGGCGAGGAAGACCAGGGCTGGATGCCCATAGCCAGTCAGAGGAGCCAGTAGTAGGAGAGGTGGAACTATGGCTTGACGCAGCATAAGCCAGCCACACACCCACCAACCTGGTGCCCTCCAGATGTTTTGGGCTATAACTCCCATCATCCCAAGCCAACACAGCCGTGTAGTGGTCCAAAACAACTGGCAAAAAGTGGTGTAACGTAAATTCATATACTATTGTTTTTTGCTGACTTGATCATAAGGCAGTTACTTACTAGGCAAAAGGTTCCTGCACTGCAGGCAGTTGGACCATTCTATGATGCTATTCTATATAGAGAACATTCTATTCTTTTAAGTGAGCTAATAAAATATATTAAAGGTAAAGGTAAAGGTACCCCTGCCCGTTCGGGCCAGTCTTGACAGACTCTGGGGTTGTGCGCCCATCTCACTCAAGAGGCCAGGGGCCAGCGCTGTCCGGAGACACTTCCGGGTCACGTGGCCAGCGTGACATCGCTGCTCTGGCGAGCCAGAGCCGCACACGGAAACGCTGTTTACCTTCCCGCTGGTAAGCAGTCCCTATTTATCTACTTGCACCCGGAGGTGCTTTCGAACTGCTAAAATATATTAAAATATATTAAATCCTATTAAAAATTAACCCCCAAACTAAATGCTCCCCGCCCACCCACAAGTTTGTCCTGCCGCCTTTCCTAGCTCTTTTTCTGCTCTACTCTTCTGGCAAGCGAGAACGCACCCCAGCTGACTTGCCTGCCACATTGTCCCATTTATACCCCCTAACATCTCATATCCCTGCCTGCCACCATCTCCAGACGGTTACAATTAATTCAGCAACTCAAGGGTGCAATTCAAATGCCATGTCTTTTCTGCCCCCAAACTGTTAGAGGGTTCAAGTGGACCTCAAGAGGAAGGAGGGAGGGAGGTGCCTGCAGAACTCCCAGCCAGAAGGGGACAGCAAGGAGAAAGAAGAGGGGACCAGTCCTTTACCTGCGTGTCGGCAGGAGGCTCCTCTGCAAATGCACGGCTGTTATTGAGGTATTTCAGTTTGTCCTTCTTGTCGATCTTGTAGTAGCCTTCGCTGCGGGCACAGCCTGTGACGTGCTCCCGCATCCCATCATCCCGTTTTTTCTTCTTTGGAGTAGAAAAGCTGGTTGGTGGACTCCACGTTAAGGAAAAACCCAGGAAAGATATGGGCGGCAAGGCCCTGCAATTATGCCAGCAAAGCTTGCTGGGCCCTTGGCCCTAAGCCAGAGATGGGCAACATTTTCTAGCCCAAGGGCCTCCTTGCCACCTGGGCCACTTTCTGGGGCTGAATACCAGTGGTGGGCAGGGCCAGAGGGGAAAGTAGGTGGAGAAATAGGTGTGGCTTTTACCTTTGCAGAGTCTGCTACATTCTGGCCACAAGAAAGTCGGGAGTTTCTCTCTCTGTGTCTCTCTCTCTCTCTCTCACACACACACACACCCTCCATCTAGGTAAGCATTAAAAACTTTCATGATAAAAATATGTAACAAACAAGCAAGTAAAAAATCAGAAGAGGTAAAATGATTGCCTACCTAGGGGTGTCTTCAATACCTGGTGAAATGCCAGGCCCAATGGGGCCTCTTGTTCTTCAGCAGAGAGGGCATTCCACAACACTGGAGCCACCAGAGGAAGAGCCCACCTTTGTGCTACTGCAAGCCAAGCATCATCCAGCCACGTCAAAGCTAGCCGGATATCATTTGCTGATCTTAATGCTCTTACCTAGCAGTGGAGGGGAAGGTGCTTTTTCAGGCATTAGATAGAGGAATCTCTCCAATATGTATTTGGTAAGGGAGTGGAATTTCCCATTTCTCTGTTAAGCAGATCACTATTTAACAACTGCCAGACACAAAGAATGTAAAAAGTAATCTTCCATTGAACCATTGAGCAGAGGAGAATGCGAACCTGTTAAGTTTGAAAACTCATCAAGCAGAACTGAATTGTGCCTGACAAAGAGTTCTGTGAAATGTTAGGATTACATATCATTTTTACTAAACAAAATGATGCCAATAGATGGTACTAAGCAAACAGTTTTAACTTAGTTTTCTGCCTTTATTTTTTCATTATTATATTTTTTGGGGGGAGGGGATGTTGAATTTGTTGGTGTTTTAATTATATATCGATTTTATAATTTATTTTAAACTTGTAAACAGCTTAGAAGCCATTTTGGCATGTTAGTGGTAAAAAGGTACCCCTGCCCGTACAGGCCAGTCGTGTCCGACTCTAGGGTTGCGTGCTCATCTCGCTCTAGAGGCCGTGAGCTGGCGCCGTCCAAAGACACTTCCGGGTCACGTGGCCAGCCTGACGAAGCTGCAGCTGGCAAGCCAGCACCAGCGCAGCACACGGAAACGCCATTTACCTTCTCGCTATAAAGCGGTACCTATTTATCTACTTGTACTTAGGGGTGCTTTCGAACTGCTAGGTGGGCAGGAGCTGGGACCGAACGACGGGAGCTCACCCCGCCGCAGGGGTTCGAACCGCCGACCATACGATCGGCAACTCCTAAGCACTGAGGTTTTACCCACAGCGCCACCCGCGTCCCAGTTAGTGGTATATAGATATAATTAATAATAATAAATAATAATAATAATAATACCACCAGAATGGCTACAATGTTTAAAAATTAGTAGTGCTTTCAAAATAAAAGATGCTGTACTTGCATATTACTAATCTTCACCTGTATTTTGAATTAGTTATGTTATTCATCACTGTTTCAGTTGCTACCACAACAATGCTTAGCAAAAATTATTTATATGTCATCGTCATCAGCACCATTCCATTTCTAAGACTGTAGACTAGGAAAAGGTCCGAATGTCTGTCCAGTTCCAGTGCTCCCAAGGAGGCCAGCACTTTAAATAGGGGTTTTAAATCTTTGCCACAGCAGGCGTCTCTAAAAACTCTTGCTTTAGTATGAAACAGTCAACTCAATTGGCAGAATTGTTAAGTAGACCAAGAGGTTTTGCTGTGGTGTGAAACAGCACACTCCATGGGACAAGAGAAGACTAACCTCAACAGGATGATATCAACAAATGGGATATATTAGGAAGTTTGGGGGCTTAATGTCAGAACTGCTTTTTGAGCCCCCCAGCCAGTTGCACAGAAGAACCTTGAAATTCTGCAGATGTGTGTAGTAAGAACAAAAACGGGTTTTCATGCGCTTGTAGAAGCTACAAGTCATGTAAAATTTAGCTCAGTATTTCAGGGCCAAAAATACATTTGTATCTGATGACTGCAAATAATCATTACAGCAATGCCCAACTCTTTTTATGTAAAAGGCCCTTTACAAAAATGTAAGAAGAGCCTGCTGGATTAAGCCAGCCAATTGCCCATCTAGTCCAGCATCCTGCCCACACAGTGGGGAACCAAATTTCTGTAGTAAACCTGCAAGCAGGACCTCCTGTGGTTTCCTGCTATTGTCTTTGACTGTAGTTATGGCACTGTCAGTTACGTTCAGGAGTCCAGCCAGACACCTTTAGAAACAGGGCTTTGCCCAGTCAAGGGGGTTCAGGAACTGCTGAGCAGCCTGCTCATGAGTTACTGTTTCTGCTCCTCTTATACAGCTCCTAGAGAGGAACAACTGGGTCCTTTTTTGGCCAGGATGGTGGTCCAGTCATTGCTGAAGAGACATATTTGCTGAATGACATTAATAAATAGGAAATATTAAAAAGTAGTCAAGTTTGCTATTTTAGCAACTAAACTTAGAAAGGATTTTGTGGACAACAGTGCATTAGACTAAGTTCTGTTTCTTATTCCCCTTTTTAAACAGTTTCTGGAACTGACCTGTTATTACCATATGTAGTGTATATATTTTCATATTTTTTCTGCAATATTGTTAAGGCTTACAACAAAATTACCAAACAAGTACAGCAATGCCCAATAAAACCAGCTCCTCAAAAACAATACATTCCCAAGGAAGCCCAATCTGGTAATCCAGCAAAAAAAGAAAAAGGGAAAAAAGGATATGAGGATGGTATACCCAAAGGGTATCATTGAGCCAGTCCATGCCATTGTCTTGCTGCAACAAGTGATCGTATGTAACACACAGGAAATGGATATCCTCTTCGTCAATGCCCCCATTCCAAATGTCATATAAAATGGTCATCTCTTCAAACTCAGAGCGGGGCCTGAAGTGATACTGATGAGGGGAATACTCAGGGGAAGGAATTGTTGGAACATCCTCCGGCCTCTTTTTCTGTCGCCTCCACTGTCTTTTGGATTTCAGGTAGGCCTCTTCTTCTTTCAAGTCCTCGTTCCACTGGTTCTCCAGCTCCTTAAAGGGAAGCTTCTCAGCTAGAACATCTGGGGTGAGCTTGTCATGGAAGCCTTCATTCCGGAAATCCAGGGTCACTGCTTCCGGATCTTTCAGGGCATAGAAAGCCTCTGGGTGGCTACTCAACAAATCTTTGCTCACAGCACTTTCAGTCAAGACAACTGGGATGGGAAGAAGAGGAGGCTCAATGGGCTTGCCAGAATAGGCATCCAACATAGGGCCCAATGGAGAGGATCGTTTCGGCCGCCCTGGTTTCCTTTTGATGGGCAAGACAGAGGAGGGAGGCTGAGGCAGGAGAGGAGGGGAAGCCACAGAGACTTCTGGGTAGGGCAAAAGGGGCCGTGCCTCTGTGGTGTACTCCTCTAGAGGCATCTTTGAGTCCACAGCAAAGCTAGGGAGAGCAGCAAGAGGTACTGGCTGGCTAGGGGGCAAGTCGAGACGTGCAAGGAAAGCTGGGACAGGTGGACTGGCAAAGGGAATGGGGGAGGGAACACTGTTCATGCCAGCCAGTAAGGAAGCACCAAGAGGTTCTTTAAAGACTTTCTCATCAGGTTCGTCTTCAGAGGGCTTCCTGCCTGACGAAAGGCAAGGAAGGGTAGCACCAGGCTCTGGGAAAGTCGGGGTGAAAGTGAAATCCCTCCCAGGCGTCCGAGGAATGCCGCCACTGTTGATCCCGGGGGACTGGGATGGGTAGGAAAAGGGGCTTCCTGGGACCTGAGGGGAACTTAAGGTCAAGCTGCTTCCTGTGAGAGGAGCGTCATTGCCAGGGGTGGCTGGGACAGTGTCCGTGCTCTGGGACTTGGAGAAAGTGTGAGAGCACTTGGCTGCAATGTCCCGTCCAGGAGTCCGAGGGAGCTCTTCTTCCAGGGCTGGTTTGGTCATGCTTATCTGATCCGGGAACTGCTCTGGAAGGAGGAATGGCTCCTCTTTACCAGATTTGACTGAGGGGAGGGGAAGCGAAGAGGGTGGCACCACACTGAGCGGAAGCCCAGGAGACTCCAAGTGAGCCTGCCGCTCTCCTCCGGGAGTCCAAGGGAGACGGTCCTCTTCCTCGGCTGAGCGGGACTGTCGGCTTTTTGCTGAGGCTTCAGAAATGTTGTTGTCCGGCTTGGTGAAAAAGGAGGTACTGCTGGCCAAAATGTCTCCAAAAAGCCCCACCGGCGTTGGTGGACAGAGGTTTTCTTCATCCTGACTCTCTGGCTGTGGGCTGACCAGCGCCTCAGGCTCCAGCTCGACATCGGGTTCAGACTCTTCCTCTAGAAAGAAATACACAGAGGAGCAAATGACACACCTTAAGGAAATACACCGTGGTTACAAAACTGCCTGAAGACTGGAAGGGACGCAAAGGGCATTTACCCCAAACATCTGGGGCTGGGAATGGAAACAGGATCTATACAGGTGGCAGACTGAAGGATGTTCACGGAGCACTGAGGTAAGAACCCACTTGCAACCTCCTGCAAAGCTCCACTAAGTCTTCAAGGATGCAGCTAACACATTTTCAAATTCCTGTCTAAAATCACAATGGCTAGAACTGTGCCATTAAAAAAGCAAATTTCACGCCAGATACCCACTGGTATCTACTTGGGCAGTCAGCACAAAGTGCACACAATCCTAATTTTCAGCAGTTTTTCTACATCATCTTTGCCACCACATAGTGACAAACCCAGTGGACAGAGAAGCCAGGCTGAACGAGGAAGTGAGATGGGGAGGAGTTAGCAGCCAGCAGCAGTTCTGTTTAGCTGATCGGAGGACTTGTGAACAGGGGTGTTTGAGAGGGCGCTTTGAGGATGAAACCTGGAGTGCTTTCTCATAGAGCACGTAGAACCATGTGGTAGGGTAGGAGAGCTGAATATAATGCCAATATATTTCACATCTGACAACCAATGCACCCCTTGGGTTTCAGATGAGTCTTAAAAGCCCAGGACACAAATTTTTACGGCTCTCTAGCAGCTATGGTTGCTTGACGCTTAGTTTGGTCAGATTAGAGTAATACACTTCCAGAGTTAATGCTAAATACATTACTTCTGGTAAATGAGCCACCATATGATCGGACTTGTGTGTCCTTTCCCCTCTCCTACCCATGTGCTTATTACCTTCCTCTTTCACAACAAATTGTGAGTTACCATGACATTTGAACTAGCAAACCATTGTTTATGTGCAAACCACATAACTGGAAACCATGGTTCTACAGAAGAAACCAGGCTGAAACTCATTTTCATAAATGCCCCCTCATTTTTTAAGTCTATACATATATTGTAGTGCGTGTGTGCATGTGTGTGTGTGTGTGTGTGTGTGTGTGTGCATATGTGTATTGCTTTTATGTATAATTTTACAATTTTTAATTGACACCATTACTCCCCTTGTAAACTATCGTTGTTTTTTCTGGTCTATGACCGTAATAAATTCATTCATTCATTCATTCATTTTCATAAATGCCAAGCCACATTGCTACATCTGAACCGAGTTCATGTTTAAAAAAGAAGCTGGAACAACTATTATGACTTAATTGCCATGTCACTGGAACACCACAACGCTATCAATTACTTTGTTTGGTCTTAGAACTAGAGCTGGGTGATATATTGATAAATTGTCTGAAACTGGTATGGTGTTCAGATCACAATACTGCATCCAAACAATTTGAGCTGGCAATACATTGCACCAGCTCAAATTGCCTGCAGACAGCAAAGGTGCAGGCAGACAGGCAGAGCACCTTATTGGACTCCGTCTGCCTGCCTGCACGTGCCTTTGAGGAAGCCCCTGCACTGCCCCTCCAGCTCACATGAATCAGAACAGCATCAGGACTCACTCAGCTGAGGGGCGGGAGGCTTCCTGCTTTCCCCAGCTCATGCAAACCAGAGCAGTATCAGGGTTTGGTAGGGCTGGGCAATGTATCTCAGCTGCTTCTACTTCCCGTAAGGTGGGTAGGAAGAAGTAGCTAAGATACATTCCAGAGTCAGACATCATGAGATATCAGCATATCACAGTATTTAGTTGCTGATATATCACAATGCTGAAAACCAGATATTGCCCAGCCTTGCTTAAAACTAAACATGGAGATTGAAAAGCAGCCACTCATATTCAGATCAGGAACTTGAACAAGAAATCCTAAGAGCAAGGCTAAGAGAGGCCTTTAAACCAAGATGCTGTTGAACTAGACAGAATTTGAAACCAGCACAAGACACATTAAGGCTGCTTCTGATGTGATCCTGTTCAGCCTTAAATCCCACAAGCCACTCCTACATCAGCACATGTGCCCAAACTTTATTTCAGAATGAGCTACACGTTCAGCTGTTCTGTGATTCACAGGTCTTTTGCAAAACGGTCAAAATTGCCCCTCACCTGGCACACACACTGGTGACAACTGTAGCTTCTCCTCCTGGGCTCTCTCAATCACCACCAGCACTTCAGCCACAGACTGCTGGAGCAGTTCCCCACTTTCCTCCTCTGCATGCTTGACCTCTTCCTTCTGCTCCTCTCCTTCTGGCATCAAAGGCTCCGGAAGAACTAGAGGAGTCCCTTCAATGTAATCGTCCACTGGAAACAATTCCAGGATGGTCTCCTTCTGATCATCGTCTTCAGCCTCTTGAGTGAGAGACTCAGGGGCCAGCTGGGTAGGCGGGGCTTCTGTTTCTTGCTGCAGAGACACTCTTTCTTCATCTTCCACCTGCTCCTCATAGTCCTCTTCCTCTTCCCCTTCCTCTTCCTCCTCCTCGTCTTCATCAGAATCAGAGCTCGTCCCAAATTCTGAGGATTCCTCACTTTCATCAGAAGACTCAATCTCTGCTCCAGAGGAGGCAGGACTTCCTACATCTTCTGCTGGAACACAAAAAACACATTTGGTCAGGACAGGCAAGAGAAATTAATTAGAAGCATAAGATTTCCATTTGCTTGTTTTTTCTCTCCCTCCCTGTCACATATCCATGCTAGAGAGCTCCCTAAGTCTTTATAAAACCATCTGTTCTGGTAGCCATTGAAATGGCCCAAAGCAATGCGCTGTGTGAAAACACTTTTTATCCTGAATGTACCATAGTTTACCTGGACAGTAGAAGGTTCAAGGGGTTTTTTAATGTAGAAGTAAAAGAGAAGCTGTCTTCTCACCATACAGAATTTTACCTGCCCTTAGTAATTTTTTATCTCATATTAACAGCCCTAACTTCTTGTACATCTCTTTGTAAGACAATGTTAACCTCCCCACTTTTAATTTCAGTTGCTTTAAGTGAGTATTTCATGTTCTGCATTTCATTCTTACTTTTAGGTGGGACACCTAGAACTGCATATGGCATTCTAAACTTGAGTGCCTGTTAAATTATACTATTATATGACAATACTTGCTGCTTTATCTTCAATTCCTTTCAGCATAGCTCATGAAACGGAGCTTGCCTCACACACTGCTGGAGGTCCTGCTGAGCTTTTGTTCTAATGAGCACCAGTTAAATATTACCTGGAGATCTGGACAATGCCTCATCTAGTCAGCTAGTCAAAACATCAAGATCTTATTTACTTAGAGCTAGCAAGACATCATACCTTCTTCAGAATCTTGTTCCTCTTCCTTTCCACTTGTTTCTGCTTCAACCTCTTCTTCATCATCATCGTCGTCGTCGTCATCATCATCATCATCATCTTCTTCTTCCTCCCCTTCCTCTTCATTGAGGTCTTCCTCCTGTTCCTTGAGAGAGAAGGCATTTTAAAAGTGCAACAAACACTCATTTTTTTGCAGGTGGGGGAGTACGTTGACCGAGGGCTTATATTATTACATAAGAAAGAGGTCGTGCCATTGTGGCACATCTGGTATAATGTCTAGATAAAAAGATAGGCTGGTGGACTCAGGACATGCAATATGACACTTTTTTATAGAATGGAAGACACATTTAAAGTTTTTTTAAGGGGGGAAATAAGCTACAGAAATATTTCAAAACTCAGAAAAGCAACACATATGAACATATCTAATCAATTGTAGCTACACAAAGGGATATCCCAAACAGGGCTGGATTAACCGTTAAGTGAAATAAGTACATGCTTAGGGCATCAAGGGAAGGCGGCACCACAGGGATTTTCCACTGCCAGATTTTTAACATTAATGGTCACAAACTGCTCTGCTGAGCATCAATTTTCTCAACTGAAGTGTATTAAAAATCCCAACAGAACAACTATGCAACAAGACAGGCTGGATGCCTTATCTTTACTAAGCATAGAAGCAGATGTGTTACATAAGATTAGTTTTTAGGATCTGATCAAAGACTTTGACATTAGTAAAAGCAGGAGAAAATGTTTCAAATATAAAGTGAAAGTATACAAAAATAAACATTCTTTTCCATCTTAATGCAGGTTTTGGTTCCATTCTGAAAAATAAAAATTTATTTTACCGTTTATTATTGTTTATATTTTGAATTAGAAATGTATGGGGGCACCAGAAACTTTTAAGTGCTTAGGGCCTCTAAAGGTCTTAACTCAGCCCTGATTCCAAGCAATATCTAGAATGTAAGCAAGGAAGAAAGAAAATTTTGTGGCTGGGGGGAGCAGCCTGCCACAAAACTCATCTTTCCCTTTGACTTAGCAACTTAGCCCCAGTGGGGCTATCTTTGAAGGTGACCTGGAAACTACAACTAATCCAGAATGCGGCAGCTAGACTGGTGACTGGGAGCAGCTGCCGAGACCACATAAAAGACCTACATTGGCTCCCAGTACGTTTCTGTGCACAATTCAAAGTGTTGGTGCTGACCTTTAAAGCCCTAAACGGCCTCGGTCCAGTATATCTGAAGGAGCGTCTCCACCCCCATTGTTCTGCCTGGACACTGAGATCCAGCTCTGAGGGCCTTCTGGTGGCTCCCTCGCTGCAAGAAGCCAAGTTACAGGGAACCAGGCAGAGGGCCTTCTTGGTAGTGGCGCCCACCCTGTGGAACACCCTCCCACCAGATGTCAAAGAGAAGAACAACTACCAGACTTTTAGAAGACATCTGAAGGCAGCCCTGTTTAGGGAAGCTTTTAATGTTTGGTGCATTACTGTATTTTAATATTTTTTTGGAAGCTGCCTAGAGTGGCTGGAGAAGCCCAGCCACATGGGCGGGGTATAAATAATAAATTATTATAATATTATTATTATTACTATAAGAGGGAGGTGCTGGCTTTCACTCATATATACACAGCCAAGAGAAAAAAGCCCAGGTTGGTTGTGGGACCTACCTTGTCAGAAACGGATTTCATCACCCCTTCCCCTTCCTCTTCCTCCTGCTCGGCCTCCTTTTCAGAAGACGATTCCTCCTCCTTGCCTGAATCCTCCTCTTCTCCTTCACTGTCTAGTTCCAGCGGCCTTCCGGGTCTCCTCCTGAGGCCGACCACTTCACCATCTTTCTTAGAGATGTCTGAGGCTGCATCCGGCAGGTCTCGATCTCGTTCTGATTCTGGGAGTGTGAAAATGCATGAAAAAGGTGAAGCAGCAGCCAGCCATGACATTCCCAAAGTGACAAAAATGGATTCCTGCCTTAGAAAACTGAAAGTAGGTGGGTTTTTAAAAAGTGTTTTCTTTCGCTTGCTCATTTGTGAAATAAATAGATTTTAAGAGGAAAGAAAATGCAGCTAAGGAAATGTGCTCGATACTTGTGTCACCTTGAAAATATGTTACATGTTAGGAGAAACTACATACTTGGCGTTATTCTATCTCCCATGTATATAACACACCAGAGAAGTGGGAGTCATTATGATGGGCCCTGGGTTTAGGTGGGAAAGGAGCAGCTGAATGCCACATTGTACCCCACATCTGAGTTCTCTCTCTAGAAGAAAGAAGGCAACCATGGAAGGAGGCTTTGCTGTCACTACAGCAGTGTCCTCAAGTCTAGCATTTTGGCCTTTCCTTAGGAGTCTTAGGGTCCGGTTAAATCCCGTGAAGGTTAGTTATAGGAGGATAAAGGGACTCACTCCAAAGGCTTCACAGAAAAGGTGGTTTTTGAGGGATGGATCTGAAGGAAGAGAATGCCTGTGGTGGATGGAAAGATTTGGTTCTTCTGTGCACATGGGATCTGTATCTCTGGACATGCACCCTATGCAAGGATTTATTTTTCAAGGCACCATTTCTGACACATTGAAAAATAGGGGAAGAAATGTCCATCCCTCAAAAATCACCTGAATGTTTGGGAACCTCAGAGCTTTTAATCCAATGCATTCAAAATGATAAAATGTTTTCAGTGCATTAGTGGCACGATCCAGTCCATGTGAAAAGTGCTAAAAATTAACCACTGATTACATCTAGGGGCAAGTAAGCCTGTGCTTATTGCTGCCACCAAGGTCCATGGGACTGCAAAGCTTAACTTGGCTGGTTGCACCCTATGAGTTTAGGAAAAAGAGGTTGAGAGTGGGCCTTGCTTGTTAGCTGCAATCTGGCTTCCTTAAATCTTTCAAGAAGATGGTATGCAATCTAGGAAGTACACCAAAACTTTATCCCGGTCAATAGGGCTTAAATGCACAGCAAAGGAAGGAACTCCCAGTTTCTCTTCCTAGTTAGGATACTGAATTCCAGTCAGGCTATGTGCTTCCAAAGCTGGCAAGAAATTGGTGCATGAATACTGAACAACTGTGGGTGCTCAGATTAATGAAGTGCACTATGTCAAGATGACTACTACTTAATTAATTATATTAGTCATATAATTAATTATATGACTACTAATTTATTATTATTATTATTATTATTATTATTATTATTATTAGCCTTCTCCAAAGAGCTCTGGGAGGGCAAAACATTTAATGACAAATAACAAGAACTGTGGGGTGTGTGTCTTTCATTTCATACTGAAATAGCATTAAACCAGTTATAACACTGAACAGCTTGTTCTTTCCATGATACAAAAATATTTTTACCATGATTTTAGACATTACTTAATGGAACAGTGCCCATCTTAACTGCAACACTGAACACGGAGTCTTATCTGTGTTACAGATTGGTCCCAAATATGACATTAAATTGCAAAAATTAGAACAAAGAGAATGGGGAACTCTTAGTTTTGCATAGAGTGTCCAGATTGAGAGACAAATCACCAGCGTGAAGATTAGAGGATTCAGCAGTGTGAAACCCTTACTGTGTTTTGGAGGAAAATATGGCTTCACAAACCTTCATCTTCATCATCTACTGAAGTAGAGGGACGGATTCTCTTCTGGTCTCCAGCTGAGGCAGCTTCAGGTGGCTCCTTTCTCTTCACCTGCAGAAAGGAAAGAATTAACCAATTTTGGGAGATGTACTTGTGCTCCCACTTCATAGCATACAAGAACCTTACTCCCCAAAAATGACTACATGGGAGTGCCTACGTTTGCTTTCCTTTTTATTTTTCTGAAAACATTTTGACTTCAGTTTGTAATTTAAAGGGCAACAGAACAATTAGACCAGTGTGAAAATCAAGAGGCACTGCCATTGAACCCAGTTCAATCATCTAAATACACAGAAGGGCAAACATGTGAATTAGGAAAGCTGGAATAAGACGGAAACCTTACAGTCTTATCACCTCTTTTATTAAATCTGTTAAAGGATTTCTGATGTATGATAAAATAAAGGTGATGTTCTTCCTTACAGATCTCCAAGCACTCTCCATGTTTGCATGCTTTCTCTAAACAACACTCTCCCCCCTAACTTTTCCCCATCCTTCAAGTCTTCCAGTGTGATCTCTAAAACTCACATGGGGATAGAGGCAACTGTTAATCCTTCTGCACCACCATAAATCAGCCAGTAATAGCATTGGTGGTGGTGTGAAGAGCCAATACTGGGTTATTAATAATTTCTGTAAGGTTAGAGAGCTAAAAGTACAGGCAGTTTATTGGGCAAAAAGTGTGCAACAGCTGAGACATTAAAACTGTGACTCAATTTTAACATTATTTACAGTACTATAGGAAAGCAGGGTTCATATTATGAATAACTAGATATTGAAGACTGCTCTTACCTTGAAAGATGGCAACCGGATGGCCCCGCGTAACCCAATGCCCAAGCCAATCCCCTCGTAACCCAGACCTTCTCCTTTGTTCCAGTTCTCCAGAAGACAAGATGTGATGCGGTCCTTTGGTTTTGGCTTCTCCTCATCTTTATGTTCTCCAGATTTTACTGGAGTAAGTGATGCCTATGCAAGACAAACAGAATTAAAAAAGAGGACACTGACACACTGGTGCAAACCCTAAAAATTGGGTGCTTGAACAAAGCAGTAGCATCTACTCATACAAAAGCTCTAATTTCCCTGAACAAGTACAGACTTAAGGTGCTCAAATCCATCAATAGCACTTATGGAACATCTCTGCTTGACTTCCATTGGAAAAGTTCAGCCTGAACAAATTCTAGGGAACGTCAAAAACATCAGAAGGATGTGCCTACTTTCCCTACTGCAGAGTGTCCATTGATTAAACCGCAAACTCTCCACCTTGCCTGGCAGAAAACAACCTTAATTTGGCATGATCCTTTTGTGGTGCAAAAACCATGTAGGTTTTCTCATGTAGGCTGTAGCCTAATATCCACTATGGGTTTTAGGAATTTGCGAAGGTCAGGCAGTGCTAAGTACACTTTTGCCATTTGTAAAGACATGGACATACTCTAAGCCAGGCACAGGCAAACTCGGCCCTCCAGATGTTTTGGGACTACAGCTCCCATCATCCCTAGCTAACAGGACCAGTGGGAATTGTAGTCTCAAAACATCTGGAGGGCCGATATTGCCTATGCCTGCTCTAAGCCATGTCTGAAGTCACACAGAAATCACACACAAACATACACAGAGCTGCCTCAAATGGAGTCATGCATCTAGCTCCATACTGCCTACTCTAAACACAGCTGACTCTCTAGTCTAGGGTTTCAGATAAAAGACTTTCACACCCCCCCTACACTAGAGATCCCTTTAAAACAACAACAGCAATAACCTTGAGTTATAGGAATCAGACCTGTGCTCTTATACATGCATACATGCACTAATCTTTATTATGACAGGTGTATGCCTTGCCATACACCTGTCATGTTACTTGTTTTATGTATGTCCAAGCCTGAACTGGGGGAAACACAGAAAGATGCAAAGAGGCAGGTGGTGCAAACTGTCTGTCATTGAAAAACCATTGGAAAAGAGGGGTGAAATTTGATGGTTACCTTTGCCAGACGCTCTTTCTTGTCCCACCAGTCATCAAATGCCCTGAAGGCCACCACCTCCACCATCTTCCGGTTTAAATCCCTCTTCATTATTGCTTTAAGTTCCTTCACAATCACCAAGAGGACACCATCCACAGTGGCCTTATGCGGATCTTCCTTCTTGGGCTGGTAACCCGGAGGAGGAACCGAGGGGTCAAACTTGGGCAAAGGGGGCCACTGCTGTCCGCGGTTGATAGCTGCTCCCATGGAAAAGTGTCGGTAGGGAGGAAGGTTGACAAACTGCATCCGGTTCCCCATGAACGGGGGGTACTGGTAAGTGTTCTGCCCTTGCATCAAGCGGCTCAGCATTTGGGTTTGCATTTGAAAAGACATTGACATGCCTCCCCATTGGTTGCCCAAGACACTGATCATATCTACTTGCATGAGGGGAAACATCCCAGGATGGAACGGAGGAAGCGGAGGCAAGATATGAGGGGGTGGAACCCCAGGAGGCGCTGGGAGGGGGGGAGGCGGGACAGTGACTGCGGGGTGAGTTGGGGGAGGCGGAGGAGGGAGAGGCGGAGGAGGGGGCATTGGGAAGACCGGCTGGGGTGGGGGTGGGGGAGGCAGGGGAGGAAAACCATGGGGAGGCATAGGAATTGAAGGAGCCATCACAGCTGAGTTGCCAACAGAAGTATTCACCACAATGTTTTTGGCACATTCTGTGCTTGGAGATTGGTTCATTTCATCATCGGAGATCTCCATGTCTTCCCCTGAAGACTGATGACACTGTGAGGAAAAGAGAAACATATTCTGCTTAATCTAGAATTACATTCCCATTGGCAAGACAAGTAAATAAAAATTGGGGAGGGGGAGTAACTTTGTCTCCTCAAGTCATGTGCATCCAAGACAACTTAGTATTTTCTTGGGAGACATTCAGTTCAACAAAACATGTAAAATCACATCCTATGAGGTGCTCAAACTGTCAGGGCTATTTGTATATTAAAACCTGAAGAACTTTACCACAAGGCCATCTTAATACTATTTGGACCTTTCCCCCTAACTATGAGCACCCCCAGTTCAAAATGTAGCACTAAAAGTATTCCAGAAATCTAATCAGGTTTTCATCAAGTATCCGCTGATCAATTTACTACCACCAGAGGGCAGTTGCTTCCAAAAAGCAAAGTTTACAGAAAGAAATGTGCTCTTTACCAGCCTGTGGCTAAATGAAAAAGAACATGGATTTAAATCAGCAAAAGACAGCATATAATCACAAGAAACTCTCCTGTAACCCTTACCTATTCTTGATTCTGCTTAGGAAGAACTCAGGAGTCGTAGGAAAGTGAGAGAGTATAAAACTGAATATGGAAAGAAGCCACACACAGCTGTCAATGGAAGTTTCATCTTGGATGGAGAAGTCCCAAGATTTTGCCCAATGCTACCTAACAAGTTCAGGTTAAGAGATGCTCAGTTTGTCCCCCGCAAAAATGGAGAAACCACCCTTTGCTGTTTCTTGCAGCAGTAGTCTATCACAGGCATGGCCAAACTTGGCCCTCCAGATGTTTTGTGACTACAACTCCCATCCTCCCTAGCTAACAGGACCAGTGGTCAGGGATGATGGGAACTGTAGCCCCAAAAGATCTGGAGGGCCAAGTTTGGCCATGCCTGGTCTATCATGTCAGAGCAAAGTGCAATGAAGTTGGCATATCAGCTTGAAGATTAAAATGATAAAATAGCAGTAAGAGAGGAGAAAAGGCACATTTGCAAAAAAAGGTGGGTTGTGCGTGTTTGTTGCTCAGTTCAACAAACCCTTTAGTGAACATGCTGCAAACACTACTAGAATGGGCCTGTCCCTGGAGCATGCACATGGCGCACAGAGCCCCACTGCCTCTCTTGCTTTTCATGGCAATGATAGTAGTGCCACCCCCTCCTTCTTGGCTTACTTTCTGCCACCAATTTAGCAGCAACAGTCTCTCTCACACATTTCAACCGGTGAGTTCCTCTGCTTCCACCCTCCCTGCCTTGCTCTAGCAAGAGGAGGTGGAAAGTCTCTTGGTTGAACAGAAAACGGCAGGGCCACTAGTCATGGCTCTCAGTGCCAGGAGAGAGTGGGATGGTAGGACCCAAACCAACGGCTTTAAGTTACAGGAAAGGAGATCCCAACTCAACACCAGGAAGAACTTTGATAGGTAGAGCTCATCAACAGGAACAGACTTCCTCGGGAGGTGGTGGAGGTTTTAAAGCAGAGGTTGGATGGCCAACTGTCATAGATGCTTCAGCCGAGATTCCTGAAATCCAGCGGGTTGGGCTAAATGACTGTCAGCATCCCTTCCAACTCTATGATTCTGTGAATATAGGGCCTGGAGCAATCATCCCTAATTGCCCCCTCCAGGGATGGCCCTGGGTGGGAAGAAAGGCTCCGTTCATCTCTGCTGGAAAGTGGAACTTGAGGATAACTTGAATATAGGAAAAGAAAAAGCCTGGATAACATGCTCTGATACACAGAGTGTGGGTCAATAAACAGGCAAAAGGCACACCTTCCTGACTTATTTTACTTATGCTATACTCTAGATTGGTTCATCTTTGCCTCTCCCTCTCCCTCACAAAAAGTTGTGTCTTTTTTTGGCAAGATCATAATGTACCAGGTGAAGACCAGTGTAAAACTGCTGGCCTTGGTCTATGAGAATGCAACCTTTCCCATATAACGCATGGCAGCCAAAGTCCACCCCAGCTCTGTCGGCAGCTCAGAGTACCTTGGGGCATGGGAAGTGCACAGGAAATATTTTAACCAATATTTAAATATATAGGCATATTTGCCATTTGTATTCGGATTTAGGAAATAGGAATCACAGATGGGTTGAAGGGAAGTTGGGTGAATTAAAAGCTACCACCAAAACCTTATGAAGTATATGCAGAGGCAACATTGCAAAAGCCCCTTCTGCCTCCAACAGCTTCATGGCTGGCAAATGACCTGCATGCATAGAGGGGACAAGTTTTGCAATCCAAAATTTATTTTAAGCAATATGTTAGAAATATGATGGGGAAATGGGAGAGGAAACAGGAGTGGGGAAATATACCAAAAATCAAAAGAAAGCCAGCTGGAAGGAGGAGGCTGTCAATTAAGCAGAGTTCAATTAAAATAAAATTCAGAAGGATAAAAAACTTGTTCAAGACAAGAGAAATCATGGAGAGTAAGAAAGAACAAATGCAAAAAGCAGGGTGTAGCCAGGGAGGAAGAAAAACAGGGTCTAGGGAGAGAGCGAATGTAGAAGTAAAATGCTATGGCTTAGCTTTTTAAAATTGTTTTAACTGAAGATTAAACTTTCAGTTCATCAAGTCCTTTTAATGGATGTTACATTCAACGTGAGACACTAATGTTAATGACAGCATGAGTTTAGGGGGAGAAGAGAGGTGGGGAAGAGAGAAGGGGCGATAGTAAATTTTTCATTATTTTACATAGTGTATGTGCCTAGTTTTGCCCCTGCAGAAAGGCCCCTGTAGTAGAGCATAACAGAGTGCTGGACTAGGACCTGGGAGACCAGGGTTCAAATCCCCACTCAGTCATAACTCACTGGGTGGCCTCTGGCCAGTCCCTGCCTCTCATCCTAACTTACCCCACAGGATTGTTGTGGGGATTAAATGAGGAGGGGGAGAACCATGTGACCACATTGAGCTCCTTGGGGAAAGGTGAGCTATAAATGCAATCCATCAATCCATGTCCACAGGCATCCAGTGAGCTTCAGTACAAGGTGGGAGGCCAGAATGCAGGCCTCCCTCAAAGTCTAACAAGTCTCTCTGCAGCTTCCCCAAGCTGATGCCTTCCAGTTACACCACAGCTCCCACCATCCCTGCCCACTGGGCCATGCTGCCCGAGCCTCATGAGAGTTGTAGTCCCAAACATGTGGATGGTGCCAGGTTGGGGAAGCCTGCATTACATTATCCAGATATCAAATATATTTTGGCATAGTACCTATTGGTGAATTATGGTGCTGGAGGAGACTCTTGAGAGTCCCATGGACTGCAAGAAGATCAAACCTATCCATTCTGAAGGAAATCAGCCCTGAGTGCTCACTGGAAGGACAAATCCTGAAGCTGAGGCTCCAATACTTTGGCCACCTCATGAGAAGAGAAGACTCCCTGGAAAAGACCTGATGCTGTGAAAGACTGAGGGAATAAGGAGAAGGGGACGGCAGAGGACGAGATGGTTGGACAGTGTTAAAGAAGTTACCAACATGAGTTTGACTAAACTGCGGGAGGCAGTGGAAGACAGAAGTGCCTGGCGTGCTCTGGTCCATGGGGTCACGAAGAGTCGGACACGACTAAACGACTAAACAACAACCACCACCAATTTGAACCATGCAGCAAGAAAACAAAGAAGACCAGCAGCTCCTTCCAGAGTAGATGTTGCATCGCATATCTGCTGTTTATTCTCCAAGATGCAGCCAGACAGTGTTTCCCCTCCATCTAGGGTTGTTTTCACCAGTGCTCTGAAGTACACCGGCCCTCTTGAGCCAAAGCAAATGGTTTGCAACTGCCACCTGCCATCTACCTACAGGGCTGGGCTGCTGCTGCTGCTGCTGCTGCACCCCAATCCAAATGCTTGTTAAAATACAATACTACACCTTGCTGGAAGGAAAGAAAACTGAACAACAAAAGGCCTCGTTTACAGTGCTTTATTAAACTCTCACGAGAGGAAATTTAAACTGAGCTTTCCAGACGCAAAGGGGTGGAGGGAGATATTCCCCTGAAAACTGCAACACACTCCCAAGACTACTGGCTTGTAAAGAAATGCCACCGTGCTGGTGTTTTTGCCGCACAATGTGGCAGGCTCAGGTGCAGCTTCCTAATTAGTTATTGCCTCTTACCAAAAGAAATTGGTAAAAGGGGCAGGTGAGAAATTGGGGCCGGTGGGGCGGGGAGCAGGGAGAGAATCAGTTGATCACAGCGGGGAACTTGCAGAGAGAGCAAAGCCACTCTCCTCTCTCAAAAGAGGGAATTTCCAAGGGATGCAAAATGCCCCTTGTTCGTAAACAACAACTTTGTTTTGCACCAGAGGCTCAAGAAAGAGACAGACTTTTAAGACTCTGGCTTGTGGTCCTTGCCCTTCTTACACCTGTTGTTCTGGAGAGGAGATATCTACACTCCTGGGGATGACAAAGCCCTTCTTGAGGGATAAAGAAGAGGGAGGTGCTCTAATTTTGGCCAAGGGCCATCCTCCTTTGCTCTAACGTAACAGAATTAACTGGCACCTTGACAATGCTACGTGGATACCCAGCGACTGCACATAAAGAGCACGAATGGGGCATTCAGAGCAGCTAACCAAAGGAAATGCAAAAGCACCAGAATTGCCTTGCTGGGGCAGACCTTGTTTAACAAAGATGGCTCTGTCACATTCCTGCCCCCCCCTCCAGGGAAGGAAGGCAACCCCCCCAGCTGCTTGTCTCTCAGCAACTGGTCTTCAGAGGTACTCAGCACCTCTGTTGGTTTGCTCTTCCTCAAATCCGTTTTTGATTTTTAAAAACCTTCTAGGGGTTGCAACATTTCTTTTTAAGAAACTGAGACAAAGCATACACAGACCCTCCCATTGCTTCTGAAAGGGATCCAACAGGCTCCAAGTCAAAAGGGCAGAATTTTAAAATGAGCCCTCTCATTTGCAGAACAACTTCCACCAGACATAGGCTTGCCATTCATCAGGAAAATTCCCGACATGTTCTGGTTTTCAGGTGTAAAAATGGGGGGAGGGGCCGAGTGACAAAATGTCATGGAAAACCTGGGTGTATGGCAACGAACAATTCTGGTGGTTTCCTTTAAAAAGCTCAGCAACTTTGTGGGTGCCAGGAAAAGCAGACAGCATTTCATTAAGTTCTGGAAAAGGATAGCAAGAAGACCAGCCATGAAGGCTTGCACATTTACAAGATGATTTGCGACTCAGATTGTGAAGTCTGCAACACCACGATAACAAGACACTTAGGATGAACCCCCTTCAGACGAAGAAGTATATCAAATTCTCAACCACAATAGCCTCTCAGCATTGCTGCTCTATTGAGCCATGAGAGCTGGGCAATAACTGCGCTTCTCTGCAAAAAAACTGCCATGCCATTAACATAGTATGGGGCAAGGCAATATTTAGCATTTGGTCTCCTGCCACCCCATGTTTTCCTAATTTGGAACCGGGTGACTGGAAAAGAGGAAGCCTGCAACTTTAATACCATATCCCTGTTCAGATGCTGGAGGAGTGGAGCCTTGGTAATATTTGCCCCCGCTAAAAAAATCCCCCACCACAATGATAATAATAACTATTCCTTCGTTGTTGCTTCATTTTAAGCCATGGGTACTCAAGTGAAAAGAACACTCCGCTTCACATACTCTGGTTTCTCTGCAGATCGTATAAAAGAACACTCCACTTAGCCATAAAACCAGTTTCCTCTTACTAGGTTTGCAAAAAATCCAAACAGACTTTAGGTTTGGAACCTATTCTGCATTATAAGGCGCAGACTCAGAATGATGTCATAATAAAAACAAGTATGCTCCTAAACATGTACAGAGTGTGGTTCTCTCACTACCACATTGTGGCCCATCATGCACCAGATATAAGGATGTCAAGGTCAGAGGATGCAGTTTCCAATGAGGTGTGAGCCACAGTGGTGTCAGACCTTCTCTTGTTAGAAACTGAGCCCCCACACCCAGCAAAATAAGATTCCTTGACACTTCTACATGGAAGCAAGTTTTATTGATTTCCATGGAACTTGTACTCCAGGGGTGACCTTGAGATCACATTCAAAAGCTCTGCTATCTGGATTCATAATAATCTGGGCTGAAAGTAGATGAATAGGATGGTCAATGTATTTGTGACAAATTAATTTCTCAACATATGCTTAATATTATTTATAAAATGAATACATACATCCAAAACAACTAATTTAACCAAATGAACAAAATGAATAATTTAACCAAATGAACCACAGCAAGAACAATTCCAGGGATCACTACCCTCAAACTTTCTTAGAATAAATTTTTTAGAAAAGGCAGAAATGATATGTAGCCAACACTGCTGCTTTCTAAGAAGGTACGGTAAGAAGACTTTGTGTAATATGCAAACTTTGAAAGCCTCAAAGTCTAATCTGGCACCTGAGAGTGAAAGAGGTACTCTTGCCTACAACCACAACTGGTTTTCTACACTTTCTACAGTTAATATGATAGAAGAGAGCCATCCTCCTGTCAGCTTCATTGCTGAGCAAGTTCTTCCCACTTTCCAATCCTGTAGCAACAATGAACAAGCATGATCAAACCTACAGGCAGACTGTTTTCAGATAGCTGTAGACTAAAATCCTATACACGGTTAAGATGAGAGCAAGTTCCACTGCATTCAATTGGTCTTACTTCTGAGTAGACATGCCTAGGATTTTGCTCCTGATTCTAATTCCAGGTGGAGATCTATCATTTAATAGCCAAAAGCTGCATAATGTCTCAAATGGATTTTTATCAGTGTGGCATGCAATTTGTCAAATTTAGGAAAGTGCATAAGAAAGTAGATGAAAGAGGAAAGGTATTTGGCTATGCAAATCTCTCAATCTCACATGGCCTCTTACAATGGGTGAACAGCTCTAATCTGTCCAATGGGAGATCCACTGAGGATGAAGCTGAACATGACTCTAAATTGTAGCAGAGGAGGGAAGGATCAGCGTGTTGCAATTACTACTGAGGCAGATGTAGCCTTGGAAGGCCAGGGTTCAAATCTATCTTCACACATTAATTGGACATCCTTGGCCAAGTCAACGGGACAGAGGCACACCCAGTGGCGTAGCGTGGGTTGTCAGCACCCGGGGCAAGGCAAGTAATTTGCGCCCCTAACCCGTGGATTTTAGCACTCAAGTCTCTACCACTAGTGCGAGCGCGCGCCCCCCAGATGTTGCGCCCGGTGCAGCTGGCCCCCCTGCACCCCCACGCTACGCCCCTGGGCACACCTCACACGAGGGACCCATTTCAGGGCTCAGAGTGGCCCCCAGCTGGACAGAAAGCCTGTGGATTAGGTCTTGACCATTCTGGCTGACCTTGCAGTTATTTGGGCTGTCTTTATATTACCACACTGATGAATTACTTGCTGCCTGAGAGTAATCCACCAGGAACTGTGGGCAAGCAGTGTCCAGGGTGAGATCCAGAGCCTGCAGGGCAATGGTCCATTTATTGCAAAATAGCAGCTGAATCATTTAATTTTATGACAATACCTCCTTACTGGATCATAAGGTGTTACAGGCTGCTACATTTTAAGCCAGGGAGAGGAATATTTGACCCCACCCTTGATGTTGCTAGACTACAGCCACTGGCCATGCTGCATGGGGCTGAAGGAGGACCACAGATTGTTCTAAGCAATTGTCAGAGGGAACACAGAACTAATAAAGATAACTGTATGGTCTGGGTCTGGGTCGAGTTGGTCCTTAAGGTATTGGAGCCTGAAGCTGCATAAAGCTCAAACTTGGAACGAAGCCTGGGAGCCAACTGGTAACCAATCCAGTCCAGCCAGCATTAGTGTTATAGGCTCAAGCTGTCTTGCCCAAGTGAGCAAACAGGCTACTGAATTCTGCACCAGTTACAGTTTCCGAACAGTCTCAATCTAGAGGTTACCAGAGCATAGACAACAGAAGCTAGACAATCCCCCTTCAGATAGAACCACAGCTGGACCACCAGCCAAAACTGATGAAAGGCACTCCGAGCCACAGAGGCCTCCAGGGACTGTCATGAATCCAAACGTACCCCAAATGTGCACATCTGTACCTTCATGAGAAGTGCAACCCCATCCAGAACAGGGAAGCATCCACTAATAGTGCCTCAAGTCTTATCTGGATTAAGATTCAGTTTATTGGCATACTGATGACTCCAAATCTACAGAAGATCCCAGCCAGTTTTATGCTGATGTTAAACACTGCGGAGTATAAAAGTGAAACCCTACAACGATGTCTCCACAAGGCTGAACAACTTCCCTCCACCAACTTTCATGGTCACTCCAGAAGGACACCCTGGTATCGAAAGGAGTCAAGAGATCAAGGAGAACAGGGTCACACTCCCCATCTCTCTCCTAATCACCAAATTCTTGTATGTTCTTGCCTTGCTTCTTCTTGCTAATAGAATGGACGTAAGACAACCCACTGCCTGAAGCCAATCCTGTAAAATTTTCACTGGGGGAGGAGTGGGCAAGAATCCCACTGTGGAAATTAAGTTTGTATGAGAAGGGCACTTCAAAAAGCACACATGAAGCTTTAATAGATAAAGATAGTCTATGCAGAAAGAGGAATCTATTACCAAAGAACTGAAACAACCGATTTCAGAGCAGAATTGCAGCAGCTGTTAAACAGCATGTAATGACACAACACTAAACAACAGGAGGCAAAGAGAGAATATCACATGCATTTGGAACTGCAAAGGGATAACAGGGAGGCAGAACACAGAGGGAGCTTCATCCAATATAGCTACACCAATTCCTTCCAATAATAGATGCAACTTAATGGGGAGCACTTCCAAGTACATCAAAATGTGTGAAGCAAGTTCACTGGCTATGTGGCAGACTTTTCCCATAGACTGTGGCAATGTCCATGCACACAAATATATGGCAATAATAATTTTAAGCAAAGTGAGAGATATAAGTGGATGAAAGAATGCATACGAACCTGCCAACTGCATTAGTATAATGTTTGAAAGGAAGAGCAGGAATAAAAATGGTGATATGGAATTCAGCCTTATTTGTAAACTGCTACAGAACCAGGAATTGTATTTAACCAGTAAGGCAGGAGGGCACCTGTACTGAATATGTACAACAGTTAAGATGCTGACAGAGAAAAAGTGGACCTTGCAACAAAATGTTGCAGTGCCATATGTTCCTGCTCCACTAAGCCAGCCATGCCCTCCAACAAGATACGCCATTCCATTCTCCCTGTTTTCTTGCCACAACAGATTGTTCTGAGGCCACCGAGCGGGCTCAGTCCTAACTTTTAGGGTCGCCCCCCCCCCACAAAAAAATTTGTTGTATTTCTGCACACCTTGTGATCCCCCATATTTGCCGATTCCTCATTCTTGTTTGTGACTAGTGCTATTTTGGCTACATAAGTAACGGCATCCACAGTCTGAATATAAATAGAGGGCATTGCTGCACACAAGAGGTCTGCTATTCTTTATATCAATTGTTATAATACCAATCATTTTGCATTACTTTTATTTATTTGAACTCTGTTTTTCCAAAACTATTTATTTCATACAATTATATATTCCTTGATTGTTAAAAAAAAATCATTGTGCAGTTTTTATTGTTTTATTCTTTTTTAAAACAAACAGTTTAAAACAGCTATCTGAAACATTCAAATAATAATTAAAATCCATTATAAGCAACTCCAATAAAAAGTACATTGGCTCCTTCAGACAAGAGGCGGGGCTATGGAGCTAGCAAGTAGCATCCATGGGTGGGAAAACTCTGGCAGTTCACAGCTTCACAGCTAAAGAAACCAACAGGAGCTCAAACGGCTTTGACATTGACTGATCCAGGAGGTGGTGCACTGAACTCTCACCACGCTGCCTGCCACTTGGTTTAGACCAAAAGGGCTCCCACACTTTGGGGCATTTGTCTCTGGTCTACTGAACCAGGGAGACAGGACCACACCAGTCCAGCATAAGGGCTGACCACCCATATCCTATCATATTAATTTCCTAATTCCTTGCAAAAATAACCATCACTGCCAAAATTCAAAGCAAGGTAATATTCCAGGAGAGTTTCTGAAGTACAGATCTCATGTAGTTCACAGAGCAACTAGTACCAAGAACTACCATGTAAAAACAGATAAACAAGGAAGGACTCACCTCTGATGGAATCATGACTTTTTTTTTAAAGGGTCATACCCACTTTTATGATCTGCTCAACAGATCATGCCACATACTTTAGCCAGCTTCCTTCCTGGAGACAACAAGAACTGGGCAATTCTTTGGGCAAACCAAACTGTGTTGGAGCAGGTCATCCAGGACAGCACATGGGGAAACCTGAGGATATTGAGCCCCTGCCATAAGGGAGCCTACAATAACCTCCTATGTAATGGTTACCATTTTAAACAGAATCAGTAAGTTGTAATAGTGCAGAATGGATCATTTATTGTCTAGCCTAGCATTTTAGGGTTATTTAGTTAATCATTCCTTTCAGAATGGTTATTTCTCCTAATGTGCATATTCAAGATGGCTTAACACAGCTTAGTTCTATCTCAATATGTGACCACATAGCTCTACATAAAAAGGACAGTTACAATGGACTCCACAAGTGGCAATTTTAACACATTTGCCATTGTGACTGGATTTACTAACACAGAATAAAACATGCTCCCACTTTTATGTATTCCCACTTTTCCTTCGTTGTCGGTTCCTTTGTTGTTGTGTTCTCATTTGGCAATCCTCACAGAACTCTAGCCCAATGGTTGCCATTAATTTGATTTGAACTGATGTTATAATGAAATGATTTTAGAATGTATTATTTTACTGTTGTTAGCTGCTTTGAGCCCGGCTTTGGCTAGGGAGGGCGGGATATAAATAAAATATTATTATTTTCCCACATACTGAATCTCTGTGCTTCCTTAAACACAGATGCTCCCTTTCTTAACCTTAGTTACTACAGCATCCATTTGACCAAAAGACACTTGTGGCCTGATCCAGTGCATGTTTATTCAGAGGCAAGTCTCAATGAGTTTGATTGAACTTACTGCCAGGTAAGTATGTACTGGACTGGAGCCTCCAGTGATGCTATTTCAGGTATCAATAACAGGAATTTTGAGATGCATACAAAGAAAGGATCATAAAGAAAGTCCACTACATTGTCTACTTCCAGAGCTGAATGTAGAGCCTCTTTGCCTTCTTGGGAGCCAGGTTAGAATCCAACTCTTAAAAAAATAAACCAGGGGGTCAGTTGTGGGAAAGCCCCTTGACTTCGAACACAACAGTCTGCTTAACTGCTGTAACAATCAGGGCCAACCCAGGGCATTTTGACACCTGAAGCGAACCACCACAATATCGTACCCCGCTCCCCACCAGGGAAGAAGGGGTGAGTGAAAATCTACATCAAGAAGAAGGGGGAAAATAAACCTCTGCATTGGGATATGCTGCCCCTGTGGATTCTGCTGCCTGAGGCTGTCACCTCACCTTGCCTCATGTGTGGGTCAGCCCTGGAAACAATGCATAGCTTATGGAAAGTGTGTGTGTGTGTGTGTGTGTGTGTGTGTGTGTGTGTGTGTTTGGTGTGGAATAGGCCATTGGCCCTAGATACGGTAAGTATATATTCTGATCACCTGTTGGCAGCAAAACTCATTGAGTGGCCCAAAGAATGACACCCTCTCTGCCTGTAAGACAGAGCAACCTCAGCCTCTTGTTGCAAGGATAAACGAAATTAATAATAGAATGGAGGCACTGAGAAGAAAACCTGATGACTTTGATTTATCTTCCCACCCTTCGCTCCAGGGAGGTCTTGGAGGCAGCACACAGGAAGGTGCCTTACACCAAATCACACAACTGGTCCATTTTGCTTAATATTGCCCAAACCATCAGGCAAGGGACATTCCCAGTCTGATCTGCAGATACCAGGGATTGAAACTGAAACCTTCTGCGTGCACAGCAAATGCATTGGGCTGCAGCCCCTCCCTATTCAGAATATGCCTGTGAATGCCAGTTGTTGGGGGAACATGAGCAGAAGAGGTCCTATCTGGCTGGCCACTGTGAACTGAGGTGCAGGACTAGAAGGGTCATTGGCCCAATCCGGCTGCAGGATGCTTCTTGTGGCAATGTTCCGGTTCAGAACCAAAGCTCTGAAAAGGCATGGGATGGGTCATACATAGGAAAGAGAATTACAGTACCCCACCCTGGGGTTGCTATGCAATGAAGAGTGGGGATATAACTTCAACAAGACAATGCTGTTACTTCATTTTAGAATAACATATCCTAGACGTCACAGCCAACACACTCACAGCTACAAAAACTGCTATCCACAGAAAAACTGCAGCATACATTTCCTCTTTTATGTGAATTATGATGAAGACAATGCAGATTGTGGAATCTCCTTTTTAAAAAACAGGAGAAAGAAATCTCCTTTTGGATGGAAAGGTGGAGACACTGAAAGTGCCTACTCTCTTTCCTGCCCAGACAGTCCTCTATCCCTGCTTCCCTCCTCTTGCTGAGGAATTCTCTGAAAGCCTGGCTATGAACAACAGCCTCACAATAGGCTGAAACATGAGCCTCTGCTTTCCCAGCCTCTTCATAGGCTAAAGCTTGGCACTCCTCTCCATCTCATTTGCAAGCTGGAAAAGCAACAGCTCACATTTCTACAGGGGTAGTACATCATTATTTCAGATTCAGTCCCACCAGAAAGGGGAGGGGAGATGACAACAACAAAAAGCAAACTATTAAGCTGGAATCTGCAATCACTTAAAAAGGGAGAGCTCACTAACTGTTTTTATTTCACTTTTTATATGATTTTGCATTCTTGTGTTACATAGCATCATTTTCAAGACAACCCTCATTACAAGCTGGCAACTTTGGAACTATACTTGACAATCTGATAACAAAGTTCAAGAAAACACTATGAGTGTTCTTTTAACTTATGTGCAACTGTACTCATTCTATGTACCTATTTTATAGTTTTGTTTGTCATCTTTTAATTTTTATCTGTTGTAATTGTTCTCTGTTTTATACACATTTTTAAATGAATTTTTAAAAAGACCAATTGCTCATATTTAATTATGGAGCAGGAAAGGTCATAAGCCCCTGTAGAATGACTGAGAGACTCAAGGAGAAGGCACAAACAGCAACATGTTTGAAAAGATACTGCAGTGAGGAAGAGTGCATTTCATGAGATCCAACTCTGAAGCAGATGCACAACTGAATCCTATGCATGACAGCTTAGAAGGAAACTACTTTAATATGTCACAAGTTTAGCAAATAACAGACAATATTACAACTCCAGGGAGCCTAAAAACATTTACAACTTGACAGACCAAATGCTTGTTGAAATAAGGTGGTGGCTTCCAAGTGACAATAGCACAACCTGGCTAAAAATTGTTTCCCATGGGAGGTTTAACAGCAGCATGGAAAAGAGACAGCAGCAGGTCCCTTCTTGTCCCAGCAGTCAACCCAGCTGATGTGGAGAGGGCATTTTCAACACAAGGCCTCAGATCATGCACCACATCTTCTCTGGAATACTCCTAACCAATTCCAATACAAAGGAATCACATCCATGTAGGGCTAAGTCTCCCATCTTACAAATTAAGCACATCTTGTTTTATAAGTTAAACACTTTATAGCACATGGGTGTTCACCACAGATGCACACAGGCAACTCCTGGCCACCGTGCACTTCAGCAGGACATGCATAAGTCTGCCCAGCCCCTGCGCAGTGCGGAAAACGGCACACGCGTGCCCATCATGCACAAGTGGGTCAGAGCCTGTACACATACTACACACAATTATTGGGCTGAAAATTGGAGGTTGCACCTGTTTAAAATCAGAAATGCAAAGCTCTCCACACCGCTTACACATATATAAGTAAGGCTTCTCTGAACTACTTACCTCTTCCATTTTTTCTGGAGTTGGACTATCGTTATCAGGCAACATTTCTTTAGGTTCAGAGGACTCCGTTTTGGAAGTCCTACTCAGCTGGTCAAGGGGAGTCAGGCTAGCATCAGGCATTCCTTTCGAATTCTGAGAGAGAGAAGTTATTCCAAGTATTGGCTCCTCATCGTCAGAATCCGGCAATGGTGTTGGACTAATGTCCTCCAAGCCTGTGCTGGAAGGACGCGAGGAAGGGGTTTGTGCTCTGTAGTTGGGCTGAGAGTTGGAACCAAATGTTGCAATTGGAGAAAGCTGGGAGGAGGAGGAGGAGATGGGGCTACCTTCCATTCTAATCTCATTGTCCGAGTCATGCTCATTGAGAAAATATAGCTTTGTTCTCTGCTCTTTTAAGAGCATCTCAATTCTTGAGTCCAAACTGTTGTGCTGAATTTCAGATTCTGTGGTTGGGGTGCCTGGGGTCTCGCTCCTTTCTGGAGTCTGTGTGAAGGGTACAACAGGTGGTTCACTGAGACTGTTGGGCTCAGGTGGGGCTGGGGGCTCCTCAGGTTTGTCCTTCACAGGAAGAAAGTCAACAGTGGCAGCGGCGCTACTTTCAACTGCCATCTCCATTGGTGTTGGTGGCGGCCGACGGTACTCAGCATCCCTAGAAGTTTGGGGAAACTGCGGCTCTTCAGGCTGGGGGAACGTTGTGGGTGCCTGGTAGGGGGAGAAAGCGGACTTGAAAGTCGAAGAACCTGTGTGGCTCAAAGGAGGAGTGTGGGAAAATTGCACAGCCTCTTGAGGGTGGGATTTGAATGCACTGAACTGATGTTCTGACCCTCGGAAAACACCAGCTGAATTATGAACGTAATGGTGGCCTGGGCGTCTGTTATAAGCATCTGTAAATTTTGTTTCATGTCTTCTGGGTTTATACCCAGAGTCCTGACTAAAGTGGTACGCAGGTGTTGTCTGACGACTAGAGTACGCAGAATCTTGGGAAAATGGAGTCCCCAGGCGTGGGGTAAGAGGGGTTCCTTGGGACTGAGGAGTGAATTGGCTGTAAGAGTTTGGGGTATCTTGCCGACAACTGGAAAAGGCGGTATCATGGGAAAATGGGGTACCACTGTTTGGGGTAGCTGATGATCCCACAGAAGAAGCACTGTTGTCTTTTAATTGTTTCAGAGTTTCAGCCAGCTGCAAAAAAGGAAAATAGAAAAATAGGCATACATTTCTGAAGTTCCATTGGAAACATTAGGACTTGAGCAGGGGGCCTAGCTATGCACACACCCAAGGAACACTTAAGGAGCCACTTGACAAGTATACATATAAACACTGCTGCTGCAAGATGATCAAGAGTGGCAGGCATTAGTACTAGCCCTACACTGGACAAAGGTTCCTGAAACCATCCTTTCATTTAATCTACCAGTTGTTGTTTTCTAACCTCTAGTGCATGTATGTGTGGGGTGGGGTTAATGAAATGTACCAACTATAAGAGAATTTGGCTGAGTTGTAAAAAACAAAAACAAAAAAACCCAGAATCTTTGAACAAAAACATACCGGGGCAGCTGGAATTTTTCCAGCTATTGATTTTTTAAGAACCACATGCACAACCAACTGATCACTGTCAATTAATAGTTACTTTGAAGTCCTCTTCAATTATTGTAAATAGACCATTTCCAAGTTCTGAAGTTCAGAGAAAAATAAAATGAAAGGTTCGAGAACTATGACGACAGCAAGCCTAATACATATTCGACCAGGCAGTATCTGTAAAAAATAAATGACTCTATCCCCATCTTTCAATAACGGCCATAGAATTGATCTTTAATAATTAATTAATAATAATAATAATAATAATAATAATAATAGTTATTATTATTATTTATGATTTGTACCCTGCCCATCTGGCTGGGTTTCCCCAGCCACTCTGGGCAGCTTCCATAGAAACCAAAAATACAGTAAAATATCACAGATTAAAAATTTCCCTGGACAGGGCTGCCTTAAGATGTCTTGAAGTTAACATGGCAACAGTAAATCCATAGCCAATAAGATCAAACACTAAAAAGGAATCAGGACATCAAGTAACCGTGGGACTCAGCAGAAAGGACTTGACATTGTTAGCCCACTGTTATTCTCAGATGAAGAAACAAATGCCTATGATTAGACCATCTGCTTAAGTGGTTGTTGCAAGCGGTGGATGGCGAGAACTCCCTGCAATCCCTGTGTAAATAAACCCAGTGTGTGGTGGCTGATGCAGATAAATCTGAGGGGGAGTAAAGAGAAATGAACACTAGCGACTGATAAGGGAAGAACACAAAGTGAGGGAGTGCGGCATGGCTGAAGGATCAGCTGCCCACAATATAAACAGCGAGAGGCTGGCACATGGCTGGCTGATCGGCATCACAGGGCACCTGCCAAGGCTCACAGCACAGCCTCCAGCTGCCTTCCCCTTCCTGCTGCATAGACAGGGCTCAAAGAATGCAAGCAGGCAGTGGTGCCAGGGTCAAGAAGGGTGTCCCAACCCCTAGAAGCCCATTCAGAAAATCTTCTGAGTCATAATTTGTAGAATCAGGAATGAGCACTGTGCCCAACACACTCCGCCTGTACCCTCACAGGCAGGGCTTAATTTTGGTACCACTTGATTTAATAATGCCAAGATTTGTCATTATGTCCAAACCAAAAACAACCAGTATTAAAGCACTGTTAACAATCCTGTAGTTTGGAGGGCTCACTCAAGTCTGTGGGTTTGGATGTAATGGTGAACAATGGACAAAGTAATAAATTATGATCCCTACACAAGAGAAAGGGGGAAAGGAATACTGATCAGAGGATTGTCTGAATGCAACCTTTAATTTGTGACATTACTCAGGACTGTAGAAGAAATGCCATTCCCATGTCAAGAAACAAACAAACGTGAACATTCCCTAAGTTCACTTGATGGATTTCAATGAAAGGCAGAACCTTGCTCAACAGAGGGAGCTCAGTGCCACAAGCTGTAGATCTATTATGGTGCAATCATTACAGCTTTCTTATTCAAACATCCAAAAGAAATGTTAAGGGAAACAAAAGTGATAATGAAAATGAAGAAACCAAAAGCAAGCAGATTTCTTTTATTTTACATTTGCCTGATGAAAATAAAGGTTATGAAATTTAAGTATTCAGAGTAAACAGACTGAGCAAATGACAGAAAATGTCAGCAGAGAAGCACTTACAATTTTGGGCAAAATTCACTTTACTGAACTAGGAAGTAGGTTCCTAAATAAAAGTAACTAGAAATGAATGGATATTTCAAGGTACTCATCATATGCCTCAACAGAAAATGTTTAAACACTTATAAACGGCACAGTGCTACAAACGTTTACGAGGGAGCACATCCCACAAAACTTACTTAATTTACACCTGCATCAGCTTGCTTGCTTGACTGCACTGTACCACAAAATAGTCTACGCAAGCAGGCCAGACAAGCAGCCACATGGATGAAATTCAAACTCAGCCACTTTTGCACCTAGAACTCCCCATGTCACAAAATCATATTCTGTTTGTTCCATTAGTAGAGATTTTTTTGGAACATGACAGAAATGAATCAACAAGAAGTTTTAGCATTTCATGCATTCTGTCTTTGTTGGCATTCTGTGCCAAAAACTGAATCCGCAGCATAAAATTTCAATTATTAACTACTACTTAAATATCATTGAGAATTTTTTTTCCCCTCCTCCACACAAACAACTTGATCTTAAGGGAGCAAAATAGGACACTGGGAAGGAGGCAACCTTTACAGCTGGTTCCTACACACCTATTTCAAGTCTCATGAGTTCAAATGTCCAACAACAGAAAGAAGCCAGAACAGGATCTCTAGTTTTATTATTTATTTCTTAAATTTTATATAGCACCTTTCTGCCAATGCACCTAAGGTGGTTTACAATTTTAAACGACTAAAACACAGTCCAACTGGAGGAAGGTTGTGGACTCTCCATCCTTGGAGGATTTTAAGCAGAAGTTGGATGGACATGATTCCTGCATTGCAGGGGTTTGGACTAGATGACCCTTGGGGTCCCTTCCAACTCTACAGTTCTATGAAGGTTAAGTGTAAAGCTTACAAATTTGATAATCAAAATTATTATTACTTGGGTCATTGTTAATATCTTATTTTTCATTTCCTGTTACATTAACTCATCTGACTCAAAATATTTTAATAAAACATGAAGTCCTAATAAGGACAAACAGGAAGCAGTCCAGCCTGCCAATCTCCATACATAGCACCTACACACAACTGTCATGTCCAGAATCAGACTCCAGCTTGGAACAGTTCCATGGATCTAGTAAAAGGTCTTGCTGGGAACTTCACAAGGACTTGCCCTCCATTCAAGAGTCCCCTGAAAAGGAAGGCTGGAGATGACAGGTGTCTGGACAGGAATGTCAAGAATGAATTTCTTGAGGAGACGGACAACAGCAGGCAAACTACCATTTGTTGTAAATGAATATCATCTCAGAATTCCCCAACAGACGCAGTGTGTGCCATTAAATCACAAGTAAGTGAAAAGGTACCTGCGCAGTTTCATTCACGGTGGGCGATACGTCCGGCTCATTCTCCACAGGTAGAGTCTGAGGGGTGTAGAGTCCATTCACAAGAAGTTGATAGAAATGCATGCGCTTTTCACCTGGACAAACAGCAACAACTTTATGAAAAAGAACACACCACAATTCCATCTAGAATCCACATTTTACCAAGTCTCTTTGCAAACCAAGCCTGAACAGGCACCAGTTCTGACTCTGTTGAAATATTCAGTATCCACTTGTTAGGCCAAGTGAAGCAAAAAATGCCTCATTGTGGTCCATGCAAGAACAAGAGTGCTTCATTGATTGATTTTTATCTTGGAGCAGACTTGGAGCAATGTCCTTTTCTCGTTCTATCCTCACAACAACCCTGCCAGGTAGAGTGAATAGCCCAAGGTGATCCAGTGAATTTCATGGCTGAGCATGAATTTGAACCTGGGTCTCCCCAGTCCTAGCCTTAAGTCTCTAATCACTACACCACTCTGGCTCCCTACTTCCAAAGGCAGATGACCCAATTCCAGATTCAAGGGAGGGGAGGGGTAACAGAACACAAAGTAGTAAAGGAAAAAGGTTAGACAAGACAAAGTTGCCCCCTCTTTTATTGCCATGTTGATACATTTTATCAAGGAGAGCATGTGTGTTCAACTCAGGACTGCTTCTTCACAGAACTGGCCTCCCTCTCCTCAACATGTTCTCAAGGGAGGAGAAATAGTTTAACAGCTGTAGGGATAAAACTATTTTATAGCAAAAATGTGTCTGCATTCAATGGTAAAATGTGATAAATCTTCAAACTCTGCAAGCCCAGCTCACTAGAAATTGAACATCAAATCAGTTTTTCTATAAAAGGCACATTGTATGTGATCAGTAAAAATGTTTTAATATTTGTCTTTTTTAAAAAAGGCACCTGCTTCCCCTGACAGTACCAACTAAGTATATACGTATGTATTTTGATGAGTTTATTGATGGTTTTGCTGTTCATCTATAAATTCAATTGTTTATTTTACGTTGTCCTCTTCCCTTGTAGCAGTGTTGACAAAAGATATATCTTTATTTATTTATTAAAATGAAGTCTGCAATCCTATGCACACTAAGCTGGGAACAAACCCTGCTGAAATCAGCATGACTTACTTCTGCATAAAGAACATGAATAAAGTCAGTCTGCACAGCTAAACAGCTAGCCTTGTTGTGCAGCCAGCAAACTATTGCCAGAATTTTAGGGTCCAAGACACTAGCAGCTCAATCCCAGGGTCGGCTGTGCAAAGAGAAAACAGAGCAGGAACCAGTTCCTTCTTCAAAGTTATGGTGTTATACAGACAGTAACTCAACCCAGTACAACCAGAACAATGCCATTCAAGCAGCAGAGCTGTGCTGGGGATGAGGGTACACACGCCATAACTAAGCACAGTTCTATTCATGTCAGCAAGAAATAAAACTGTCAATACTGAAGTGCATTTATTCAAATTTATGCTGTAGCCACACTTGGGAGTATTGTGGACAGTTCTCTTTGCCACTTCTCAAAAAGAATACTTGTAGAGTTGGGAAAAGGTGCAGGAAAGGGCAGCGACAATTATTTATTACTTATTTATTTCACAATACTTATCTAACACTTGACTGTAATAAAACTTCAAAGCGGCTTACTATAATGATCAAGAGGACAGAGCGCCTTTGCTATGAGGGAAGAGTTGAGGCGTGTAAAGTAGGACACGATAAAGGTTTATAAGAGAGTTAAGTTTTTGTCCCTCTCTCATACTTCTAGAACCCAATGGGATCATCAAATGAAGCTGAATGGTGGGAGAGTCATGGCAGACAATAAGAAGTACTTCTTCCCAAAATGCATAACTGAACTGTGGAATTCACTTCCACATAGTGTGGTGATGTCCATCAACTTCAGACAGCTTTAAAAATGGATCAGACAAATTGATGGAGGATAAGGCTGTCCACGTCATGATAAGGCTGTCCACGTCTTACCTCCAGGGTCAGAATCTGAATCCCAGCCACTCAGGAACAACAGTGCAAGAAGGCTACCGCCACCATGCTCTGCCTGGGAGCCTCAAAGGCACCTGGCTGGACACAGCGGCACAAGGGAGCCTCAGATGTGAGTTAACAGGGCGGTTTGTATGCATCCACTGGTGCGTTGTTGCAGTAATAAAACAGGAGCATCCAGTGCCCCAGGGTGCAAGCGCTTAACAAGCTAGTAGTAAAGCAGCCCCCTGCAGGCACCCAGTGGTTTGCAGTGTAAGAACATGTTAGTAACCTCTGTTTTGGAGGTTCTGCTGTATTCTTTTAGCCTTTACTGCAAATCTCCCAGAGAACTTCGTTTATTGGCTGGTACAGACATGCAGTAAATAAACTTATTTATACTGCATGTAAGTGCTCCATGGGCTTCACATACATTATCTTAGTTATCCTTTCGCCAGCATTCTTATCCCCATCTTGCAGCTACAAGGACTGAGGCTTGGGGAGAGGGTGGGGGAGGTGTCTGCATGATTGAATTAATTTAAGTGGAGATTTCCTTGTTTGTTGCTTGGTCCCTCCGCCTACACTAGCTCCTAACACAGTTAAATTATTTGATCCTGTGTTTTAGTTGTAATTGGTAATTACTACCCCAGCTACAAAAACTAAGGTACAACACAAGAGAGTCCTTATCTCACACAAAAAGCAGCAACAGCAGCAGCAGCAGCAGCTGCAAAGCTCTTAGACCAAGGTCTAAATTTCACCTCACATGACTCACTTAAAGCTACAGAGCTTTATTCTAAGGCCTGTGAACAGAATTTATGTTCTCTAGGATTTAGTCTTCTGAGTTCATCAAATCACAGTTAAAATAGTCATTTAGATACCATGTATTCCTTTTAACATCAGGTTTTCTTTTTAAAAAGGGAACTTTATAAAAGAGTTGGCTAGAGTGGGCCAAACAGCTGTTCATCTATACCTCCTCTTTTTTATATCTAGTATTACATGTAAACAATAATAGTCTGGTAACTAGTTAAGTCACAAATAGTGGAAATGTCAGAAATCGAGAAGGATGTGATCATAAGGATTTCAAAGGCTAGCACTGGAAGCTTACAGAAAACTTGTTAAAAATACATTTTAAAATCAACACAGGTTTTAACACAGCTGCAGCTCAAACTATAAAGCAGTTATGTTAAATTTTCCTGATTCTCAACTTGGCTGTAAGCCTGACTGAGTTCAGTCAAATATATTTCCCATAAAATTTAGGATTATACCACTTTACAGATAGTTAAGCTGTGGTTCTCATGTCCTGATGTGGTAGTAACTCAGAATAAATGTTGATAAAAGACTGGATGATAACTGACCTGTTCTAACAATTCTCTTATAATTTTATTAATAACTTTATCTAACATGCATAGATGAATCCTCATTTCACAACATGAGAAACCATGCAGAGGAACATTTAACTGCAGCTAGAGATTCAGTAGTGCACTAACTAAAAAAAAACAAGACAAGTCAAATGTGTTTTGGAGTTCAGAACACTTGCAGTTTTAAAATTTTAGCATAAGCACTTTTAAAGATAAGGGACTAGAAACTGTTCCATTGTGAATAATGTGTTAATTATTCATGCTTTCTAAAATGTTCCTTTAAAGGGTTAAAATAGTTTCAGGGTTTTTTTTATAATTAAGCTGCAAAACTGAAAGGTGTCTTATGGCAGAGGTGGGGGACAAATTAGCACTTATATGCTAAAAGTAACATGCTGGTCATATATGCTTCACTGCTTTAGCAAAAAAGAAAAATACAGCAAAAAAAAAAAAAGACCCCCAAAAATTTAAACGTTGAGGTGCAAACCTAACCATGCCTTCTCAGAAGTCAGTTGTGCTGAATTCAGTGGGACTTACTCCCAGGTAACTGGGGTTAGGACTGCAGCCCTCAGTATAGTTTGAGGAACTTATAAATAAAACCTGAGTTCATAGCTCCACTGCTTCTGTCTGAAGGTATTAGCACTACAGACCAGTTACTTTCAATATCTGGAGTGTTACTGTCCCTTTAAGAGACAGTGGAAGAAAAATTAATACACTTTTACAGAGCGTCTTGTACATATGTAAATGCCCGCAATGGGATGATTAAATAAAAACAAGAACATTGCTGGAATCTAATTTAGAGTATTATTTTAGGATAAATTTCAGGCATTTTCTAAAATGATTTTTAGCCTCATTTTTCTATATCTATAGGTGTGGGTGGGTGTGTTATCAGCTAAGTGCAAAAGGTACTTTTGGCAAAGGGGCAAAGGGGGACCATTTGGCAAGCCAAGTGTCAGCATGAGTGACTGAGTGAAATGGAGAGGATGGCAGCATTTTGTAAATTACAGGACTGTCTCCTAGCAACAGACAACACATTCAGCTCCACGTGACTAGCAAAGGCCCAGAGAAAAGCAGAGAGATTGAGGGGGAAACGCAGTGACAGTCATTTAATAGCTTCCACCACCACCCTTAAATTAATTACTAGCCCTCCCCATCCAATCTGCAAATGCATCTCACTACGGGACAGGAGAGAGGCGGGGAAGAGCAGCAAACAGAAGGAAGATGATGCTCAGAACCAGCTCCCCACCTTTCGTATCCAGCTCCACGTGGATGATGTTGCCCATGACCGATGTGTTGTGTAGATGCTGCACTGCATCCCGGGCTCCTTTGACTGTGGCAAAGATCACTTTGGCAATTCCCAGGTGCTTCTTGTTTTTAGGGTTGTAGAGGATCTCCACTTCTTCCACTTCACCGTATTTTTTGCACATGTCAGCCAGGAAGTTTTCACGGATGTTGTCATTCAACTTGGCAAAAGTGACTTGTTTGGGAGGAACCGGCCCCACGTAAAACTCATCGATCTGTAGGTTTGTTTTTGCACACAGTGTAGTAGGAAATTAAAAGCCAGAGAGAGCAAAGTTAAGGACTGTAAGCAATCGCATCACCTAGAGCAGAGAGGGTTAAGAAGCAACTACTGAACTTTCAAGGTATTTCCCTTCCACTGCAATTTACAGACAAATACTAAACTTTTGCCTCAGCAATAACTTTTAAAAATTTGTTTTAAATAACTCCATTGAGTTATTAATAAAACACACTTTTGACAGGCAGAAAGCTCAATTGTATTTTGCAGCTTTATAACACCGGTGAACTAATTACTCAACAATATGAATAAAGATGCAATTAGATTTATATCAAGGGCACCACAGTTCTCAATGCATGTACCTTAAATTTAGGGACAGAGAGTTCCAGCTCTTTCGTTTTGGTCCATATTCGCCCTATCCTTGGATCTCTGACACAATCCACTGGGGCAAGACCCGGGTTCTGAGGAGGAGAGGGGAGTAAATTGAATGAAGCTTGAAAAAAGACACGACCCACGGATGCAACAAAAAACCCCCAAACCCATGAAATTTGGAAGTTTACTCCGCAGCCTTTAAAACTGAGGAGAATGTTCTCCAGGCAGGGCAGACACACACATGTCAAATAGCAATTCTGCAGGGAATCACAGGAAAAGAAAGATGCAGGTTTTATCTTCTGATTCTGACAGACTACATTGTCAGGGGGTGTAACTTTAATAGGTTTCCTGAACATTTTGTAGCAATCTTCATTTTTCAGGTCATTAAGAATTCCTCCTTCCCACCCACCCTTTAGAAGGGTGGCGAGGTACTGGAATAAAACAAACCAGGGTTGGGGGAAGAGAATATCACAATACATTTCATTTGTAAAAAATAACGACCGCTTACAGGAATGCTAAAATGCTGCCCATCGTAACGATAGAGTTTGTGCTGTCCTTTTTTCAGAGCTGGGTCAATAATCAACTTGTAACTTTTCCAATGGTGGTTTTTTTTCTCGGCAGAGGTGCTTGCTTGGGAGCTGCTCTCCATTCCGTTGATCCAACCTGAGGAGAAAGCAAGCGGGGGCAACCAACGAAGTTAAAAAAAATAAAGACATATATGAAAGATTCCCGTTTCAGAACTGCTTCCTTCCCCCCCTCGCAATACCGTCAAGCTGGGTGGGGGGAAGGGAAGGGAAAAGACCGCACATCCAGACGCCGAGCCGGGGTGTCCCCCCGTGTCCCCCCTCCCGGGTGCAGGCAGCGAGACCAGAAAGAGAGCGAGGGAGAAAGGAGGAGGAGGAGGAGGAGGAGAAGAGAGAGAAAATACCCATCTCACTTGAACTCTGCTTTTTGCCATGGTCTTCGGGGTGCTTGGCTTTTTCTCCTGCCTTGATCTCTTTGAAAGACATCGCTGTTCGGTGCCCGACCGTCTCCTGGCCGCGAAAGGCGAGCTCCTCTGCTCACATTGGGCTGGCTACATTACATGGGTTTTGAAAGCCTCCTGCCTCCTCGCTCGCTCGCTCTTTTTTTTTTTTTTTGCGAGCCAACACATATTGTGTGTGTGCTTTCTGCTTGCTTCTCAGGCATCCCACAATTCACCGCTATGGAGCTCGGCTAATGGCTAACCGCCCTCAACCGAATGCACATTCACAGCAGCTGCATCGCGCTGCAAAGCCCCCAGCCCGGCCGCCCGGCCGCGCCTCCCCGCCCCAAATAAAGGGCCATGCATTTTTCCCAGCAGGATGCGGCCCCGCCGTGGCTTTTCCTCCCAGTTAGCGGCGGGGCCAAATCCCCTTGGAATCTGCTGGCTACATTTACCTAAGCGCCAAACTGTTCCTAAACAAGATGGACATAGGTGGGACAAGGGCCCCCCCCACCGCCTTTTTTTCCTTTTCTTTTTTGGACGGGGAAGGGAAATAAAAGAAACCCCCTCCCCACAAGACACCCGGCGCTCCAAAAGGCTTGAGCTTTCTTTTTCCCCTCCCCCTTTCTTTTCTTTTCTTTCTTTCTTTTTCCCTTTTTTCTTTTGCAAGTTACATCCCAGGGAGCTAACCGGGGCAGCGAGCTTGGCAGGGATACTTTTGCAAGAAGCCGCGGCAATGTTTCCACCTCCGATGAATGGGGAGAAGCGGGGGGCGCCCCCGTTTTGTTACAATTTGTCAATTTTGGAGGAGGGAGGAAGGAGAGTAGCAGCTTTGCTTATTAAAGGTCCTGCGCAGCCAATCAGGTCGGACCTTCCATTTTGTTTCAGCTAGAGGCTCCCTTGGATCTCCCCCCCCCTCCTTTCCCTTCCCTTCCCTTCTCTTTCCCCTTCCTTTCCTCCCGGGGTCGCCTTGTTGGGGCTTCGTGTTGTTTTAGCTCGACTTGTGCTTTTGGTTTGTAATTTGGCCGTGCTTAGGTAATTGGCTGGTTAAAGGCACCAGGCGGGCGCAGCCAATCAGCGCGCAGCTTCCATTGGGCTTGAGTTATTAGACGCTGATCTAAAAACATCCTTCAGCAGACAGCTAAGGAGAGGCCAACAGATCAGGCAGCCATTTTTCTGCAATGGAATTAAATGGCCAACTGGGTTTTCCTTTGTTCCAAAAGGGGATACTTGATTTGAATGAATCCACAACCATCCATTTCAGGACTTCTCAGTGTCTGTGTTAATGTCTGACTACATTTAGAGGACTAAAAGGAAGAAGGAAGATTTTATAAAAAGATCTGGATTTTTCCCTTTGATTTGGAACCCATCTTTGTCTTGTATATAACTAGGTCATGGCACGCCCTTATGTCAGCAGTAACAATTTTGAGTTACCAAAAAAGTAAATACATATGTATTTTTGGTGTTTGTTTTTGAAAGCTTTTCTTTGCCTGAGCAAATACATCTCTAGATGTAGCTTCCTGTATTAAACACTAAATACCTGGCCATCTTTTAAGTTAAATCCTTTCGTGCTAACAAGGTAATGTTTTAAATATAGATGTAGGAAACGTGAATTCTTGCAAAAAAAATCATTAGGAAAAGTTTTTTTTCCTTTTACATTGTAAGTACCCAATCCATTCTGTCCTTCTTACTAAGTGTAGTTTTTCATGTTAAATGTTACTGGAGTTCTCCTTTAATTTATTTTTCCAGCCTTCATCTGCATGTCATTTTTTGTCTTGTTTATCTAAACCAATTGCTTCTGAGATACTTTTTAAGAATAAAAAATATTTAGCTAGAGATGCTTAAAATGTTTACATACAGTAACTATTAACCAGGTGTATTCACACTAACATGTAGCGATTTATGTTTGAGATCATGTTAAAAATGTGAGTGGGAGAGGGGAAGGAAAGACATGCAGCGTCCTTATGTGCAGAGTAAATCTGTCAGAGGAATTTACCGATTGAAGTCCGGAGTCTTTTTAAAAAGTTAACTATATGTTATTAGACGAAATAAGTAAATGTATTAACTTATTTTTAATCAAAAGCCATACAAAAATCTGAACGAGATTGAATAACTTGCAAGGTTATAAAATAGAAGTGATGATACAGAACTTAATGTATACAGTATTTAGAAATTTATTTATCCCCCCTCCCCCCAAAAAATCCCAACCCCAGACTCCCACAACTTCACCTTCAGAACTGCATTCAACTATGGTGTGCGGGTAAGTAAAGCCTTTTGCCCTTGCAGTGAAACAGAGCAGGCCTATGCAGCAAATGTTTTCGTCCAAGGCGGATATCCGAGTTACTTTCGGAGGGGGGGAAAGGTAGCTAACGTTCTTGTTTGAAGGTACATATTCAGAATCTATTTTTTATATCTATTTCCAAAAGCTACTTCCTTTCTTTAGCCTCCTGTAACAAAGTGCTTTGCTTGGCTGCATCCTTGTTGATTTCAAGAGCTTCTTTCTGCAAATCCATAATGGCATTACAGATATGCTAAACTCTTCCCCTAAAGTCAATCTGCAGGCAGAGGTGGGATTTTTTTTTAAGGCAAACCAACAAATAAACACAAGTGATAGAGAACTAGTTTGAAGTCTTTCTCCCTCTAGTTACTGCAGATTTTTTTTTCCTTTTCATTTTACAACAGAGGCGTTTCGGGGACAACAGCAATTTGAGCAGTAAAGGGAGACCCTGGTTTGCTAATATGTACTGTAAACGAGGTTTCTTTTATCTTGAGAGGCTTCTGGTTTGAAAAACAAAATCCAAAATGGAGGTTTCCTTTTCCCTGCACAAGAAGAGTCGCTTGGCAGCCTTGTACTGTTTTTGTTGGGAAAGCTTGTGACGCGCTTGCTATTTCACAGCAGCAGATTTTTCCAGAGCTACAGCTACAACGAAACTTCCAGCTGGCTTTGATAAGAGAGATTTAATTTGCAGAAATAGCCACTGCCTCTTGCACCCTGGCTTTGGTGCCGTGAAAAGAGGCTCGTTTTCAAGGCTGCCTTCGCAGTTCCTGCTCCATATTGAGGGCGAGCAAGCCGGGTTTCGTAATGGCGGCTGTCTTCTCTGTGCTGCGGCTGTTGCTTTGGGGGCAGCACCAACGCTTGATTTCGTCAAGGCTGTTTTTATCGGGCAATGCAGGACAGAGCCCTTTCTCTCTCCTCTCTCCCGCCCCCCTTTTTTAAAAACGTGTGTGAGGTTTGTAAAAAGTAAAGCAGGAGTGAGAGGGTCGGTTTTCTTCTGTCTGCTTTCCCCCCCTGTTTAATACTGGTGGGGGTGGGGAAGAGAGAGAGGACGGTTGCCATTTCGTGCAAGTGCTTTTGCAGCAGCGAGAAGAAACGCAGGAGCGAGCGCGAGGCTGCGTGTAAGAGGAGATCCTGGCGCGGCTCCAGCTCCTGCCTGCTGCTCTGCTCGGCACTCCCGGGGGTGGGGGAGGGAGGGGGAAGACGGCGGGGGGGGAGGGGAGGCCAGGGGCAGGCGAGCAGCCCGGCTCTTAAAGACACAGGGCGCTCCTGTGGTTTAGCAGAAGACAAAGGCGGCCTTGGTCCTTTGTGTCTAGAAACCTGAAAACGGGCTTTCCCCTCCTCTTTTGCATGCGAATAATCAAGACTATGTTGGTCAGGCAGCTGCTGCACAACCCAAGCAGCTCGATAAAGGCTCTAAATCAGTTGGTAAATGCAAAGAGCGGCTTTCTGCAGTGCAGTGAGACTGTTTTCTCAGGCATGGCGTTGCTGGCTGGATTAGTGGCTGGAGAAGCCGTCCTGGGACTGATCTCTTGAACAGGTCTCTAACTCCTTATCACGTGTCTCAAAACAGGTCTCCCGGCATTGCTAATCTTTTTTCTTTTCCTCGCCCCCCCCCCCATGAACCCTAGAAAGGGTGAGCTCGACGATGATCGAGGAGGAGGAGCTGACAAGGGAATGCGTGGTCTGTTGTCAGACGAGAGTGGGCTTTCTGATGGCATCTCTCTGCTTGTTTACAGTAGGTAGGGTTTGCCAGGCATATTTCCGTTTAAATGGCTTTGCTTTGCTTAAAGGATTTTCCTTAACACTGCAGCAGCACCACCACCCCTCCAAACAGAGTGGGGTTGGGTGTCGCTTTTTTCAGACAGCCAGTTTTGGAGGCTCTCCTTGAAGAAATGAGCCGACAGCCCTGACAGGAGATACTGAGGACGTTAGGTTGCTAGTAGTTTCCTTGCTGCATTGTTACTCGAAAATTTAAGAAAACAATCTGGCAAAGCCTTGAGTTCCTTTCTGGGAAACCTCAGTGCAGCATTATTAAAAAGGCTAACCAAAAAATTACAGCTCTTTTTTAAAGATGTATTATCTTGGATGCCTTGATTTAAGGGGTGGATGTCTTCTACTTTTAGTGGAAATATATAAAGGTGAAATCCCAATTTGTGACATTCCTCTTCCCCACCATAGCAATAACCCATAATAGGTGGTTAAAATATTTGGCTTATTATAAGAGTCTCCTGTCTGCTGGCTTATTGTAAAATATTCAGCAGCAGGAGGCGGGTGTTGTCTTTTCAGTCTCTGTGGAGAGTGAAGACATTCCATTCCACCACCATGTACCAAGATTTGCTCCAGTAGTAAAACCTGTTTTTCAGGAACAAATTGGAGGAGCGGACTGCCTGTTAAACACTGAACAATGTCATGCTTCTGGTCTTTGTGGGAGGAAAGAGCATAAAGAAATTGCCTAAGTGAAGTGCCTTGCCATTTGCTGGCAGACTAGGGAAACAATCCTAAGTATCCCTCCTATGAAGTAAATGCTACTGATTTGTGATATTACTTCAGAGTAAACACACTTGCATATGTGTTCTTTGTTCTTTTAAGGTGATGTTGGGAAATGGCTTTTTGTGTGTGTTCTGAACTAAATACGTCAACTCTGTTGAATTGCAAGCTACTTGATTACAAATAAGTATTGGAATACAGACTTGGTGAACGTGTGTACTTCCTAAGGCATCTTAAACTCCCTGGCTACTTACATTTTCCTCTCAGTAGGTGACTTAAGTGAAAAATGTCCTTATATATACCTTGTTAAATAGATGATGTGGCAACAGGAGTAAGGTTAAGTCTGCCAATTGTGGGCGTCTGTATCCCTGAGATTCCTGCTGCAATTGTGTTCTACAATTGAAGTGGTTGGCTTCTTAAATGCCTTTCAAATGAGTACAAAGGAGGCACAAGCGGTTGCTAGAGAGATCAGGCTTGCTTTCGACATCCTTCCCAAAGCCAAATCCTGTGTGCACATCCTGCCTTCTTTCTCCATTACCATTACAGTCAATATAATGTAGGTCACCATGCATATCCTCCTTGTGTTTCTGGCCAGGAGAATCTTTTTCATTTACTTGCTGGATTTGCATCCCGTTTGAAGGATACGGAACATTATCTACTGTACTTTTGAAATTTTGTATGACTTAATGTACATGCTCGGTAATCCTTATTACAGCCCTATACAGGTAGGCTAGTATTATACCCATATTGTAGATGTTGGGGCCTAGGTTGAGAGATAGAGGGTTGTATACAGCCATGGTGACTTCAAGACTGAGCTTAGACATGAACTGTGGATTTCCTAGCTTGCAGTGAACCACTGTGCTACGCAGACTTGTGCTACAGGCTTGTATCCTGTTTTGCTCAAACATAGACCCATTTAAGTTAATGGACATGACTTAGGTCCATTAATTTCAATAGGTCTACTATGTGTAGGACTATCATTGGCTGCAACCCATTGTGTTTGGACTTCCCTATAGATTTGCTTCAAATAGGAACCACTGAATTGCTAAAAATCTTTTGTTTTGTCATAGCTTCAGGTGGAAGAAGCTATATAATTTGTTTTGTCTCTTGGTATATTCTCACTGTGGCAAATGATCCTCAGATTATGAAAATGGATTTTTGGGGTTAGCTCCATATATTTAGCCCGATAGTTTGTTTCTTGGCATATTTTAAAGAAACAATGCATAACTGAATGGAATGCTTGAATTGCTTTGAATATCTTGCAGCTTTTGACGGGAATCTTCAGGAGGAAACTTGCAGATTTGACAGAATGTTAAAAAGCATTAGTGCTCCTCTTGTCCCTGGATTACAGTAATTTAACCCTTTAATGTGGCTGGCTATTTGCCTGTAGCAGATAGTTCAAAATATCAAGTGTGTTTCACTTCATTCAGATTTTAAATTCAGCTTTCTGTTATGCAAAAATTGCAAACAAAAGCCACTCACTCTTCCTCACTGCTTTAAATTAAACATTTTGTGGGTCAGTCTGTGTGTGTAGAACATCTAGCACTATCCAACTAACAAGATAACTAACTTCTTCCCCATTCTTGCCTTCTCTTCCTGGGTTGAAAACATGCACTGGTTTTCTTTTTATGAACTGTAATCATGCTTTCCTGAAATCATGCTTGCTCTGAAAAACAAAATACTTTAAGCTGCAGGTAAAAACTCCTGAGCTTATCAAATTCAGTCTGGACCTTGACTAATTGCAATTTTGAATTGATGGTTGGTATAGAAATGTGTTAAAATAATACTTGAATGCTGTGGGTTAACAATAGTTTTGGGAGTCCTCTCTTCTCACTCCTACATGAAGACTTAAAAGAGACATTGTTTTCTTAAATCTTTACATTTTCTGAGTCATTAAAATGTTACAAGATGGGTCTAGATTAAAGTTTCAAGAATTATTTGCTTTTGAGATCATGAATTTCTGAAGGTAAAGGAGATCACAATTTTTCCTCTTGGGGTATTTTTCTGTGAGCATACCCATCACGCTAATTTTCCAGTGAGAAGGACTGAGATACATTCCTTGTACTGTATTTGTTCTACATGTGAAAAGGGCCTTTTCTAAATTACTTTTAAATAATGACTACCATTTTGTAAAATGCTGGGTTTTGTTTTTGCCCTTGTAATAACATACAAGGAGACTGTAAGGCTGCAATAAATTCATGTGGGTTTTGATTGCCTGTATTCAGCTCACGAAATATTGTTTAGTGCTTTGTGCCCATACTCAATGGCTTAATGGTCAGTTTTTCAGAAGACCAAGTGATTTGCAAATGAGCTTCTTGTGAGGAAAGGGAAAGCTGTCAGTTCAGCTGGGATGCTTTTCTTATATGGGAGGTGGCTGAGAATTGGGAAAAGGACCCAGGATTCAAGATAGTTACAGAAACCTGGAGCTCATAAGGACAGGACTATTGTAATGTTTTTTTCCTAAGGAAATTTCAAATGATCCAAAATGCAGCAACCATAACTGCATGATAGTGCTCTCTTCATATTGCATTTTGGACCAGTTGAAGTTTCTAAATCACTAAAGTACCGTAGTTCCATCTTGAGGTTACTAGAGTGGAATACAGTGTCCAAATAATTTCAGCTGGCAAACAAGTCATAGCCAGAAATAGACACCCCTAGCCTCTCAAGCTAATTAAGCCTCTAGAGTCAGTGTTGGGTTAAGGAACACCCCCAATATAGGAATCTGCTCCTTCTTGGGAGTGCAACTCCGTCCAAAACAGGCTGTCTCCCCACAACCCAGACTTCAGAACTTGCAAACTCCTATCTTGGCCCAATTTGAGGTACTCAGTTGGTGTCTAAAGCTCTAAAAATTTTAACCCCCAAGTATCTGAAAGACTGTCTCCATTCCTACTGATGTTCTTTGGTGTTAAGATTTGCAGAGTAGGCTCTCCTGGTAGTTCTAGCACCTCCAGAAGTGGTGGCCCAGAAGAGGGCTTTCTCTGTGGTAGCCCCTAAATTGTGGAATTCTCCACAGTGGTAGTTGCAGTTTTTAGTTTTGTGGGACTCACCTCTTTTGTTCAATTTATACAGTTCTGTTCCATTTGGAATGGTTTTACGGTTTATCATTGTAATGGTTTAGCTGTTTTTATCATTGTGCATTTCTATTATTGTAATCCACCCTGGGATCTTATTGTGAAGGGCAGGTAAGAAATCTTCCCCTTATGGGAGAAGGCTTTCCATCACATAATTGGGGCCCAGATCATTGTGTGTCGATGTCAACAACTTAAATTGGACTCGACAGTCAACTGGCAACCATTGCAGAAGACTGGCTGGTATGATGTGTGTCTGACCAGAAACATCCACTGGCAGTCTCATTGCTGTGTTCTGCACTAGTTGCAGCTTCTGAACAGTCCTTAAGGGCAGCCCTGTAGCATGAGTAGGCAAACTAAGGCCCGGGGGCCAGATCTGGCCCAATCACCTTCTAAATCCAGCCCACGGATGGTCTGGGAATCTTTGTGTTTTTACATGAGTAGAATGTGTCCTTTTATTTAAAATGCATTCCTGGGTTATTTGTGGGGCATAGGAATTCGTTCATTCCCCCCAAAAAATATAGTCCAGCCCCTCACAAGGTCTGAGGGACAGTGGACCGTCCCCCTGCTGAAAAAGTTTGCTGACCCCAAGTGTATTTCAATAGTTCAGGTTGGAAGTCATCAAAGCATGGATCACTGTGGCCAAGCTATCTCTGTACAGGAAGGGCAAGAGCTGGGAGTAGGTAGTCCTAGCCACCTTGGCCTCAAGTGCCATAAATGGATCAAGGAGTACTCCTAAGCTACACCTCTGTCCCTTCAAGGGGAGTGCAACCTATCCAGAACAGGCTGTTTCCATATTTCCTGGATTTGAGAACCTGCAACACTTGGTATCTCTATCTGCAGTCCATTACCAGCTCCACCCAGTGGTTAAGCATGTGAACAGTTCCTAATTCTGATGGTATGAAAATATAGTGCTGGGTGTCATCAATATGCTGTAGTTGGAATCTTTCACAGCTTTCCTTGGTATGTAGGGCTTTTCCTCTTCAACCAAGGGAATTAGATGACACCTTTCTCCAGATCCACTGACATCCTCCAACAGCTTCATTTAAATGTTAACAAGCTTGAAAGACAAAATTGACCACTGAGGGACCACACAGGCTTAACGTCCAAGGCACTAAAGAATAGTCTCTTGTGGCTATGCTCTCTTGGGAGAAGACTACTGCAGCACAGCGCTCCTGATTCCCAAAGCTGTTCCAGGAGGATACCATGGTCAACAGTATCAAAAGCTCTTGAGAGGTTAAAGAGAAATAACAAGCTTGTGCTCCCTCTGTCCCTTTCACTTATAGGTCACTGACCAAGGCAATTTCAGTGCCATATCCTGCTGTGAAGCTGGATTGAAATATGTCTAGATTATTTGTTTCCTTTGAACATATTTACAGTTGGGCTGCCACCAGCCTCTTCAGCATCTTGCCCAAAAAGGCCATTGTTGTTCAATAATTCTGGGTTCAGGGTGGTCCTCTTGAGTGGGGAATACACCACTACTTTCTTTTCTTTCTTTTTTTGCAAATGCTTTTTATTAACTTATTATTATAGCACATACACACAACACTTAGAAAACAAACTACAAAAGAAAACACCACATAAATGATAAACATATATCCATAAATCCACAAGTTTCTGCACACAGACTTGTGTTATCCAATCTTTAGTTCTTATTCTATTCTCATAGACTTCCTTCTTCCTCAACGTGGGTCAGATTTAAACTTGATAAACTGTTTCTTTCTCATTTCATCTTTTCTACCCTTCTCCATATATTGTATTTGTAAACCATATTTTGTTTTGCAAAAATTATTCGAAGCAAGTCCAGGTTTTAATTTGAGGGCACTGTTTTTTTAAATAATCTCTATATTTTCCCCACTTTTGAAATTTTTGTTTAGACTGTCCCCTAATTGCATCCATCATTTTTGCCAATTCAAGGTAACAAATAATCTCTCTTGCCACTCTTTTTTGTTAGTACTATTTCACTTTTCCAGTTTTTTGCAATTAGTATTCTTGCTGCGGATGTTGCATAAAGAAATATTCTCTTATTTTCATTTGGGATGTTTAAATCTACTATGCTCAATAGAAATGCTTCTGTTGGTTTTTTTGTTGGGTTTTTTTTTTTGAAAAGTTTGTTTAAATGTTTTTTTCAGCTCCTCATATATCGTTTCCCAGAAACTCTTCATTTTGTTACAGGTCCTCCACATATGAAGTAGCGTCCCCTCTGACTGATTACACCTCTAATACATTTTAGATTTTGTTTTATAGATTTTGGATATTTTGGTAGCTGTTATATACCACCTATAAACCACCACTTTCTTTAGGGCCAACAGCATCTCCCCCTTTCCCACAATGAGGCGTTCACCACTCCCTGAACCCACTCAGCCACACCCCTTTGACTCTTTTTTTATAAACTATAGTGGGCAAGAATCAAGAGGTAATATGGCTGTTCACATCCTTGGACTGTAAGAACTGAAACTGATCCAAAGTAACCTGACTGGACACTTCCTCAAGGCTAGTTCTAACTGTCACATCCAGTTCCATGCTAATTTGAGCAATTTTATCCACAAAATGTGGTGTACATTTTTCACTGCAGACCACCACCTCCTTTGGGCAGAATATACTAGTCAATTGACCAGTCAGAAAAGCTCTGCTGGACTTAAGGTAAATCTTCTGTACAACCACATCATAAGCAAAATAATGTGCCCAATCACATTCATACAAGGATTTATTTACATGACTTGTGTACCAGCTATTGACCTAGATGCCACCATATCGGCACAATACTGGATGGACTACTACGCAGAAAGCCACTCCCGATCTAGAGAGGGGGTGGGGTTGCGGGCTCTCGACCCCATCAACAATCTCGTGGGGCTGGCGTCAGCCCTGCGAGAAGCAGGGATTCCCCCGAGCTCATCAATATTCACCGCCCACAGCGGCAGCCAATCGGCTGCCGCAAGGGGCGGGCAACCAACGGCTGCTGATGTGACCATTGATTGGTCAAAACTACTAGAATGGCAAGTAGTATTCCCTGTAGAAATAAAATCTCTCTTAGAAGCCTGAAATTAAATAAAGGGCCAGATAAGAATATGATGCTGCCGGAGCTCTTTAAGGCACATATAGACTGGTGGCAACCCATCTTGGCTAGGCTTTTCACACACATAAATAATACAGCCCAAATTCCAGCAGGCTAGAAACTGAGTATCATTGTGCCAATTCACAGCAAAGGGGATAAAACTTCCCCTCCCCAAATTACTGTCCTATTAGTTTACTGGATGTTCCCTCCAAACTCTTATGCTAGACATCTGCTTATCAGCTATTGATCTTCCTGCTTCACTGCTCATAGCTCACTGGAATACAAGGAAGCCCTATGGGCTCTGCAGTTGGCAAGGACACTCAGCAGTTTTATTGATGAATCTGACCAAAGCAATACCAGTGTTAATATGAGTGCCATGTCAACCAGAAAATCCCCATGAGTATTCAACTATCCTTCAGATTCTGTAAGTTTGGGGGTGTCATTCACCCAGCATCACAGTGGGGAGAGGGGAGTGGACAAGTGCTGCAACAAGTACTTGAAGGGACAAAGCTATGTGAATATTGGATCCCTGTTTGTCTACCTAAGACTCAATAATGATTCCAGGTTGGCCTACTTATCCACAATCAAATCATGGAGAGTTGCTGGCTTATACTGTACAGACCTGGCATATGGTAACACCCAACACCAGACTAGGATAGCTGGCATGCATCTAGCTGCATAGCAGATCCTAAAGAGGGATAGCTGCTGCTGCTGCTGCTGATAATAATAATAATAATAATTAATAATAATAATAATAATAATACCCCCACCCACCAATCACCATACATACCTCCAAGCAAAGTGTTACAGTGTAAGCAACACTAAATATGTCAGTAAATGCAACCAAGATTGATTGGAAGCCAGTGATCATGATGCTAGGCCTTCCTAGGCTTCCTTCATGCATCTGGTTAGCCACTGTGAGAAGGAGGTAGATCTTATTCTGGTACAGAAGACCACCTGTTCTTATGAGTTGCAAATAGGGCTGAGATTACACACTGAGGAGGGCCTAGTGCCTTACAAGGGAACTCTTACTAGTATGGCTTTTATCACTGTAGCACAGTAGCTTGACAACAAAAACTTGGGGGTGGGAGGAGCTGAATTTTACATCATTCCGCTCAAAAATTATGTAAATGTTTAGATTTTGACTCTTTATCAGCTTTCAATCATCTTTTTAGTTGGCACTACATTTTCTGAAATAAGTGGAGAATACGGTCACCATTTGGGCCACCCTACCCTTGGACAATTACTTGCTTCTTTGTGAGCAAGTCCTCCCTTCCCTTTTAAAATCAGTGTTAGGAAACTTCATTGCATAAACACCTGTGTATTTATAGGTTGGAAAAACCTGTGTAAGACTGAAAATACTGAGTGGTAAAATCACACACACTTGCTTCAGAATGCCTGCTTTAGAAGAATGTCATCTTGTGACATGTAAGCAATAAATGAGGAAGTAGTGTGATCCAGATTGATTAATGTAACACAGGAAACTTGGGGCCCTGCTCTTACATGCTTTATGATAGAGGCCACAGCTCATTTCCTGTGTGCTCTATTAGCACTACCCTGAAACGAATGTATCTCATGTTGTTTAGTTCTCATTGGAAGTAGCATATTATAATACCTGTATGTATTAATACTATGATTTTAGGGCCTGACTAAATATCTTAATTGTTAGGACCATTTCTTCTACTATTGGAAGCTGATTCTAATAGTGACTCAACTTTGTGTATCCAATAGAAAAGATGTGGGAAATTCAGCTGAAGGAACCAGCTGGTATGGAAGAAGAAAAATCATACTACTTGTACTATTGGTATGATTTGCGCAACATTTGAATTTGCCTAATATGGGTTAATGATTGAATGGTGTTACTTTAACGGAATGGAAGCCAGCGTGACATGATACAGGCAACCCCCATTCACACACATTCAGTATGTGTGCAACCGTGTATTAGGGCTGAGTGATATATCAATATATTGTCCAAAACTGGTTTGAAATCCATATGATATCGGTTTCATAATTTCTGACCTGGCAGTATATTGCAAATCATGATGTGTGTGATACAAAAATCACAATGTGGAAAAAAACTTTGAAGCCAGCCAATGCTTCTCTTGATTCTTGCAGCCCCTGTTAACTCTTGCCAGCTCAGCTCTCCCCCGCCTCATGAAGGAGGCAGTGAATCACAAGAGCAGGTACCTGCAAAAATCATGATGCATAAAAAACAGTGAAGCCAGCCAATGCCTCTACATAACTCCATCCTTATTTCAGGCATTGTGATATATATTGTGATGTTCAGCTGGTGATATATTGCAGTGTTGAAGACCAGATATCACCCAGCCCTACCATGCATCACACCGAACCTAGAACTGATCCAGAGATGTCATAAAGACAGATGTTTGCAGGCATTTTCAGTTGGTTTTCAATTATGTGTGATTTCACTGACACGTGTGGTGCCTTGGAACACAACCTCCGTGTAAGCCGGGTGCTGCCTATCCTGACTCTGAATGAAAATAGTTGTAGCAACATAACCAAATGGGATTTCTACAGCTTCTTGTATTCTTCCCCCATTTTTCTAATAAAAATATTTTACTCTTGAATTGCCTCACAGACTTTGTTAAAATTGACTCTGGTTAGTCTCAAGTGGTATTAACTTTGGTGCCTTTCCACTAACCCTATGGAGATGGTGAAAAGGACTAGACTTTCAGCAGTGGACTCACAGCTGTCCTAAAGCTGCAAAGTTGGAAGAACAGGATGGAACAAAATCACATAAAAACTAGTCTCTCGTGAACTATTATTTAGAATAGACCTGATGGCTGTGTCAGTTATCTCCTTCATACATGTACAGTATAATGAAACTCCAATATATTTTGGTTACATGTAACACAACAGTGGAGCAATGCAAGTTGAATAACGAGAGTTTAGCTTTGGAGTTTTTGTTTTGTTTTCTTACACATCAGAAGGCCTTATGTACTTACGCTGCCTGTAAGTCGACTTGTGCCAAAATGTCCTGTTTCGGGAGTACTGTAAGAGTAAAGGAGGGATGAGGGTTATAAATATATTGTTATTGAAGGCTAGGTTTCTATTAGTTCTCATGATTATATGTGCAATATAATTTGTATCATAATTCATAAATTTATTCTAGATTGACACTAAGGGAAGTCCCTCCCCCTCTATTTTGAATGAGATCTGGATTATATTGATGGGTTTTATTTATTATGAAGAGCAAATAAAACATTTAAACTTTTATTTTGCCGGTTTTGAAGACAAGTATTTTCCTCTGAAACCAACTACTACATACTACATAGATAGTACCTGTAGGATTCTAGCCCCTATGCAGAACTCAAAATTGGTGCACTTTAGGTTTTGTAACTAAAAGCCTATTTATAAAAATGGATTTGGGGGCTCTAAATTCCAATTCTAAGAACTTGTTGTTTCAAAAATCCAACATTATAGCTTCATGTTTTAGGAGTAGAAAAAACAATGACCAATATTTAAAGGCAGATATTAGGAATCTTGCATTTCTTTATTTCATACCTAAGTACAAAAAATATTTCTGAAGGTTGCATCTGTGCAGGCTGATGTCTCTGTTTGTTCTGGAAGTGATGCCACTGAGTTCACACTCAAGTGTACATATGACTATAACCTCCTGAGTATTTTAAAATATCAGTCCTTTAAAAAATGCTTCTCAAAAACAAGGGTAAGTGAACATCATGAATTTGGTCTCCATATTACCAATATTGAATAAAAAGTGCAGCAGATTCACCAGCTGAAGTTTGCAAATTTCCTTATATATAAATAAAATTAGGTCAGCTGCTATAATGGTGGTGGGCTGTATTGGCTGAGGACCCAACATGAATAAATGGCCCATTGCCCTACTAGCACCACAACACTTTGCATGTAAAGTGATACAGATCAAAGTGTTTAACTAGGTCTGGGAGACCTGAGTTCAAACCCAGTCACTCTCTGCCTAAGCTTCCATACAGGGTTATGAGGATCAAAGGGGTGGTAGGTTCTGTCTTACACTTTTTCTCCCAGGGTCTTAAAAGTGTAACGCAGAGCCTACCACCTCTTTTATCCTCATAACCTGGTGCGGAAGCTTAGACTGAGAGTGACTTGGCGAATATCACGTACTGAGCACAGATGCATTGAGATTTGAACTCGGGTCTCCCGGTCCTAGCTGAATACTTTCATTCATTTCTACATGCTGTCTGCAAAGTGAATGGTGGTTCTGGTAGGAAAATGGGCCCTTTACCTATCTTGGGTCCTCAGCAAATTGCAGCCCACCACCACTATAGCATTTGACCCTCTTTAGTTTATAAGAAATGAATGATACATGATACTGTACTGGAAAAAAATTGCTTATGCCTGTACTAAATATTTCTCTATAAAAATTCCAAATGGTGAGCCAAAAAAAGAGAGAAGTATTTTACTTTCTATCTCTTTGCTGTTACTGGAATCCAAATGGCATACTTATGTGTGCCAAATAGATTTTTGACAAATACTATAAGCTTGTTTTGGAACCCCCTGCCCCCCCCCAGCAAAAAAAATCAACTGATTTGCATGCTGCTTGTGGAGCAGTTCTTCAAGAAAAACAGGTCTAAAGCCCCATTGGAAAAGTACATAGTACTTTGGATTCTGGCCCTTTGCTCTTTCTGGACAATTAACATGCTCCTTTGCCCAGGTACTACCTTTTTTTGTATTGATTTACCTGTCAAAATAGACTACAGCTACCTGTATATGAGTTTGGGTGTTTTTGTTCAGATCTAGAAGGCCATCTAGTGGCACAATCAAGCAGAGAAGTATAAATTATATACTAGAAAACCATGCAAGTCTAAACTTTTAAAATGAGAGATAAAATGTCAGGGTTTTAAAGAATGGCAGATTGCATGTAGAAGCGGAACATGCAAACCCCTAATGTTTTATCTGTTAAGGAGAGAAGTGCTGATTTATTTCAAATTGGGCAGGATTTTATTAGTAATAGGCTGGGCTTTTTTCCCAGCCAAAACTCACTGGAACTCAGTTCCGGCACCTCTCAGGTGGGCACCATTGCCATTGTAAGAGAACAGGGAGGTGTTCACGGTGAGTTCTGGCACCTCTTTTTCTAGAAAAATAGCACTGGAGTAATTAACAAATCTTTTTGAATGTGTGTGTAGGTATACAACCTGATATGCATACAGTTGCAATTAAAATTATTCAACCTCATTGCAAATTTGGTTTATTATCAAAATTTACAGACTTTCAGCTGTTTGCAATGAGCAAATCAAAAAGCAATTGAAATAGCTCAACACAATGGACGCTTCAAATGGTTTCCCCAAATTAAGCTAAATTGCAACTTTACACTGGTTTATCCAGTCTCACTATTATTCAACCCCTTCATCACAAGCATCTTTATTACTTAGTAGAGCAGCCTTTTGCTGCTGCAAATGAGATGCATAGCAGACAGCAGCTTCCGGCAGCGCTCATGAGCCCATTCCTCATGAGCATTGGCCTCCAGTTCAGTAATATTCTTGGGTTTGCGTGCTTCAGCTGCCTTCCTCAAATCTCACCAGACATTTACTATGGGGTTCAAGTCAGGTGACTGTAATGGCCACTGTAGAACCTTCCAGGACTTCTTCTGGAACCAAGCCTTGGTGGAATTTGAGTTATGCTTGGGATCATTGTCCTGTTGGAAGGTCCACTGATGCCCAAACTTCAACTTTCTCACAGACAGCATGATGTTTCCTCCTAGGATTTCCTGAAACTTCAATGAATCTATCCTGCCTTCCACATACTGCAAGTTTTCAGTGCCAGAGGATGCAAAGTAGCCCTAGAGCATCACCAAGTCACCACCATGCTTCATTGTAGGCAATGTTCTTTTCAACAAATGCTTCATTCTTCCTCGACATAGGGCTGATCCATGGGGCCGAAAAGTTCCCATTTTGTTTCATCGCTTCACAGAACAGAGCCTCAAAACTACTGTGGCTTATTTATATGATTTTGAGCATATTGGAACCAACTTTTCTTGTGCTTTTGGGTGAGCAATTTCCAGCTTCTGCTCAGACACGATTTTCGGCACCATGAAAGCAAGTCCCTGTGGTGCGCAGGTTTAGTGCAGCGCGCGAGGACTCGCTGAGTGGGCAGCTTGGTTTGGGGGCAGCTCATGGGCCGGTTAAATGACTCCCATGGGCCACTTGTGGCCCATGGGCCTTAGGTTGCCTACCCCTGGTCTATATGAACATGGAGTGCCTTCACTATCTTTTTGTATCCTGCTTCTTGTGTGAAGGGTGATGATCTCTGCTCTTACCTTCTTGGACCATTGTCTTTACTTAGCCATATTTCTAGCAGGCAGCCAAATTTGACACTCTGCAAACCCCTAGCCAGCTTGGGTATTTCATGTGTTACAGCTCACACACACCTGGTGCAACTAATCAAGCCCTTGATTAGTTGCATCAGGTGTGCTTGAGACATTTATGCTGTTATATTTATGCTGTTGTGAGGGATTCTATTCAGGGGGTTGAATAATAGTGGGAGTGGAGAAGCCACTATAAGTTGCATTTTCAGCTGAATTTGGGGAAACCACTTGAAGCATCCGTTGCGTTGAGCTATTTCAATTGCTTTTGTTTGATTTGCTCATTGCAAACAGCTGAAAGTCTGATAATAAAAGTCTGAAAGTCTGAAATTTTGATAATAAACCAGATTTGCAATTGGGGTTGAAAAATGTCACTTGCAACTGTACAAGCAACACATATGACTCTGGATTGTGGCTAGAATACCTTGCTGCTTGCATTTACCACCTTTGCTGTTAAATTGTTGTGATTCAGAGAACACATGTGCGCTTATTCACAATGTATCTTCATCAGATTGTGACTACAACATCAAATTAATAACATGATTAATTCAGCACTTTCAGCACCAATGATCAAAATGTCAATATGCTGTCCCCATAAAATGCAGTATAAGCCCCCATAAAATGCTGATAAGTGGAGTCTGTTCATACATGGAGCTGCCAGTGATGCAGAGTAAATCAAGTACAATACACATATGAAGCCAAGCAAGGCTGGGTTAAGGGATACCTCTGCCCCATCCAGACTGCCTCCAGCACAACAAACTGGGTGGCTAAAGTGAGTCTTTGCAGCTCAGAATTCACTTAATTCATCTGTTTAAGAAGACTTATTTGATAGATGCCATCCCAGAAGACCCCTTCCCTGGTGTGAGTCGTGAAGGGAGGGCATGTTTCTATGGTGCCATCCTATCAACCAATCTTTCTTTAGACAAGTGATTAAATGCGTTCTCAGCAGTTGACTTTCAACAGTTTTCATAGTTATATGAAAAACATAGACTTTTTAAGTTCCTCAATTCACCTGGGGTGCCTTTTTAATAAATTAAGCAGTTTTGAAATCGATAAAAAGGTTGCAGCTCCAATTCTGCCTAATGAGTGATCCTCTAACGCAAAACCTTAATTATTTTTATATTATTAAAATATTTATATCCTAGCTTTCTGCATTAATAGGAACATCAAAGAAAGTTAACAATAAAGTCAACCTTTAAATACTAAAATGCAAGCAATAACAAAAATTTCAAGAAAGCAAGGGAATGTACACAATTAAATGTGTTCTAATTAGGTCTAAAGCCTGCTGGAACAGGTGAGTTTTGAATGCCTTCATACTGGGTACTAGCCTTCTTGAGTAGGAAAAAACCTCATGCATTCTGACCAACTGCATCCTGGAACTTACCAATTATTATGTGGTTTAATAAAATTAAATTGCCTCAAACACTGCATATATTGCAGAAACAGCATGTTAGAAATTCCTATACTGAGAAATGAGACAACATACATCTGGGTTTTCAGTAGCGCTAGTTTGGATCACTACTGTTTATGATCCCAACTACCCTCCACATAGCTGAATAGGTTCCTAAGTTCCCTGTGGAAGTTTGAGTAACTACAGAATGGTTGGTGCTTTGTCAAAGTTATGTTACCTTCTGTTGCTGAAGAAATAAAAAATATATTGACACATTGGCATTTTAATGGTGTGAACAAAAAGTTGCTAACACACATGGAGAATGTAAATGTGCACCATTATTTTTACACTCTGTTGGATGGTGCAGCTTCATAAGAAGTGTGATTCCTATTGCCCCCCCCTCCTCACCCACCTGCCTATTATTTCAAGAGTACAAGTCTGGACAGCTTCCAAAGGTAGCTGCCAACCAATGTTTCTGAAATTTGCAATTTGTGTTTTCAGAACTAGGGTCTATTTTTTCTGTAGCCATTACATAATATTTCAGTGTTAACGACTTCCCCTATTTATATTATTATCTTGAACAGTTAGAGATTCAGAATATTTGGATTTGTGAGGAAGTCTTCCAAAGGGGTAAAGTTAATTTTACAGAGAAACACATATAGGGATACTAAGTCCCTTGTATATCACCTCCCCAACTATGAACCTGTTTTCAAAGCAGAGCAAGCCTGGTGAGTGGTTCTCACAAATAAGCACGAAAAGAGACCCATCCTGTTTTAATCCCAGATCCACTCTCTTGCCACACTAAACAATGAATTTGAGTTCATACATTTATACCCCACTTTTCTATGGAGCTCAAGGTGGCACACATGGGGTTTTCAAGTGATCTCTCATGCAGATCAGATCAAGCAAGGTGGAGTTAAAGGTAAAGGTAAAGGTACCCCTGCCCATACGGGCCAGTCTTGACAGACTCTGGGGTTGTGCGCCCATCTCACTCAAGAGGCCGGGGGCCAGCGCTGTCCGGAGACACTACCGGGTCACGTGGCCAGCGTGACATCGCTGCTCTGGCGTGCCAGAGCCGCACACGGAAACGCCGTTTACCTTCCTGCTGGTAAGCGGTCCCTATTTATCTACTTGCACCCGGAGGTGCTTTCGAACTGCTAGGTTGGCAGACGCTGGGACCGAGCAGTGGGAGCGCACCCCGCCGCAGGGATTCGAACCGCCAACCTTTCGATCGGCAAGTCCTAGGCAAGTCCTAGGTGGAGTTACCTTAGTTTAGATAAACATCTAACAGTCACAGATAGACCTCAATGAAATTTATCTTAATCCTTATTGAAAGCTAACTGTGCTAGTTGTCATCATTACATAGTGTGGTCAAACAGTTCCACAAATTAAAATGATTTATAGATGGTACTTTACACCAAGTAAGCTAGCAAAGATGTATACTGTAGTCAGAATCAGGTACGTGTTGGAAATATAAAGAAACAAAAGGTTTCTTTACATATCTCGTATGCAGTGGGCTTGTAGAATAGCTAAGGGATTTGGGGAGATAACTTAATGAGATAAAAAAATATATTTAAGAGGACTCCCCCCCCAAAAAAACACCCCAGCTTTTCTCCTAGGGATAACTGGACCAGATGTACCAAAGACTCAAAGGAATTTATTTCTGCATGCGACTACTGCAGTGAGAGTGCTATATGCCCCCAAATGGTGGAAGGATGCAGCACCTATAAAAGAGGGGTGGCAGTTGAAATTTATGGAATATGCTGAATTAGTAAACTTAACTAGTAAAATTAAGATGAGACAGCCTTCAAGGAGGATTGGGTAATGTTTGTAGGTTATTAAAAATATTAATGTAAAGATGTTAAAACTCTAGGAGGTTTGGTGTAAGCTCAACAGTTACTGTTATTCTGAGAATAAATTGGAGGGGGGAAAGGTATAGCTTAATTATAATATGCAGCAGCAATAGATAATTTTGAGGAAACCATGGAAGGGAAGTTGATTACTAAGGAAACGTATATTGAAAAATGTTTGACTACAGTATGTTATTTTTGGATTTTTTTTTTAATTCCACGTTAGTTACTCTGAGCATGTTAAAAGTGCTGCCGCTAGCTAAAAACAAATTCCACACATTTAATGGGCTTCCAGGTATGTGGGCATACATTTTAAAGTGAAATGCCGCTTACCGCTCACCTCCATCTCTCCAAAGTCGCATTTACACTGTAAGCTCCTCGGGAGCGGAGACTTTTGCCTTGCTGGCGTTTTTTCCTGTGAGCATTTGGGGCCGCAATGTCACACCACCAACAATAAAACTTTTTCCGTGTGTGTGTGTGTGTGTGCGCGTGTGTGTGTGTTTGGGGTTGCTGCTAATGTGTGTATTTTTTAGCGGTTGAGGCAAGAGCTGCGCTGAGGGAGAGGCCGCCCCGCAGAAGCGCCGAGGGCGCCTGACCGCATCCTTCGCCTCTTCCTCTGTCTTCTGAGCCGGCAGGAAGGACGGCGGAGCCGGCTTCTGTCTTTGCCGGGCTGAGGGAGGGAGCGAGGGACGGACGGAAGGGCTCCGCCGGGCTGCCTTTCCCTCAGAGAGGCGCCCCTTCCCTCCCGCGCTTCCAAGGGCTGCGGCGTGAGAAGCCGCCCCATGGCCGAAGGTAACGGCTCCGTGCCAGGCGGGGACTCGGAGGAAGGCGAGCGCCCGCCTGCGGAGGGTGGGAAGAAGAAGAAGAAGAAAGAGCTGAAGGTGGTGGTGGTGGGCGACGGGGGCTGCGGGAAAACATCCCTGCTCCTGGTCTTCGCTGAAGGCGCCTTCCCTGAGGTGAGTAGGGGGCCTCCCTCAGCCAATCGCAGCCCGCTCGCCCTTCCCGCCTTTTCTCCCTCACGGGTTCCAGAACTTTCCGCCAGAACCCCCCTCCCCCCCGCGAGAGAACCTTTTGGACCAGGCAGGTCTCGCCCACGGGGCCAATAGCAGGAAAAGTGAGAGGTGGAACCTTCCATTAGGGTCTGGCGAGGGGGGAGGGCTACCTTACCCAGCTGCCCAAAGGCCAGGATGGATGGGCTGCAAGTTAACTGTTGGGCAGGCGGGCGGGCAAGGGAGAGAGGGCATGTATTAGAAAAAAGTTTTTTTAAAAAAACCAAACCGAGCTTTTGCCATTTAGCAAAGTGAAAAAGCTGCCCTGAGAAGTGGGTGACGAAGAGCAGAACGTATGACAAGATGTTCTAAGAAAAAGGAAGCATTAAATTCCACACACGTCTCTTCTCCCCCCCCCTCACTTCACCAACCAAAAATCTTGAGAGTTTAATAAAAAAAGTAAACACGTATATCCAATATTTATATTGCAATCAGTACATTTCACCCTCAAAGAGGGTTACCAAAAAGATAAAAAATCCAGGCCACCAAAAGAGGGGGTAGAGGGGAGAGAATAAAAGAGATTAGGAGACTGATTAAAAGTTGAGAATATCCACAATTCACCAGCCCAAACACCTGTGGAAAAAGAGAAAGTGGGCCCCTTCCTCACAAAAGCTGTGTAGCACTAAGATGTACCCCTCGACCTAAACTCTCACATCCTAGACACCTGCCCAAAGTCAGTCTCCTATAGAAATCCTTCTTCAGGGTTAGCAACAAATACAGTGGTACCTCGGGTTACAGACGCTTCAGGTTACAGACTCCGCTAAGCCAGAAATAGTACCTCGGGTTAAGAACTTTGCTTCAGGTTGAGAACAGAAATCGTGCTCCGGTGGCGCGATGGCAACGGGAGGCCCCATTAGCTAAAGTGGTGCTTCAGGTTAAGAACAGTTTTAGGTTAAGAACGGACCTCCGGAACGAATTAGGTTCTTAACCCGAGGTACTGTAGCTACAGTACCGCTGTAAACTCCCTCTTCACTAGACCCTCCATCCCAACACAATTCAGGTAGATTGGAACAAGCATAGAAGTAGATCCCTCATGCCCACAGGATTAGAGTTCTTTATGTCCTTTCCAATGCCAGCCCACCATACTTGTCAGCTTGGCTTGCTTGTGGCATCTGGTTAGACCCTGATGCCATTAGATTGTGGCACAACGACACAGAGCTCCATAGTCTGCAAAGTGTTTTCTAGTCATCTCTTAAGTATTTCAGAGGTGTTTAGGACATCCTGATATTTTCTAATGTAAACAATACTTCTTGAAGGCCTGGATCTCCATGGATCTGGATGAAGCCTGAAGCCTGTTTTTTATTTTTTAATAGTTTATTAAATTTTTATACAGCCCATCGTCCATAGATGGCAGGTCACGGCATATTTTCAGCTGTGGGCAGAGAAGTCTGCACAGCAGGAATGGGAGCGAGTACATCTTTACGTCCTTTTCACTCACAAGCGTCAATGGCCATTGTGGAGCTTCATGGGAAGGTCTCTTCTATTAAGGAAAAATTAAGTTGCACAATTCAACATCCATTCTGCACCATGTAGTTGTCATTGCACTCCACCTTGTTCATGACTACAGATACATTAGCACCAACCGCTGTGGGTTTGTCAGCCTCATCATACTCTTGAGATTGGGCTACTGGAAATAATGACCTTTCTTGTTCTGGTCCCCCAAATAAGGATGTGGTGGATTCTTTTTATACCCCCAAATAAGAACATGGTAGATTTTTAAAATACTTTTTTAGCTTGAGTCTGAAAGATGGCGGCCAGTGTTTTTTCATGGTCTACTGCATAAAGTGCCATGGATGTCATCCATTTACGATGACACCTTTTGCATCTCTGAGACGTGTCACCTTTCTTTGAACAATCTCAACAGCACTTACAATTGCAGGTGGCAAATACCGAAAAGAATCTCCCATGTGATAGTAAAATGCTATTTTTTAAAAAATTCTTCCTGCACCGAGTTTCTTTAGCTGGGCAATTCCTTCTAATATTACAAACATTTCCACATCCTGTGCACTCACTCTGAAAGAGTGGGCCTTTTACATGTGCAGCAACTGCTTCTGATGTTTCCTGGAGTAGCTGTTACTTCCACCAGGTCTCTTTCCCAAGTTGTATTTTCTCCCTGTCCTGGGTTTTGATCAACTGGTTGCCTTCTCATCTTTATGGCTTTGTGGCTGCGTTACCTACCTTCATCTTACACTCTGCTTCAATCTCTGAGGTGCTCTTAATCTTTTTTTGTAAATATATTTTTAAATCTCATTTTATAACGTATATAAAACAGAGAGAATGTTCATAACATTCATTTTAAAAAACTAAAAGCCCCAAATGTAACCTTTCCATCACCCATATTTGTTGGGTTGGCTTTTGAAGGTTTGTTTCAGATGGGAAAATCCCTTAAACAGAGCAGTTAAATAGCTTGTGTTAGGGCAGTTAGTCTAGTATATCAGCCTTTGTCAACCTGTTGTTCTGCAGCTGCTTTGGACTACAAGTGCTATCTGCCCCATGAAAAACAGCTGGAGAGTACCAGGCTGGCAAAAGCTATTGCATAGGATGGCAGCCAGAATTGCAACTTTCAGTATAAGCTGGGGGTTTTCCGCTAGAGTTGGTCACAATAAGCTCTTCAACTCATATCTAAACCACATAGTGGCAGGATGTGCAGATGACGTCCTTCCTGTCATAGCTTTAGCTGTTAGCACATTTGAAGGTTAGAGTTGCGTACAGGCATTACAGTAATTTTCAGATGTCACAAAACCCTTCCCAGCACTGCTTCCCCACCCTGAGGACATACTGTGCCAGTATGCAAGCTACATAAATAATGGTTTTTGCAATAAATGTCACTATTGCACAATTTGGTGGGTTGAAGGAGGTCCTGATAGTAATAGAATAGTAATTTCAAGTTCAAAATTCACTCCATCAGCAAATACCCAGAAAGTCTTGCTATGTGTCTTTCACAAAATGCAATGAAGGCTGCAACCCAATAGAAAAACTTCTCAGGCCTATTGAACCCAATGAAATTTAGTCACAAGTAAATCTGCTTAGGAACGCGGGTGGCGCTGTGGGTAAAACCTCAGCGCCTAGGACTTGCCGATCGTCAGGTCGGCGGTTCAAATCCCCACAGCGGGATGCGCTCCCGTTGCTCGGTCCCAGCTCCTGCCCACCTAGCAGTTTGAAAGCACGCTTAAGTACAAGTAGATAAATAGGTACCGCTTTACAGTGGGAAGGTAAACGGTGTTTCCGTGCACTGTGCTGGTGCTGGCTCGCCAGAGCAGCTTCGTCACGCTGGCCAAGTGACCCGGAAGTGTCTCCAGACAGCGCTGGCCCCCGGCCTCTTAAGTGAGATGGGCGCACAACCCTAGAGTCGGACACGACTGGCCCGTATGGGCAGGGGTACCTTTACCTTACCTTTAAATCTGCTTAGCAACCTTTTCCAACCCAATCCCCTCCAGATATTTTGGCAAATGTCAGTGTGTTAAAAAGACCCGATGGGAACAATAGGTGAATGAGGATAAAGATCCTGAAGGCCATAAAGTGTGTGAAGGGGGTTATGCTGAATTCCCAGCTTATTTATTTCTTTATTTATTATATGTATACCCCACCTTTCCTTCCAAAGGAGCCCAGGGCAGCAAACAATAAGCGATAGGACAAAAACATTAAAAACAATTCCAGTGCAGAGGCAGACTGAGAAAGATCTCAACTTAAAAGCCTTATTGAAACAGGAAATTCTTCAGTTGGTGCTGAAACAACTGAGACTGTGTGTGTCTGGTGTTCAATGGGAGGGAATTCCAAAGGGCAGGTGCCACAACACTAAAGGCTCAATTCCTGCATTGTGTGGAATTGACCTCTTGATAAGATGGTATCTGCAGAACAGAGATCAATAAGGTATGTAAAGGCTGATATTAAAGAGGCAGAACCAGTGTACCATGCTATGGCCTGCAGCCAAGGCTTATGCCAAATGAAGGAAGAGGAACGCCATGCGGGATGCAAACTCGCTTAGCCCCTGTGCATGTGTGGCTCTATTTTAGTCCATAGGAAGCAGCCGCCTCCGCCTCCCCTTTGAGCGCGTGCTCCTCTGCCCAAACTTCTTGTTCTCCCTGCAGGCCAACCGAGAAAGCTGCTGTTTATCTTGGCAGGAGGGGTACTTTGGTCTAGAAAACTGCTCCATTTCAGTGCCATGGAAGTGTGATTCCTAAACCTAAACACCCAAGTTATATCCTCAAGAGTGATGCTGAGGATCTGTTGAGAAAAAAACAGACACATGCAGCATATTATTTTCAGAAACTCAGTTACTATGGTTTAAAAATCTGGATGGGATTTTTATCCCTCACAGACCCATATAAGTTTAGCACAAACAGTTGGGCCTGGTGAGTATTTAAGGTCCCCAACCCTGATCTGCGAGTTGCCATCTGATTGGATTTTATTCTGATCCTGATCTGATTTTAACATGTATTTTAATTGATTGCCTGATTTTTATTTTAATGTGTTATACATCTGTTGTTAGCTGCTCTGAGCCTGGTTTTGGCCAGGGATGGCGGGGTATAATTATTATTATTATTATTATTATTATTATTATTATTATTATTATCTTTTGCAAAAAAAGAAGGAAAATGTGAACTTTAAAGTACCTTGCTCATTAAGCTAAGCAGGGACAGGTTTGTGTGGAACATCACAATATTTACAAACAGCACTGTGCTTCCCTTTCATTGACAGCAATATGCTCCTTCAGTATTTGAGAAATACACCAGCAGCATCACTCTGGGCAAAAAAGAAGTGATCCTACACTTATACGACACTGCAGGTAATCTCCCCCCCAAAAAACATGTATCAGCACAACATCAATTATTTCCTGCTGTGGCTGAAAAGAGATCAAGAGAGGGCTGGTGGGAGATGATGAATGGCTGGGGAAACTAAAAGGGTTCTCACAGTCACAGTGGCACCACTGAGGATTTCCTTGGTGCAAAGCCCACGTTCCAGTGGTCATCCTATGTCAAAATCATGAAGCTCCACACCTTAATGTTTGTGTGGTGCTGGCATGCACTGGATCTGCAATTTTTACTGTGCAGTGTACAAACTTGAATTTTATGGGTTCTGGCAAGACCCTGTGTAATATAATGCAAGTCCATGAGCTCTGTTTTAATTCTTCTGGATCCAGCTTTTACCCAGACCCCACAGAAAGTGAGAATGAATGAGTGGCACATGTGTGTGCTAATAATCTAGGACTGTCACAAACAACTCTGTGCACCAAGATCTCTGGCCTATGTGTCAACCTTTATCTCTCCTCACCATCATCTTTGCACCTCTTGCTGCTGTGAGGCCAATGACCTAAAGTGGTGGTGTGGGAGTTGCTGCTGCACACAGAGTTGGCTTCTACTCAACTTATACCCTGATCTACTGGGCTGATTACCTGGGTGGGGCTTGGTGCAGCCTGGGATGCCCATGCATAGCCTCTAAAAACAAGCAGACAGCCACACAGACCCCATCAAGGTAAAACCCCATGAGCTCTCAGCCTCTCACTGCTAACATTGGCATTTTGTACAGCTCTGTTCTGAGTGTTCAAAGAGTTTTGCTTTTTCTCCGTAAATATTTCAACAGCCCTGCCAAGTATTTTCATACTTGCAAATGAGAGAACTGAGGCAGAGAGGCAGTTACTTTCCCAAAGGCCACCTAATGAGCTCTACAAAAGGAACTACTGCTGCAGACTGCATGCATAGAAAGGCGGACAGAAGCATTTTTAGTAACACCTAACAAATGGCACCCTTAGGGCAGCTTTCGCAGTGTCTGCCAATTCTCCTTTCTCTTGAAATGTGATCCTTCTCCCACTTGGTGTCCACTGGCTGTGGCGGATTGGGCTTGTAGACCAAAACACCTGGAGGACACCAGGTTGGGAAAGGCTGTGCTATGCTATTTGCCTCCTACTATAACAGTGTGATAATTCAGAGTTGTGCAATTTTCACAGATTACATGTTTATATCGCCTGACCTTTGCTTTCCTGCTGACTAAGCTAATACAGCATGGCATGGCAGACATAACTTGGGGCTTAATCAAGGTGGAAATAAAAGCTCTGTGCTATGTGCATATCTGAAAATCAAGGAAGGCAAAGTATTAGTCACAGGAGTGGGGGAGAGCAAGCAAGAAAGTGCTTTGCTTGATTTATGTTGCTGGAATTCCCCATCCCCACCTCAATTATTATGCAAAGGTCTGGAATGGGGAGGACAAGAAAAGAGAAGAGGCTTGAGGGACCCATTTATGCTCTCTGCAGAATTCACTTTTCTCTTGGTTGACTCTGCAGGGCAATTTGTGAGTCTTGTGGAGGGTGAGAACTACCTTCAGACAACCAGGCAAAGGGAACTTCAGAAAAGCTGGTTCTAAGCAGAGGATATGGAACATGTGGCCTTTCAGGGGATGCTGTACTCCAGCTTCCACCATTTCTTATCATTGGGAGTGATGGGACTTGTAGTCTCATCTCATCTGGAAGGCTGCAGCTTCCCCGTCCCACATCTTAAATCCCCAAATGACTAACACAAGTGCACATGGGCACCGATGCAATTTTGCCTGTATTTTGTGCATACTGTTGTTCCGCGGAAAGACTCAGCAGTGGACGCACCCCTGCCCTGTGGATTTGCAACTTTCAGAGCTTCACAGGAACACAAAGGAAATAACATACCTGGTGAATGTTTTCCCCCTCCCCTCCTTTAACTGCTGGAATGCTCTCCCACCAGATGTCAAAGAGAAAAATAACTACCAAACTTTTAGAAGACATCTAAAGGCAGCCCTGTTTAGGGAAGCTTTTAATGTTTAATAGGTTATTGCATTTTATACCAGCCAGATGGGCGGGGTATAAATAAATAAATATAATAATAATAGTAATAATAATAATAATAATAATAATAATAATAATAATAATAATAATAATAATAATAATATTTCACTGTCTGGAAATCTTAGGATAGCCTCAACTGATCCAACACAACACATACAGGTTCAATTTCTACAGTAATTTGCCACTGTCAGTGGTTGGCCAACAGAAGTTGTCTTCTGTGTTTGACATCACAGTGATATCACATGTTAAATCATTTAGGGCAGCTGAGGAATAACTACATGAGGCAGTTACCTCCTAGTTTCCCCTACAATCCAGGGCATGGGTCAGCAACCTTTTTCAGCCATGGGTCGCTCCACTGTCCCTCAGACCACGTGGTGGGCCGGACTATATTTTGGAAAAAAATTAACTAATTCCTATGCCCCACAAATAACTCAGAGATGCATTTTAAAGAAAAGCACACATTCTACTCATATAAAAAACATGCTGATTCCCAGACCATCCACGGGCCGGATTGAGAAGGCAATTGGGCAGCATCCGGCCCCCGGGCCTTCGGTTGCCTACCCCTGATCTAGTGGCTCCTTGGGTAGCATTTTTAGGCTACCATAAGGGGGAGCTTAGTAAAGAATACAATTTATTTGTATTTGGACTCCATTCAAGAAAGAAGAGTTTCCTTTTACTCATTCAAGTTTTCTGTAGGCTACATCCACCTTAGTCATTGTTACCCCTAGGGAACCCAGGGAACTGTAGTGTTCTGAAGATTACATTGCCTTACAGCTCTGTAACACTCCACCCATTCCCTACAAACAATATTCCCAGGTTATACTTGAGTCAGTTAATCTGGTTTAGGAACACAAGAGAAGCCCTGCGGGGTCAGGCCTATGGCCCATCTAGTCCAGCATCCTGTTACCACAGTGGCCATCCTGATGCCTCTGGGAAGCCCGCAAGTGGGATGCGAGAACAGGGCTCTCCAACCACCTCCAGTACTAGAGGTAGTATGCAGCCACTGTGACTAGCAGACATTGATTGCCTTACCTGCCATGCATTTGTATCACCTTAAGTTTGTAAAGCCCCAACTGCTCATTTTCAGGTTTATCTATTTTATTTAAACAGTTTTTTTATACAGCTTAACTGCAATAGTCTCTAAATGGTTTGCAAAGGTACAATACAAAAACAAAAATTGGTTAAAACTATATAATCAAACTACAATTAAAATGCCTGCAGGAAGAAAAGAAAATAAAAATAGGTGGTGCCAGTTCAGTAGGTGAAGATCAGTGGGGGAAAAAACAGAGAGGATAGATGCCACTTCCTACTTTATATTTCTTAGTATCCCTTAGAGAAAGTTAAAAAAAGAGCTATTTACTTCCCCTCTCTTTCAGGGCAGGAAGATTATGATCGCCTACGACCACTTTCATACCAGAGTACTAATGTGGTTTTAATATGCTATGATGTCATGAACCCTACTAGCTTTGATAATGTATTAATTAAGGTAAGTGACCTTTGTTGTAGATGGTTCTGCAGTTAGTAATTTGGCTACTTGCTTTTAAAAAATATATATTAAAGATTTCTTCATTTACGAAAGTATGTGCAATATCTCTTTTTCCCAGTTGTGGTTTCTACAGGTCAGTTTCATTTGTTGAGAGACAATAGTGTTACATTAGGAAGAAAAGGGGGAAATAGGGGGAGGGGGAAATGGTGAGTGGGGTGGGGTTGGGTGGCAATGCTTCTATTCTTCTACTTAGTGTATGTGTGGGGTTTTGTGTCAGCGTCATTCGTGTGGGTTCTTTTACTATTTGCTTGTTATATTTCCTTGGTGGCGAGAGAGGTTGGGGGTGGCCTAGGGTGGCTGTAGTGAATTTGTTTGTGTGTGAGAGTGGGGTGGATTTAGCGCACGAACCTTATGAGAGAGCGCATTTAACTGTCAAACAGCTCTTTTCACCAGAAGGTTCATGCTGATGTTCAGTCAGAATCTCCTTTCTTGTAACTTGAAGCCATTGGTTTGGGCAGATGGGGCTCCTCAACCTAGGAAGGTAGCCCATCTAGAAGCAAAACTCTGATCCTCTGCTGCCTTGTGGGACGGCATCAGGAGAAGAAAAGGCTAAGGAGTAAACCCTACCCAAATCTGGAATCCCTAAGGTGGCTGTATGACATCTTGTACAACTCTTTCCAGCAACTGCTGCAGCCAAGCTGGTGTCAAATATATTGCTCTACTTTCCTTTGGAACACATCAGTGAGGTGAGGCCAAGGGGGGGGGGGTCTTGACATCTCAGCAGCCCAGGACCTCCATATACACTGCTCAGGCTTGAGCCCTGGAGAGGTCACTTCAGGGCTGCTAGTGCAGTGGTTTGATTTCACCCCCAGACGCACACTCCATTGTCTCTTGAGACAGATGAATGCGAACAAAAAATCTGCTGTCTTATTTTACTATTATTTTGATGGCTTTTTTACCAGGTTGTATATTTGTTCCTTAAGGGACGCGGGTGGCGCTGTAGGTAAAACCTCAGCGCCTAGGACTTGCCGCTCGCATGGTCGGCGGTTCGAATCCCCGTGGCAGGGTGAGCTCCCGTCGTTCGGTCCCAGCTCCTGCCCACCTAGCAGTTCGAAAGCACCCTTAAGTGCAAGTAGATAAATAGGTACCACTTTATAGCGGGAAGGTAAACGGCGTTTCCGTGTGCTGCTCTGGTGCCGGTTCGCCGGAGCAGCTTCGTCACGCTGGCCACATGACTAGGAAGTGTCTCCGGACAGCGCTGACTCCTGGCCTCTAGAGTGAGATGAGCGCACAACCCTAGAGTCTGTCAAGACTGGCCCATACGGGCAGGGGTACCTTTACCTTTATATTTGTTCCTTACAAATTCTCCTTGAACATCTGCCTTCTCTCTGTGTCTCATGGCTCAGCATCAGAAATGTTTCCATCTCTATTTACAGTTTCGTTTGTCACATCTAGCCGTTTAAACACTTTGATCTCTCTCTGCCAGTGGTCCCATGAGGTGAACCATTTCTGCCGTGGAATCCCCATAGTACTTGTGGGCTGCAAAACAGACCTTCGGAAGGACAAAGAACAGCTACGGAAACTCCGCTCAGCTCAGCAGGAGCCAATCACTTATACTCAGGTAAATACAGCTCTGTAAACTAGATTCCAAACTTGTAGGCTATATACATGTGTGTGTGTGTGTGTGTGTGTGTGTGTGTGTGTGTGTGAGAGTGAGAGAGAGAGAGAGAGAGAGAGAGAGAGAGAGAGAGAGAGAGAGATTGAGAGTGAGTGTTATCTCCTTGGTGTTTACAGCAGTAGAAAATGTAACATTTGCAGCCAGCAAGCACCAAACAAAAACAGTTCTACAACTAGGCAAATATGCAGACACACAAGCTCCCTGTTTGTTATTAACATAAAACTCAGTTAAAATAATGCATCTTTCTTATTCTGGTTGCTTACCTTCATCCTGACTCCTTCCTGAAATCCTTTTGTTACTATTACCTTTCAGGGTGAAGAAGCTTGTCGCCGGATGAACGCAGACATTTACCTCGAGTGCTCTGCCAAGTTTCGTGAAAATGTTGAGGATGTTTTTAGAGAAACAGCTAACATTGCACTGAATGCTATCAAAAAGGCAAAGCGTCAGACAAAATCGAGGCCATGTGCCATATTATGATGTTATCTGGTATTTTCAGACTACAGAAAACAAAAGACTGTTTCTTCAGTATTTTAAACCCTTCCTCCTTACCTTTTAAATTGACTGCTCCTGTCTCTTTACTTGGATATTAATGAGAAAATCAACTTGTTTTCATGCTGTAAGTTCTCCTTTTTGTTACACCTTCTCTTCTGAAGGTTGAGCTTTTAGCTAACTGTGGAACGAGCTCTTCTGTATATAGATTCTGGAAGAAATTTCCAGGGTGTTTCAAATGTACTTGTTGAGGAACAATTAAGGTAAGGTACTGTAGGTCCAACTTTTTGCCATTTTTAAATACACAAGTTCTTGCTTGCTTAAAAAAAAAGCAACCAAACAAAAACAAACTAGAAATAATGGGTTGTAGCCGTATATGTTCTACTCTGCACAGACCTACTGAAACTAATAGACCCAAGTTAGTCATGTGAATTAACTTCAATTGAGCTACTCTGAGCAGGACTAACATTGGCTACAACTCAGTCTCTGCTCTGATAAAACAGCTGTAACATTTGCAGAATTAAACAGTTCATTTTCTACCCTTTTTGTGGTGGCAACATTAAAGGTACTGTGGTTTTTTTCAGCGGCCACAACCTTACCTTGTGGTGTATTGGAAACCCTTCAGAAGAAGCTGTAGCAAGATTCCAACTATCAAAGAACCTATGTGGCTAAGTAACAGATTACTCAGGTCCAATGAATGGTCTAGGACAGGTATGGGGACCCCGTGGATCATCCCATAGGAGACTCTTGCAATCCACCTTCTGTAAACCATAAAAGGATCTAGGAGTCTTGGTTGACCACAAACTTGACATGAGCCAACAGTGTGACGCGGCAGCTAAAAAAGCCAATGCAATTCTGGGCTGCATCAATAGGAGTATAGCATCTAGATCAAGGGAAGTAATAGTGCCACTGTATTCTGCTCTGGTCAGACCTCACCTGGAGTACTGTGTCCAGTTCTGGGCACCACAGTTCAAGGACACTGACAAACTGGAACATGTCCAGAGGAGGGCAACCAAAATGGTGAAAGGCCTGGAAACGATGCCTTATGAGGAACGGCTAAGGGAGCTGGGCATGTTTAGCCTGGAGAAGAGGAGGTTAAGGGTTGATATGATAGCCATGTTCAAATATATAAAAGGATGTCACATAGAGGAGGGAGAAAGGTTGTTTTCTGCTGCTCCAGAGAAGCGGACACGGAGCAATGGATCCAAACTACAAGAAAAAAGATTCCACCTAAACATTAGGAAGAACTTCCTGACAGTAAGAGCTGTTCGACAGTGGAATTGGCTGCCAAGAAGTGTGGTGGAGTCTCCTTCTTTGGAGGTCTTTAAGCAGAGGCTTGACAACCATATGTCAGGAGTGCTCTGATGGTGTTTCCTGCTTGGCAGGGGGTTGGACTCAATGGCCCTTCCAACTCTATGATTCTATGATTTCACTTTGTACTGACTATCTACCTCAAAATTGCCCTTCTAAAAATACAGCGCTGTCTTAAGTCGAAAGCCAATTCGGATTCTTCACTCTCCCTTGGTTTCCTTCTTTTCAAAAACTTTTAACTGGAATATGAAATGGGGCTTTATACAGTGTACCAACAAACAGTTGTATTAATCTGAAAGGCTGCTGGTGGTAGGGAGAAGAAATGAGTAAAGCTGTAGCAGGTGCGTCACTTAATATCCTGGATAAGATTATTGTGCCAGAGGGCAAAAGTCTATACCGTTTATACCGTGTGCAGGGAAGAGTTCGTTAAAAGATTTCAGTCAGCATAATTCAGCTAATTATATCTAGCAGGCATGAAAAAACAGGGAGTCTTTGGGCTTCTTACAATGGACAAAGTTGCTTTTGGAGCAAAGAGTTATCAGAAGCTTCTCAGCAAAAGGCATAGCAAAATATTTTCCTGAACCAGCCTGTCAGTTGAAGGGGTTTCCAGGATTTTTTCTCTGATGCTGCTTTCACATGTCATTTCCAGAATGCCAACCCCTAAGTGAAATACATTTGTCACTGCATCCTATTTTGTTTTCACAGTACCCTCAAACACTCCTGTGGCCATGGCAGATCTCCCACTCCACGTGTGAACATCATTAATACAGAGCTCCTTGAGCTCAGTACTGTTGACACTGACTGGCAGCAGCTCTCCAGGTTCCAGGCAAGGTTTTTCCCCATCCCTATCTGGAGATACCAGGGGTTGACCTATCGGAGTATGTGGACTAGTCCATATGTGGACTAGGTAAACTGACCGCTTGCCATGAGCTTCTGAAATTAGGACAAGTTCCCTACATGTGCGAACCGCTCAAGCCCTTAAATATTTCCTATCAGACCGTTCTGTCAATATTCTCCCCTCTCCAACTACTATACACCAGACACGGGCAACGTGCTCCTTAACCCACCCACCTGGAAAAGGAGCAGCTCTTTGGTAGAGTTGATTCCCTTGGGATGTGGAGGGGGCACAATCCTGTGGGCCTCCAGAAGTTGTGGACTCCAGCTCCCATAAGCCCCAGCCAGCATGATCAGTGGTCAGGTCTGATGGAAGCAGTAGCAGGCAGAGAGGGTCATAGCTTTGCCACTCCTGCCTTCGAACAGCCACTCCCATAATGGCAGCCATGAAACAGCCCTATGGGGGAGAGTAGATTGGGTGCAAGGACCTCTGTAAACCCACAGAGATAGTTAACAAAACTGGTCAGTGCCTCTGCCTATGTGGGACTGAACCAAGCCGATATTGCTGGCTCACGGTTCAAAAGATGTCTCCCATTAAAAACTGGCTGCCAACAACAGTCAGTTTTTCAGCAACGCTGAAAAAAAGAATCTGATACACTGCAAATTCTATTTCCTGAGAAAATGTCCTGGAGGAGGAAGCCTTCAGCTCTGCTATTAACCTGCTTCCTCTCCCCCACCTCCATCTCCCTGCCTGATATTTAACCAGTGGCTTCTCATCCTGCCCACCGAGGGTATACTTTGCCCCTACCAACCTATCCACAAGCCCCTAAATGCACGCCAGCAGCTCCTTTGGACTTTCGCCCTTGCAACTTGCTTTCTTAATCAGACGACCTTCCAAGTTGTCTGTTCTCAATGGTTTGGCACTTTTGCAAAATGACCAAGGAGCCACGCTGTCAGTGTTCACCTCGCAACCCTTTCGCAACACCCACAGCCAGCGTTAAAATGCATTTTAAACTAAGGATATATACAGAGCGATCCCTTGCTGCTCAATGATAAGATGGCACACCCTTCCCCATCCCACATATAGAAGCCGAATAGACTCCAGCATTGGCCACCTGAGGCAGCTGCCTCACTTTGCCTCATGGCAGAGCCAGCACTGCATGTATATAGTTTGTTGACGTATCACAAACTGAGACGGTGAGGGGAAAGAATTGAGGCAGCTCCTCTTTATTTGCCACCTCTTCTTCCTCCTCCCCCTTTCTCAACAGATCCGAATGCTGAAACATCCATTCAACCTTCATGCCAACAATGCTAATGACAAATTAGGGTATCATCCACTGGATTTCAGTCAAGTTTTCTTCCTGTGTCTAGTCTAGCTGGAATAGGTTACAGTGAAGAGTACCCCCCCACACACACACACTGCCCCCAAACAGATGTGCCCACTGAAAACATTTTCAGTTGGTTGCAAGTGAAGAACGGGTGGGGGATCTAGCAACAGATTGCTCCCCCTGCCCTCTAGCCTTCACCAACCTGATGCCCTCTAGCTGTTGTTGGACTACAACTCCCATCAACCACAGCCAGAATGACCAAAGGTCAGGGATAGTGGGAAGTGTGGTCCAAAACATTGGGGGGGGGGGGTAACCAGGCTGCCTTATCAGCTTCCAAGATGGGCTCTGAAAAAAAGCAGTACTCAGCACTTGGCCCCATGAGAGACAACCTTCATGATCCAATACCAGGAACTTTAAAGAGAGTATTTAATCAAAGTTTGCTTTATTCCCGAATAGTTCATCTCTTTTTTGTTCTCTCCTGAGAATCCATCTTCTTCCTAGAATGGATCAACCTCATGGCTATATCCCAGCAAAGGCCAGAGGGGCTTTGGATTAAATTAAATATAAATAGTCCGGTTACCAGCTGGAGAGCGCAAGCACTCGCAAGTCTGATGAGGAAGACTTCACAGTATAACGCAGGTGGAATTTCCTCCATAGCCCCCTTATTGCAGGGCCACTGGTGAAGCAGGAGGACTGTCTGGAACATGAGTCTAATCACAGCAGAGGAAAAAATGAAACCAGACCCCAAGTTCTAGCATCCAGCATGCACGACTTTCTGTCTTCACAATTTCTTCATTTTGTTCTTCTGAAATTTAGCGTGCACAACTTTCAGGGTGGTGAGGAAGTTTCCAAGGAAGAGCACCAGAAATGTGAGTGCAAGCACAAAAACCTAGATGGGACCAGGAGAAAAATAAAGAAATCAAACTCAAACCTATGCACTTGGCAGATGTTATATGAGGACATTTTTTAACTAGAGACAAAAGCAGCCCAATAGAAAAGCTTTAAGGCTGTCTCAATAAGGATACGGTGAAATAGGCCAGGGGTAGCCAACCCGGTGCCTTCCAGAGGTTATGGACTAAAACTCCCATCATCCCTGACCACTGGGCCATGCTGGCTGGGTATGATGGGAGTTGTAGTCCAAAATACCCAGAGGGCACCAGGTTGGCTACCCCTTAAATAGGTTAACCCTATTAAGAATTAGCTGCCAGCTAAAGCAGCTAAGTGTATTGAGAACCAGCCATTACTAGAATGGCACATACAGCTTCCTTTCTCTACTGTAAGATCACTTGTACGAGTACATAAGAACTTAAGAACCACCTGCTGGATCAGGCCAATGGCCCATCTAGTCCAGTATCCTGTTCTCTCAGTGGTCAGCCAGATTCCTGTGGGAATCCCTCACATTCAAGACACCACAGCACCCCCCTTCCACCGTGGCTTCCAGCAGCTAGTATTCAGAATAGGCACCTCCTGCCTCCACCTGCGAATGCAGAGCAGAGCCATGGTGGCTGTTGGCTTTGCACCTTTCACAGTAACACAAGATAAGGTAAAGGTAAAGGGACCCCTGACCACTAGCTCCAGTCATGGCCGACTCTGGGGTTGCGGTGCTCATCTCGCTTTATTGGCCAAGGGAGCCGGCGAACAGCTTCCGGGTCATGTGGCCAGCATGACTAAGCCACTTCTGGCGAACCAGAGCAGTGCACGGAAACGCTGTTTACCTTCCCGCCAGAGCGGTACCTATTTATCTACTTGCACTTTGACGTGCTTTCGAGCTGCTAGGTTGGCAGGAGCAGGGACCGAGCAATGGGAGCTCACCCCGTCATGGGGATTTGAACCACCGACCTTCTGATCGACAAGTCCTAGGCTCTGTGGTTTAACCCACAGCGCCACCTGCGTCTAACACAAGATATCCATGGGTAATAAAATGTGGATAGCTACTTTCTCATCTTCTCCATCTGCTACCTTTTCCCAGCTGATATAAGGGGATTCAGTCAATGCCCCCCTCCCCGTTTGCCGAGATTTTGATTGGTACTTGAGGGGGAAAACCACTTACTTGCCATTCTTTACATTTCTTATGTCTTGACAGTTCAAAAAGTGTGATAGCATTGTAGAGCTGCCAAAACTTAAGGAAAGGGAGGGGAAAGAAGAAAGGGAGACTTAAGAAAGAATCTGCCAACTTTGCAGAAAGCTAAGCAGTTATTCTTAGTGAAGATCCAGAAGCACTAATTTTAGACCTCGTAGATGCCTAAATTGGCATCTGCTTTAAGCGAGCACTAGAGGAGACCGAAGCAAACAAAGGGCCTGAGGATCATGTTCACGTTGGTTTCCTCTTACACTGGTCAGAATGAAGAACCACAGAGAGCTCTGAGGGAGAGCAACAGCTTTGCTTCGTCAAGGTTCTGGACTCAATCTGTGGCAGCTCCACTTAGAACAGCCTTTGCCAAACGGGGGCCCTCCAGAGGTTTCTGGCTGGGGCTGGTGGGAGGTGGTTGAAATGCAAAATGTCTGGAGGTTGGCAAAGGCTGAGGAAGAAGCATCAGCTGATGGGAAAGGCCTTCTGTGCAAGAGACTCTGGTGTGACTGTCAATCAGAGTAGATGGATGTTTGATGGGACAGGCCAATGCAAGGGGGAGGTACTTGCAGCGGAGGACAGTCAAAGACCACTTTGCATGTAGTTCTGTTCCCAGGCCCCATACGTGTTGGCAGAGTGCGTATAAGCTCACCCCACCGCCCCTGTTACGTCCTTTTAGTGACGTGTTTTTGGGTCGCTGCCGGTATTTATGTTGTCTGTTATTTTTATTTTATAAAATTGATATGCTGCTTGATTCTAAAAAACCTAACCCATTACAAAAATAATTTAAAAAATGAAACTATCAATAAAAACTATTTTAAACATTAGAAACTAAATAAAATCAATGATGAGCTAAAAGTCAGATAAAAACACCTGTCAGCACACCATATATGTTATTATCGAATATTGAATATTATTGAATATGTATATTACTGAATATTGTATACTCAATGTTCAGCTGCAGGGGGGGGGTTTCACTGTTTGTGTTTTGGTGGTTGGTAAAAAAATTACTTTATTTTTTATTTTTTTAAAAACCTAAATGAAAATGAGTGCAGTGAAAGTGCTTGCCTGTTGTAAATAAGCAGAGAGTTCCAAACTGTGGCTGTTGCTACACTAAATATCTTTTTTAAAAAACAAATGCAGAACAGATATTGCATAAGCAGTTGTAGCGGAGCCATTTCAGCAGACTGAAGTGGTCAAGTGGGCATCTGGGGAATGCAGCTTCATAGAATGAATGAAGCTGAACAGACAACCTTGCCTACACGTGTTACAATGAACAGCAAACTACCACTCTCTTTGGTTTCTCCTTATCTTCTGACAATGCACTGGTGAACAAAGCTCTGATGTCCAACTTACATGCCCAAAGAACAAGAAGGGGAGCAGAAAGGTCAGCCCTCGCCACATCCAAGACTGAAATCCCTCTGGGAAGAAGGAAAAAGGACAGTCAAGTTACGCAGCGGAGACGTTATGCACCAATGTCTCTCGTATAAAGTACCTACGAATATTGGTGTTTAAATAAGCTGTCACCATCCTGATGTTCTCCAGGTGTTTGGACTACAATATGGCTGTGATGCTGCCGGGGGCCGAGTTGTAGTCCAAACCATCTGGGGGTGGGGTGGTGAAGGCCAATTTTAATATAAAGTTTCTTAAGTACTTTGAAGAGATAGCCTGACCTAAGGAAGTTGAAATTGCTGCTTCCGTTCATGAAAACGAAAGGCTAGCATGACTCTGGAACTGCAAACACATAGTATAGATTTTTCAGAAGACAGATTATATAAGGGGGAATCTTGTCTCTCCCTCTCAGATCTTTTCAGCAGAGAGAGAAATAAATCCACTTTGAAAACATTATTTCCAAGTTTAAAGCCTTTTTGCTTATTTCCTCAGTGAAAGTGAATCCAAAATCACTATCAAGGCATAAAGGACATTGGGTTCATCCTCATGTCAAGCCATTCAAAAAGGCATCCTCTGTGTTCCATCAGCAATTGCAGTTAATTTCTCCGGTGCTGGCAGGTGGGGGAACAGGCTAACAGGTGCCAGCAGGCACTAGCAACACACTGCACCTTCAAATAAACTGATGTGACGAACAAGAGACACAACTCACCCACTGTGAGATCTAAGTGGTTTCTTTCCCCTAATGCACGGAGTCTGTAAAGGCAACCACTTTGATAGTAGTATTGTAGAAACTGGACGCAACCTGGAAGAAATAAAAGGAGTTGCATTACTTGGCAGGGTTGCAGGTACCTGTGAAGTGTGGCATGCTCAGGAACACAGGGAGCTGCCATTTACCATCTCACATCCTTGTTCCATCCAGCTCCATACTGTCTTCTTTGACTGGCAGCAGCTCCCCAGGGTTTCGGACAGGGGTCTCTCCCAGATCTAGCTGGAGATGCCAGGAACTGAACCGGGGACTGTCTGTATGCAGAGCAGATGCTCTACCCGTGAGCTATGGCCCGTCCCCTTTTAAATGCTCTCCTCCTGCATGTTCAGCACCAACAAAGCCCAGCTCCCTTCCTCCTCTAGGCAGGGCAGGGAGAAGCTAGGAGGAGGGAGGGAGGGAGGGAGGGAGGGAGGTGCCACTGCTGCCGTCATGTGAGGGAGAGGGAACGAATGCACGCATTGGTGATCCACGCAGTGGTTCCCGGACTGTCCGCAGGCCGGATCCAGAAGGCAATTGGGCCTGATCCGGCCTGCGGGCCTTAGTTTGCCCTTGTCCTAAAGGCTTTATCTGAGCCATCCACTGGCTTACAATGCCAATAAAATGTAACTTCTCTTTCCTGAGACACTGGCAGTGCTTACTGGTGCCTAAGGCGGCCAGTTTGTGACCCTTCCCGGTTACAGTAAAATGCGCACTGCTCTCCCCGCACTCAAATCTGCTGCACAGCCTGCAGCATTCAAAGCATTACTCCAGATAGGATGGAGACAAGAAAACACTGTGTTTTAATACAGATACTGAAAGCATACTTACTCTGAAAAATTGAAAACGCTAAAAACTGATTGCGGAAAATTTGGTACATGAGACCATCTGGCCTGTGTGAGTAGGGAGGGGAGGAAGACAAAAGAAAACAGAAGTGATGTTTTCAACACACACACACACACACGCAGAGTGCCCTTCTGTACCCCAATATAGGAAATTAAACAAACTCATCCAAGCCAGCCTAATGCAGGATGGAATTTCCTTCATTCATTTGCACAAAGGCAGAAGGTATCCTATAGCACAGTCTACCCTAGACTGGTGGGACGCAGGTGGCGCTGTGGGTTAAAGCCTCAGCACCTAGGACTTGCCGATCGAAAGGTCGGCGGTTCGAATCCCTGCGGCGGGGTGCGCTCCTGCTGTTCGGTCCCAGCGCCTGCCAACCTAGCAGTTCGAAAGCACCTCCGGGTGCAAGTAGATAAGTAGGGACCGCTTACCAGCGGGAAGGTAAACGGCGTTTCCGTGTGCGGCTCTGGCTCGCCAGAGCAGCGATGTCACGCTGGCCACGTGACCCGGAAGTGTCTCCGGACAGCGCTGGCCCCTGGCCTCTTGAGTGAGATGGGCGCACAACCCCAGAGTCTGTCAAGACTGGCCCGTACGGGCAGGGGTATCTTACCCTAGACTGGACTGAAGCAGGCTGCAGATGTCAGAAGTCGCCTGCAGCCCATGTCTTGGGGGGGGGGGGGGAGGACAGAATACATGGAAAGTTAGCAGAAGAGGGCTAACCCACCCCAGCATCCTGGCTCATTAACTTACTCATTACAGAGTTACTTCAAATGGGAGGATCAGACATGATCCCTCCCAGCAACCTCTGAAGTGCAGTGGTCCAGGAAAGGCTAGACTGCATGACATTCGGAAGTCTAAATACACGTTTTTAATATGGGGACTCATTTATCCTACAACCCTATTATATATTGTGCATCTAACTATATTCAGACTATAGCACTCTGCTGATTTCAAACATTTAAGCTATAGAGAAATGGAGAAACTTACCATGTTAACATCACACCAGATAGAAACGTAGAAACGTAATGATGAGATACCCACCAGCCCTTAATCCTGGGAAGAAAAAGAACACCTTTAATGTGTGCACTTTCACACATTAAAGCGAGGCAAACCCAGAAGGGAGTGGCTGCCAGATCACAGCTACCCTGTATGGGACACAGGCTAGCAAACAAATGTGTTGCATATGAACATAAAAGCCCCCTTGAAGTCTACTAGCTTAGCATCAACTTCACTCACAATGGGGAAATGTGGGAATGAGAGCTAGCACCACACCCCCGTCCCCATTCTGACCGCCTTCCAGGAACTGGAGGCTCTCCTGCAGCCATGGAAGTTCCCTGCAGAGTGTGGAACCCGGGAAAAGCAAGGTTCTAAATCACGCAGGAAGCCCCTATGGGTACGGAAGTGTCAGATATTCGCCCTCCAACATGTGAAGGAAAATGGAAACAGAAGCCAGAGGGTTTTGCACAGCCCAACCAGGGCGCTTGATCCCAGTCCCCTCCCCTTGCATGTTAAGTTTTAGCACAGCTGGAATGCCTGAAGAGGACCAAAGTCGGGGGCAATGCTAGACATTTTGTGGACACCTAAATCTAATGCATAACGTATACAAAATATCTGTTCCCTGACATTTTTCATGCTGTTTGGTATGGTTTTATTAATTATACAGTTTGTAACACAGTTTGGAGTCTATACGCAGTTAACTCATCCTCTCTGTTCTTTCCTTTTTCTGATGTACTTTACCTCGGAAAATAAACATAGGAAGTTTGTAACTAGCGGACATAATTAAGAGTGCACAGATGTAATTAAGCTATCGATTCAGACCGTCTATCCTACCATTTTGTACTGATAAACAGGGCTCCGTTAACTGCTTAGCTGAGGGCAGAGGCAACTGTACACCTCTCATTGGAGCACTTTCACAGAGGGCCCCCCTCCCCGGCACATGTGCATTGGTGGCAGGTGGGGGCTCCATAAAACTGCTTGGCTGAGGCGAGGGCAGTGGCGTACTCCTCAACTGGGCAGTTTAAAGAAGCAGAGGGAGGAACAAGCTGTATCAGCGACTGTTCTTCTTCTGCCTGTATGAGCGGCAGACAGAGATAGTGGTTTCATCCAGCAGTATATCGCTGGCGAAGCTGCCGCCATTCCTGAGCGCCTCTACCTCCAGCAATGGCTGAAGTTTGTTTCTCCTTTGGCACACTGGGCACTTGTAGCAGAGGGACTGAGGAGGCAGCAGTTTCACCTGCGATATACCCTGAGTGAAGCTGTCATCGCGGTCTACCCTAGGCAATTTATGGATATATCCCCTCGGCCTACCTTGAGCCATTGCTGATGAGGATGCTCTCCCTTATTGTCAGTGTGCAGTAATACCAAACTAAGAGGAAGTTGAACACTTCATCCGTCACCCTGAAAGAATAATAAAAAATGGTAAGAGTTTCCAACTTCATTGATCAAGTACACACACTTCAAAACTCATTAACTAAGGCGAAAGTAAAGAGTAATCTTAGGTAACTAATACTGAGGTTCTGATCTTTTAAATAATCAGCTGCTTTCTAAGCTGATGTGGAGGGATGCGGGTGGTGCTGTGGTCTAAACCACAGAGCCTAGGGCTTGCTGATCAGAAGGTCAGCGGTTCGAATCCCCGCAACGGGATGAGCTCCAGTTGCTCGGTCCCTGCTCCTGCCAACCTAGCAGTTCAAAAGCACGTCGAAGTACAAGTAGATAAATATGTACTGCTCCGGCAGGAAGATAGACGGCGTTTCCGTGCGCTGCTCTGGTTCGCCAGAAGCGGCTTAGTCATGCTGGCCACATGACCCGGAAGCTGTACGCCGGCTCCCTCAGCCAGTAAAGCGAGATGAGCGCCACAATCCCAGGGTCGGCCATGACTGGACTTAACAGTCGAGGTACTTTTACCTTTAAGCTTACGTGGAAAGATACCAGCAAAGGTGCACACATACTCTCGTCAACTCCAATTTTCATACTTGGAAAACCTCAGTCTACTAGAAGCCCAGACTAAGGCATTGTGGTTAATTTGAAAAGCTTTATATAGCAACTGTTTTTGTCATGGCCTGTGCACTATATATTTAAAGCAGTATCATACCACTTTAAGCAGTTATGGTTTCCGTCCAAGAATCCTGGGAACCGTAGTTTGCTAAGGGTGCTGAGTGTTGTTATGAGAGCCCTGTTCTCCTCACAGAGCTACAATTCCCAATGGTCTGTTAAACCACTCTAAGAAGCTCTGCAAGGGGAATGGGGTTTCCTAACAACGCTCAGCAACCTAAACAAACTAACTCCCAGGATTCCCAGACAAAGCCATGCGCCTGTTTAAAGTGTAGGGTGCTGCTTTGAATTTACAGAGCAGAAAGGGCCCAATTTCACAAATGAAGGGAATCCCCACTGTAAACAATACCCAACCAAAGAGACGCCACAGTGCTGTTTTCCAATATGGCTGAACCAAATCTGCTCTCTAAAATTGTCCCACTGTGTTAAGGGTCTTCCCAGGAGTGTGAAGCCCACTTTTGGCACACACCCCTCACCAAGGTTTGAAGGAAGAGGGCAAAGCAGAGCCACGTAGTTTAAGGGACTCCACTTAGGAACTCGCTGACACAAAGCTCCCAGGCAGGCAGACAAGTTTGCAAATGCAGCGCTAATTCCATCCGAGGGAAAGGCCTTTGGGCCAGAGGAGATGCACATGATCCAATTTGCAGAGGCGCCTCAGGACTAATTCAGCGAAAGGATTCCATTAGATCTCGATAAATCCAATCAACTGGAAAAGCCATACTGGTGGCGGTGAGCCTCGAAGTCAGTGGAAAGCATCACAGCAATGGCCAAGTTTGCACGACGAGACAGGCAACAACAAACTTTTGACAACCTCACTGTGGGGCAATCAATTTCAAATGGCTTTCTGGGAATATGGGGACCCTCAACATTTTGCCAGGATTTCTGGTAGAACGGGTGGCAAAGCAGCCTTGCAGGAAAAGGCATTTTGACACCACCAATCTTGTAGTTAAAGGAAGAAGATGCTTGATAACACATCCATTTACCCACTTGGCAGCTAATTTTAAAGAACTATTTTAGCCCACTCATTCCTCCTGAAGACTGGAAATAGAGGGAGAGTGACATTAAAACAGCACCTCCTGTGCACAAGAGGGAGATATTTGTTCACTCAGGGGAACCCCAAGGTAAGAACAACTACAGAAACACTTTGGAAGAAGAGGAAAAACAATTCTAAGGTAGAAATCACGAAGACAACCCAATGAGAGCCACGCATGGTCAGCAGCCACAACACGCTGAACGACAAGGGGAGGGGGAAAACAGTGGGAAACCAGACAGGATGGGAAAGGGAGAGTCCTGGAGGACACAGCAGGCTGACTGGGCAATCCTAGGCATGTCTGCTCAGAACTTAAGTCCCAGCGAGTTCAATGGGGCTTATACTCAGGTTAAAAGGGTGCAGAACTGTAGTGAGAGCCAGTGTGGTGTAGTGGTTAAGAGCGGTAGTCTCGTAATCTGGGGAACCGGGTTCGCGTCTCCACTCCTCCACATGCAGCTGCTGGGTGACCTTGGGCTAGTCACACTTCTCTGAAGTCTCTCAGCCCCACTCACCTCACAGAGTGTTTGTTGTGGGGGAGGAAGGGAAAGGAGAATGTTAGCTGCTTTGAGACTCCTGAAGGGGAGTGAAAGGCGGGATATCAAATCCAAACTCTTCTTCTTCTTCTTCCTTACAAGCTCTCTACAGAAGTAATCCACACTGTGATGTTCTGTTGCAGGTCTCAGCACAACGTTTCCCTGGTATCTATCTACACTGGCTGGAAAACAGTTCTCTAAGCTCCCAGGCAAACACCTTTCTCTGATCCTTTTAACTGGAGAGGCTGTCAGGGATTGAACCTGTGACCTTCCACAGGCTCTACCACGGAGCTATGGCCATCCCCCTTATGATCAGCGGGCAGCTCCTAGATCTCACAAGCCCGACCAGTGTCACATATGAACCCAGTGTGCACCTAGAACATTTGCAAAGTATTATAGGGGAAGTGTCTCTCCAGCAACAGAGAACTTTTGTGTATGTAGGGAGAAAATCTGCACCAGGACTGGATTAACTTGCAGAAGCAGCAGTCAACAAATGATGCTTTACGTTCACATTAAGTGGAGTCCAGATTTGCTTGCAAGCATAACCACTTCAAATCCACTCCATGGTAAAAATGGATAATGTTGCTCGGCAAACAAAGATGAAGTCTTACCGGTAATGAAGAACGAATCGGCAAGCTACTGCTCCAAGGAATAAGATTATTGTCAAGTACAGTTTGAATTTTTCATACTCGTCTTTGTAGGCAAACCTGGAGCAAAAGGATTAAATCAGGGAATAATAATAGTAATACTTTTATTATTTATACCCCACCTGTCTGGCCTGCTTCCCCAGCCATTCTGGGCGGCTTCCAACACATAAACATCAAGCACTAAAAACTTCCTAATGCAGGACTGCCTTCAGATTTCTTCTGAAAGTTGTATAGCTACTTATCTCCTTGACATCTGAAGGCATTCCACAGGGCGGGCGGGTGCCACTGTCGAGAAGGCCCTCTGCCTGGTTCCCTGTAACTTCACTTCTCACAGTGAGGAAAATGCCAGAAGGCCCTCAGAACTGGAGCTCAGTGTCCGGGTTGAACAATGGGCCATATATACTGGGCCAAGGCCATTGATCTGGTTCACACATAATGCTAAACCGCGAATTATGAAGTGATGTTTTCTAATAGCACGGCTTAACATTATATTCAAACTCTACCCAGCAATTTAACTGTGGTTGCTAACAAGCCACAATTTAGTGCTACAGTTTGTTGTTGGCTTACAAATCTTGGTTTGCTTTAAATAGGGCTGAGCACTGCATGAGAACTCTTCTCCCCTTCTTAACCATGGTTTATTTGCCTACCTGACACCAGATTCTCACCAGTTTACAAACACAGGAGGCAACAGCAGCTGAGGAGAAACCATGGTTTGTTTGATCAACTATGGGACAACTTATGGCTTCACCAAACTAGGGCTTAAACAAATCAAACCAGAGCTTGAATCTTTGGCGGGGGGCACCATTTTCTGTCACTAGTCAGGGGCTAGATTCAATGTGTGCTGAATTTTGTCTGCAAAGGAAGAATCGAGAGCATGTTCCTGGTTCTTCCTTTGAAGCTGCAACTTGAAATTTTCCACAAGCAACATCACACAACATCAGATACAGGAAAGATGGGGGTAGCTTGCCCCAAATGGATGATTGGCAGCCAGAGCTCCCCAACCAGGAGCAAAGCAATTGTGAGCTCCTATCTGGGAGCCCAAACGCATTTACAGGGTCTTGCGGAGCCATAGGGCAACATTCTTTCTGTTATGCACTTGTGATGCTCCTGATGGCATTGGGCCAGTTATGCGTTCAACACTCTCTGCACCCGCAAAGGCTTTGAGGCACATTTACTGCTTCATTTCCACCCACCGCATGTCCTGTAGTTTCCTGTTGAAATCCTGTAACTTTTTACACCACAAATGTTCTGAGGATTTTGTTGTTGTTGCACTATAGCACAAGAGCCCCCCCACACCCAGCAAGACAGCAATAATGCAGGAGCATTGGGGAAAGACTGCAGAATGGTAAGTGGATGGCCCAGTATAAACGCACCACTCCAACACGGTCACTGTGTGGTGTGACACGTGGCAGAATAAAGTGGCAAAACAAAACAAAAACCCAGTCTGGAGGTGCCCATAATTTGGTTCACCGTGTCACACAAAGCAGCTCAGAGAGTCTTAGAAGAGAAGCAACTTACTTGGCCTGATTGCTTAGAAGAGTGACATTCACGTTCCCCAGCACGAGATTTAAGTACAAACTGCAAGGAAAAGGGCAAAACACATCAGGCCTTCACCGGGGTAACTCTTTTTTCATTTGTTGGTTGTCGTTTCTGCCCCAGATCACCCATTTCAGCTGCATTTGTAGCAAGGCATGAGCTGAACGAAAGACTCCGCCGGAATCTTATCGCCAGATGTTCAGATGACAGCTTCCTCTGCTTTTGCCAGCAACGTGCAGAGGTCACAAATCCCTCTTCAAACTGTAGTCAGCACAAGCTCAGCAGCAACCCTATACACTTACCTGGATGTAAGCCCCACTGAACTCAATGGGGCTTACTTCCAAGTAGACATTTATAAATGTCACTGTCCATCAGTTAGCCTAACAGACTTAACTTTGCAATCCTGATTCAAAATTCTGTCACTTCTGGGGGTCTTTTGTGTAAAAAACAGGTAAGTAGCTTTTGACCTCAATTACGCCTGTTTTACTGCTGCTTCTGCTGGGGCTGATGTGCTGGCCTTATCATTTCATTACTGTTGAATTTTGTTTTATCTTTCTTAAAGATGGCTAACCTGCAGCCATTCAGATGTGGCCGGATTATAATTCATGTTGCACAGATATCATGTTACGCAGTGACATTTGTTTTGCATGCTGTGAGTGGCCGTGTGGCCCTTTTGGCAAAAGGCAGTATATAAATTTAATAACTAAAACAAACCAATCTCTGCAGTCCTGGCCCAGATTTAAATTTCTCGTCTGCTCAGGGCAGGGGAAAGAAAAGACTCCCCCCTCCTCTCTGTCACTGGACCTTTCTCCTCCTCTGCTAATAATAGATTCCCAGGATTGTTCTCCAGAGGTATCACCTCACCAAGATTAACGCTGGAAACTATGTGCGTGAGTGTGACACGCCGCCTGCATTCAGCTTCTGAGCCAGGCATTCCCAGGCAAACGTTTCACTCTGTGCCAAGAGGCCGGCAGGTCGGCCCCTGAGCGCGTGCAGAGTGGATTCCAACAATGAGTCACATGCTTCCATCTCTTTAAGAAAAGCATGTCTCTTCATGTCCTTAAGAGACCAGGCTTCACACAAGAGGGCATGTCGGTTTTACAGAAGCACCTACCCATTCTTCTTTGGCAAATAGGCTTCCATGTCGAAGAAAACATTTTGCCGCTCTTTGATCTGGCTACCGATTTGCTGTATGAGCTCCGCTTCCTCCAGGCTGCAATCACGCTTGCATCTGCAAAGTGCCAGGGACAGAGAAGATGAACACAAATCCAGATAGTTGAAAACAGATGACCCAGGAGCCAAATAGCTGAAAGACTGGCCCCTTCCCCTCTTGGGTGTGAAGTGCAGCAGAGGGGGCCTCCCGGTAGCCCCACTGCCCTCAGGGGACTCGGGGGGAGAAATGCTATGGATTTCTGTGTCAGCCGCTAAATTGTGGAGCGCTCTCCACACAGCAGTGCATTATGCCCAGCACCCCCAGGAACCCTCACTATGCAGGTTTCGCAGGACTCTGAAGATGCTCCCCTTTACCCCTGCCATTCAAAGTGTTGGTGCTGACCTTTAAAGCCCTAAACGGCCTCAGTCCAGTATTCCTGAAGGAGCATCTCCACCTCCATCGTTCTGCCTGGACACTGAGGTCTAGTACCAAGGGCTTTCTGCCGGTTCCCTCGCTGAGAGAAGCCAAGTTACAGGGAACCAGGCAGAGGGCCTTCTCGGTAGTGGCACCCGCCCTGTGGAACGTCCTTCCACCAGATGTCAAAGAGAAGAACAACTACCAGACTTTTATAAGACATCTGAAGGCAGCCCTGTTTAGGGAAGCTTTTAATGTTTGATGCATTACTGTATTTTAATATTTTTTTGGAAGCCGCCCAGAGTGGCTGGAGAAGCCCAGCCAGATGGGCGGGGTATAAATAAATTGTTGTTGTCGTTGTTAATTTTTAATGCGTTTATATTCCACCTTTCCTCCAAGGAGCTCAAGGCAGTGTACACAACTCTCCCCCACCTCAATCGAGCCCCACAACAACCCTGTGAGGTAGGTTAGGTTGAGGGTTGGTGACTGGCCCAAGGTTACTGGCAGCTTCGTGTCCGAGCGGCAACTGGAGTTCGGGTCTCCCAGGCCCTAATCCGGCACTCTAACCCAGCCTTCCTCAACTTTGGGTTTCCTGGGTGTTGTGGGACTACAGCTCCCATCGTCCCTGAGCACTAGGCCCTGCTAGCTAGAGATGATGGGAGTTGTAGCTCGACAACATCTGGGGATGCAACATTGAAAAAGTGTGCTCTAAACATGACACCACACTGGCCCTGGACATCTGGGATGAATATTTTTAGGGCCCAATCTTATTTTTGAGATTGTACAGTGGTACCTCGGGTTAAGAACTTAATTCATTCTGGAGGTCCATTCTTAACCTGAAACTGTTCTTAACCTGAGGTACCACTTTAGCTAATGGGGCCTCCCGCTGCCGCTGCACCGCAGTCGCACAATTTCTGTTCTCATCCTGAAGCAAAGTTCTTAACCTGATTTTCGGGTTAGCGGAGTCTGTAACCTGAAGCGTCTGTAACCTGAGGTCCCACTGTAATTGATTTTAAACTGTTTTTCATGTTGTATTAAAAATGGTTGCAACTTGGCCTGGGACCGGGGGGCAGGGGTGCTAATAAAGCAAAACAGCAGCAGCAGTTGCCTGACATCACAGTAACACTGGCCAAGGGATGGGTGGATTCTTGCGTCCACCTGGCAAGGCGACTGTGGTTTGGCGACAGAATAATCTTACGCCCTTCCAGCAACCTCATCCCATTTTGGGGATGAGCAAGCAGGTCGGACAGCTTCCAGTTAAAGCAGAGAATCGTTCAGGTGCCCAAGTGTTGTGCTTTTCCGTTACCTTTGGAAGCTGTTCTGCAAGTCTTTCAGCCCCCGCTTCTGCTTCTGTATGGAGCTGCTGCAGGTGGCCTGCAAGTTGTTCAGTTCCTCTAGCTTCTGTTTGTAGACTTTGTGAGTTTCCTACAACAGATAAGCAAAAAGGATGCATTAAGTGGCAGGAAATTAAACAGGGGACAATACGCAAACAGAACACCCACGTGCAGCTGAAAGTGCAGGTTATGTAGTTTCTTCCACAGGAAGGGGGAAATTCCAGATTAAATCGCCTGGAAAGGCCTCGGAAGGTGCCATGCGCTAAGACCATTGAGTGCATTGTCCCATAACTGACATTATTGTCTCCAAGGCTTCAATTGGGGAGGCGACTGAACCTGTGACTTTCTGCTTGCAAAGCAGTGCTTTACCTGTGAATGATGACCCTCCCAGGCATGCAACACAACACAGAGCTACCTATAGCACTGACCACATGCGTATTTTGGTGGGTCACGTCACTTAATGCATCTTATTTATTTAATATTAACCTGCCATTTAGGACCAAGCATCCATAAGAAGCATTATGAATTAAAGTGTTAAAGCAGTGTTAAAGACAAAGACAAAACAGTGCACCCCACTTTTTAAAAAAGCAATAAATTTAGAAACAGAGCCAGCCAGAACCCTAAAGCAGCTTAATGGTGGAGGGGAGGGGCACTGCAGAGTTCATTTAAAGTGTTTACATCCTGCCTTCTCCCTCTCCTGCACCCAAAAAGCTGTCCCAGGACAACTCACAAACAATGCAGCAGCACAATCAAATCCAAAAGCAGCAGATTAAAAAGCAGCAGCAGTGGCAGGACAGAAGCACAAAGTTGAAGATTAAAATTTCGCATTTAAAGCATCGGGGAAAATAAGGTCAAAATGTCATCCAGGTCAGCCAACCTGGGGAAAGCCACACACAAAGAGGAATTCTGTCTCTATTTTTGTGCAGCTGGAAAGCTCCCCAGAGGAGCTCATAGGACGAGGCAGAACTCACCTAATGGAGGGGTAGGATCTGGGCTGCCTCATCTGACAACTGCTGCCCAGGCAGCCGCTCCATTGGAAAGCCTGGGCCCATGTCAGCTCTTGTGATGGAGGGCAGCGTCAGAATGACAGCTATCATTATTATTAATTACCCACCCTACACCCTCATATCCCAGTTAAAATGCAACGTCAAAAGCAGGTTAAAACAACCTGCAATCACAAAAATAAGGTGGGTACTGGAAATATACAGCTCAGGTGACAAAAGCCACAGTAAAGAGGTGTGTCTTCATTCCTCACTAAAAGCTCTATAATGAAGATGTGAGGTGCACCTCTGTGGGGAGAGTCACAGCTTAGGGGCTACCACAGAAAAGGCCCTCTCCTGCCCGCCCCCGATTCAGAGAGAGGTGGAGCAACCAAGAGGATCCCCTCCCATCGATCTGAACACCTGAGTGGGACTGAAAGAGGGTGGCCTTTCAGATATTAGGGGTTGTTGTGAACCGCCCTGTGACCTTCAGATGGAGGATGCTATACAAATTTAATTAAAAATAATTCAGCATGATCAGCTGCGTTCATGCGCCAACTACCCCCACAGACACTGCCCTTCGTAATTGTTTGTAGCTACAGCTGTGGTTTGATGGCAACGGCCAACACAAAGGCCTTGAGCCCGTTCCTCCATCAAAGTGGATTTTGAGCAGCTACTGTAGATGAATATGGATTATGGAAGACGGCTGGCTTTCCCAAAATGCCAAATAGGACACAAATGTCCTCCTCACCCGCCACCCCTCAAAAATCCCCAGAAAGCCCCCGTGGATCCACTCTAAGCCGCTTTCCCCCTTTGCTCGGCCAGCACCTCTGACCCCATTCCAACTTAGCCCTAATCCCACACGGCACCCACCATCTGTTCCTTTGCAGCAGCTGGTGAAGCAGCCCCTCCAGGACAACTTCGCGCCAAGAGAGGCCATGACCACATGAATAAATGAATAAATAGCTAAATGAATAGGAAGACGTGTCCAATGACTTTAGGAGACTTTTTTTTTTTAAGCCCCCTATTCAATGCTCATTGAAAGAGTTTCTCCACGTGAAGCAGGGATGGGGAACATGTGGCTGCCCAGATGTTCTTAGATTCCCCATCAGCCTCAGTCAGTGTGATCCTAATGGGAGCTGGAGTCCAGCAATATCCAGAGGGCCTCAGGCTCCCCATCTCTGCTTCAAAGGTACCTTAGATCTTTGGGAAGTGGGTGTGCAAGCAAAAGGAACTGTGCCATCCCGTTACACCAGCATCCTCAATACACCTCATGCAAGGAGGCAGTGTGGCAGCTGGAGGGCTGGACCAGGACGTGGGAGGCCAGGAATTGAATCCCCACTTGGCCGTGAATGGGCTTTCAAGATTGCAGTGTATCGCCAGTCCAACATTGTGGTTTGGCAATATACCACAATGTTGAAACAAGTTGCATTGGCCCCAGCCTGTAAGGTGCCAGGTGAAGCTTTCACCCCTGTGCCTCGCAGGCCAAGGCCAATGCAGTTGGCCCCGGCCCACTGCTCAACTGGGGGTTAGGAAGGCTCCTGCCCCCCCCCCCAGCTAGCAAGCCCACCGGCTCCCCAAGATGGAGGGTGCCCTGCAATGGAGTCTGACAGACTCCGTCTGCCTTCTTCAGCATGTAGTCTGAAAAGAGCTGGAGTCCCAAGCTTGGGAAACACTGAACTAGATGGAGAGGAATGTAGAAAGCCGCCTTGTTATACAGAGTCAGATCATTCGCTCATCTAGCTCAGTGCTGCCTACACAGACTGGCAGCAGCTCCCCAGAATTCCACACTGGGGACATTCCCAGTCCTACCTGGAGAACTGAACCTGGGGTCTTCCGAATGAAAGACAATCAAAAACTCTGCAGATCTCCCTCTTATCACTCCCTGGGAAAGGGGTGGTCAGGGTTGTTAAGCACTTCCAACACAGACAGGACCCCAATGAAGGGGCTAGTCAAGAAGCAAAGCACCTGCTGTGGGTGCAGAAGGACTCAAGTCCAATCGCCAGAACCTTCTGGTGGGGTTGGGAATATCCTGCCTAAAAGTGTGCAGTGCCACCGCTGCCAGTCAGTGCACGCAACACTGGGCTAATGGGCCAATGATGAGCTTGACTCTCATTTTTTCAAAACAGGCCCTACCTTTGAGCAGAATCCCACTAAAAACAACCAGAGGGGCGTAATAAACAACAGCATGCCACCCCCTTGCCCAGTACCCATTCAGTTCAACAGAACAGGAAATGAAATTAGGAAGGCACAAGCCAGTTACTTAATAAAAGGCCTATTAAACATTAACTAAAACCCTTTCTCCTTTTACTTTTGCAGACAGCACTTTTGATGCTTGCAGTTGCAATAAAACCAACTTACTGATAAAAAAGGAGTGGGGGGGGGTGTGAAAGACCATTTCAAGTAAGCTGCACCCAGATCCAGTTCAGCTGCTTAACCAAGACTGAACTCCTTTACCACGCAAAGTGGATCAGTTGAACAGATCAAATCCACACCAGCACCCCTCGAACGAACCAAAATGAAGGTTTGATTGCAAAGTTTTATTTGCATGTTATTGGAAGGTCAAGCACTCCAGAGCGACTGTTCTCATTGAGGTGGATAAATAACTGGGGGCGACGCTGGGGAAGGCGTCATCTTCCAAAGGGCAAGCTCATTCCAAGGGTTTAGCTGCAAGGCAACGTGGAATTTCCTGCAGACGCTGTAACTCTGCCTGCCAAAGACGGGCGCCCTTGCTTACGCAGCAGATTTGGAGGAACAGAAGAAGGCACTGCCAGGACCAGGGTTTAGGAGGGCCTTGCCAATATTGGGGGCCCCTGCCCACCATCTTAAAATTCCGGCAGTGCTAAGTTGGGCTCTGGCACAAGGAGGGGCATTTCAAAATGGTGGGTGGTGCACACAGCCGGGCACAAGCTGTGGGGGGGCTCATCACCGGGCATCCACTGAGGGTGCCTGCAGTTGGCTGCTGGTGCCAGCCCTGCTCCCGAGTAAAACTGAGCGAGTGACAAGAGAAGACCAGAATTTGTGGCATGTATTGTGTTGAGAGTTATACTCAGGGGTCGGCAAAGCTTACCGGGCAAGGGCCGGATCACTCCCGCGGAGATTCTCCATGGGCCAGGCCGACGCAGCGTGGCGCCAGAAATTGCGTCTGTGCATGTCCGCAGTGCCAGAAATTGCGCCTGCGCAGAAGCGATTTTCAGTGTCTCGGCATGCGCTAGACACGATTTCCGGCACCGCAGACATAATTTCCAGCATGCGCAGAAGTGATTTCTGGAGCCGCTGAACCAGCGCAGCACAACGCAAGGACTCCCTGAGTGGGCAGCTTGGTTTTGGGGCAGCTCATGGGCCTGTTAAGCAACCCTCCTCAGCCGCTTCCGGCCCATGGGCCTTAGGTTGCCAAACTCTGGTTATACTCCTGTCTGCTCAGCGTCAACTCCCTCCTAGAATTCTGTCTCATTGTACTAGTTTTCAGCCCTGTGATGCAGAAATACCTTGGCTAGAAATTGCCAAATAGTGAGTGGTACCTCGGGTTACAGATGCTTCAGGTTATAGACTTTACTAATCCAGAAATAGTACCTCGAGTTAAGAAGTTTACCTCAGGATGAGAACAGAAATCGCACGGCAGCGGAAGGCCCCATTAGCTAAAGTGGTACCTCAGGTTGAGAACAGTTTCAGGTTAAGAACGGACCTCCGGAACGAATTAACCCGAGGTACCACTGTACTGGCCCCATGTACAGAGCTATCGCTGCACTCTTAGTATGCACAAGTCTGGTCTGTTGCCCTGGCTGAAAAGTTAATTTGTCACAGCCAGAGGCAAATCAAACACTTTGTCTTTTTATGCAATATGGCTACCACGTATTTCCCTTATGTGCCACAAAGACCAAATGAAAAAGCCAGCTCAAACACATGGAAACTTGTGAAGAGATCTACTGGATTAAGGACTAAAATTATCATTGTTTTTCACAGATACAAGGCGATCTATTGCAATTCTCTTGACAGAAGGAACTATCAGCTGCTTTTGTTTTGGGTTTGCAGTTTATGTTTATTTGTTGTTACATAGGTTTGTTACAAGCTGTGATAATAAAATAAAAACAAAAGTAGAGAAATCTTTCCTAGCATGGAAATTCTAGAAAATTTCCCAAATGCAATATTTGTTTTATGCCACACCCTCCCATGGAAGCCATGTTGTGACTGGCGCCCACAGCACTCTCCCAAAATTTGAGATGTGCCCACTGGTTGAAAAGGGTTTGTGACCCCCCAACATATGTTCTTAAATACCCAGAGAAAGACTCTATACAGCAGCTCAAAATTCCCTTCCAAGTGATGCTTTACTTATTTATATTCATAATAATAATAATATACATTATTTGGAAGCCAGGACATTAGCAGGCCAAAGTATGTTGCAGAAGTACCACCCCTCCCCATATTAGTAATTTAAAATACTTCATTATCTACAGCAAGAAAAATAGAACTATATGTAGCCATGTGCATATTTTTTTCATTGACAGAGTCCATAAATATTCTTTTTAAAAAACAGAAATGAAGGGAAACGTTGAAATTAAAACAAAAACATGACATTTTCAAAAATAGCGTGTCTCATTCTTTTCGGTAAAGGACCCCTGACCATTAGGTCCAGTCGCAGACGACTCTGGGGTTGTGGCACTCATCTCACTTTACTGGCTGAGGGAGCTGGCATACAGCTTCCGGGTCATGTGGCCAGCATGACTAAGCCGCTTCTGGTGAACCAGAGCAGCATATGCAAATGTCATTTACTTTCCTGCCGGAGCGGTACCTATTTATCTACTTGCACTTCGTGCTTTCGAACTGCTATGTTGGCAGGAGCAGGGACCAAGCAACCCATTGCTCATCCCATCGCAGGAATTCAAACCATTGACCTTCCAATTGGCAAGCCCTAGACTCTGTGGTTTAGACCACAGCGCCACCCGTGTCCCATTCTTTTCGGTACTACAGGGCTAACAGGAAGAATCTTCCTGGTTTAGAATCTTTAACTAAATTAAACCCCTGTTGTTAATGGTTTTGGAACTCTGGGAAATGATTGAAAATCCTGCTTTCAATCAGATAGACAGGAAGGTAAGGAGGAAGATAAAATTCAAGAGCCAGGAAAGAAGGGAGACATAGGGGAGAAAGGTTGTCTCTATCTGAAAGTAATTAGGCATTTTTGACGCCCACATCAGTGAGTGTCAAAAGAGTTCCATGCACAAGCCAATCAGCGCAATCAGTTTTTGCCGCACCTACAGGGCACTCATATGCCCACATCCACCACCTGTCTTACATAACTACGCTGGGCTCCTTCAAGAGGAAAGGCAGGATACAATTTCAACAAACAAAAGCAAGTACTCAGGGCACCATGGAGGAAGAGGGAAAATCATGGGGCTGTTCACCAGCCCTAAAGAACTAAGCTTGTTCTCCTATGGTCCACCAGGCAAGGGACTGTTTACACAAGTTAAGTCCAAAGCAGTTATCTTTAAAACCCTTAGCAGAGTAGCACCATCCGGCTCTGCATGAGCCTGTCCACACCAAATGCTAAGCCATGGTTTGTTTAGCCTCAATATGGTTTGTTCAAACAGGTACACCCAGGCCAGTGAACCAACCATGGTTTGATATCTGCCAACAAACCGTTACGTGAAACCATGGTTAGTTGTTGGCTTACAAACCACAGCTTGCCTAAACTATGGTTTGGCATTGTGGCAGAACCCAATAGCCTTGCTTTGCCATGGTTTCCTTACTCACCCGCAATTGAGACACAGCAAGAGAAGCCAGAAAAGAAACCAAGCCATTGTTGGTTTCAACATAGCCACCAAGGTCATTCAAAGTGCAGTAGGAGGCAACTGGAAACACGTCCTGCTCAGTGGTGGCCCCCCTGTTTATGAAACACTGTCCTCCAGGGAGGCTTACATTGATATCCTTCAGACACCTAGCAAAACCCTTTTTATTTTCTCAGAGTCTTGATTGCAAATTTCAGTCCAACCATGGCTAGTTTTATCCTGATACTTTGATCTGCTGCTTTGTATCTGTAGTGCTTTTATTTATTTACTTTCCTACATTTCAGTCCTTTCTTCCTGCACGGAACACAGTGGATCCATGTGCTTCTCAGATGGTCCCCCATCCAGGAACTGACCAGACCGAGACCTGATTAGCTTCAGCAAGGCAGCAGCTTCATGCGCCTTCTGACTGTATCTCTCCCTTTAGTCTGCTATATAAGCTACCCTGGTTAAGTTCTGTTTCAAGGACAGGGTTAAAAATACATTCTACTTACAAGGTACAAGTAAAAATCCTGCGTCAGCATAACTCAAAGCCCACTATCACAAGGATGTTACAACTTGTATAAAACACAATGACATGGATTTTGCTTTGATTTTTCAACAATTTATGTTGCAGAGCTCAACAACAACACACCCGCACCCGCAAAGAGGGGCACCCTGTGACTCACACACAAAATCACCTGAGTGGGTTTCACCTCACAAGCACAAAACCTTGGCAGGGAAGGCAGAGGCAGAAGAAACGTGATCAGTGGCCTCAAAAAAAAGTTCCCTGTCAGATGGAGGTGGGGCACGCGGCCGAAATTGATCCACAAGAGAAATAACTGGCAAAGGCAAAGGGCAACAGCAGCTGAGCAGCTTTGCCAGGAGCCTGCTAATACTTAAGGTGCCTAACCGTGTGGCTCTGCTCTACTGGGTCTCGGAGCTGTTTTGAAAAACAAGCATGTTCCGATGCAGGCAGAGGCAAAACAACTCCAGTGCAGCGAAGAGTCATGGGATACATCATGTGCCCTGCTTGGAACCATAATGGGCATGAGTGCATGTGCTGCGATTTTGCAGAAGGATGTAAAGCCATAGAATCCAGCCAGTTCTTATCTGGGATACCCAAGATGTAGGGACAGAGGAAAGAAAGGACTTCATAATGTGGTGCTTAGTGAAATGATGGAATTCGCTTCCACAAAAGGCAGGGATGGCCACCAACTTAAAGGTAAAGGGACCCCTGACCATTAGGTCCAGTCGTGGCCGACTCTGGGGTTGCGGCGCTCATCTCGCTTTACTGGCCGAAGGAGCCGGCGTACAGCTTCCAGGTCATGTGGCCAGCATGACTAAGCCACTTCTGGCGAACCAGAGCAGTGCACGGAAACGCCGTTTACCTTCCCGCTGGAGCGGTACCTATTTATCTACTTGCACTTTGATGTGCTTTTGAACTGCTAGGTTGGCAGGAGCAGGGACCGAGCAACGGGAACTCACCCCGTGGCAGGGATTCGAACCGCCGACCTTCTGATCGGCAAGTCCTAGGCTCTGTGGTTTAACCCACAGCGCCACCCACGTCCCTGGCCACCAACTTGGGTGGCTTTAAAAGCAGACTAGACACATTTATAGAGGATAGGCCTATCAACAGCTTCTTGCCGCAATGGCTATGTCCTAGCTACACCATCACAGGCAGTACAGCCTCTCAGCACCAACTGCTGGATCACAAGTGGGGACAGAGCTGCTGTTCCACTCTGGTCCTCCTGGCTGGTTTCCCACAGGCCTTTGGTTGGCCACTGTGAGGTAAGGAAGCTGAGCTAGATGAGTCATTGGCCTGACTCAGCAGGCTCTTCTTGTGTTCCTAGTCCTTATGATTATGTGCTTCAAACCACACAAGCCAAGAATGGGGGTTTGTAGCCTTCTGGAGGTTCCTGGACCTCCATCACCCCTGGGCCCTGTCTATTGACTGTGCTGATTACAGCTGGTGGGAGATGAGAGGTCAAAAGCATACGGAGGGCACCACCTTGGCCACCCCTGCCCTGCAGTCCCTATGACAGCCTTGCAAACCTGGAGTAACACTTAATGCTGGTTTGAAACTGCAGGTCAGGGGAAAAGGGAGCTGATAGGTCTACAACTGGCTTACAATCAAACCAAAGTATTCAAAATCTGGACAGGGATGTCACAGCGGTGTTTGTCATGCCAACCACTACAGGTTTCCCAAACGTCCTTAATTTATTTATTTGCACTTAACACTAGGTATCTGATAGGCTGTTAGCTTTGACAAACAGAACGCCCTCTCAGGTTCCACCAACAGCTCCATTCTGGAGGGTCTTGGCCTACTCTTCCAACATCCTGCAAATGGTTATCTTGCAAATGTTAATAAGTAAGGAAATCTGTGACTGGATCACCTCACCCTGTGCCAATCACATCTTCAGTGGGAGCTCAACTGGGCTGCCCTCAACACGTCTGTGAGGTCCTACGGGTTCCTCTCCCTTGCCTGTGGGACTCTCTGCAAGGTACAGCCCTTCTTCCCGGCCTCCTCAAATGCTCTTGCCCGACTGGAATCGTGATAAATCTATGACGTCGTTGTTGGCATCTGTCTGACTCGAGAGGCAATGAAGCGCACCTCCAGGGGTGAAGCCAAACAGCTGTGATAGCAGCACCAAAATGACTTCTCCGGGGCACAAGCCTGGGCAGGGGGCTGTCTAGACAACAAGGCCCCCTCCTCAGCCTCACTGATGTGGTCCAAAGAAAAGCAGGGTAATATGTTTGGCACCAGGAGTTGCTGGAAGGAGTGCCATCCATCCACTCCAGATTTGTGTAGGGCTTACTCCTTCGCCTTGGCTTCTCCCAAAGGCATCCCACAAGGTAGCAGAGGCTGTATATATAAAGGTAACATTTACATTCGTTGCTCCACTCGCGTTTGCCTCTAGCCCAAGAAGAAGGAATGTGAGTTTGGGGCTTGTTGCTATTGCAATAAGCAATATTCTCCAAACCTGGTAAAGAGGAATATTGAGCGAGGCGGAGCTGTTAGAAGGCAGGCTCCCCCCCCCCTTGGGCATCCCTGCCAAGTGAAGCAAAGCAGGCAAAAGCAATAAGCCTTTTCTGTGGTGGCACCTGCTCCCTTCCCAGGGGACCTGCCTGGCACCCACTCGGCTTCGCTTTTGGTGCCAGGTCTTTTTCTTCTCCCAGATGTTTACATGGTTTTCAAGGCAGTTTCTCAGCACCTGCTGAATCAAACCACCAGATGGGTTTTACTGTCTATCGTTTTCCAGCACGTCCTTGTGCAGTACAGTCATACCTCGGGTTAAAGCCGCTTCAGGTTGCGTTTTTTCGGGTTACGCACCCACCAAAACCCAGAAGTACCGGAACGGGTTACTTCCAGCTTTTGGCGGTCGTGCATGCGCAGAAGCGCTAAATCGCAACCTGTGTGTGCGCAGACGCGCCGCTGCGGGTTGCAAACGTGCATCCCGCACGGATCACATTTGCAACCCGAGCGTCCACTGTACAGGGTTCACTGCTATTATTCTTTCGCTGGCAGCTGCCTTGGGGAGCAGTTCTGGATCATACTGTTTTGTGGGTTCTGTCACCAGATAGTTACCCGGCCCTGGAATATACCTGTTAGGAGTCGTTTGACCACTATTTCATATCCCGGTTTAACCCAAACATACGTTATGGCTTTTACTTCTAATTTTTAAAGCCCTTTTGGTGTACAGTGATGGCACTGGCGAGACGCCCTAGAGGTCAGGAAGCAACTCAGTCATGGGTCCTGAAAGGGCTTTCTACACTAATAGAAAAGCTTTAGGTTAAGACATTTGTAGACCAATTGAATCTTTTCTATGCTATGAGATAGACTGCAGAGAAAGAAAAGAGGGAGAGCAATTGTGGGCTGTTTCACCACCACCCACATGGAGGAGAGAAGGTGCATAATCTGCTGTTGGCACTGGCAACTGCAGCCTCGCAGCAAACCAGCCTCTCCTCCTGCCCCCATTGCCAAGCCCCTCCCTCTCTCACCGCCCAAAGCATTGGCTAAAACAACCTGCACAACTCTGGCACCCTCCAATTCCCACCAGTCCTAGCCAGCATGGCCAGTGGCGAGGGAAGATGGGAGCTGAACTCCGATGACATCAGCCCCCCACCACTGACCTAAAGGAAGCCTTGCAGAAAGGACACAGGAGGATATGGGGTGGCTCCTCTTTCTCCCTCAGAGACAAGCCAGTTCCTTGTCCTCAGGAGGATGGATCTGCCCCATCTCCACCTCCTTGGAGAGACAGGCAGACTCGGGGAAGGAGCCTCTGTCCCTTCTGGAAACTAAGCATAAATACAGACCTCTGAAATAAAGAATCTTTTCGCCATTTACTCTTCAGCCTCTGCTCCCTGCACTTGAATTTTGGACTGCAAAAACCTTGGGGCAGCCCCTTCTTCATATTTTATTTATTTACCCAACAAATATTATATACCTTACTTGATTCAAGTCCTATAAGGGATTTGCAAAGAAAAAAAGAGAGAAAATATTCATTTAAAGAGAGGGGGGGAGAGAGGTGCAAACATTTAAAAGAAGTTAAAGCAATTTTAAAAAATAAATGTAAAATTGAGTCTGCAACTTTAAAGCAATTGTGTAGAATAAAATTAGATGGTGAAGCATCACATACCACTGATAGTTCCAAAAACAGTCGCCATGAATAATGCAGGCAATGAAGGAGCTAAAGTGTCTCCAACTGGGGCCTGGCCAGCCTCTGCCTGAAGACCCTTCAGCCCCAGGGAGCCCCACCCTCCTCTAAGGAACAATGCCTCCTTGATCAGGGGCCAGCAAACCTTTTCAGCAGGGGGCGCAGGTCCACTGTCCCTCAGACCTTGTGGGGGGGCTGGACTAAATTTTAAGGGGGGGGATGAACGAATTCCTATGCCCCACAAATAACCTAGAGATGCGTTTTAAATAAAAGGACACATTCTACTCATGTAAAACACACTGATTCCCAGACCGTCCGTGGGCCGGATTGAGAAGGCGATGGGGCCAGATCGCCCCCTGGGCCTTAGTTTGCCTACCCATGTCCTTGATGAACTGCTCTCAGTCTCAAGATGTTTCTCACAATGTTCAAACAAAATCTTCCCTCTTGTAACTTCTGCCTATTAGATCCAATTCTGTCCTCTGGAGCAACAGAGAACGAGACTTTGCCTTCTTGTCTGTGGATCTGATAACCCCTCCTCCGCCCTTCAGTCATCTCTTCTCTGGGCTAAACACCTCTGGCTGGTTCTACCTGCCCTCACAGGACGCGGGTGGCACTGTGGTCTGAACCACTGAGGAAGGTCGGCAGTTCGAATCCCTGCAACGGAGTGAGCTCCCATTGCTCGGTCGCAGCTCCTGCCAACCTAGCAGTTCGAAAGCACGTCAAAGGGCAAGTAGATAAATAGGTACCGCTCTGGCGGGAAGGTAAATGGTGTTTCCGTGCGGTGCTCTGGTTCGCCAGAAGTGGCTTAGTCATGCTGGCCACATGACCCGGAAGCTGTCTGTGGACAAACGCCGGCTCCCTTGGCCAGTAAAGCGAGATGAGCGCTGCCAGCCCCGAGTCAGCCACGACTGGACTTAATGGTCAGGGATCCCTTTACCTTTACCTGCCCTCACAGCAGCTGCTTTCCAGGTCAGTGACCATCTTTGCTGCTCTCCTCTGAACCTGCTCCAGTTTGCCTGTCCCTAAATGGCAACAAGATCCCAAGTACATCTGAAGTTGCCTTCAGTTGCACCAACACTGACTGGCAGCAACTCTCCAGGGACTCAGGCAGGGGACATTCCTAACAATGGGCTGGAACTGGGGCCTTCTGCATGCAGGGAAGATGGTCTATCACTATGGCCCATTTTCCTAGGGGGGAAATTACTTCTTCCCCTGACTTGGAAGTGGTGGCTGTACAAATATTTAAAATCTCCAGGGGGCGGGGAGTAATGGCAATGGAAAAGCTTCTTCCTCTCCCCCGTGCAAAAATGCCAGTGTTTTTCTTGCAGCTCCCCAAGGAAAAAAACGAAACAAAACAGAGCATCGCAGAAGAGCAAGGCGGTGCCGCCAGAAAGGAAGTATTGCAGTTTATGAAAGGAGCCCTGAGATGCATCAGCAGAGGTGGGGAGGCGGAGTTACCCCCTCCCTCCCATTTCTTTGCAAGGCCCCCGGAGGTGCTGGGGCGACCACCCTGGGGTTCCCCGCAAAGCCACGACATTGGAAAGGATTCTGGGACGCCAAGGCCCCTTTCCGACCGCAGCGCGAGGTGGCTGCTCGAGGCCACCAGCACCACCCCGGGGCCCCTAACCTCTTGCTCCACCGCCCCCGCCAGTTTGCTTTGCTTAAAGCGCGCAACCCGAAAGCACCGCTCGCTTCCCCGCAGCCACCGGCGACCCCTCTCCGCCGATCTGGCCCCGAGAACCCCCGGGACTGCCAGCTGCAGCCAGCGCCGGAAGGGGGGCTGGCATTGCAAAGGGCGTCCTTCCCAAGGGGAACCCCGGAACCCCGCGGGATCCCCGAGCAGGCGAAAGAAGCGCATCCCTCGCGCAGCAAGGAAATCCTACGAAAGACCTCTGCACGCAGAGAGCGCAGAAGGAGCCTATTTGAATGACAGCACGGCAGGCGCGCCTGGGGGTCATGTCGTCGAACCCGGCTCCCTTCCGCCTCCCGGCATTGGCTTGCCTTTGCCTTGCACCGGGGGACTGCGGCGCGGAGCGGCCCCCCGGGAAGCCCTCGCCCGGCCCTGATGGCGCCCGGTTACGCAGGGGCGGAGACGGCGCCCCTTCTGCCGCCGCACCGGAGGAGAGGCTCCAAACTCCTCGGCGAGGCTTCCCCGGGGATTCCGCCCCGTCCGGATTACGCAGCAGCGGAGATCGCCGCAAAAGAGCAGCGGGAGGAACAGCCCCCCGCGAAGGGCCACCAAAGAACGCGCCCGCCTTACCTGGAGCTGCTGGAATTCCTCCTCCAGGGCTTGCCACTCCGCGCGGCACTTCTGCAGGGGCTGCGCCATGGCGCCCGGGCCCAGCGCGCTCCTCCCGCTCCTCCTGCTGCTGCTGCGGCCGCCCGGGCGAGCGAGCGAGCGAGCGAGCGACGAAGCCGAGCGAGATCCGCCCCCCCCCCTCGGGTCCCGGTCCCACGTGCGCGCCTGACGTCACCGGGGCCGGAATCCGCCTCCGGCTTCACCCCCGCGCGCGCTCTCCCGAGGAGCCTCGGCGAGGCGCTGGGCAGGCGGCCCCCGCGGGAATCCCGCAGCTACGGCGGCGCCTCGGGCGGAGACCCGACCGGGCAGAGGCGGCGGAGGCGGCGGCCCCCCTCCCGGGCCATTTGCAGGCACCGCAGAAGGGAGCGCATCGATCCCCGCCGGTTGCGCGCGCGCGCGCGCGCCCTGCCTGCTCTGACCATCGCCTGCTCGCCTCCCATTGGACGAAGCCAAGCCTGGCCTCTTCGCAGGCTCCTCCCCCCCCCCAAATCTCGCCCTCCCCCGCCCAGCTGCGCTTTCAGTTAACCCGTTCTTGCCCGGCTGCGCCCGACTCAGAAATGCCTGAGGAGCGCAGCAGCCCTGCCTGGCGGGCTGTTGAGGGATCGTGACGCCTCCTGGGGCAGCTTGCCTGGCTGCCTGCCGGTTTGGGCCACCCCCTCTCAGACCCCGCAGACAGCCGGCGAGGCCTTGTTGGTGGTGGCACCGCCTGGCGCTGCCCTTTTGTTGGTGACCCGCGACGGGGTGTTTGCGCAATGCCCTGCCTAGTGAGCTCCATCTGCCTCCCTGGCTGCTGACTTTCAGGAGGAATTTTGAAACATTCCAGTTTACTCAGGCTTATGGTGGCAGAAAGCAGGAAGCATCGTTCCTGGCAGACTTGAGGTCGCTGGTGGAGAATGTCTTGAACTGTTTTTAATACCCTCTCTTTGCCATGTCTTCCACCCTGAATTCCCTCTGGAAGGGTAAAATGTAAATCATGTAAATTATATATACACACACATTTATTTATAAATGGCAGTGACGTCATGTTATTACAGTAATCCTTAAGGTATTTTTTGTACATGACGTCAGTGGCAGGCCTTGAATGACTTCTGTGGTATGATGGATAATTATAAGAGAATATAATATTGATGAAAATTAACAAAAGAAAAGGAAAATAAATAGTACGCTAGATAGATTAAATGGCAGGTGCATGATGGGATGGCAGGAAGCCATTAGAAACACAAGAATAACGTATTGTGATGTGATGTAACAAATATTACCATTTTCTCTCCTCTGGATAACCCTTTTGTTTGTTATTTCTTTTTAATCTCAATAGATCAATTAAAAGTATTTATAAATGGCAGGGGAAGCAAAGCAACCTGCAAAATTAGCATGGCTGTATTTACTGTATATGGATTTATTATTATTATTTGTTAGATAATTTTTATCTTGCCATTCTAGTGAAGATAGGAAGCCACGGTAGAATGATCTTTATTGTATATTAAGCAGCTTCTGTGTGCCTAGTCCTGTGTAGAGTATAAGAGGAAAGTTCCCTGCCTCCAGGAGCTGAGGACCTATGAAAATCTGGCATAATAGCAAACGAGCTTTCAAGTTCTCCAGGACTCTTTTTTCAGACCAAAACTATAAAAATTTCTAATATTTACATAGCATTTTTTTAACTCTTCCGAGGGTTTCACATACACAATCTGTTGCAATGTTTACAGAGGTGTCAGTATTAAAATATTCATTTTGCAGATGGAGAAGTTTAGTCCACGTGGCAGAGCAGAGGCAAGATGCAAACTTGGATTTTCCTGATTTGCAACTCAGGGAAAGAACTGCATGTTTCAGCCCATGAGAACAAAACTCACAAGGCCAGAAGGAAACATAATTTATTAAGACCAACCTAGGATGTTCATACAGAGTATAATGTGTGCTTTCAGGTTGCTGCACTAGTTAATTATGTGCATAATATACCATAATAAAACCGATCCAGCATTGCTTATACAAAACAGATAAAAGCAGAGCACGCTCCATGAACCACCTGGATTTTCATCTGCAGCAGCAGCAAAAAAATTCCCTTCACCTTCCTGCCCACCCAAAAATCCCAGGCAAACAGGTTCGATTGCACAGGATAGCAATGTAGATGCTGTTGGAATCCAACTCCCATTGGCATAGCCAACGGTCAGAGATGATGGGAGTTGGGCCAACAACATCTGGAAGGCACCAAGTTGAGGACAGCTGCTACAAGCCTCTTTGCTGGGTCTCTTTTGGCAGCGGGGGCTAGCAAAATTAAGGAGGTGCTGGCTGAAACTGACAAACCTGCCTGAGAAAGTGGTCTGCACAGACATTTTAAGAGGCATTCAAACACATTCAAAGGTTTTAATAACAAGTAATCTTTATTAAATAGTTTTCCAGATGAAATACATTGTTTCCGAGAGATTTGCATGGGGAAATCTTTTCGATTCCTCAAGAATAAGGGGCAGTGGGGTGAGGGAGGCCAGGGCCACATCCACACCATTTCATGTGCTATGAAGCCGCTTTAAACACTCATGGCTTCTTCCCCCAAATAATCTGGGAACTATAGTTTGAAAAGGGTGCAGAGAGTTGTTAGGAGACCCCTGTTCCCCTCCCAGAGCTACAATTCCCAGAGTTCCCTGGCAAGACGGGAACCCTAACCCAAACACTACCCCAACTCAACCCTACCCCTACCCCTACCCCTACCCTACTCCTAACCCTGCCCCTACCCCTGCCCCTACCCCTACCCCTACCCCACCCTAAGCCTAAGCCTAACCTGCCTAACAACTCTCTGTCACATGCTGTGATCACACACACCAGGCCTTCCAAAGCTGAAGCTTATTATTCTTCCCACCAAATGGCTATTATTATTATTATTATTATTATTATTATTATTATTATTATTTAATAATATTATTAGTCCATCTTCCGTAGATTTCAGGGATGGGGCTGATGGGAGTTGGAGTCCCAACAATCTCTGCTGGACACCAGGCTCCCCATCCCTGGCCTATAAGATAACCAGCATCATAACCCTAGTTAAGTATTTCCTGCCATACCTTGGACTGGTTGTTGGGTCACAGCTTGTTCCAAGGCTCTGGGTTGCTCTTTTTGTCCCAACCAGGCAGAGAAACGTGACAAGAGACAGACAGCAAGGAGTACATATTTGGAAGAAGAAGAAAAACATACAGCATAAAGCGTAACGCTCTGCCCAACTGTTGGCACGTGGTTCCCACCAAATTTAACAATCGTGGCCTCCTCAGTGCCACCAGAAGAGCACACTTCTTTTATAATGTGGGATGTAAAAAAAGGCCACTGTGCCACAAGTATTTGTAAAAGCCCTTTAAAGCCAGTTAACACACAGTTACCCAAATGCAAGGGCAGCTTCTCACTGCCTTTCACCAGAGACAGTGGCAAGTTGGTGAGGCAGTGCTGGACAGAACTCGATGCTGGCAACCCAATCCTACACTTTCTCCATGACAGGTTCCTGATAGACTTTGTGCTTTCTGCTCACAGTTCATTGGCTTTACTTTCTTCCCAAATACCCTTTTAGCTATGCTGTACCGCTCATTGCAATGCCTTGGATATAACTCGGCTGAGGAATGACAATGCTTATATGGTTGGTTTTCTTGCTCTAAAGCTAAGAAGCTGACACTCATGTTTTACTGTAGTTTTATAATTTGTTTTATAACTGTTGTTGTTGTTGTTATACTGCCTCTGGAGCACAGCAGGTCATATTTTATTCAGGTGGCGCTTTAAGATCCACCACTTAAAGAAGTGGCAAAAGCTCTGCCCCCAAGGAGCTTGGAAGGGTGCTTATCAGCCTGGCCCAGCCAGGCCACCAGTCCCTGCCACTGGGTCCCCAGACGCTCTTCAGTGGCAGTGTCGCTTCTGAAAAGAAGCCAAGCTCACTCCCATCCTCTCAGGCCACGGATCCCTGGGATGAATTCTGAGTTGCGTAAAGTAGTGGGTGTTGGAAACTGGCCCCATCGGGAAAGACTGGCTCCTCTTCCCAGGCTCTCGGGGCCTGTTGCCGGTGACCTACCCTGGCTGGCATCCAGACAGACCAGGAAGGTCTTGGATAAGCGACGCCTCACTCGTGAAAGGTGCACACTCCCTTCCCCCTTGCATAGCAGCAGGAGAAAGAAAACAGTCAGAAAGTAGTCTATTTCATTGCTCCTTTTATTCCTGACTATACACTGTACAAAAGCATGACTTCTCACTCAGAATCCTCCGAGCAACACACTGACTCCTCCCGGACACAAACAACAGGAAGGTTTCATGTTACACTGAGAACACAACACTGAGAATAGCTTGGAACTTCCTGTCCCACACTTAGACCCATCATGTGATGTAAACATCCAATTGCTTCTTTGCAGTTGCTGAGCACTCATATCATAACAGTGGGCAGCTGCCACGGATGGGAGTCCAGCTGAGGTCCCATTCAAAAGTGCTGCCTGGCATCCATCAGTGAAGGACACCCAGGGGCCACTGGGAGGCGGGGAGCATGTGACGTGGTTTTGCAGGGATGGCAGTTGTCAGCACCAGGCCAAGGGCTGATCCTGCCCTGAGGGGTGGCACTTACCTGACATCAGGGTTGCGAAGAGCAAGGCGCATGGTGCAAAGGTCGGTCCCTCCGATTCCAATCAAGACGAACAGAGGAATCAGCTGTGATAAACAGAACGTTTTGAGATCAAAAGCCGAAGTTGAAAACCGGAATAAGTCGCCTAAGACAGTGTGCGTGGGAGAAGTCAGCTACGAATGACACCAGATTCAGGTGGAAGGCCATGTTGATCTGTCATAGTCATAATAAATAACAAGATGAAAAGATTTTTTTAATAATTCCAGTGGCACCTTAAAGATCAACTCAACATAAGTTTTCAAGGTATGAGCTTTCGTGTGTAATACACACTTCGTCAGATACTTCAGCCTTCTAACTCTTGTAGACTGTTGTGGCCAGTTGGTTCCACAGGGAAGGGCGAGGGATTCTTAAAGGGATAGATGACCAAAATTAGCTTCTAATTGCATTCTATACAGGATCTTAAAGTAGCTGTCTTATTGCAGAAGAATTTTAGAAATACACTTGAAAGAGAAGTTGCTGAATTACAACTCATTACCAAACTAAAAACTATGGAGAGACCTGGTCTGAATGGAGATATTGAATTCATGTTCCATTATAAATACTAAAGCTAAATAACTGGAATTATTTAAAAAGATATTTTCATCTTTCATCTTGTTATATATTCCGAATGACACCCGTATACAAACAAGCAACTTCCTTGGGCAGACAACGTCTGCTCCCAGGTTGCTAACTAAGGCTTTTTAAGTCTCCCACTGCAATTTTTATTTCTGAGAGAATTTCTAACCTGCCTTTCTTCCAAGGATTCCAGAGGAGCTTACATTATAATAAAACACAATAATTACAATTGCCAGCAAGGGCTGCCCAGCCTCTCTTACAGTTTCAACAGCAGATTTCGCAACATCAGTTGGGATATCCCCACCCCCCAACAACAGTGTGGGGATAGGAAGTTATTTAAAACGTAATTTTGGTTCTATGTGGATTTATTTTTTTATTTCACAAGATTTAGATACTGCTTGATTGTAATAAAACCTTAAAGTGGTTTGCAAAAAGCATAAGAATCAGTAGAAAGCTGTGAAATCAACTGTTTAAAACATTCAAAACATAATTAAAATCAATCCCAAACTAAAACCCAGATTAAAGCACATGTCAACATTCTACACGCCCTGATGGGCTTGCCTAACCTAAACAAAACTGTTTCCAGCAGGCACTAAAAAGAGTACAGTGAAGGCATCTCTGATGTCAATAGGCAGGGAGTTCCGAAGTGTGGATGCTGTCACACAAAAAAATTGATTTCTTACCATAGCTGTCAAGTGTCCCTTATTTGGCGGGGCAGTCCTTTATCCTAGCGCCATGTCCCGCTGCTGTCCCTTATTGATGATGTCCCTTAAATTTCCCAGGTTTCAAAGGAAGCAGCTCCTCTCCCTCCCTCCCTGCCAGCCAGGGAGGAGGGAGACTCCAACTGTGTTGCTTGGCTGCGTTGCTCACCCAATAAGGAGTCTAAGAACAACTGGGGGGTGGAGCTTGCATGCCTTGTGCGCGTTGCCTGGGGACTCGCCTTTGCTCAGCGCTTCCCAGTGGAGAGGTGACGGTGGTTTTCCTTGCTGCATCCCCTTTGCCGGGTTGCTGCGCTGTGGGAACCACCGCTTGAGGCTTCGATTGGCTGCTGGCTGGGCTTTCTGCCTTTGGCTCGGAGGGGCTCAGAAGTCGAACATACCTGTGCTCTGAAAATCCCTTATTTTGGCTGCTGATCCCTTATTTTCGAGGCTGTTGGTCCCTTATTTTCAAATCTGTAAGTTGACAGCTATGTTTCTTACAGAAGCAGAGCGAATATTCCAAGACAGAAGGATGCCAACCACAACAGTGCAAGTTCTGCAGACTGAAGCAGTCAAGTGGGCATAGATATTGCAAGTAAACTGGTCCCAAGCTGTTGAAGGCTTTATGTACTAATAGTAACACACTGAACTTGGCCTGGTAGCAAATTGGCAAGCAGTGGAGGTTTGTGAGCACTAATATGCTGATAGGGGTCTCACTCCTGTCAGCAATTGTGCCACAACATTATGCACTAACTGCAACATCCAGATCAAGCACAAGAAATGCCCTATAAGGAGTGCATTGCAGCAAGTCTGGAAGTAACCAGTGTGCAGACTCCTGTGGCCAAGATGTTCCAGTCCAGGAATGGTCGTAGCTGATAGAAAGGCACTTCTAGCAGCCTGGACCTCCAGGGACAAAGCACCCACAGACTGTGTACCTGCACCTTCAGGGGAGTGCAACCCCACACAAGAGAGGCAACTGAGCAGTTTCTTGGACACAGGAGCCACTCATCTACTGGGCCTCCATCTTGTCAGGATTCAAGCTCAGCTTGTCTTTCCTCTCCTGAGTCAGATGGAAAAATAGAGCTGAGTGTCATCAGCATACTCATCAGACCTTGCCCCAAAACTCCTAATGGCCACTCCCAGCAGCTTCATATAAATATTCAATAGTATTGGGAATAAGGGAGTGCCCTGTGGCCCCCCAAAACATCACCTCCAGGGGACTGGAAAGCATTCTCCCAATACTACTCTCTGGACTCGGTCTAAGAGGTAGGACCAGAACCATTGTAACGCAGGGCCTCCAAGTCCCACCTCAGGAGGATACCATGGTCAATGCTATCAAAAGCTTAAGAGATTTTAAGAAGGACTGGGAACCATTTATGTACATCAGATGACAAGGAAATAAGCAGCTATCCTATTTTTAAAAGACATCTGAAGCAGCCCTGTTTAGGGAAGTTTTTAATATTGATTTCTTACCATAGCTGTCAAGCTATGGTAACACTTGATTGGGAGCTGCCCAGAGTGGCTGGGGAAACTCAGCCAGATGGGCAGGGTATAAATTATTATTATTATTATTATTATTATTATTATTATTATTATTATTATTATTATTATTTCTACAGAATCAATGTAAAGAAGTGGACACACTTGCAGGGTTTGATTAAACACTTGCACCCAACAAAACAAACTAATAAAATAAATGTAGAAATAGAAATATGAGGTTAGAATGATAAGAAAAGAGTAATAATTATCTTAAAGAATATGAAATAACTAATAAGCAGGGTGAGATAAAGCACCAGAAAAGGTAGTTGAGGGAAGTCATGGGGGAATTTGGGGATTTATATTCTATTCCCCCCCCCCTTTTGTGTGAAATATGATAAAATTGAAAAACTTAATAAAATCATTAAACAACAAACAAACTTAAGAGCACTTCGAAAAGGAAGCTGTGATTATTAAGACTAAGTCATGTCAGACAAACCTCATTTCTTTTTTGATGGGGTAACCAGCTTGGTGGATCAGGGGAATGCTGGGGATATAGCGTATCTTGATCTCAAGTCCCCCATTATATTCTTGCAGAGAAACTGATAAAATGTGGGCTGAACGAGGTAACTGTTAGGTGGATCTGTAGCATAATGGAGTCAACAATTTAGAAGGCAGGTCCAGGAAGGAAAGAAAACCCCTGCTGGTATAAATGGGAAATACCAGAGTTGCTCCTAGTATACAAATTCAAATATGTGTGAGTGTGGACTACTCTGGTCTAATCGGAATGGGATTAACAGCTAGATAATGTTAAAATATAGACAAGCCATGGTGGTGGTGGGGCTTACGTCTGCCTCTCCTACCCTTCTCCAAAATGTACCATCTGACTTGCTCTGATAATATACGGCTTGCGCTTCTGCTGTTAGTTTCAGCTTGATAAAACACAAGCAGCGTCCACTATGGCAGGAGTCTGAGAATTCACACAACCCAAGATAATATTTGTTGTAATCATAACACTACAACTAAAATCAGAAGAGGTATTTTTATTTATGGCCTCCAGGTGGCAGCACTGCACACAGTCTTTACAGGTTTGCTGAGCCTCCACCCAGTTGTCTGCCTACAGATTTTCACTCTGTAACCAACAAAATCAAAGAGGGAAGCTGAGGCCAAGGCTGAGAGCACCTGTTTTGCACGCAGAAGGTCCCAAATTCAGTCTCCGGAATCTCCAGCTGAAAGACGCAATTGCAGGGAAAGAATTTCTCTCTCTGCCTGAAACCCTGGAAAACCCCAGCCAGTCAGGCATTGCTTAAAGGTAAAGGTAAAGGGACCCCTGACCATTAGGTCCAGTCGTGGCCGACTCTGGGGTTGCGGCTCTCGTCTCGCTTTACTGGCCAAGGGAGCCGGCATACAGCTTCCGGGTCATGTGGCCAGCATGACTAAGCCGCTTCTGGCAAACCAGAGCAGCGCACAGAAACACCGTTTCCCTTCCCGCCGGAGTGGCACCTATTTATCTACTTGCACTTTGACGTGCTTTCGAACTGCTAGGTTGGCAGGAGCAGGGACCGAGCAACGGAAGCTCACCCCATCACGGGGATTCGAACCGCTGACCTTCTGATCAGCAAGTCCTAGGCTCTGTGGTTTAACCTACAGCGCCACCCGCGTCCCAAACCGGGCATTGCTTGGTTTGATACAATTTGTGCCAAGTATAAAACAGCTTCCTGGGATCCTAACTGAGAGTGTGGCAGGCTTATTTATTTAAATATATCTATGCCGAATACAACATTTATTATTTTTTTTATATAATATTTATTAAATTTTTGTTTAACAATAAATGCATATAATAACATACCAATTTCAAATATCCACATTTCATAGACATCCTTGGACTTCCTCACACCTCTTGTTCCTGCATAAATTAAACACCAGAGATCAAAACATTGGAGATGCAAAGACTGTTGGTTTCTGAGTAATTGGTAAAAGAATAAAATGAGAATTCCCTGGATGCCTAGATCCAAGTTTGGAGCAAGTACTTTTTGGTGAGAGAGCCCCAGCAGAGATTTAAAATCACAAAACTTGCAGTAAAGTAGAATGTGGAAATACAGGCTGTTAGTTTATCATATTCCCTTCTAAGTTTCTTCCAAAATTTCCCGCTTCCCCTCAACATCGAAAGAGACCACACGTTTGCTAAGTAAATAATGGTTTACTTACAAACTCCTCAAATATCATATTCATGTCCTTTTCCATACAGAAGCAATAAAAGACAGGTGGTGCAACTTAATTTCAGAATTGGTTTCTAAATGTTTCTAAATTATTTGCATAGAAACAAGACGGCTTGCTAACGCCATGTGGTCTGGGCTTGGAGCAACCAGCCCAGACATTCTTACTGGTTGGTTCACCTGGTGGAAAGAGAAAAAGAACGAAGGGTTTGGTAACCCTTCCTCCCAAGGTGAGGGTATGTCACCTAGCTAAGCCTGGCAGGACAGCTTACTCTGTGGCCTTAACCCATTCAACTTTAATTAGATTTAAGCATGTTGATTATATGAGGCTAGATACTGTATATCCCAGAAAAGCTTCCTGGAATAAAACAGTTTTATTCAGACACCTGGAAGTTAGCAGGTATGGGTCACTTTCAACCCTTTCCAGTAGTATCTGACCAGGCAGGGTTCTTACCTTGCATGGAGTCACGTTTTTGCTCCAAATATGTTTTTTGCCATCTCTGTTTGCAGCTGTTCCATTAAACTGCTGGCTCTGCTGCTGCATTTCCTCATCAAACCGCTGTTCTATTTTGTCAAATCACTGGCTCTGTTTTTCCATCATGAACTCCACCTGTTTGCTATTGCTATTCCTCCCTCCATTTCATTTCAGACACACAACACTCAGAGGTCCTCCTGCAGGAAACGTGAATCCCACTTCTAACACCAGTGTTGCACACCAACCCAATCTCCTAGTGGTGAGATATTCCAGGGGTTCCAGGTGCTTGCCAAGAGCCTGGTTTCCTGGGACTGAAAGTCAGCAGAGATTGTGGTGTCTTTAGGGTAATATTGTGTGTGTGTGTGTGTGTGTGTGTGTGTGTGTGTATAGGGATGCAGGTGGTGCTGTGTTCTAAACGACTGAGCCTCTTGGGCTTGCCGATCAGAAGATCGGCGGTTCGAATCACCGCGATGGGGTGAGCTCCCGTTGCTTGGTCCCAACTCCTGCCAACCTAGCAGTTCGAAAGTGCAAATAGATAAATAGGTACCACTCTGGCGGGAAGGTAAAACGGCGTTTCTGTGTGCTGCTCTGGTTTTGGTGTTCCGTTGTGCCAGAAAAGGCTCAGTTATTCTGGCCACATGACCCAGAAAAACTGTCTGCGGACAAACGTCTACTCCTTCGGCCTGTAATGCGAGATGAGTGCTGCAACCCCAGAGTTGTTTGCGACTGGACTTAACTGTCAGGGGTCCTTTACCTTGACCTTTTTATGTATGTATGTATGTATGTGCGTGCACGTACACACACACAACTGAGCCAAGAATGAGGGGCTCACAGCATTAACACTCCAAAAGGTGTCACTTCTACCTTAGGCAGTCTTAGATTTCAGCAGAAATCAAGCATGGGTCTGTGTCCAGCTTTGCAGACTGCTTTCTTGCTGCTCACATCACACACCACAACTCTAGCTCTTGTATTCCTAACTACCAGCCAGGGATGGGGAAGGGCCCACCCATTTGCCCCGTGGCATCAAGCAACTTCTTTGGTTATGCCAATCATGGCCCTTATGTGGCTGGCTAATTGTTTTACAATTCCCTAGATAACGGCACTGGTTTGGCGAGCTTGGTCTTGTACCTTGGACTCAGAGGCATTATGCAGACTGACACACCTCTCCCCCCAAAACTGCAACAATATAAAATAAGCAGTTTATTATTTTGAGTGTGCATGTGTGTGTAAATGGATAATGTATGTATGTATGTATGTATGTATGTATGTATGTTATTTATAAATTTTGTTAAATAACATAAAATAATAAATGCTGACATGTTATAACCACTTTTTAGCTTGTTGCTGATATTGTTTCTAAAATGATTTAAATTGTTTTTAACTGTTTTTAATGATAGTTTTAATATTTATTGTAAATTGCTTAGTGGCTTTGCTACAGTCAACAAACATACATACATACATACATACATACATACATCATTTTATTTTTATGCTTCCTTCCACAGTTAAAACCATGCTCAAGGTGACTTACAACATGGGGAAAAATACACAATTCAAAACACATAAACAATAAATAAAGCATCAAAAAGTACACAACCAAATTGAACAATTTCCACATCATAATAATAAACATACAAAATAAAAATACAAAAAATAATATCAATACAGCAACAACCCCCCAACGACACCTCCTAAGCACCCCAAGAATCAAGTAGTATACAGTATAAATTTTATTCAGTTGTTTCTTGATGCTAAACATATACTTATTTCTGCCAAAAAAAAACCCCAAGAAAAAAGCCAAATTCCAGTGTGAGGTGGGGCAGTGGGCCACTGTGTTGACTCCTCCCCACACTTTAGCTGCATCTGCGCCGCCCCCCAAAAGAGAGGCAGTTCGCTGTGAACAGATTCCGATGGATTTGACCAACTTCTATTCATCAGACAGTCCTCAGGAGGGCAGGGCACCCTCGGAGTCCGTCTCTGGGCTTTCTCTCCTGCAGAGGCTTGCCCGTGTTGCCATGGCTACCTCTGCCACATTGCAAGCTGATGTGACCAGCCTGCTCTCCAATGCCAACCCCACAACCGTCCTCAGTTGCTTTTGGGCAGCGCTTCTGGTTTCCCAGGACAGTCCAGACCTAGAGCGGTGGATCTGAGGTCAGTCTTTAATTGCGTTAAATTATGGAAGGGGAAGGGACGCAGGTGGCGCTGTGGGTTAAAACCTCAGCCCCTAGGACTTGCCGATCGAAAGGTCGGCGGTTCGAATCCCTGCGGCGGGGTGCGCTCCCGCTGCTCGGTCCCAGCGCCTGCCAACCTAGCAGTTCGAAAGCACCCCCGGGTGCAAGTAGATAAATAGGGACCGCTTACCAGCGGGAAGGTAAACGGCGTTTCCGTGTGCGGCTCTGGCTCGCCAGAGCAGCGATGTCACGCTGGCCACGTGACCCGGAAGTGTCTCCGGACAGCGCTGGCCCCTGGCCTCTTGAGTGAGATGGGCGCACAACCCCAGAGTCTGTCAAGACTGGCCCGCACGGGCAGGGGTACCTTTACCTTTACCTTTATGGAAGGGGAAGAGAGAGGAAACCTGGTCTTCTATTTGAAGGGTCCCAGAAGACACCTCTGTGGGAATTTTTCCTGCAGGACTTGGGGGGGGTGAGTGTGAGCAGGGACAGGCAAATCTGTCTGTTTTGGTTTCTCCCACCCAGTTTCTCATTGTACCAAACTTAAATTCATTTCCCTGCACTTCCAAATCTGTTTCTGAATGCTTGTTCTTTTTTTAAAAAAAAATCCTCTAGAAAATTCATCAGCATCTTAGCGTGAATTTCCCATAATATGCACCATTCTTTCCCCTAATACAGTGTGCTTTGTATGTTATTTCTATGGCTACATGCATGGTTATGCTCAAGTTGCCCCGGTTTGTGCATTTTTCTATGCATGATTTTTTGCATTGCAGAATTCAGAGAAGCGTGAATTTCCGACAATATCTGTGTTTCAGTTTGCATGTTGTGTGAAACTAAATAGAATCGAATTTTCCCCCAACCCCATGAGCAAGGAGCCCCCTTAGCTAGACAGATCTGGAGTTTGGCTGCTTTAAAGTGTATATGAGACGGCATTTGATTATGAGGCCATGTTTGCTTAAAATTTAGGATCAGAATGAATTTTAGTATACGTAGGTTTTGAGCTTGGCATTGCCCCAGGTGCCTTTGGGAAGGGATTCAGTTACAAACTACATGTAAATCCAGCAGTGTGCATTTGTGGGAGGTGAAATAAATCTATATTGATGGAAGATAAGTCTATCAGTGCCTACTAACAACACTGGCTCTAAAATGGAATCAGATACGTTCCCAGAGGATGATGGCTTGATGAGTGCCTATTTGCTATGACAATTATATATCTAGGTTTTGAGACAGTCTACCTCTGGTGGCCAGTTGCCACTAAACTGGCCTTCCACCTTCCTGTTTGTGGGCTGCCTGCTCTCTGACGGACATAAGATGCTAGGAGGAACAGCACCTCCTTGGGCTCTGGAGGCCCAAGCGAATGGAAGCAGAACCAAAACACATTCAAAATGCTTTGGGCACACTAGCTCAGCATCACGTGGCACAGTTAATTAAGTACATTACCAATCAGCTTTCCTTGACCTAATGCCTTCCTATCGGCCTCAGCCAGGACAACTGTTGTAACCCAGAACATCTGGAGGGCATCAGGTTGGCAAAGGTTGATATAGATAAGAATCAGTATTCCACATCACAACTTGGGTGTTTAAAAAAATATATTAAAAATTGATTGGCATTTATATTTTGTTTTTGTTTTGCAACCGGGAAAACAAAGCATTTGTCTCTATTACAGGCCAAATTCTGCAGATGTTCATCTATATAATTCTATAGAGAGTTTCCAGCATTGAATTCATTCAACCATGGGTGAGTATTTGAGTAGAGGAAGCATATCAAGGTGGGGAGAAGGAGGAGGAGGACATTAGATACAGGTGTACAGGTGAGGGGACGGAGAGGATCACAATCTGTAATCCATCTCCCTGCTCATCTTCTTAACGCCAGAAGAACAATGGTTCAGGCGGATTAAATGCAGTGCCAAACGCAGAGCTTCATTCTCACCTTTAAACCAGGGATGAGGAACCTGAGGCCCTCCAGATGTTGTTGGACTACAACTTCCATCATCCCCATGTTGGCCATGCTGATGGGAGTTGAAGACAAACAACATCTGGAGGGCCACAAGTTCCCTATTGCAGCTTGAACCATCACCAGCCCTGTGGAGGGGCAGCCTAGGTGGGCCCATTGTAATCCAGTGGCAGATGCTGCAGTCCCATGCGCACGTTCTAGAGAGTAAGGCCCCGTCCACACCAAACATGGACCTTTCTATGGTGGCTCCCCATTTGTGGAATGCTCTCCCCAGAGGGCTGGCCCTTTCCAGGGGCATCTTTATGGCTACTGTAGGATACAAGATGCTAGATTATTATTATTCTATATTTCTTTTTAGCCCGCCTTTTTCCCTGATGGGACTGAATGAGTCTTTGGTCTGATTCAGCTGCAGGGCTCTTCTGGTCTTAGGAATTGCTAAGAGGCTCGTTCTTTAGGGTTCAGCTTCTTTGGGGCCTCTAACTGTTAAATCTACACACAACTTCATGGTTTGGCAGCCCCTGAGTCTTGCACCCTGTTCCACCGCTGGCTAACAAAATACACAGAGCAGAGACCAAGAGGGAAAAGGCTGAATTGGCAAGATCTCCTGGGCAATTGGTGCCTCACAATATGGACACCCTTGCCCTTGATGTCACCCGTGATGTCACCGTGACCTTATAAAGTCTGAGCAAAATAGCTTAGCCAAAGGATGATTCAAGGAACAGAGACAGGTCCCCAGGTGGAAGAGGCAGTGGACCAACAGGGCTGTCCGAGAGAATAACATCAATGTGAACTTCCACCTGCTATCTGGCCATAGGAATAGGACTATTAAGGTAACTCATTTATTGTTTGAAAAATGCATATACCACAATTGAAATATGTTTCCAAGGTGGCTCATGTGAGGTAGGGGCGAGGTCATTGTTAAGCTCTTATTTAATATATGGCAGGGTTACCTGCTTTGTAGCCCCAGAACAAGAGGTTGTTTACTGAAGAGCAAGTTAACAAACAAATCCATAGGAAAAGGAAAGTACGGTAACTACCAGAGCAAGCTGAAAGGGTAGAGACTTGGCTCCAACTCATAGTAAAGGGAGATAATGTTTAGGTCTATCATGTTCCATTACTACAATAATCTATCGCACAGAATAGGTTCTTTAAAAGCTGCCTTATACTCATCTAGCCAGAGCCGGCCCTACCATTAGGCTGCCTCAGGCAGCTGGTTTTACGGTTCACAAAAGGGCAGCACATTGTTAGTGGAAGAAGCACTTGTAGGATTTTCTGCCTTGGGTGCAAACTTAACTTGAATGGCTTTGGACACTGTGCACCTTGATTTGGCGTGTGTGTGTGTGTGTGTGTGTGATTTGTTGCTTCCCTTCAGATGCAGCCCTTATCCTGCATCTACCTCAGGATTGTCTACACTGACCAGTAGCAACTCCCCAGAGTTTCAGGAAGGGGGATTTCATGCAAATCAGGTGCATTTCATGCAAATCAGATTTCATGCAAATCAGATGCATTACCACCTGGGTGCAGTGACACAGGAAACAGGTGTGACGTCGTCGTATCCTTAAAATAGTCACACCTAGTATTTTCCACAATAAAGCAGAAGTTTACTCTGACAGTATAATTTGCAAGGAGAGAGAGAGATTTAAAGTTATCTGGAATGTATACTTTCTGCCTTGGAAACCTTGCCCTCCAGTCCTAAATGTGTGTGCCTGCTGATGGATGTTGGGTGATGGAAGGGAACTCTGCACATGCTCAGAGGTGCTTTTCTTCTGACAAGATTTAAAGCATTTCTCGGGCGCACGCAGGGAAATAATATGTTTCCTGTGAACCTGCAGTCAATCAGCTCGCTCTCTTCATTGCTCTAACTGTCCGACTTCTTAATTCCATTTTTTATAACTTGGTTGCTGTGCAGTTATTGTTGCTTTAATTTTCCCTTTTATTACCTTTGCTTGTTTAGCCTGGTATTTAATTTATGAGAAGCTCCACTCTCAGATCAGCAACCAGATGACGCAGGTGATAAAAACACTGCTTGTAAAAAAGGAAAGTCAGTCAGTCATCCTGCAGTACCCATGCCTACGAAAACTGTCTCTCTAATTATATTTCAGATACCCCTAAGTTTTTTATTTGTCCCCTTCCAGGCAAGGAAAGTATGCCCATTGTTAAGTATCCCAGGACAGTTGACCCTCTTTGGTATGAATGGGATAGGAAGGCCCAGAAATGCGGATTAAGGCACACCGTTTACGCGGTCAATGGCGATCGGTACACTGGCGAGTGGCTGGACAACCTAAAACACGGTAAGGACAATCCAGAGCAAGAATAATAGAATATGTTGCAGGATATTCCAGGCAAAAAAACAGCAGCCTGGAGAGGCCCAGCGATTCCCTCAAATAAAAAAGGCTACAGTTTATGTAAGACTGCATGTAAGAGGACTTAATTAGCATCCACACAAACTATTTCAGGAGGCTGCAAGGGCAGCTGGGAGAAAAACAGCACAAGGCTGTTCCTCCATATTTCGCAAATGTAAAAACTAGCCTCAGGTTGGCTCCCTCTCCAGTGCAAGTTGAGGCAAGCAGGTCCCTTGTGAGCAGGGGCGGAGGAAGGGGGTGCAGTGTGGGTGGGCAGCCCCGGGTGTCACCACTGAGGGGGTGACAAACTGCTGGGTGGCACTTACTGCGGGGCCTTGCAGCGTGCCCGAGCCATGCGACTCTCCTGGGAGCGACGGGGTGGCTTGGGCGCCCGCAGGCTCCGCGTTGCCCCAAACAGTCCGCCTAATGTCTCCCCCCTCAGCTGTAGGGCGGCTGAGTGGGAGGAGGCAGGCAGACCCCTCGGAGGCCCCACGGAGCGCCCTGCCCCGGCTGGCCCCGGCCCTGGGCACAGGGCACAGGAGCCTCCCTAGGCGCACCATCAGCTTGTTCCACCGCTGCTTGGGAGAAGAGATGTAAAGAGATAAACCTTTAAATGAGTAAAGCCAGAGCATGAAAACAGCCCCCCTCACCTGCAATCGGCTGTTCACAACAGGTAAATTGCTTATGGAAAAGAGGATCTGATTTACTGCCATGGTGAATAATAATAATAATAATAATTTATTATTTATACACCACCCATCTGGCTGGGCTTCCCCAGCCACTCTGGGCGGCTTCCAACAAAATACAGTGGTACCTCGGGTTACATATGCTTCAGGTTACAGACTCCGCTAACCCAGAAATAGTACCTTGGGTTAAGAACTTTGCTTCAGGATGAGAACAGAAATCGTGCTCCGGTGGCGCAGCAGCAGCAGGAGGCAGCCCCATTAGCTAAAGTGGTGCTTCAGGTTAAGAACAGTTTCAGGTTAAGAACGGACCTCTGGAACGAATTAAGTACTTAACCCGAGGTTCCACTGTATTAAAATACAGTAATGCATCAAACATTAAAAGCTTTCCTAGCTGCTGAGAGACCTAGCAGGGAGTCATCAGTCTCTTTAGCTCTGAGCAAGTGCTGTAGGTGTCACCCCCGCAAGCAACTTCTCTTCCCTCTCGCTTGCCTCACTCCCCTTTCCTGACAGAGAGGCAAAGGAACATACACGCTTGTGCGCGCACACTTCGCTTTCCCAAGGGATAGATGTAAACAGAGCAGTAGAATCGATCTGACCCCTGAAGAGCACATAGAATGGAAAGAGGAAGTGTGGAAGAAAGAAGCTCTTCCAACTTCTTCCTTCAGCACTAGGTAACTTTTCAAGAGAGAGAAAGCTGCCTTCAACCACCTTGAGGCCAAGGGGGCAGCAAGATAGGCTCAAAAGCTTAGCAGGTGTCAGGGCAGCGGCGCTCTCTTTTTTCCCCTCTGGACCACACTTTCAGAATAAAAATTTACTCATGCCACACCAATCTTTTTATTGATAAGATATACCATGGAAAACAAAAAGAAACAACTCCTAGCAGTGCTAGGAGTGCACAGAGCACAACTGCATTATAAAATGATCACGGGACACCCAGAAAATATAAAACATGAATCATTCCCAAAATACAATTATAAACGAGCCTCTTACATACATACCTTAAATATGTGCACAAACTCAATGAGCGGTGTAAGTTTGCCGTAGCACTTGCTGATCTCGCTCTCGTTTTGAAAAGATATCTGTCCATATTCTGCAAATAAATAAAATAACAAGTTGATACTGTACTATGCAGATAGGTAGCCGTGTTGGTCTGCCATAGTCAAAACAAAAAAATTCCTTTCAGTAGCACCTTAAAGACCAACTAAGTCAGTTCTTGGTATGAGCTTTCGTGTGCATGCACACTTCTTCAGATACACTGAAACAGAAGTTTCCAGACCCTTCTATATAGTGAGAAGGTGGGGAGGGGTATTACTCAGAAGGGTGGTGGGAATGGGTGATTGGCAGATAGCTGTGATGAGCCTGTTGACGACTCTTAACGACTGCAATAGGTCTTACAGGAAAAAGCAAGGGGTGAGAAGGTGAAAAATGGCTTTGTCATGTATAATGAGATAAGAATCCAAGGTCTTTGTTCAGACCAGGTTTCTCCATGGTTTTAAGTTTGGTGATAAGTTGCAATTCAGCAGCTTCTCTTTCCAGTCTATTTCTGAAATTCCTTTGTAGTAAAACAGCTACTTTGAGATCTTGTATAGAATGTCCTGGGAGATTGAAGTGTTCTCCTGATACCCCTCCCCACCTTCTCACTATATAGAAGGGTCTGGAAACTTCTGTTTCAGTGTATCTGAAGAAGTGTGCATGCACACGAAAGCTCATACCAAGAACTGACTTAGTTGGTCTTTAAGGTGCTACTGGAAGGAATTGTTTTGTTTTGACTGTACTATGCGACACTGAAATTCTTGAATGTTCATTTGCTTGTCCTGGAATCTTCCAGCCACACTTACCACCCTCTCCTGCCACACCAGTGCCCATGCGTTGCTCCCTTTGAGAACCACGGTGTCAGGCGAAGAAGACCTCAAGGGCACCATCACACCCCTGGGACACTGCGCTGGTGAACCCTTTTCTATGTCCAGAACATTACAGTGGTACCTCGGGTTACGTACTTAATTCGTTCCGGAGGTCTTCTTAACCTGAAACTGTTCTTAACCTGAAGCACCACTTTAGCTAATGGGGCCTCCCGCTGCTGCTGCACCACCGGAGCACGATTTCTGTTCTCATCCTGAAGCAAAGTTCTTAACCCAAGTTACTATTTCCGTGTTAGCGGAGTCTGTAACCTGAAGCGCCTGTAACCCGAGGTACCACTGTACAGTACAGGGCGGTGCCTTTGTAAATCCTTTTTCTTTTTACAATCAAGCGGCATATAAATTTTATGAAATGAATGAATGAACGAACGAACGAATGAATAAATAAATAAATATCATGCAGCGATGCTGAGGACAACCTCCTCTGTATTTGGGCGATATGGGCTCACAGGAGTCTTCCATGGATTTGCTTCATGCACTTCTCTCAGAACTAGAGAACTATTAATTTATCTAGTTTGGAAACGATTGGCTCAAGTAAATTAAAACCATAATGCACGGGCAGTTTTATTGGTCACGAGAGAAAGTCTGTGCTACCAGTTCCTGCCTTTTGTCCCCATGGCCAGGCAAGGGCACGCAGACATGGAAGAGGACAGGGGCCATCTACAGCGGAGACTGGAAATTTGGAAAACGGGATGGATATGGGACATACAGCCTCCCTGATCCCATCACAAAAGACTACAAGAAAGTGTACTCGGGTTGGTGGAAGAATGACAAAATGTGGGTAAGTCGTGCTCTTTTGCAATGGCAGATGCGAATGTATGCCTTTAAAAGTGAGCTGAGGGCCAGAGTCTGATCAGCATTAATATCAGAAATAAGGGGGGGGGGGGAGGTGGAATTGCCAAAGCTCTGAGCTGCTGCATTCTGCATTCCTGTTACAATAGACTCCTGCTGAAATTCACTTGTTCCTTTTTCTGAGGTGAACATTTAAAGCACTGCTGCCTCCCCGCTTCAAATGGTGTGTGCGCACTGCATCATGTGATGGATTATGTGGGGCGCGGCTTAACAACCTCCCCCAATATTTTATTTAAGTTGGCACACCCGCTTTTAATTCCAGGAGCCTCATGGCTTCCTTAATTCTGCTGCCCTCTCTTGAGTGACAGGAAGAGAGCAAGCCATGAGGGGAGTGAACAGATACCTCTGCATACTTTGTCCTCACACTTTGGGAGGTGGTGTGGATTCAGCCCAGAAGGTAGGGGTGGAGGAGAAATTCATAGAATCATAGAACTGTAAAGATGGAAGGCCTCCCAAGATCATCTGGTCCAACCGTCAGCAATGCCAGAATCTTGACTAAAGCATCCTTGACAGATGACCTTCTAACCTCTGCTGAAAAACCTCCCAGGAAGGAGAGTCCAACACCTTCTGAGGGAGCCCATTCCACTGCTGAATGGTTCTTACCATCAGAAAGTTCTACCATCATAATCTCCTTTCCTGTAACTTGAAGCCTTTGGTTTTGGTCCTAGCCTCTGGAACAGGACAGCCCTTTAGATATGTGAAGAAGGCTATCCTATCTCCTCTCAGCCTCCTCTTTTCCAGGCTAAACAGACCCAGCTCCTTCAACCGCTCCTCATGAGACTTCCTCTGCATACGTTCCATCTTGTCAATGTCCTCCTTTAATTGTGGTGCTCAGAAATTCAAACCATTTCGGATTTAAAGGTGAACCCAGCTAGCTTGCACTTTCCAAAACAATTTGTTGAACTGCAACCCAGGCATCCTTCAAAATCTGCACTTCCCCTAAGGTTGCAGTGCAGATCTCCAGCCCACTAGTGTCCACAAACACACATATACCGTATTTTTTGCTCTATAAGATGCACCAGACCACAAGACGCACCTAGTTTTTAGAGGAGGAAAACAAGAAAAAAAATATTCTGAATCTCAGAAGCCAGAACAGCAAGAGGGATCGCTGCGCAGTGAAAGCAGCGATCCCTCTTGTTGTTCTGGCTTCTGGGATACCTGCGCAGCCTGCATTCGCTCCATAAGACGCACACATATTTCCCCTTACTTTTTAGGAGGGAAAAAGTGAGTCTTATAGAGCAAAAAATACGGTACTTGTGTGCGTAAAGATGTGTCTATCGGTGAAGACAGCATTATAGCAAGGAAAAAAAGTCTGTTAGGCAAACTTGCATACAAAAAGGTGAGTTTTATGAGGACATTAAAAAAACAACAACCACAAAGTTGGCACGGAGAAATGAGAAGCTGAGAGAAAACAAAAATTGACAGATTTGTCCTGCTTCCAGAAGTGGGGCGGGGAGCAAATCAAATGGGCATCAGCAACAAGTATTGACTTTTTAAAGAAAGTTAAACATTTTAAAGAGAAAGCTTGCTGTTGTGATCATCCACATCAATATCTTTTGATTTTAGGGATATGGAATAAAATTTTACTCTGATACGGAGTATTACGAAGGGGAATGGGCCGTTGGGAAGAGAAGCGGCTGGGGCCGGATGTACTACAAGGACGGCTCCATCTATGAAGGCCAGTGGTCTGAGGACAAGCCAAGCGGGCAAGGCATGTTCCGCTTGAGTAAGTACCTCCCTGCTGCGTCCATGATGCTTGAGAGGTCTGGTCCTCTATGCCTTTGGGCAGTGGTTAGAACGGGCCCCAGCCCTTCCCACCTCCCCAGAACAGAACTTGGGGCACGTTAAGGCTGGCCAGATGGTGTCACCACCAACATTCTCAGCTCTCTTTGCTCAGATAGACTGCTGCTGCCGCTGCTGCTCAAAAGGTGGCCTGTGCAATGACAACAACACAACGGCTTGTTGCTCTCTGTGCCACATATCTCCATTTACCCTGCCTCAGCTCACACCAGTAGTCTTTTGAAGACTTAATGGGTTTTAGTTGTTTCAAGAACAGGGCCCCTGCGCACAGAGGCAAAAATCACATAAGTTGGGAGCACCCTGGAGGATGCGCAGAAAAGTGGGGGCGATGGCTGTGCTACCCCACACATCAGTGTAAAAAACAACAACCACAACCCTGCTGAGCCCCCATTCTCTTTGGGGCTTCCTCCACCCTCACTGACACCCTCTTCAGGCTCTGGGGAAATTTATGTTTAAGTGTCCCCTTGTGTATATGCAGTCACACGTGTGTTGATCAAATGTCAGTGGCAGGGAGACACTCGTAAAACCCAAACTCTCCTTGCCATGCCATTCTGGCTAAGGCTCTGATGGGAGAACTTTTCCAGTCTGGGAGCCACACTACCTCCCTTTTGGGTGGCATCCTGAGGGTCACAGGGCAAAGTGGGCAGAGCGACAAATGTAGGTTTTTGCCTTTGCACAGTAGGCCAGTTTCTTCAACCGCTCTTCCGTCTAGGGAGGCCGGAGTTCATGGATGTATTCCAGCCAGGCAAAAAGGTTTGGGGCCAGTGAGGGGGCAAGACCTGGGGAGAATCCCAAGGGCAAGAGATCAAGGCCTGGAGAGGCGCATTGGTCTCCCAGGCCAGAGGTTGCAAGCCCTGCGCTACCGCCTTGAAAGCATGCCGTGCTTGGCTGAGCCAATGTGGTGCTGGGGTTAGCAGGCTGGACTAATTAGAGCCATCAAGACCTGGGGTCAAATACCACTAAGTCATAACAAAGGTAGCTTGGGAACTCTGAGTCGATTGCTCCTTCTCATCCTAACCCCGTCTCTCAGGGTTGTTGTGCAGGTAAAATGTGGGTCAGACCCATATATGCTTTACTGACCTCCTGAGAGGAAAGGGAGGATTAAAATGTCCTTAAACATTATTATTGTGCCATGCTGAGCAATCACATAATTTACTGCTGTTTTAATAGCTGACAGTATGTTTACACGAACTCTTAAAGCAACAGTTTGCTAGTCCTGCCCAGGTTATGCCGAGGGCAGGTACACTTAATTACACGGCTGTCCAGGATCTGTTTGTATCTAACTTCCAGCACCAGGAAATTGGTGAGATTTAGAGTCTTGGTGGTTATCTAGAAATGTCTTTAGTTTCTAAAAGGACAGGTAATGACTGTGACTTGACAGATTTCAAGAGGATTCAGAACTGATATCACTTTACCTGAAGGTGACACTTCCTCAGCAGAGGTGCAAATTCACTTTGCATGTGCTCAGAGGTGCTCTTGTTGTAATATCACCTAGTCCAAAACTGAGGCGAGGCATTGAAAAGAAGATTATGGGGTTAAAATTAATACCTGCTGGGATGTTCTGGGTGTTAAGGATATGATGGATTTTAAATCACCACTGCCACCACCACAAATTGAATAATTGGTCCTCCAGAGACATTGCCCAATTGATCATGAACTGGCTGGATTTTTCCTAAGGTTAAAATTAGCTAATTAATAGATTATTAATTTCCTGTGCCTGCAGGTTTAATATTGTCAGCTCTGTAGCTGGAAATTTTGCAAGGCAGGGGGTAAATGGGCCTTCTGTTAGGTTCGCGATGGACAACCATCCAAGATCAAATAGCTGGTACTGGCTTCTTGCCCAGAAAGGGTAAACTGAAACGTAGGATTCATGCAGTTTTGCTGGCTCCTCCCTTTCTTGCAAAAGGATTTAAGAGAGTTAGTCACAGCATCCAAACTGTGAAGGGCACAGCTTGGTGGGGCCCTTGCGACGGACATGTGCTGCCCCATTGATGGAATTCCTTCCCCACATAAATTTGCCTGGCACCCACATGAATATATTTTCAGTGCCAGGCAAATGCTTTTCTTTCTCCACCCTTAATGTTTTCATAAACTGTCTTGGAAGCATCACCAAAGAGCAGTATATGAATCTTTCCGAATAAGCAAAGAGGGAGGGAGCTCCTGCTCTCCAGTCTCTTCTCAGAACTGCCGCATCCAGAATTCCGCCATATTGTGAGCAAAAGGACTTCTCTGCAATCTGAGTTGCCTCCTGACCATTGAGTCAGAAGCAGGTTCCGTTCTGTCCATTTCAGCGGGGTATTTACTTCCAAGAAAAAAGCACACCAAGAACTCAGGCAGACAGGGCCCTGTTTCGATGTATTCACCTTCATCAACTAATTTTTAAAGGGTTGTGTAAGTTTGAAGACTTTTGAATAAATATATCCTGTTATTTTCTACGTTTCTCAGGGATAACAACTATGTATGGGTAGATCAACGTGTACCTTGAGCTTTTCTGTGCATTTTCAATTTGGAAGCCCACGAAGTGCTTCAGGGGCAAAGTCTACAGCCACAATGACCGGGGTGGGGGGTGGGGGCAAACTAGACCATGATAGAACCATTTATTAGGAGATGCTGCAGGGCCTTGTGAAAACACAAGCCAGCTTCTCTCTCTCTCTCTCTCTCTCTCTCTCTCTCTCTCTCTCTCTGTGTGTGTGTGTGTGTGTGTGTGTTTAAAAAGCATCAATCCCACAAAAATCTCTGTGTCGCTTGCAGAAAATGAAAACCGTTATGAAGGCTCCTGGAAGGACGGGAAGAGACACGGTCCAGGAAAGTTCATCTACTTGGACACGGGGCAACTTTATGAAGGCTACTGGGTGGCCGACATTCCCCGCTGCGGAACCATGATTGATTTTGGCCGTGACGAAGCCCCTGCACCAACTCAGTATCCCATCCCAAAGGTAATCTCTAGGTTACAGGCTCCCCGCAGGCCCAAAGGCCAGAACGCGCATATGGGTGGGTTCCAGTGTCTCTTCCTGCAAGCCAACACCTGCTCCAGCTCCCCCAGGACTTGCCCACCTCCGCTCCCTTGGCCTCTTAAGCATGGAGAGTGCAAATAGCTGCATGTGGGGAAGCTTTTATGATGAAGGGCAGTGGACCCACAGGAAGAGTCAGCTGATGGTGGGAGCCAAAAGTAGGTTGGGTCAGAAGCAAAGTGGATGGGAGTCTGCAGGCAGGTAGGGCAGGATGACCCAAAGGGAGCAGAGAGGCAGCTTTTTCTAAACAAACTAATTGTCTTTTCCAGTCTATTGATTTTTAAAAAAACAAACAAAGATCAGAATCTGATGCTTATTTGTGTAATAAAAGGTAAAGGTAAAGGTACCCCTGCCCGTACGGGCCAGTCTTGACAGACTCTGGGGTTGTGCGCCCATCTCGACTCAAGAGGCCAGGGGCCAGCGCTGTCCGGAGACACTTCCGGGTCATGTGGCCAGCGTGACATCGCTGCTCTGGCGAGCCAGAGCCGCACACGGAAACGCCATTTACCTTCCCACTGGTAAGCGGTCCCTATTTATCTACTTGCACCCGGAGGTGCTTTCGAACTGCTAGGTTGGCAGGCGCTGGGACCGAGCAGCGGGAGCGCACCCCGCCGTGGGGATTCGAACCACCAACCATACGATCGGCAAGTCCTAGGCGCTGAGGTTTTACCCACAGCGCCACCTGCGTCCCATGTATTTGTGTAATAATCTTATGTAAATCACTTTGTGAAAATCTTATGTAAATCACTTTGTGCTGTAAATGAATGAAGGAATGAAGTGGGGAAAGACCCATCCATTAGTTTCTATGGCAACAGAACTCACTTTTTGAAGATGCTTAGCTGTGAGCAACTAAGGCCATTACCTTAACAAAAGAACTGGGCTGTTCAGTGCAGCAAGCATCCTGCTATAGATTCTAGCCTCCCACAGGCATGGATGGGACCCACGGGAGTCATCCTGATGCCCAGAAAAACCTGTAACCATCTATATATGTGTGTGTGAAAGACAGGGAGAGCGTGTTGTAACCCTGTGTGGTTTATGTGTTTGTGTTAGTAACAATGGGGTGAGGTGGGGGAATAGAGGAGTGTGCATTTGTTTCTCCTTTTGCCGGGTGTGTGGGTGTGGGTGGGTGTTTTATTGCTATTTTGCCACACCCGCTTTTGCTCTGCAAACCATTGCCATTCAGCTCCCAGAAGGTGGCCAGTTTTCAGTCTGGCCTTGTGGCTGAAACTGATTCCCCATCCCTGGAATGGGGCTTAAAAGGCTATGTGGGGAGCTGGAATGTTGCCAGTTCAAGTATTGGCCAGGAGGACTTGCAATGCTTCCATAGACTAGCCCCTCTTTCTCCCCCTGGCATTTCCCACCCTCATTCTGTTTGAAGAGCAATAAGAGGACTGTCCTGTATTTGCAGTTATCCTCCATTTGAAGGGTTGCTCAGTCTGAGTCCAGTTTAAAGGCAGCAAGTACTATGGAGCCCAGTGGCGTAGCGTGGGTTGTCAGCACCCGGGGCAAGGCAAGTAATTTGCGCCCCCTAACCCATGGATTTGCACACCCTAACCCTAACCCCCAGATGTTGTGCCCGGTGCGGCCGGCCCCCCCTGCACCCCTCACGCTACGCCACTGATGGAGCCCCAGGGTCCCATCATCAGAGAGCAGACTGGCCTGCCTCTCCCAGCCACAGCCTTCCCCACGATGCAGAAAGGCATTGCTATTTCTATTTAGAGTGCAGTAATTATTTTATTACTGTGGCCTAATTATTTTATTTTATTTGTTTTGTTTTGTTTCAGTAGTAATTATTTTTTTACTGTGGTCTAAACCACAAAGCCTAGGGCTTGCTGATCAGAAGGTCGGCGGTTCAAATCCCCACGACGGGCTGAGCTCCTGTTGCTCAGTTCCAGCTCCTGCCAACCTAGCAGTTCGAAAGCACGTCGGGAAGGAAGGTAAACGGCATTTCTGTGTGCTGCTCTGGTTCGCCAGAAGCAGCTTAGTCATGCTGGCCACATGACCCAGAAGCTGTACACCGGCTCCGTCAGCCAATGAAGTGAGATGAGCGCCACAACCCCAGAGTCATCCGCGACTGGACTTAACAGTCAGGGGTCCCTTTACCTAATTATTTCTAAGTTGGCATCTGTATATTTAAATTAGCATATGAAAATTTTATGCAGATTTGTCTCCTTTTGTTTGTTTTTTGGCAATGTATTAAATTGCAACAACCCCATGTTTCTTTCAGGTTGAACTAGCGGACCCAGAGGGTGTGTTGGAAAATGCTATTGTGTTGCTAGAAAATGCTGAAGAAGCGAATTCTCAGCCTCAGAAGGAACGATGACAGCTGACAATCCTGCCCTCCAAAGCTGGGGTTCCTTCCCGTTGAAGGCTGAGCAGCAATGTAGAAAGAGTTTTTTCCCAAGAGATTCCCAAGTATTCCCATTGCGATCCCTTCACTGTTCCTGGTTATCCAAGAGCCCCTTTGCTCACTAGTTTAGCAGCTGCAGCAACACAGAGGGAAGAGCGACATGGTAGAGACAATGTGAGTTCAAAAATACAAGATACCGCACATTTCTTTGCAAGTTGCTTACCCTGGGTTCTTGAAGCAGCGACTTGCCCTTTGCACCTCCCAGATGTTAGTGGCACACACCTCAGATGGCAGGTGCTGAGGGGTGGAGAGGGGCTTGAACACCTCCAAGGAAGGAGGGTCTGTAATTCCTTCCTGAGTGACGCTCTGGCACAAGCTGGGGATACAAAGCAAAGGGAAGATTTGGGGTGATGACTGCACTTTCCCCTCTTCCTGAATTCAGAAAAGCTTCTGTCTATTTTGAACCACCTTTTTGTACCATCAAGGAGAGACTTTGAAACGGGGGATAAATATGATTGACACTGTAGCCTGGAACCCACCACAGCAGGGGGGTGGGGTGGGGGTGGCAAAGAGAGTGACAGCCACAAAAGGCACAAATTGTGTTGTCAAGGAGTCTAAAAGAGTCCCTGATAGATTCTCTCCATCATGATGGCTTCTTATTTCAAGACTCTCTAAAATACACATTTTGAACAAAGATATTCATAGTATCACGTTCTCCCTTCTCCAAGTAAGGAAACCTTCACAGAAAAGGAAGAAGGAATAAGAGAGAGAAATATTTGGAAGCCAATGATGTATCTTCATTAGAAGCAAATGAACTTGCTTATCGTATTTTTCACTCTATAGGACGCACCCGACCATAGGACGCACCTTGTTTTAGAGGGGGAGAACAAGAAAAAAATATTCTCCCCCTCTCTGCTCAGTGCCCCTTCAGCGAAACAGAGCCCCTTCCTTTTCTCCTCCCGCTTGGCTGAAGGGGCGCTGCGCAGCTCTCCCTCTCTGCTGAAGCCAGGAGAGTCTTGCTCTCCCTGCTTCAGCAAAAGGAACCCGAAGCCTTCGGAGCGCAGCGTGAGTTCCTGCTGCGCTCCAAAGGCTTCAGGCGGCTATCCCAGAAGCCTGGAGAGCTAGAGGGGTCGGTGTGCACCGATCCCTCTCGCTCTCCAGGCTTCAGCGAAAGGAACGCGTAGCCTCCGGAGCGCGGAGGGAGCGCTCGCTTTGTGCTTTGGAGGCTTCGCGTTGCTTTCACTGAAGCCAAGGAGCCTGCATTCGCTCCATAGGACGCACACACATTTCCCCTTCATTTTTGGAGGGGGAAAAGTGCATCCTATAGAGCGAAAAATACGGTAATTTGCTAGTGTGCAGGTTGACACCAAGCAACAGATACAGCTGTAGGCTCCATCGGAACGGTTCTGGCACCAGCAAGAAAGCTTCCCCAAGCCACTGCTGTTAGCACAATGTTAGCAAGAGAATTTCCCCCCAACCTGGTGCCCCCCCATATGTTTTGGACTCCAGCTCCCCTCAGCCCAACACCAGGAGGGGCACAGACCCCTCCCCCTTGGTCAACAACCTGCCCACTGCTAACCTAAAATGTCAAATGGAGTCATAATACACACACCTGTCTTTTTGTGTGAGGGTATTGCTATTTTTAAAAAGTTTTATTTATCGTTTTCAATTTTACAAAATTTGAACATTAACATTTACCAAATCACAAACCATACATCTAACATCAACTTCCTTCCCACCCCCCTTCCATGGTTCGTTTTAATTACCTTTTACTGCTGCATATTGTGGTTATTCCATATCCCCCCCCCCCCCATTTTATCTCATTCTCCTTTATAATGCTGAATTTACTCTAATCTTGCTAACATCCTGATTTGTTTACAATAGTTTTTTCAAATATTTACAATTTTTTTCCAATCTTCCTTAAAAGCTTTTTCTTCCTGATCTCTTATTCTACTAGTTAAACTAGCCATTGCTGCAAATTATTCTGAAGGGGTCACATAACTCCATACCCTTGAGCATCTCCCTGATGAAAATAGGAACAGCCTAAGGAAAAGCGGGACATTCCAGGATCAAATCAGAAACTGGGATGGCTTCTATAAATCCAGGACTGTCCCTGGAAAATAGGGACACTTGGAGGGTCTGCAAATATAACTCCTTATTTAGTCTGTAATCTCCTCAGGGCAGAGACCTGCCACACTTTCCTCCCCTTTTGACTGATATAAACTAACACTGGCTTGGTTCATACAGAAACAACAAGCCATGATCTAGTGTTACAAGAATGAGCTTTCAAGGGAATGGTGGGCTTCTTTCTCCCCTCCCCTCCTGGACCCCAACCCTGCCACACCTGGTTTGAGGCAGTCATATGCTTGTCAAAACTGGCAAACTGGTTTGTGATTCTGGGAAACCAGGAACAAAATGTAGAATGAATCCCTGGCCTGCCTTGATGTCTGAATCAGACTCTTCAGCCTTGGGTTTTGATCCCAGTTTAAAGCACCCCGCACAGGTTTTTTTTTTTTAATATATGTTTAATTTATTTTTATTAAATATTTTCTTGGTTTACAAAAGTACATGCCTTGTCTCTTTTTTCAGGTTGTACAGTCTTTCTTACAAATCAGTTACATTTGTTGTGAGACATTAATGTAAAATATAAGGTTGGGGAAGAAGAGGGGGGAGAGGAGGGGTTCTTTTATATCAGGGGTCAGCAAACTTTTTCAGCAGGGGGGCTGGTACACTGTCCCTCAGACCTTGTGGGGGGGGGGCGGACTATATTTTGAAGGGGAAAAAAATCTATGAACAAATTCCTATGCCCCACAAATAACCCAGAGATGCATTTTAAATAAAAGCGCACATTCTACTCATGTAAAAACACGCCGATTCCCGGACCATCCACTGGCCGGATTGAGAAGGTGATGGGGCCGGATGCGGCCGCCGGGCCTTAGTTTGCCTACCTATGCTTTATATAGTGTGCGTGTGGGGTTTTGTGTTAGTGTCAACTGGGTAGGTTCTCTATTTGTTTACAGTGGTACCTCGGGTTAAGAACTTAATTCGTTCCGGAGGTCCGTTCTTAAGCTGAAACTGTTCTTAACCTGAGGTACCCCTTTAGCTAATAGGGCCACCTGCTGCCGCCATGCGATTTCTGTTCTCATCCTGAAGCAAAGTTCTTAACCCGAGGTACTATTTCTGGGTTAGCGGAATCTGTAACCTGAAGCGTCTGTAACCTGAGGTACCACTGTATTACAGTTTGTTGGTAGAGGGATTGGGGCCCCAGGGTGTGGTTGGTTGCAGTGGGGTTTATTTGCATTGGGGGGGGGGGGCTTGTTGGTAAACCAGATAGATTTGTATGCTGTCGGTGGGTTCCTACTGTTGTCTTGTTGGGCTGTGATATGTGATAAAGGGGAGCCATACTGGGGTGAAGGCGTCCTCTTCTATTTATTCCTGCGTCAGTTTCATTTTGTTGGTTAGTTTTTCTAGTAGGGCTGTTTCCCATACAATTTGGTACCATTGGTCCATGCTTACTCCTGACAGGTCTCTCCAGTGTCTGGTTATGGTGTTTCTGGCTGCTGAGAGTAGGTGGGTTATGAGCTCTGTATAATGTGAGTGGCCATTACAATCTTGGAAGGTGTTCAGTAGGGCCAGTCCTGAGGTGACTTCTAATACCCGTTTAGTTAATTTGCAAGCACCCTGCCCAGTTGATGGTGATGTACAAAGCAGCAGAAATTCTTCCTCCATTGTTGAGCTGCTGGACATTATGAGCCCCAAAAAGAAAAAGAAAAAATACAGATATTCCTCCCCAGAAGAAAGAGACTGCATACAAAATGCACAGAGAGTAAACTGGAAAAATAATTTTAATTTTCTAGTTTCATTTTTAGTCATCCTAGCAATTATTTCCAAACTAGAATAGGTAAAAATCCTTCAACAGAAAAGTGATTAAAAAACAAGCAACCAGCCCACCCAAACCAGGTAATACGCATCGCAGAGCCAAGTCTACTTATTACGACAGTTGTCAACTCTGTCCTTCCCAAGATACATCAAATAATATTTGTGCACATGGCGATAAATTGCTGACAAAATCCCACTGAACTTGCAAAGGAACATGTCCCCCCCCCCCATCTTTGGCAAAACCATCAACTCATAAAAATTTGCACATTTGAAAAATCTCTCCCTCCCCCCCCCCGTTGCTAACACATCTATACACTCATGTAAAAAGAGTTACATTTATGAATAAGTTACCATCATAATGACTCATTAATTAATTGATTAATTAGGGCTAGAACTGTGTGTTTGTCTAGACCAGGAGTGGAGAAACCTTGCAATCCAAGGAGTGCATTTCCTCATGGACACCCCCTTCCCCTCTCCCATCCATCCATCCATCCACACAAAAACAATCAATCAATCAATCCAATCAATCAATCAATCAATCAATCAATCAATCATCAATCGGTGCTTTCTCACCATTCAAGGACATATTCCAGCCAGGCAGAAGCACAGCAGGATGGGAGAGGAGTGGGGCCTGTGGAGAGCCCACACAGCCTGTTTTGGAAGTCCACCTTTGGCCCCTGGACCCGATTCTGCCCCCTCCTGGTTCAGATTGCCCAGGCACATTTTGCACAGGTTCTGGGGAAATGAGAGAAGTCCACATTCCAGTCCTATACCCCAAGAGGAGGACTTATTAAAAAGCACCACCAGAGCCACCGCTTTGACCTTGTGAACCAGGGACGAGGAGCCTGTGGGCCTCCAGCTGTTGCTGGACTACAACTCCCATCACCCCTGACCACTGGCCTTGCTGACTGGGGCTGATGGGACTTGGAGTCCAATATCTGGAACACCCCAGACTCCCCCACCCCAGATTTTGCATTACATTTCAGGACAGGTTACAGCACGACCCCAAGTCATTTTGAATTCAGGGGGCACCTGGCCTCAGGCAAGTGTTTAGGACTGCAGCCTCAGTAATTCCAACACAGGATTTCAAGGTACTCTGTATTCTGGATTTAGTGATGTCAGAGTTTGCTGACCAGATCTACTCAAAAGTTGAGTCAAAGTGAATTTTGAGTGTGTTCCCATGTAAGTGGGGTCAGGATTGCACCTGTACCAGATGGGCTTTAAACCACCCCTCCAAACATTGCAAATAGTGGATAAGATGGATTGTTTTAAGAAATGGCAGAAAGATATTTCTAAGTTTGTCTGGCAGGGCAAGAAGCCTAGAATAAAATTTAAGATATTAACTGATTCGAAAGAAAGGGGCGGATTTGCCCTGCCAGACCTTAAATTGTATTATGAATCAGCAGCTTTTTGCTGGTTGAAAGAATGGCTACTTCTAGAAAATTCTGATGTTTTGGATTTAGAAGGTTATGACAATCTTTTTGGATGGCATGCATACCTGTGGTACGACAAGGCAAAAGTTCATAAAGGTTTTAAAAATCATATTGTCAGAAAAGCATTATATAATGTCTGGATTAGATATAAAGATTTGTTGGAAAGTAAAACTCCAAGGTAGTTGTCGCCAATGGAGGCAAAAGCTATTAAAAAACTAAACATGGAGGTTAACTGGCCGAGATATTGGGAAATTTTGGAAGAAGAAGGAGACAGACTGAAATTGCAAAGTTTTGAGAAGTTAAAAGGGAAAGTGAGAGATTGGCTGCATTATTATCAGATAATGGAAGCTTTTAAACTAGACAGGAAAGTCGGCTTCCAGGTGGAAAAATCAAAACTAGAAACTGAATTGCTAGAACCTAGTACTAAGAACTTGTCAAAAATGTACAACTTGCTGTTGAAATGGAATACACAAGATGAAATGGTTAAATCTGCAATGATTAAATGGGCGCAGGATATTGGCCATGACATAATGTTTGCTGACTGGGAAAAGTTATGGACCACCGGGATGAAATTTACGGCATGTAGTGCCTTGAGAGAAAATATTATGAAAATGATTTATAGGTGGTACATAACCCCAGTCAAGCTTGCAAAAATTTATCATTCGCCCGAGAACAAATGTTGGAAGTGTAAAGAAAGGGAGGGAACATTCTTCCACCTTTGGTGGACGTGCCCAAGGATTAAGGCTTTCTGGGAACTGATCTATAATGAACTGAAAAAAGTACTTAGGTACACTTTCCCTAAGAAACCAGAGGCCTTTCTCCTGGGCATAGTCGGCCAATTGGTTGTAAAGAAGGATAGAACCTTTTTTATGTATGCTACAACAGCAGCAAGAATTCTTATAGCAAAGTACTGGAAGACACAAGATTTACCCACCGTGGAAGAGTGGCAGATGAAAGTGATGGACTACATGGGCTTGGCAGAGATGACGAGCAGAATTCGAGACCAGGGAAGAGCAACGGCGGAAGAAGATTGGAAAAAATTTAAAGACTATTTAAAGAAATATTCTAAAATCAGTGAATGCTAGATTGATGTTGAATGAGAAAAATGGGGGTTAACAGCGATAATGGTTAAATGGAAGAATCTGAACAATTTGTATAATCAATTTGAAAAAAAAGGGAGGGATTTGCTAATTAACTATTTCGACATGAGAATGCAGAAAGGGGAGGTATGAGGAAGTCGGGAGAGTAAGGACCATGAAATTAAGAGCCTGAAATTATATGTGTTGTATGTTTTCTTTATTGTCTTGTCTCTTTTGTTATGGATGGAAAACTAAATAAAAATCATTTTGAAAAAAAAAAAAATAAACCACCCCTCCTGTGCCACGAATGCTATAATGTCTTGGCTGCCTGGCCTGGTGTAGAGATCCCCTGCCTTGGGAGTAAGGGTGCCCCAGGGGGTGCCTGGTGTGTGCGAGAAACTCAGTGCAAAATAAATTTCAGGTGAACTAGGTCAGGATTCAGGGAGGCCCTTTTTCACGTGCCTCGTCGAGAGGTACGGAGGGCAGCAGTTCTGCTTGTGGGACGCTCTCCCCAGGGAGGCTTGCCTGGCGTCTTCATTACATATTTTTAGGCGCCAGACAAAAACATTTCTCTTCAACAAGGCATTTGGCTGATTAACGTTCTAGGGCTTTTTCAATCTGTTTGTTTTGTTGTTTTATTATGTATTTTGCATTCTCATTTTGTATTTTTCTGTTGTGAACCACCCTGGGATCTTTGGATGAAGGGCAGCATACAACTTTAAATAATAATAATAATAATAATAATAATAATAATAATAATAGCAGAGGACCTCCATCACTGACGGGCAGCTGGCTCTTGATGTGAGCTTTCACTGGGCCAAAAGGGATGCGGGGGGGGGGGGCATGGCTCTCAGTAGAGGAAGGTCCAGCCTTTTGTAGAAGAAATATTGATTATAGCTGTTGTCAAACTCAGGCTTTGAATAGGCAAAGTCACGATACAGGACTGTGACCCGATTCAAAAGGTGCAGTGCGTCATACAGAGCACAGCCTTCCCAACTTGCTGCCCTCCAGATTTTTCGGACCACAACTCGCACCAGTGAAGACATCGCTTGGCCATGTTGGCTTGGCAGTTGGTGAGAGCTGTAGTCCGAAAGATCTCTAAGATACTTGGCTGCTGTTGGCTGGCTTGGCAAGACCATGCAGGTCTCTCCGTCCTGGAAAGAAGCCAGCAGCCACTTTCCTCCTCCCTGGTCCATTTCGCTGCAGACCTTCTGCTCTCGGCTAGAGGTCATGGTTAGCAAGAAGAGGGCTGAACCCCAAGGCTCCGTGTGGGCGACATGCTCTGCCAAACCTGGGCTTGGCTCAAGGCGTGGCAGCACAAAGGACAGGGAAGGGCAAAGCGGGTGCAAACTCCCCACCTGGGCTGTGTGTCCTGTGAACTTGCTCGTTCGGTTGTGTTTGCTGCAGGCTAACATGGCTCCTCTTAAGCTCTTTAGGAAGCTAAAAAATGCATATGTAACACTGTCCAAACTCCTTCAACCCCCAGCTACACAGATGATATAGAGCTAGGATTAAAAAAAACCCCGCACAGATTGGAGGAAGAGGGGTCCGTTTCCTGGTCATTGTTGCAATTTCTCATTGCTGCTAAAAGGGATGGGCCAGGCGACCAGCAAGTTTAGCAAAAAAAATGGGCACCTGCTTCTCCTTTAGGGTAACAGGAGTCTGGGGAGTAGGAAGAGACTTGCAGCGTCCCTCAGATGCTCTGCTGGGGAAGGTTTCTCCTCCTGGGCTCATCTCCTCCCTTTTTGCTCTCTCTGCAAAACCCAGCCTAGGAGAGGAATGTGCGAGATCCACAGAGCGGATCCCACAAGCACCAGCCACATTCTACAACTGCCTTCGTTGGTAAATTGTCATGAATGCAAAAAATAAAAAATCTTGGAAGAGCACTAGGAGAGAGAGGGAGAGAAATGGAATGAGTTGAGGTGGCTTCTAAAAGAACATAGAAAGAGTCACTTCAAGTAGCTCTGTATTGTCTACATCAGTGGTTCTTCCCCCCTCCCCCCTGCTCCCTTGAAAATTGCAGAACATCTTGACATGATTTTTCTGCCTGTTGTAGCAATCATAATGCACTGCGCTAAATGCTGTAAGAGTTTTACTTGCAGTTTTATTGCCTCTTTCCCTGCCCTTATATATTGTATTTAATGGTATTGTGATTTGATTCCAAAGAATGCAAATTGTAATACAAGAAAATGCAGTATATAAGAAATAAAAGCAGCCATAAAAATACATATTGAATGTGACGCCTCCCGTCTTTAGACACAAAGCCACAGTCATGCTGCAGAACCACCTGTTTGCAAACCACAGTTTGCAAACCCCTGACCTACGCTGCCCAGGAGAGGATCTATGGGGTTTTAAGCAGCAACGCCTGGAGGTGTCAGGGATTGAAGCTGCAGCCTTCTGTATGCAAGGCAAGTGTTCTTCCACAGAGCTAAGGCCCCTCCCCTACTTGAGTACATAAAAAACTGATGCTGGCACCTACTGATTTCAAGTATTTTCCCAGCCCTGTATAGGGAAGTTTACTAGCTCAGTGAAGATGCAATTACTGTAATACAGGGTGTCTCCTTTTTAGTACAGGTGGTGACCTTTTATCTAAATCTGACTCTTGCATTTTCCAATATCTCTCTCATTGCGATGAGGGCCATTTTGTTTGTGAAAAAAATATGGTTAACAATGAGGGCTAGAGACTTTAAAAAGAAAAAGAATATGTAAGCGAGCACAGCCAAGGGTCAGGAATGATGGGAGGTGTAGCTTAGCAACATCTGGAGGGCTTCTGGTTCCTCGCCCCTTTTCTAGAGGCAACGCCGTCACACAAAGAACACAGTACTTTGATAACACACACACACACATCCTGAAATAACCCTCCAATTCAAACACATCCCGCATTCCAGGCTCCCATCACAAGCACTGAAGAGATTTGCCCAGAGAAGAACTCTTAGCACAGCAGTGTTTTGACACTCCAAAAATGAAGCAATGAGGATTGCCCCTTAAGAATAAAATAAAAATAGAACACAAAAATACATTTCAAAGCCTTCTTGATAAACACGTCTATACAGAGAGACTTCAATGTGCCAGAAGTAAACGCACATCAGTTCCAAAAGATTAATGTTCCTAAAGAACCTGAAAATATTTTCCAAGACACCACAGAAGAGGTTGCATAAGGAAGAAAAAAAATACAGCTAGTAGCTTTCAGATTCCAACCACGGCCCTTACGGCAGGGAAGGGGAGCATGTGGCCCTCCAGATGTTGATGCACTCCAACTCCTATCAGCCCCAGCCAGAATGCTCAATGGGCAGGGATGATGGTGGTTGTAGTCAAGCAGCATCTAGAGGACCAGATCCCCTTCGCCAAATTACAGATTAGAATCTGATTCGTTCGTTATTATTTTTATTTTAAAGAGTGGCATATAAATGATATATAAATTAGGTACTCTCATTTCGGAACCCTTTGTTGATCCAAACATTTCCACAAGATATTTAAAAAATTAATATATATTCACTTCTGGAGCCAAGTGAATGGTCTAGAAACATCTGTGGTTACAGCAGACTTCCTCCTTCAACCTGACGCCTTCTAGATACTACAGTTCCCATTATCCCCGAATGTAGTCCAACAGTCTCAGGAGGGCAGCTTCACTCCAGTGTTCACTTCAGTAGTAAAAGTGCTTCACTTCTGCAGGTTAACCTGCTGCCAGAATAAACCGCCAAAGCGAGAGCCACCCTGTATCCTCAGTGTCGTGGGGAAATGCAAGGCACTTTGGAAGAGAAGAATAAACAGACCCAAAACAAAAAGTGGAACTCCCCGATGGATGACAGCAACGCTGACAAGCTGCTCCAGACCCACTTAGAACTGTCTTTCAAGCATCCCAGGCAGAAATAAACAGCAGTTAATTAGTCCCAGATAGTCCAGCAGTAATTTTAACACCAAACTTCCACTTCAAAGTGCAAACCCTGTAAAGTCCAGCAGTAAATTGGGGGGGGGGGGAGAGAGAGAGAGAGTGTGTGTGTGTTTGCAAGGACAAAGGTCATCCACTGTCTTCCTTCCCTCCTGCCCTCAAAGGGCAGAGCACACACCAAAGCAAACACCAGGTTTGCATCTGAGGAGGCCGACTGCAGTTCCTGGAAAATTCTGTCATAATAAATGTGTTGGTTGCTTTAGGCGACCACAATACCATTTGTTGCTTTGCTGCCAACATATGAACATGGGTCCCTCTGGAAAAAAGGTTTTAAGGAATTGCTTTAGGCAGAATTTGACAAGGGATCCATCCTGTACAGGCAGCCTCCACCCACACCTGGAGCCACCCCCAGATGTCAGTCCAACAGCATCTGGAAGGCACCAGATGTTAGCGAAGGCTGCTGTGGGTCATCAGGGGGTTAAGCCAAACCTTTGGGAACAACCCACAATACCTACCGTAGCCAAGTATGTGCAACTGAAACAATCACATATTCATATTTTCTTCCTGTTTACCATGGCCTCCTTGCTGTTTCCCTGTGCCTGTTTTTGGCTGAAAAGGCGCCTGCCCACACAGGGCTTTCTAAAGCACCATGTATATAGATTGAAAGGAATGACCTTAGCTCAGTGGCAGAGCATCAGTCCCCGCCATCTGGGACTGGCACAGACTTCTGTTTGAAACCCTGGGACTCTGGAGAGCTGCTGCCAGGAAGAGAGAGCAATATTGGGATAAACTGAAAACTACTCTGCCCAGTGACAAGGTAGTTTCCTGCATTTATTTCTTTGCTTTAAATAAAACACTGCATTTCAAATCCCCCAAATGACTCACAACAACAGTGTTCAATTCTGGGTTATAGTGTTCCCAGGGAACGGAGCCTGGCCCTCAGGAACAGGCAGAAGAACACTTTGGCTCGTAAGCCAAACACACTTTCTCCCAAAGTAAAACAAGGGCCTTGGGTCTACGGGTGGGAAGCACAGGACCAAGGGTCTGCACACACTACAGAAACAGAACCAGTTTGCCAAAGCTATTTTAACCAAATCAGTGAAAATGGTTTGTATTTGGAGCGCAGCTGCCGTGGTGGTCGAGTGATGCTATTACTAGCTGCCACTGCAAGAGTCCTGTATAAAAGTTCTAGCATAACATAACCTCCAAGCAACAAGACTCAAAAGGAATTTGGGGCACTTCCAAAATGCAAATGCCTTAATGAAGGGAACAATTAACTTCTGTCCCAGGGACAGCGCTCTTGCTGCCATGGTATTCTCCATTCTAACATGGGGGTGGGGGGAGGATCCCTCTTACTTTCCCCAATAACCCAGGGGTGGGGAGCCTGGGGGCTTCCTGATGATGTCACTGGACTCCCACTCCCATCATCCTTCCTGACCATTGGGCCGCGCTGTCTGAGGCTGATGGGAGCTGGAACCCAATAAACAGCCAGAGGGCCAGGTCTCTCCATCCCTGTTCTACAATCTGCTATGCTTATGTTCAAAGAGGCTCACTCAAAGGTAAGTACAGTTAGGATGTGCTGGCCTGGAATATAAATGAGCTGGATATATTTAAAACAAACAAAAGCCAAAATGTGTTCAAAGATGACCCATGTTTTTCAGGAAAGAACGTCAAATTCTGTATAAATCCTGCTAACTTAAAGCCAGTGTGCTCAGTTTCTCCTATTCAATTCTGCTTCAACTCAAGTGAACTGAAATAGGGTGCTCATCTTGCAGCCTAGAAATCTCTCTCTCTCTCTCTCTCTCTCTCAAAAGTCATGGTACTTGGAAACTGAATTTTCTGGCTAAGAGCTTTTCTGTCCTCCAGGGAGATGTTGCCTACAAAGCTCTGTGTCCACTTCTTACTTGTCTCCTGGGGTTTTAAGAAAACAAAAACAAAATATTGCTCCTCAATTCTCTCAAGCAGGTTTGAATTCAGGTTGTTGCAGCATGAATCTGACAAGCAAACAATCCCCACCCCCTCAAATGCTAGTTACTAAACATGTCAAAGTAACATGCTTCCTTACAAACCTCTTAACTTCCTCCCTTCTCCCCACAGGCCCGCCCCCCAACCTGACAGCACAGAGTGTCCATTTCCCCTCATGATGAATCAGCGTCGAAAGACAAGGATCTGGACCACAGGACAGTAGGTGGATGGAGGAGAGATTCCAAATTCTCTCTCCAGAACCTCCGGGTGCCAGTCCTTCAAAACACTGCAAGAACAGCACATTGAATCATTACTGTTATTTTTTAAAAGCACTAGAGAGCTAGGATGCAGTACTACTAATCTGTCTTTCCAGGCCAGCCAAATTCACGAAGAAGGGAGTCAACAGAGCACAGTAGAAACATTTGGGCTGGCTTTAAAAAACTAAACAACAAAAAACTTTCATAGTTTGAGTATCTATGCAAAATGGCTGCCTGGAGGCGGGAGGGTGTCGCCTCTGTGGTCCAGCTGATCCTGGAGCCGCGCGAACTCGGCCAGTTCGTTCAGTTCCTGGAACTGGCGGTCTGTCTTGTGAGTTACCAATGACCGGTAGAAGTGGACCGCAAAGACTATGAAAATCAGCCCGAAGGGAACCATGATGGAGGTCGAGGTGATGGCGGCAGCCTCGCCGGCAGAGAAGCTCTCAGTAACGTTGCTGGGCTTCCCGCCTTCGACGGGGCTCTTCTTCTTCAACGGGTGGAACTTCACCCAGCAGAGGAGGACCACCTCGGCCAGGAAAAGCAGTGTCCCAATGACGGTGGAGAAAGCCCAGGCTAGCTCGATGTGGCGGTGCATGCGTTCGTGGGGGGACTCCTTGACCGAGTTGAGGTTGTGGACGTTGCTGACGGCCTCGATGTTTGGGAGGATGCAGGTGCTGACCATCAGGGCGAAGAGGTGGACGGCCACCAGGACTGTCGTGCAGGCACTGAAGGCGATCAGGAGCCCCGGTGGGTAGTCGTGGTCAGCATCCAGCTGGACTTCCACCATGGCCACCTGGGAGGCAGGGGAGAGAAAAGGCAACAGGTCACAGAGCATCCTGACAGCAGTTCAGCTCTTGGACCCAAGCCAGAGGTTCTCAAACATTTTTCTCTGGGGTGCGATTTCAGGCTAACAATTTGCTTGCGCCACACTGAATTGTTTTATTGCTAAGGAAGGCACTGGGAAACAGAAAGATGCAACTCCTGGCTGTGTTTGGTTTATAACATGGAACACAACAACTTTATAATATGGTCATGAGACATCCAGAAAGGACAGAAGAACACGAATCAGTCCCAAAATCCCTGTTCACAACAATATGTTGTGGAGATAGCTGATGATTAAGGATAAATAAGTTTTTTTTTTTTAAAAAAAGAAAAGATGGTAATATAATGGAATGTGTACTAGAAACAACTAGGAGAATAAAGCAGCAACAAGAGGAAACCTTGGATGCACCAGGAACGGAGTGTGGGAGATCAATTTTTGGAAAAATTGTATTAAATTTGTGGCTGATTTCGTAAAATTTGGAAAAATAAATAAAAACAATTTGGAAACTGGTCGGCCGCCTACTCTGCAACCTCCGCCATGCTGCCTCTACAGAGGCCTCTTGGCCAATAAGAAGCGCTGCTGGTTTCCTCCCATCCATGTTCACGGTGTGCATCTTTATTCCTCCCTTGTTCTTGATGTACATCTTCCCTCACCTCTTCTTCCTAGGGAGGAAGGCATTTGGTGGTTTGCCTCAGGCGCCAGCATGTCTTGGGCCGGCCCTACCTTTGTCCAGCAGGCCAGCTTCCACACATGCCTCTCTGTCCATTTGGGCAAATTGTCAGAGCTCAAAGTCACACTCCAGCCTGGGAGAAGCACTCAAGGAAGGTCTAGTGCAGAGCTAGCAAAGGGCGTGGCCTGCGGGGAGTCTGGAGGGCCAAGAAAAGGGGTCTCAAGGGCCACATCCAGGCCACAGCATGAAACCTGGGCTGTGCCAGAGCCTGGCGTGGAGGCATGCCATGTTCCAAAGAGGCTGCAGTTTGGCCAGTGGCAGGAGAGAAGACTGTTGGGACTTCCCTCCCCTTTGAGTTGACAGAAAGGAGGATATTTACATAGTTGAAAGAGGCTCTCACACGTGTCTTGCACTGCGCCTCAGAAGATACCACACCCAACCATCTTCCACGCCATGTGCTTTCTCTCTTGCCCAACTGTATTTGCCAGCCTGGACCACAACTCCCACCAGCCAGCACAGCTGCAGTCCCAAAACATCTGGAGGGCACCAGGTTGGCAAAGGCTGCTTTCTGCAAAGGAAGCCACACATCAAGCAAACTTAAGGAATACTTTCCCATCATCCATCAACACAACCTCCGTCTGCTTTGAAAGCTCCACAGTGAAGGGCTAAGAATTGTCTCTTTCGCCAGAGCTGGCACAGAAGCTGGGTTTATCAAAGGAAGTGCCCCTCCCATTGCAGAGAGGGAATATTTGGCATTCCACAAGGGCCCCTCCTGCCCATCCAGCAAGGCAGGGAGGTCCTGGTGGAGGGTGGAACAGGAGGGGGCAAGGTTTGCTTTGTAAGTTTCTAGCACGGCATCTCCTGGACTTCCAAACAGCCTGGAAACCTTCAGTAAATGCCAGGAGATTGCTCATTTATGGAATACCATTGCCGGAAGTGTAAGAAGGTGGCAAAACAAACGGGGAGCCTTCTTGGAACTATGGAACTCCCTGCCCAGGGAAGTTTGCTTGCCATCCTCCCAACCGGCTTTCAAGCAGCAAGTGGAAACCTTTTTCATCCAAGGCGTTTACCAACATAATTACGTTCTTGAGTTGAGCAGTAATCAATTGCCCTTTTTTTAAAATTGCCTTTAAAATTAATACTTCCTATTTGTTTGTTTGATTTCTATACCATCCTTCATCAAAAGATTTCAGGGCGATTCAAAATGGCACCCAGTTTTACCCAAACATCTTCCAAAAAAAAACTTTGGAAAAGAGGAATGAAATTTCCCGCATGTTATGCCTTGAAAGAAAACTATTGCAAGGAGATATCTAGATGGTATTTAACCCCAAAGAAGCTAGCTCAAATATACAAAAAATGGATCAAACAGGTGTTGGAAGTGTAAGGACTGTGAGGGGTCATTCTATGATATGAGGTGGACCTGCAGGAAAGCAAAGGCCTTTTGGGACATGATATATAATGAAATAAGATTTTTTTAAAAACTGAGGTCAGAATCCTCCTTGCTGGGGATACTAGACAGCAAAATCCCAAAGAAAGTCTCAATAGTATTTATGTATGTGCCTACAGTGGCAAGGATTCACTATGCACAGAAACAGAAGGAGAGAACAGCTTCAAAGGAAGAATGGCTGGTGAAAATCTTGGATCATGCAGAGAGCAAAACTGATGGCACTGATAAAAGATACAACTTTAGAATCTTTTAAACAAGACTGGAAATGGGATTTGGCGTGTAAGAAAATAACAGAATATATTAAGAAATGTGTTAAAAAGGATGAAATTAGATAAGATGGAACCTTAAAAGGCAACTGTATGTGATTTGGGTAATAAATATCGACATTGGGTGAGCAGGAAGTCACTAGTTTTGTTGAATGGGAATATAATTTTTGAGTAACAAATGTAACTTGTTATATGGGGGGGGGGGGAAGAATATTTTTTAAACAACCTCTGATCTGGAGCTTGAAACTGAAGTTGCACCTCCCATGATGGTTTTAACATGGAAAACCTCAGGAGTTGTCCAAACGCATAGTGAGCAGAGAAACAAATCACTTTCCAAAATATATAGGGGATTAAAATTTATTAGTTGCCATGTGCCGAAACTACCAGGTGACATAGACAAAACACTGATCAAAACATAAAACAGCAAATACAGCTTTTAATAAAACACAGCGGAGTCCAAGTACTACAAAGCTAGAGAATATAAGAAGCCGTACCTTTAGAGCCTAAGGGACGCAGGTGGCGCTGTGGGTTAAACCACAGTGCCTAGGACTTGCCGATCAGAAGGTCGGCGGTTCGAATCCCTGCAACGGAGTGAGCTCCCATTGCTCGGTCCCTGCTCCTGCCAACCTAGCAGTTCAAAAGCACCTCAAAGTGCAAGTAGATAAATAGGTACCGCTCTGGCGGGAAGGTAAACGGCATTTCCGTGTGCTGCTCTGGTTCGCCAGAAGCGGCTTAGTCATGCTGGCCACGACTGGACCTAATGGTCAGGGGTCCCTTTACCTTTAGAGCCCCAAAACCCAATCGCCACCAGATAAACTGAGGACAAGGTAGTTAATATTGAAACCATTAACGTAATAGAAGATATTAAAATGGTTGAAATGCCCAAAAGGAGGCTGTCTGCCTTTTTGGCAATCAATGGTTTAGGGGGTGGGATTATATGACCTCTGTGTCACCTTCCTGCTCTAGAATTCTATGCTTCAATGAATCACATTTGGTTCCTTTAAAATGTTCTATATTTTATTGGAGGAAGGAAGAATGTAGGATTTTGGGGGGGAAGCACTGCATCATAGCGCACATCCTTTTTAAAAACAAAACAAGGCCAGCCTCCAGTTGGCTAAACAGCAACCGTTTCTCCCTCTTACAGGAACAGGACTCCTTGCCAGCGACTCGCGCTCACTTCCATGTGGAACAACAAGTATTATACAATGAAACCCTCCAGTTGGCATAACGGGGCCTCCCAACCGGCAGCGCCAGCTGAGAAAGTAGAAAACACTTCTTAAGGACGCTTTTGGGCAGAAGCGTTTGCTGGTGCCTTGGACAAAAGCCAGTGTCACTTTGGTGGAGAAGGGTTTGGGATGTGACGCACTTATCGCACGGGCGCCCTCTGGGAAGCAGGCAGAGACCATTTCCAACCACAGACAATAATTGGCTGCGTAAAAAGCACAGGAAACTGAAACCTCCCAAAACTGACGCAGGCAGATGCTTCCGTTGTTTCTGCTGAGAAAAACCAAGAAGCTCTTTGGTGATTTGGAAGAACCCAAGTAGGCCTCATTCCCAGAGGCTGGATAACTCTGTACTCCACAGAATGAGGTTACCTGGCTGGCTTAAGCCAATGGTCTTTGACTGGTGGGAAAGGATCTTCTACTGCAGAGTGCGGGGTAGAACATCCAGTCTGCAGGCCAGATTAAGCCCCCCTCAGTCGTCCCCTTTTGGCTCACAGGGCCATTTTGGCCAAGCTAGGTACCCCTGACCATTAGGTCCAGTCGTGACCGACTCTGGGGTTGCGGTGCTCATCTCGCTTTATTGGCCGAGGGAGCCGGCATACAGCTTCCAGGTCATGTGGCCAGCATGACTAAGCCGCTTCTGACGAACCAGAGCAGGGCACGGAAACGCCGTTTACCTTCCCGCCGGAGCGGTTCCTATTTATCTACTTGCACTTTGACGTGCTCTCGAACTGCTAGGTTGGCAGGAGCTGGGACCGAGCAGCGGGAGCGCACCTCATCACAGGGATTCAAACCACCGACCTTCTGATCGGCAAGTCCTAGGCTCTGTGGTTTAACCCACAGCGCCACCTGCGTCCCAATGTCCTATATGCGGTGGACTAAAGGGACCTGAACGGGGCACCATACAACACTCAAAGATTAGCTTTGTTGGGGCTCACATAGCTCCATACGCAGTGCTGTGCAAGTCTCAAAACAGGTCACCTGGCAACATGTGAAGTCAGGTGACTGACAGGAGGGTGGCCCTGCTCACCTGTAAAAGTTGGCCCCTGGTAAGTGTAGAGAGGCAACTCCTGCTGTCTGCTCTACTGGGCTGTGACCTGATCTAAGGCAAATCACAACAGCAGCAATACAGCTATACAAATATACGATTAATAAAAATAGAATTAAGCCCCCCAGTGCATGTCTGGGTGCATCTAGGACGTAAAAAGCTGAAGGATACTAGTTTAGGGCAAAGAAAACAGACACAGACTGCTACTTTATCAAGTCTGCGCACATCTCGCTTGAATGGGGAGCAGAGTTGGAAGCTGCTAATGATTTCAATCAGAAGACAAATAAAGCTTTTAGCTGGTTTAATCGATGGGTCCCCCTGACCCCACCCCCAGGGATCTTTCAATGCTGCTGCTTCAGGGGATGAAAAAATCAATGGAAGACAGCTTCTCTTTCCAACAACGAGCCGCTGCTTTGGTTTCTGAAACACAAAAATGCCTCGCACTTCCTTCCCCATCTCAGAAGCAAAATGAACAAAAACAAAACTCCAGGGGGAACAAGACTGAGATTTTGCTGTGGACATTTAAATCTAAACCGACTAACTAAGCAACTCATCAGTCAGAAGGCAGGCAATTCACCAACTGAAACTTCTCGAAACCAGCTTTAAGGGAGAGGCATTTACTTGGAAAAGAAGAACCCAGCCAACTGACAACAAAGTTAATCAGAAACCAAAGTTACATTCTGGGTCCCACTTGCCCCTCGGCTCCCTACTGCAGGACTCGGGAGCAAGTCAATGGTCATCAAAGTCAATTAACCACCAAAGCCCTCCAGCGCTTGGGGGTCCTGGGTGTCTAAAGCTCTACTTTCTCCCACATGAACCTGGCCTTGGGCAATACACACCTTGACTGTTCTCTGTCTCAAGCAGCAAAATCCATTGGACCAGGAATATCTTATCAGGAACAGGGTGCTTTGAGTAGCAGCACCATTTATCCTTTTTCATGGTTTCTCCAGGAAGGCTTGCCTGTGACTGAATTTCATGTTCTCCCAAGTTCTTTTTTGTGCAAATCTTCTAGATCTTTAACACTGCTGCAGGGTTTGTTTTTTAAAAAACTGCAACTCTACTGTTTTAACGTATTATTGTTCGGTTTTCTGAAGCAGAAATAATTTCACATTAATGTTCCCATCCTAAGCACATTTTCTCTGAAGTAAGTTCTGCCTGATTTTGATGCAGTTAGGTTTCCTGCAAGAGTGCTTAGGGTGGATCTACAAACAGGGAAAACACTATAAATATGTCATAAATTAAATTGTTATGACTAAAGAAAAAAACCCTATGTAAAATCGTACAGAAAAGTTTTGTGCTCAACAGTGCCATCTGGTGTTACATGTTTATAACACATTTTGACTAATGTAGCTGAGTCCTTAGTGTTGCGGTCATGAACTTCTTGTTCATGACTGCAATTGTATGGGAAGAGTGCCTTCAAGTGAGCAGAGGGGTTAACCAATGGGGGAACACGGTGTGTGCACACATGTGTGTGAGAACCTATGGTGGTGGTGGCGAACAGGACATGTTCCCTTCAATCTGACCCTTTGGAATGGCCCATACCTTCCAATTAGGCCAAGAGCATTAATCAATTGCACTATGAGAGTCTTTTCACAGATATAACTTGAGTACATTAAATAGCCTCTAGTCCCTTTCATAACATGGCACATATTCATCCGGCGCAGTACAGTCTACGTTGAATGGCAGCAATTCTCTAGAGGTTCAGGCCACAGCATGTGCACGCACATGCTTTTGGGAATTGCATCTGGGATATTCTGCATGCTGCTCTACCGCTGTACTCCAGCCTGCAACTAAACAGTTCAGTGGGGGAGCACATCATTTGAAGAAAGAAGGTCCCATGGTCAATCTCTGCCTCTGCAGTTTAAAATCAGGTTCTGGGGAGGGGGGGGGAGTCCCCCAGGTTGAGTCTTTTCGTCTTAGGCCACTTTCTCAGGCACAGCACATCTCCTGGGGCAGAGTTATCTCTGCAACAACCACCTACAGTATGTTCCAAACTAATTATATCAGTGGCTAGCCTTAATGGGGTTCTAGTAAAACAAAAAACCATCAGCTGCAACTTCTGCCAGTCAGAGTTAGAAAAATTAATTATTATTATTATTATTATTATTATTATTATTATTAGCATACCACGCTTCATCCAAAGAACAGGGGGCTCTGTGAACATTCTGAGCCTAGATGTTTGTCTGTGGTACTGGAACTGAATTGAGATCACAATCCTGCCTTTTACACAAAAGTCCACCTCCCAGTTCCTTTTCTCGATTTTGGTGGAAAAAGTCATTTAAACAACTGGGAGTCAAGATGCCTTTGGTGATCTACTTACTGCAAATCACCGAGAGATCTACAGGTAGATCCTCATCTACCTTCTGCCCATCCCTGTGCTAGAACATCAGGTAAGGGGGGGGGGGAGCACAGCCCAGATCCATTGCCCTTTCCTTTGTTCCTCGCCTGCCCTTATAAAACGTGCACCCGGGAAAGAGCTCTCGTGCAACACTTGGAGCGAAGGGGTTTTTAAATGGGTTGCACAGCTGTGAAATTAAAATGCTTTGCTCCAGAGGCATCACATGTTCAGCTTGCGGCTCCCAAGGCAACACAAGTCACCCGTCAATCAAGCAGACGCCAGCCTTCTGCAAAGACCCTTCAAGAGCCACAACCTGTTCTTAGCTGTTGAAGAACAACTGACATTTATCTGGCCAGTAGCAAGCTGCCATGCAGAGGAGGCTGTGCTGTGAAACAGCATCCTCATGTGTTTTCTTCCCGTTTTGAGAGTTGCAGTATTTTCTTTTTTTAAAAGTCAGTAAGTTGCAATTCAAATCCCCCTTTAAAAAAAAAAAAAGCCTGCACAGTATTTTAAAAACAGAAGAAGAGGTCTGAAGAGCTGACAAGCTTCCCCCCCCCCCCTTTCATTTTTGAAAGCAGTTTGCTAAACAAGGCACAGCGGCCCACAATACCATCCACTGGGCTTCTGCTACAGCAAACCTAAAAACTAGTCAATAGGTGCAATTAGACAACTAAACCTAACATAGCAGATTGAATTTGAATTCATTATCTCACACCACCTGCACAGCAGCCTTCTAAGGTTGGGTAGTGATGTGAGCTTTTTTGGGGGGGGGGGTCCTGTGCAAATTTGAGTTACTGTATATGCACAAAGAAATTGCACTGGAAATTGTTCAGTTTGCACAGGAAACCTTCTGGTGCCCAAGAGCAGGAGTTCAAAACCTCAGGTGGGGGCGGGTGGAGCGGGGAGGGGGGGCAAACGCAGCTCTGGGTTTCCGCTCTCTGTTGAGCCTTTGGGATTCTCTCCCCCTCTCTCTGGCTCTGATCTGGGCCTTCTATCTGGCTGGTATGTTCTGAATGGGGATAATGTTTCTTTGTTTGCCTTGAGGGAGGGGGCCTCTGAAAAGGGTCTCAATCTGCCCATTTTTGCCTCTGGCCCCACAGACCACTGGCTCCCCCATGTATCCCTGGAAAGGTGCCCAGAAGGGAATGCCACCCTGCAGCTTAAAAAATGCTCCCCTAGAGAGCGATCTAGTTTCCCATTTTTATTTTACCTGAATTTAGTAAACAAAGCTAAAACTCTGGAGATGCCAGCCTCGCCTGATGTTGCATTTGCTGTTGGCAGGCACTCATTGCTGCTGATGAAATAAATAAAGGAACGTTTTCTGCAGAAAAATTAGGCCCTGGAAAATTTTCCACCCACATTACTGAAGGCAGGTCAGTATTTTTATCCCCATACAGCAAATGGGGAGGTTGAAGCTAACAGAAAGTGTGCAGGAGAGTCCTGCCTAAAATAGTGCACTGACTTTGCAGC